>NC_142649.1:214670000-215295000 GCF_055504915.1 Nelumbo nucifera | reverse complement strand
AAGCTAAGTAAAAAAACCTGTTCCTCCAATTCAAAGAACTGCCTCTCTTTTTGTTCAATATGCTCTTTGAGGTCATGTATCTGTTTGAGATGTTGAACTCTTTCAGCTTCAGAGTTATCACGCTCTCTCCTGCAAACAAATATAATGATCCCACTTCATATCAAAATGTACGCTATATAAGAAAATCATCTTGAAAATAATTTTACTTCATAACATGACCTTAACATTTGGGATGGGGCAGGGGGCTATGCAACTGCTGAAGACATGCTTCTGTGGGTTTTGGTGAATGTAGAAATGAAATTATGCCATCATAAAGTCACAAGTTCATACCGGAAGGTTGCCAACTCCTTGTTTTGCTCTCTAAGAAGGTCCTCCTTAGCCCAGGCCTGTCAAAAATAAGAAAATGACAGGAAATAAGAAATCAATCTTCGAAGCAGACAGGAAGTTAATCAAGGGAGTAAATAATCAGATGCTCAACAAACCGCTTCATTGTCAATTTTAATTGCCTGTAACTCTCTATCCTTCTCTTCCAACTTCATTTGCAATTCATGTATGGTTTGTTCCCTTTCTTGTAGTTGATCCTACACAATCAAAATAAGTCACATTAGACGGGAGGAATGAATGATAATATTCCCTCTCGCAGGAAAATAAGATAGTATATGAAGGCAAGATTTGAGTTGGTGACAGAAGCATAAGAATCCCTGAATATCATTTTGCAAGTCGTTTACAAAATTTGAACAACTTCACTCATGAAGTCACAATAGTGGCAGAAACAACGATAATAACAACAGCCATTATAAACAGCACTGGACTTGCATTTAGATGATTTTAGAGGTCCATGGAAGTAGCATAAAAGCAAGAAAAATCGTTCGTGAACCTATAGCACTTAAAATAAGAAAGGAGAACAGCATAAAATATGTAGTCGATTTTCCCTCAATGAGTGATGTAGAATGCTAAGAAGTAAGAAGCAACAAGTTATCCAATTGAGTCCAACTTTCGGGGAAATGGTTTATAAATATCTCCACATGTAGACGGCAAATAAATGGGTCTATAACAAGTTAACAACTAATACCTTTAGTTTGGCGGCAACATTAGTATGTTCTTTGATCCGAGCATCAAAGCTAGTCTGCACCTCCGTTATCTCGGATCTAGCTATTAGCTGAGCTCTAAGCTCGATTTCCATCTGTTGCAGTTGTTCCCTCTGTCTGGAAACACCATGAAGACGTTTCTGCAATATGTCATTGTCCAAGCTTCCATCCACGGTAATCGAACAGAAGTCAACATCAAGTGGCCCTGTTCCCTGCTGCACCTTGCATAACACATGATTGCGCTCAGTCCTAAACATGCATACACAGACACATAGACACAGAGAAAAAGGAATCACAAATTGCAACCTAGTACTTAGAACATGAACCTTACCTCATATATTGTTCTCTCATCGGATTGCCCCATCTTCGACCGCTCCAACTCCTGTCCAATAATCACGTCCAACTTAACAACAAAAGAACGAAAACAGAAAGCAGGAAAATGGAGAGGTAGAACGAAAGGAATATTAACCTCATTTGCGACATTCCGAACAGAATGATGATCGGAAACGGCCCGCCATTCCTTCCTGGCAGACTGAGAAGAAGGCATTGATAGCGAACTGCCACGCCCTGCGGCAACTCCGGCCGCAGCTTCCATCAAATCAGAAACTCCTCTATCTCTCTCTATCTATTTCTGTTTTCCTCGACGAATTTTAAGTTGAGGTTGGATATAATTGGTAACGCGATGCGCTTCCTGCGAATTGAAAACCCTACTGTTCTTTTATACAAGTTTTGCAGAAACCCTAGAACCAGAGCATTTACCGGTAAAGCTACTTCAATGAGATTGAACGTGAAAATAAAACGAAATAGAGAAAGGACTGAGACTTGAGAATACGAAGGCGAATAACCTAATTTTGACTGCCGAAGGAGAGAGATGCCTACTTTTCTTTCACTCAGTTTGGGGAGATTTCTTACGATTGCAAGGGCATTTGAAGGGAAGTACAAAAAATACGCTGACAAGGGGGGGGAGAAATAGATGGGAATGAGAGAGAGAATTCGCGTCGCCTTGCTTTCAAGAATAAGAATTCAATTATAAGATTAGTCTTAATTAGAGGGAGAGAACAAACAAAAAAAATGGTTTATCGGCTATCGCCTTTCGCCCATCGGGAGCGAGAGGGAAATCAATCGGACGTGGGACGAGGCTCCCGTCCCGTTCCACTATTTGAGTTCAAATCAGCCCCCCGCAATACACGGCGGGGATGTGCTGTGGGACTTTGAACCCCACTTGACTGCACTGATAGAGTTCGGCTTCAGTCCAGGCAGTTTCAGTCAATGCACCGTTCGCGCGTAAGGACGCGCCACGCGTGCGTCTTTCAATTCGTGTAAACATTTGAAGCATGCGGGGGAGCTTTACGCCGTTAGGTTGCAAGTTGCAAATAGTCCGCTCCTCTCCTCTCGCTCGAGTCGCAAGTTCTCTTCTCCCTCTCTCTCTTCCCCCATCCACCCGATGGCAACTTAACAACTATTACCGCCGGCGACAAACACTCAGCATGAAAAACATTCTTTAACCTGGAAACCAACCGCTGCTCGGGTACATTCAACTCTAATCTTGCACAAAGTGGGCAAGGAGGGTCATGTTTCTGTGTCTTCGACGTTATCTGCTTCAAGCACTCAGTATGAATGAACTCCAGCAACCGGCATATCTCCACTTCTAGCAATCCTGCGAGAACTCCAAGGTGATCTTTGAGACTCACACAATCCCCATTTGAATCCTTCCTATGGATTGCATTAAAGTGCAAAACATTCAGAATCCAACTACTCAAAGCATTTTCTTAATCAGAGTCCTTTGAAGTTTGAACTTGTAAGACGGGGCTTTGCATATTTCAGGCATGCAGGGCCCGTCATGCCATGTGGTCTCCGTCTCCCTCCCACCCAAGTCCAATGCGCTATCAACCTTCAATTTGAACCAGACTATGAGACATTTGAACTACTGACCACTATCAAGAGGTACGTGCAGTAATTGGTCCTTCACTCCTTGGATGAAATTAATTAAAAAGATCAAAGTTTCCTAAAGATTACTCCTCACCCCATAGCTAGCCCATTAGTTAGCCCTTTGTGTCTTCAAAGTTTCGGCTGTTGCATAGCACCATCTCCTTCGACTCTGTTTAATTACCGACACTCAGTGTCCTCTGATCAATGAGACCTGGTGTAAGGGTATGCCTGATGAAGATGGGGTCGCTTTGTTGTGTGGTTGCAAGGCCACATGGATCCAATGCAGCCAGTGGAGAATGGTCCATTGGTCCCAATGAACCGTATTGGTGAACTAATACAAGTTTTTCACCACCCTTATCCAGAAGATGGGATCACAGGTTCCAATCTGAAGGTCTTCCATATGGATCAAATAATGTTGTTCAGCTATATGGGTCTTCTATCTCATCTAACAGTAAAAGCAGAGTGGATGAGAAGTGACCAATTTTCTCATCATCATTATTCTGCATCTGATGGTTTTGGATCATATTTTAGTAGTCCATCAGATAGTTTTCAGACCGAACAGTGGACACCACTACCAGTGCAAAGAGCCAGTGCTGATGATTATGTATTTGTGACACTGAGAGGTATAACAAAAGCCAACATAGGGGCCCTTAACTTTTACACCGTTAAATGGAAGGATCTTCAGCTATCCCGTATAGTGCAGGATCCACTTCAACCTATTCAGATGGTAGTGAATATGAGCCCATTACCAAGGCACATGCTTCTTCACATCGTCGTTATTCTTTCATGTCCAAGCCTGTTCACTCTATCTTTTTCGACCTTAACTCTGGGTAGGGAAGATTATGGAGCCATTGCCCCTGGAAACTGTGTTAATCAGCCAACTGTTCATGAGAACAGCATGTTTCATCATTCTGATATGAAATATGCTCAAAATCTTGCAGAGTTTCATTCTACTTCTGGCTTTTCTGAATTTGGTGCTACAACTCCCCAAAGAGAAGCACTTCAATGGAGCAGTGCTAGCAGTCAAGGTTCAAAGTATCTTTTTGGGACCCCTCTGATACGCCCCTATAGTGGGTGGATTGGGGGTCTGACCGGTCAGGGGTGGAGAAGACCTAAACCGGCCCCCTGAACCGATTTCAGAAAAAAAATAAATAAAAACTAAAAAGAACAGTATCGATTCACCTGATACACCCATACGCCCGATACATCGATATTTTGAACCTTGCTAGCAGCAACATTGATTTCACTGATGCTTTTGAGTAGTTGGATTCCGAATGTTTTGCACCTTCATGCAATCCATAGGAAGGATTCAAATGCGGATTGTGTGAGTCTCAAAGATCACCTTGGAGTTCTTGCAGGGTTGTTAGAAGTGGAGACATGCCAGTTGCTGGAGTTCATTCATGCCGTCATGTTTTTCATGCTGAGTGCTTGGAGTAGACAACGCCGAAGACACAGAAACATGACCCTCCTTGCCCACTTTGTGCAAGATTAGAGGAGAATGTACCCGAGCAGCGATTGGTTTCCGGGTTAAAGAATGTTAAGTCGTCGTTGGGTGGATGGGGGGAGAGAAAGGGAGAAGAGAACCTGCGACTTGAGCGAGAGGAGAGGAGAGGAGAGGAGCGGACTGTTTGCAACTTGCAAGCTAACGGCATGAAACCCCCCGCAATCTTAAAACGTTTACACAAATTGGAGGACGTGTGGCATGTCCTCCTTTTGCGCAAACTATGCCTTGACTTAAGCTGCTTGGACTGAAGCCGAACTCGCACTGATATGGGGCTGGTAAATGGTAGATCCTCAGCCATGACTCTACGTCCAACTGAGGGAGTTCGGATCTGTTCGTCACAGGGCGTGCCTCACACCGACCTCACACAACGTGTCAGCCGTGCATTTGGAACATCTCCCCTAATTAAAATTTTACAAGTAGAAAATGTCCTGTGAGGTCGATGTGAGGCACAGTTTGTGATGAGCAGATACTATTACCATCTGAGGACCACAATATTCCTATGCTGTGACTACACTTACATCGAGATTTTTTTTTCTTGAGGCAACAATGGGCAAACTACTGAGGACTAACCACCCACTCGTAATTTGGGGTTGTAAAAGTAGTAATGATTTGATCCCCGAACTTTCATCCACACTGAGAGCTACTCGTACTTTCATGTTTACCACTCTACAACTGTCACCAAAAAACTGTAATCACCAACAAGTTGGTGGAATATAATCGGGAAACAGCCATGGATGGCAAAATCCAGAGCAGCAGTGATGACCACTGTACCAAAATCAAACAAATTAAGGAAGAGCCATCCTTTTGTACCAAAATCAAACAAAAAGAATAAAGGAAAAGAATGATGGAGAGAAAAGAAAGATGGGGCAATGGGACAAGAATGAAAAATCAAAAGAAAGGAAAAGAGAGGGAGATAGTGGGAAGAAAAGAAAGGGGAGAAGGGTAACTCCCCAAAGGGAGCCACCCCAAAAAGAGACCAATGGCAGAAGATGGACAATGGAAGGTGGATGATAAGAAGAAACTCGAGGAAACCTCTAGATACCCTAGAGAGAGAACATAAAAGAAAATCGATGATATTTGAAAGAGTTATATCCATAGTATTTAGTTCTAACTAATAATAAAAAAGAAGGCAAATGGTTTCATGAAGTTCAAAACCAGCGGAATGATAATATGCTAAGAACAAAGTGTTGGATAGTATAGTTCACCCTATTACAAATTAAAGTTTAAGGACCAAAGTGTCACTAACCCCCAAAGTATAGGTAATTAGTATTTTACTTATTTTCGATAGGGCTATGGGATAGGGGGAGCCCATACCCCATACCTATAACTATGGGTGTTTAATGGACTAGATTCGGATTAAACCCCATTTGAGTTGCGTTAGCTGTGGCTAAATTCCTGAAGTGTGACATTGTATTGGCAAGTAAAGGATGGAAGTTAGATTTGACCTAAGTATTAATCAGAATGGTTTTGGGTCTATCTTTTGGTCCCAATTAATAATCAGTTCTAACCCAACCCAACACATTGATAATCCTACAACTTAGTCATGATTAGCTCCTTTGAAAACACTATAATTCACACTTCTGTACTATAAAATCTTCCTACAAAAGCTTCACAAGAGATTTGCCATCTACCTCTTATCATATAATTCCACGAATATATAGTTAGAATCTTAAGATTCCCTCAATTTCAAATTTTCATCGGAAAGATGGGCTATCTACAAGAGATAAACTCAAAATATTAAAGGATATTGATAGCCAATGCATCATTTGTAACATGGAAGATGAAAGTACTGCGTATCATTTGTTTTTAACTTGTCCCAGTGCTGTATGGGCTAGACTACATGTAGATTTTCATGTGATGCACTATTAAGTGAAGTTTCCACATATGCTAATTAAGTAGTGGCTTCATGCTCTTCCGCCTCATCTTCCAAAGCATGAAACTGCACCACCAATCTTTCGATTCAATATGGGTTAAATATGATTGAGGAATAATTACATTTGGCTACACCTTCCATTTAACGAGCCACCACATTTCACACTTATAGAAATGTATCAACAGTGTTTATATGTGGATTTCTTTCTAGATTGATGGGTAGATGAGGGTATTTTTTACTAAAATTTGGTAGGGTGAGGTTTTTTGACATTTTGAGTTGATTGGTGGGGTTAGATTGGGCCAAAGGGGTTCAGATCGGGCAGATCTGGAAAAGGAATCTGGGCCAAAGGGGTCCAGATCTGATTCGGTCAATCTAGAGCCTCGAAACAGAATCTATGTGTGACCAAAAGGCAAACAATGGTATTGTGGATTGAAATTTTATAAGTGGGTATTTTTGAGTGTCTGGGATTTGATGGTAATGTCTGATCGGTCTAAAGGGTTAAGATCGTAGAAATCTGGATCAATGAGAGGGTCCAAAATAGAATCTTGGTTTGATGAAGGGGTAAACGGAAAAATCTTGGGTTGAAACTTTATGGGCAAGTGTGCTGTTGTACCCAGAGTTTAATGGTGTGGTTTGATAGATTCGAATGTGTTAAAATTCAGGGAATCTGGGTTTTGAATGTTTAGGCTAACGAGAAGCATTGAAATGGAATCCTTGCTTGATAAAGGGATAAACGGAAGAATCTTGAGCTGAAATTTTATAAGTAGGTATTTCTAGAGGTTTTGAGTCTGATCTAAGGGTAAAAGTGTAGATAGGGGTTGATCAGGGCTATCAGATAAGTTTAATGGTGGATTTAGGGGCTTTAGGTCTAAAAGTTGGGATAAATGTTTTAGAGAAATGGAAGGATCTAATCAAATGTTTGGGATAAATTGAAGGTTCAGGCAGTGGACCATGATATCTAGTCGAATGGTATTCGAACCGTTATTTTAATGACCCAAGCCGAACTCATCCAAGAGATGCCATTTCTATTTTCTCAATTAATTAATTATTATTAAATTTATTACACGTCCATACATATACAGTGATGAGAAACAGGCACGAAAAGGGGGAAGAAACAGAAGTTGGAAAAGATGAACATAAGGGCTGATGGAAAAGAAAACACAGATGCTGTAAGCAGTAAGTTAATGGATAGAATCTACTACTGCTACTCTTTCTCCAACCTCCTAAGGATGGCTGTTTTCAAGCCCTCTTCGCTCTTCACCCCATCGGGAAGTCTAATTACAACATCCTGAAGCATCAATTCCTTGACACTGGACACACTTGCATGATGTACTTGAAGTTTAAGCCCTCGAAGTGCATCCATGAGTCTTGCCGACGGGTAGTTCACATTTTCCGATTGGACCCTGATCAATGCGTCCGTTCCCAGAATCTTCACCTCTACATCCATCGAGGTTATAAGTCCACCACTACCATAAATGGAGGAAGATCTTGTTTGGCCGTAGTCAAAAACAGTGGTAGCGGTGGTAATGGTGCTTTGATGATCATCCATTTCCATCTTCACTTTCTTAGAGTGTCTTCCCAAACCCAGTCGCCCCTCCAGATCTTCTATTTTTCCCTTGAGCTCATTGATGTAGGAAACCGCGTCTGCAAGCAAGGATGCTTTGTCCATCCTCGACACGTTTGGGACCACGCTTCGCAGCGCGTAGAAGCGGTGATTGAGCTTCTCTCGACGCTGTCGTTCCGCCTCCACATGGTTCAGCGGCATGTCTCGCCCTTTCCCTGGCTTTCTTCCTCTCTTCTTTGGTCTCCTCTTCTCCATATCTGCCGAAGTGATGAGAAGGGCATCGGAGTCGAAATGCTCCGACTCGACGGAAGATGAGTGTGTTGCTGGTGGTGCTGGAGCCGTCGTCATCGTAATAGTGGTAGTGGTTTCCCCGTTCTTCTTTGTCCTCGCTTCTTGTCGGTGTCTCTCTTGGTGGATTCCTTCTCCTCTCTCCCCATTGATTATCCCAATATCTGGGAACGACAGATCTCGATCGAGAAACGGTATCAAACCCCCTTGGCTTGGACTTCGTTCCTGGACTGGGAGTGAGACTGCAACTGGGACTGGACTGATAACATCAGATCCAAACAGGGATTTGGCTTGGTGCACAAGACCCCAGTTCTCTGCAATAGTGTCCGAAGAACCCAATTCAAGCACTCCAGATGAAATTGGGATATACACCAAAGTCTCGATTCCATGCACCAGAGCTTCTTTAGCACGCTCACAATTGCAAAACCGAAGCTGTTGGGCACCGGTCAGCCAGACCGGAGAGCCGGAACTAATAGCCTTGCCTGGGAGTCCATCGCCGATGTTGAATGACCGGGTTATGGACACCATGTAGAACCACTCGGCATCGGTGACATCTCCATCCACGGAGGCGTCGATGTCTGGGATGTCGTTGATAAGGGCTTGAATTCCCTTCATCACCTTCTTTCGCTCCCAGTCAATCTCTAGTTTCTGTTGTTGACATTGAAGTCTGTTGCTGTATCTAGAAGATGAGGAGGCTCTATCTCTGGTGCCTCGGAAAAGGCCATCAGCCCAGGCCAAAACTAGGTGGCCATTGTTGTCGTTAGAAGTCCGCCAGAAAATGGCGTAAACCCACCACTCCGGTCGGCTTTGAACGAGGAATCGAAGTCGTTCTTGAAGGGTTTTCTGTGGGGTTTCTTGACAAACGAAGAGTAAGGAAGATGGCGAGGTTGAACGCGTGGGTGAAGAGATAATCCCTTCCATGACTGTATTTGTTTTGTTCTCGATCGGTTGTTGCTGCGTGTTTGGTGATTTCTGTTGCGCTTTTTGTGGTCGGGTGGTTTAATTCTTTCGTCTGGAGTCCGAGAGGGAGAGAGGGGAGGGGATAGTGGGTGGCTGAGAAAATTCACAGAGAATTTAAGGCCATTTAAAAGGAGAGGGGCTATTGGAATCTGATCTCATGTTGTCTGTAGGGAACATTTAAAAGGGTGGGCGACGGAGGAGATGAGATGCGACTTGCGAGAGAGGGAGAGGAGTGGGGGGACCTTCGTCCTTCGCCCTTCCTTCACCTTCAGTGACTGTTTGAGTATGTACAATGTGAGTTGTTTTCTTCCCTTTGGTGTTAATTTGACACCATTACCGCGTGAATCTAAATTAAGCAGAATGGCAGAGACGCTGGGAAAATGGTTACATCGGACTGCACTACGTTAACCGTCGGATTATAATCTTATTTGGATTGCCATGTCATAGATTCCCTCTTTTTCACGAATCCGATGGTTCCGAATCCTAAGTGGCCAGGGCTAGCAAACAGTCTGAATCATAATCACATGTATCCATTAGTATTTTACAAACTAACAAACGTCATATTTGAGTATTCACGACAAAAACAAATGAGCTGATGGAAATATGGAGTCATCGAAACGGGTTCGGATGAGGTAAGCATTACGTTGTAAGTTCAGAAATCGGCTTCAGTCACTGCAAAACTTTTCTTTCTTGCATTGGAAACATTTTTTATTTGGGAGATATTTCCAATGCAAGGCTATAATAATTGTTAGAAAGGGCGTTGCAGTGACTGAATCCCATCAGTAGTTCAATGAGCACTTGAAAATTTTTTTGACACTTGTCCTTAAAAATATCTTCAACCCACCCTTGAAAAAGATTAATACCCCTTCATTGTTCTTTTTTAATAATTTATAGGATAAAATATAAAAACCTCCCCTAATTAAGGTTTCATTTTCATAGAATCCTCTTTTCTTATAGTTTTGATTTTGAACTTTCATTTGCAACAAAAAAACCTTTTTGAACATTCACACTGCAACAAATACCCCTGACCATTAAGTCTAATGACAGAATTCGTCCAATTATCAAAATATCCACTTAAACTTTCTTAATTCTCTTATCCTTTTCTCTTAAGTCCTAATTGATCAAAAATACGATTTAAAATAACAAGAATCATTTCATTGGTATAGAAAATAAAGTTTTTTTTTATTCATTTCACTCATATGAATGTCTCTCTTCATCTTAAAATATAAAAATTATCCACTCATTTTCCCAATAATTTAAGAAAACCAAAGGAAACTAGAAATTTATTAGGAAAACAAAATCTCTACCAATTCATTTGAAAATTGAATCTAGCTAAAAATATGTAAAGATCTATTGGAGCAACCAAGAGGGCTTCAAGGTTATATTAGAAAATTAATTGAATCATATTCAAATAAATAAGAATAGCATAGTTTGGGATTAGAAAAAAATTTAAATAGCTGAATGAGCCAAAGTGAATGTAAAAGTTCAGGTGTTTTTCACTACAAGAAAAACCGGCTAAGCCGGCATTAGCTGAACCACCGACATAGACTTATAAACTGCCGGTATAGGCCTAAGCCAGCGGTTCATTGGCCGCCACCTATAGTTGCGCCGCCCTATGTCATGAACGCTAGCCTAAGAGACAAAGACCGCCGTCCTAGAGACCTGGTCCAGCCATTCATAAGCTGGCTTCTGCAGAAGAATGCTTGCCCTGTCTGCATGGCTGCTGTAGCAGCATACTAAGATTGGAAATCATTCAAGAATATGATGCTGATAATGAGATGGGAAAGCTGGATTGTAGCTAGAGCTATCACATGTTTTGCTTAAACCAGTGGCTTCTGGAGTGCTTGCCCGGCAGCCATGCTGCCAAGTGCCCAGCTCAATATTAAGATTGACATCATTTGAACCTCAGTGTCTGCCAATGGGTATTGGATCAGTGTTTCTCCTTTGTTGCTTTTTGTACAGCTTTCGACTGAAATAAGCATGCATCCATTCTTTGTTGTGTAATTCCTCTACCCGTTTGTCTATTATAAAATATTGGGCTTTTGTGGAAGCCACAAACACTTGAAAGTTTGCAGCTGTTGTCATCACCATTTCATGGGCAACATTTACATTTCATTCAGTTGTTTTGGTTCCTGTGAGATGAAAATACTTTTAATACAGTCAAAATTTACCATTCAAAAAAACTTAGTTATATTTAATCTATTTATCATTTCCATTCTTCTGTCTACTGTTAATAGAACTCACATATATATGGAGGTGAAACAAGGATCTGCTGCAGTGACAAAAGCTGAGCAGTAGCAGGATTAATTTTAATGATACTGGTAAGACTGCATCAAGGAGACGATGATGAAAGAATCTATCCCTATATCCTCAAATAAAGCCAGCAACAAAAGTAAGAGCATAATTGGACTGGTAGATGGTGAACCTGAGGATGGAAATAAAACAGGAAAGAAGAAAAACCTTGGAATAAAAATGGAATCACCAAACCTGCATCAAGTGTTCAATTAATTATAGTGCTTCCACTACTACTTACTATTTTCCTTTTTTTATCTTTGCCAATGGAGATACTTTTTGGGAACCAATTTGCACTGAAAATTGCATTCAACACCAGATGGGAATGCTGTAGATGACTTCCCTTCATCTTATGAGTAGGATAAAAAGTCCTGCAGTTGGAAGAAAATTAAGACAGTACCTACTCTGCCCATATTTCTGAAGGTAATGTTTAATACTTTACTAGAGATGGGTTCCTTTAGCTGAAAATTTTCAAGTTTTCACAAACTCTGTAGCTCTAGGGTGTAATAAGAAATGGTTTAACTTCCATGGTTATTGTCTGCAGTTCCAGGCTGTCAAATACAAGGTAGTTATGAACAAGAGAAGAAGCTCGGATGCTCAGAAGTACATACTCTATGGGATTACAGGTTCAGTACAACCGGGTTCGTGCTGTTGATAGTGCTTCAAACTAAGTGGACGTAGTGGGTGATTTACTTCCTAATTGTTAGGCATTGTGTTAGTGGACTTAGTGGGTGGTTTACTTCCTAATTGTTAGGCATTATGTTAGTGGACTTAATGGGTGAGTTACTTCCAAATTGTTAGGCACTATTTTGAGTTAGTGAGCCATGTTTTTCCACTTTCTAATTTAGTTGCTTATTTTTAGCTAAGGTTAATTCAGCTGTAAGTCTATATATATTGGACCTCTGATGTTGTTTTTTTGTATGAAGAAAATTGAATTCGAAGTGGCTTTGTTTTCAAATTAGAATTCTGTTCTTTGTTCCCAACAATTTCTTTGGTATCAGAGCCAGGTTGGGTCTTTATCTGGACAAAGGGTAAAGTAAGAGAAAAGAGAGTTCCGTCATGGGAAGCAACATAACCAATTTTTTGCTCTGCCCCTAATTCTAGTCTTCAAAGGGGGAAATTATCACTTCTGGAGCCTCAAAATGAAGACCATGTTCAAGTCTCAAGAGCTGTGAGACTTGGTGGAGAAGGGATTTGAAGACACAAATCCAACTGAGCCTGATCAACGGTTGCGAGAAACCTGTAAGAAGGATGCAAAGGCTCTGTTCCTCATTCAACAAGCCCTTGATGAAGAAATTTTTCCAAGAATTGCAGCAGCTAGCACCTCCACTCAAGCATGGGAGATTCTGAAGCAAGAATTCTTGGGCGACAAGAACGTAATTACTATTAAATTACAGACTCTTGGTCATGATTTTGAAACATTGGCCATGAAAGAAAAAGAATCTGTGCAAGTATTTTTATCTAAGGTGTCTAGGATTGTTAATCATATGAAGTCATATGGTGAAAGTATTAGCAATGAAACTGTTGTGAGTAAGGTTTTGAGGAGCCTAACCTCAAAATTCTATCATGTAGTTGCTGCAATTGAAGAGTCTAAGGACTTGTCTACTTATACTTTTGATGAATTAATGAGTTCTCTATTAACCCATGAAACTAGACTGAGAATATCCTATGAAAAGGTTGAGGAGAAGGGTTTTCATGTTAAGGGGGAGTCTTCCTACAAGGGAAAGTCAGAAAATTCTGGAGGCCAGGGACAGAGCAGAGGTTGTCAAGGTCGTGGTGGCGGCAGAGGAAGAGGCCAATTTGGTGATCAACGCCAACACAAAAGCACCATCCAATGCCAATATTGCAAGAAATTGGGTCACAAAGAAGTAGATTGTTGGACCAAGCAGAAACAAACCAATTTTACAGAGAAAGTTGAAGAGGAGAGTAAGCTATTCAGGGCTCATTCTCCTATTGATAATGCTTCCAATGGAGTTTGGCTTCTGGATAGTGGATGCTCCAACCATATGTCCAGAACAAAGTCTCTTTTTAAAGAACTTGACGAGTCACAAAAAAGTGAAGTTCGACTCGGAGACAACAAGCAAATGCAAGTTGAAGGAAAATGTACAATTGCCATCAAAACCTCACAAGGTAATGTAAAACTCCTCCATGATGTGCAATATGTTCCTAATTTAGCTCATAATTTGTTGAGTGTTGGGCAATTGATGGATGGTGGATACTCTATTTTGTTTGATGATGGTTGTTGTTCTGTCCAAGATAAGAAAAAGGGCATAAAATAGTTAACATTCTGATGGCACAAAATAAAATGTTTCCGTTAGAAGTCTCTAAAGTAAGTTGGGTGTATTTCTTGAAATTAAAATCAGAAACTTTTGAAACTTTCAAGAAATTCAAAGAATTAGTGGAGAAGCAAAGTGGGCATTGTATAAAGGCGCTCCATTCTGATAGGGGTGGTGAATTTACCTATAATGAATTTAATGTTTTCTGTGAGGAAAATGACATTCATAGGGAGTTGACAGCACCATACACACCGGAGCAAAATGGTGTGGCTGAGCGGAAAATCGAACGGTGGTTGAAATGGCAAGAAGCATGATGAAGGCAAGTGGTGTTCCAAATCAGTTATGGGTAGAAGCAGTGGCAACAACAGTTTATCTTCTCAATATCTCATCTACAAAGGCTATCATGAACCGGACCCCATATGAAACTTGGAAGGGCAGGAAGCCACGGGTAAGCCACTTGAAAATTTTTGGTTATATAGCCTATGCCTTGGTTACTTCTCCAACCCCCAACAAACTTGATGAAAAAAAATGCATTTTTGTTGGCTATAGCCCTCAATCCAAAGCATATAGGTTGTATAACCCTGTGGGTGGCAAAGTAATTATTAGCAAGGATGTTAAGTTCAATGAAGAAGAAACTTGGGCCTAGAACAACGACAATGCAACACCTACAGCACCACAAGTTACAGAAGATGCTAGTATAACTCCTGTGACAAAACCTCCAGAACCAGCTATTCCATATGCTGGTAGCAACAACTCAACCATTTACTCATCTCCCCCCAGCAACAGTAGCGCATCTACTCCAACAAGCTTGCAATCCTCATCTTCAAGTTCCTCTAGTGAAACACCTCCAAAAAAATTCAGATCATTGAGGGATATTTATGCTTCATGTAGCTTTGCTTTGTATGTTTCTAACCCCACTTGTTATGATGAAGCTGCAGAAAGTCAAGTTTGGCAGGATGCAATGAAAGAAGAGATGTCGACTATTGAAAGAAATGAAAATTGGGAATTGATCAATCTACCGAAAGGCAAGAATGTTATTGGGCTCAAGTGGGTGTACAGAACAAAGTATCATGCTGATAGTACTATACAGAAACACAAAGCTCGGTTGATGGCGAAAGGTACTCTCAGTTTGTGTACCAGGTTTGTGTACCAGAAACACAAACCTTTTCTCCGGTTGCTCGCTTTGAAACGGTGAAAACCTTTCTAGCCTTGGTTGCACAATTAAATTAGGTTGTGTACCAGTTTGATGTTAAATCCACCTTTTTGAATGGAGAACTTGATGAAGAGGTGTATGTTTCTCAACCTGAAGGTTTTGTTAGTGACGATGACAACAAAGCTTACAGGTTAAAGAAAGCTTTATATGGCCTAAAGCAAGCCCCGCGAGCATGGTATAGCAAAATAGACTCCTACTTTAAGGAGAATGGATTTGAAAGGAGTAAAAATGAGCCAACACTTTATGTGAAGAAGCAAGGTAACTCTGATTTTTTGGTGGTGTTTTTATGTTGATGACATAATTTATATGGGATCTTGTGAGTCTCTTATTGAGGAATTTAAGTCTTGCATGATGAAAAAATTCGAGATGTCAGATTTGGGTTTGTTTGCATTATTTTCTTGGTTTGGAGGTCAACCAAAGTGCAGATGGGATTTTTATTTCCCAAAGAAAATATGCTAATGATTTGTTGAAAATGTTCAATATGTTAAACTGCAAAGCAGCTCCAACTCCCATGAATGTTAATGAGACACTCATAGCTAATGATGGCATTGGAATGGCAAGTGCAAAGTATTTCAGAAGTATGATTGGCGGTTTGAACTACTTGTCTCACACAAGGCCTGATATAGCATTCCCTGTCAGCGTTGTCTCTAGGTTTATGCATACTCCAACAATGCATCACCTCGGGGCAGCAAAGAGGATCCTTCGTTATGTTGCTGGAACTGTTGATTTTGGAATTTGGTACTCAAAAGTATCAGATTTCAAACTTTTGGGTTTTACTAACAGTGACTGGGCAGGTTGCTTGGATGATAGAAAAAGCACCTCCGGCTATGTTTTCTCCCTTGGTTCGGGTGCTATTTCATGGAGTTCAAAGAAGCAAGAGATCATGGCCTTGTCATCATCAAAAGCAGAATATGTTGCTGCAACGACATCAATTTGTCAAGCAGTTTGGCTAAGGATATTGTTAGCTGATTTTTTGCCAAGTTCAAGAAGGGGCAACTCAAGTGTTTTGTGACAACAAGGCAACCATTGCTATGGCGAAAAATCCAGCTTTCCACAGCAGAACAAAGCACATTGATATTCGCTATCATTTCATCCGAAATCCGGTTGCTGAAGGAACAATAGCAATGAAGCATTGTGGGACCAATGAGCAAGTAGCTGATGTTCTTACCAAGTCACTGCCACGTGCCAAACATGAGTACTTCAGACTGCAGATGGGAGTAATAAGCTTTGAAGCAAGGGGGAGTGTTGATAGTGCTTCAAACTAAGTGGACGTAGTGGGTGATTTACTTCCTAATTGTTAGGCATTATGTTAGTGGACTTAGTGGGTGGTTTACTTCCTAATTGTTAGGCATTATGTTAGTGGACTTAGTGGGTGAGTTACTTCCAAATTGTTAGGCACTATTTTGAGTTAGTGAGCAATGTTTTTCCACTTTCTAATTTAGTTGCTTATTTTTAGCTAAGGTTAGTTCAGCTGTAAGTCTATATATTTGGACCTCTGATGCTTTTTGTATGAACAAAATTGAATTCGAAGTGGCTTTGTTTTCAAATTAGAATTTCTGTTCTTTGTTCCCAACACGTGCAACAATGTCATGCATTTCAGATAACTGAGTCTAGAGTATAGAGTTCATTTTGACCAAAAGGATCTCAGCTCTCATACTTTCAAAAGAATCGAGTCTAGAGTTCATCCAATAAGTGAAGCTGAAGGTGTTGAAATGACAATGTAAATGATTCACAAATAACATCAAGGATTCAAAACTAGGAAGTTTCAGATATTCGACCGGAGGAAGAGGAACCAAGACAACAACAAGGAATCTCCTCCCACAAACTGCAACCCAACTACTACAAGTTTATATCATGATTGATCTAATCCTAGTTATATATATTTGATGGAAAGATTGCCTTGGTTGATCAATATGTGGCTAGCTTTTTGTACAAGCGCGGTTGGAGGATGTGGCCTTGTAATAGACTAATAGTAATATGTGTGCAATGCAAAGTGTGAACATTCTTTAATGATTGTATTGAATTCTTGTTTCAGGTTTCAGTTTTAAGCAGATGTCAACTGATATTATTATTTAAAAATTAACAAAATCTATGCAGACAGTCATAGGAACCACCACATTAGACAGATCATTACACTTAAGCCGATGGGTAATATATTTATGGCGGTGGCTTAATTAGATGACAATTTATTCTAAGCTGGCGGTTAAAAGTGTAAGATTTGATTACATGGTTTACCTAAGCCGACGGTTTATTAAAATGGCAAATGGCTCTAAGCCGGTGGTTATGACTACCGGCTCAATAACTAGGCCGGCAATCAGGCTGTCGTCCAACATATCCTGCCCCGGTGGTTTGGACTGCCACCATACATTCTATAGGCTGACGGTTCTATAAACACTGCCAGCTTACTACATATTCTTCTTGACAAATGCTACATTTCCAATTTGTTTCAGTGGGAATATGTGATTGCAGATCCTCCATAAAGGAGTGCTTAACTTTTCTGAGGCAATGGAATATCTCATCCTCTCTTAAACTAGTATTTACATATCCAATTTTTATTAGAGGAAAGATTTCAGTAAATATTTTCTATATATTTTCATATATTCTGTAATCAATTGTAATCCCTTGTAATTAGTTGTAATCCCTTAACTTTAGGTAATCTTCCCATTATCTTTGTAATTTTGGGTAACTAACCAATACCCATTCCCATGTATATATTTCTAACCTAATCAAAGAGAAAGTCGAGCCATTATTTCTTCCTCTCTGTATTCTCAATCTCAACATGGTATCAAGAGCCTAACTCCATCCTTGGGCCATCTCCCTTCTTTTTTTTTAGAAAACCTTGCCTTCATCATTTTTCTTTCTTTAATGGCATACGACATGTTTTCTTCCTTCACCAATGATCCCATCACCATCCAAAACACTCAAGATCCTCAACATCCCTTGCTCACCATCAATCTTTCCAACATCACCAAACTTTCTTCTACAAATTACCTCACATGGAGTCTTCAAATTCAATCCCTTCTACAGGGGTATGATCTTCATCACTTTATCGATGGCTCGCAACCGATTCCACTGCCTACCATCACCGTCAATGATGTTTCAACCCCAAATCCAGCACATACCACTTGGAAATGTCAAGATCAATTAATCTTTGGTGCTATTTGTTCCCCTGCAACCACTCATTGCCTGAACCACTACATCACGTGAAGCATGGACTACCTTGGCCACCACATATGCAACACCATCTCGTGGCCACATCAAACAATTAAAGGAACAATTGAAAAGATGCACCAAGGGCTCCAAATCCATTAATGAATATATGCAGGCTATCAAGACTCGATCCGATGAACTTGCTTTACTCGGTAAACCGCTTGATGACGAGGACCTTGTTGATCGGGTTCTTGAAGAACTAGGTGATGAATACAAGTCCATTACAGATGCTGTCAATCCACGTGAGACTCCTATCTCCTTTGCCGAACTCCACGAAAAACTACTCAATAAGGAAGCCTCTCTTCAGTCCCAGCAATCTGCTTCTTTTTCCCTTTCGGTAACGACAAATCCAATGGCACAGAGGAATCGTCACAATTGGTGCCCCAACTCGTCATATTCCGGTTCCCCACAACATTCCACCACCACTGATCAACGCCAACCCAAGCCTTATCTTGGTCGTTATAAAGCCTGTGGTGTTCAAGGACACACTGCCAAGCACTGCCCCATGTTTCGGCTCGTATCTCATCAACCATCACCGGCTCCCCATCCACAAGGCCACCAAGGACCTCACCCATCCACTCCATGGCAACCACGTGCCAATCATGCTGCTCTTGGCACTGATCCTACTCCTACCTGGCTGCTAGATAGTGGAGCATCTCACCATGTGACTTTCAACTTGAGTAATCTCTCTCTGCACAGCCCATACCAAGGCACCGATGACGTCATGATCGGCGATGGCTCGGGTCTTCAAATCACCCACACCGGTTCCACCACTATACCTACTTCCTCTCGTACTTTTACATTACATAATGTCCTTTGTGTTCCCTCCATGAAAAATAACTTAGTTTCTATTTATCAATTTTGTATCAATAATCATGTTTCCATTGAATTCTCACCCTCTACTTTTCATGTGAAGGATCTCAACATGGGGTTAATCCTACTGACGGGTCAACCTAAAGATGGCATATATGAGTGGCTGGCTTCGTCTTCCTCTTCCTCACCGTTACTTGCATTCTCCAGTGTCAAGACCACTTCGTCTGAGTGGCACTCTAGATTAGGACATCCATCGTTTGATATTATGAAAAACATTGTTTCTAAGTTTTCTCTACCATTGTCAAATTCATTTTCCTCTCCAAGCAATTGTAATGCTTGTTCATGCAATAAAAGTCATAAATTCCCGTTTCATTCTTCAACCTTGACATCTTCTCATCCTCTTGAAATTATCTTCTCCGATGTATGGACTTCCCCTATTTATTCTATTGATGGTTTCAAATACTATGTTATTTTTGTTGACCATTATACACGATACACGTGGTATTATCTACTCAAACAAAAATCTGATGTGTATGATGTGTTCATACGCTTCAAAGCATTAGTCGAAAACCAATTCAAACATCGCTTGTCACCCTCTACTCCGATAACGGTGGTGAATATCAAGCTCTTAAAAACTTTCTCTCCACCAACGGCATCTCACATCTCATCACGCCACCACATACACCGGAACACAATGGTATCTCTGAACGTCGTCATCGTCACATTGTTGAAACCGGTCTATCTCTCCTCACTCATGCATCCATGCCTCTGCCTTACTGGACCTATGCCTTTGCCACTGCTGTTTATCTCATCAATCATATGCCCACACCCACTTTAAATCTCTCTTCTCCCTTTGAGACACTTTTCGGCTCTCCACCCAACTACACCAAACTTCGAGTATTCGGTTGTTTGTGTTATCCTTGGCTTCGCCCTTACTCTCAACATAAACTTGATTCTCGTTCCACTCTGTGTGTTTTTCTTGGCTATTCTCTCACACAAAGTGCCTATATCTATCACGATCTGTCTACCTCTAAAACATACATTTCCCGTCATGTCAAGTTCATTGAACAATCCTTTCCCTTTGCCTCTCATCAATCCCATCTCCCGTGTCCCACACAAGATGATCCATCACAATGGCTTCCACCAGTCACAATTTTTCCCATGACAGGCCACTCACTTATTACGCCATCCCCTGTAGATTCCTCGTGCAACAACCCATCTTCCTACACTAGAACAGTCAATCGTCCCCACTCACCTGTAGTAGTTGATCGCTCTTCCCCTGAACCAAACACCATTCCACCCTCTCCTTCTTCTACTATCCTTTCTTCTCAACCCGCCCACCAAAGCACACATCACATGATCACTAGAGCCAAAAACAACATTCAAAAACCCCTCACTAAAATGAACCTTTCTGCTGTTCTTCATCAATCCTCTGACCTTGAACCTCGTACCATTACCCAAGCCCTCAAAGATCCTAAATGGCGACAGGCTATGTATGATGAGTTTGATGCTCTTGTTCGGAATGGCACCTGGGAGCTTGTTCCTCCTACTTCTGTGCAGAATCTTGTAGGATGTAAGTGGGTTTTTCATACTAAACGACTTCCAGATGGTTCTGTTGACAGGTACAAAGCCAGATTAGTTGCCAAAGGATTTTATCAGCGCCCTGGAGTAGATTATCATGACACCTTCAGTCCAGTTGTCAAACCTACTACAATCCGTCTAGTCCTAAGCTTGACTGTCAGTCGTGGCTGGTCATTACGATAGTTGGATGTTAATAATGCCTTTCTTCAGGGTCATCTTTTGGAAGATGTCTACATGGCTCAACCTCCAGGATTTGTTGATCAAGACAATCCCACGCATGTCTGAAAATTAAAGAAGGCCATCTATGGACTTAAGCAATCTCCACGAGCGTGGTACTATGAATTTCGTAAATTTCTCCTTCAGTCTGGGTTCATAAACTCATATGCTGATAGCTCTCTATTTGTTCTCCATTCCGGTGACACTACTATATTTTTCCTTATTTATGTAGATGACATTATTGTCACAGGTAACAATCAACATTCTATTCAATGCTTCATTGATCTACTGGCACAACGGTTTTTGATGAAGGATCTTGGTGCCTTATCATATTTTCTGGGTATTAAGGTTCTCACTACTTCTTCTGGTATGGTTCTTACTCAACGTCGCTACATCACTGACCTTCTTGCTAGGACAAATATGTTCGGTGCAAAACCTGTGGCTACACCTCTTGCTACAGATGATACTCTATCTCTATACTTCGGTACAACTCTCACTGATCCCAGCGAATACAGGAATATTGTTGGCAGTCTCTAGTACCTTTGTCTAACGCGCCCGGACATTGCCTATGCTGTCAACAAGCTCTCCCAATTTATGCATCGTCCAATGTCTGAACACTGGAATGTTGCAAAATGATTGCTTCGGTATTTGTGTGGTACATTGGCTCATGGACTATTTCTTCCTAAGGAAAATCCACTATCTTTGCATGCCTTCTCCGATGCTAACTGGGCTGGTAACAAAGATGACTATACTTCCACAAGTGCTTACATTGTTTATCTTGGTCATCACCCCATTTCTTGTTCATCCAAGAAATAGCGTACAGTTGCCTGATCGTCAACCGAAGCTGAATATCGATCAGTTGCTGCTACTGCTTCTGAAATCAATTGGATTTGTTCTCTTCTTACGGAACTTGGTGTTACTCTTCCCACCTCCCCGGTCATCTATTGTGACAATGTGGGAGCTACTTACCTCTGCTCCAATCCAGTCTTTCACTCACGAATGAAGCATGTAGCAATTGACTATCATTTCATTCGGGATTAGGTACAATCAGGTGCCCTTCGAGTTGCTCATGTCTCCTCTGAAGATCAATTTGCTGACGCCCTTACAAAACCGCTTGCTCGTAAGCGCTTCCATATGCTTCGGGTCAAGATTGGCGTCTCCTCCGGAGCTCCATCTTGAGGGGGCATATTAGAGGAAAGATCTCGGTAAATATTTTCTATATATTTTCATATATTCTGTAATCAATTGTAATCCCTTGTAATTAGTTGTAATCCCTTAACTTTAGGTAATCTTCCCATTATCTTTGTAATTTTGGGTAACTAACCAATACCCACTCCCATGTATATATTTCTAACGTAATCAAAGAGAAGGTCGAGCCATTATTTCTTCCTCTCTGTATTCTCAATCTCAACAATTTTACCTCCCAATTCAAGCAAATCCTCATATGTCATATTATCAACATCAAGCCGCCAATCCCTGTATTGATCATATACCTCTGATCTTCCACCCAAAAGAAGGCTCTGGAACATCATAATCTCTACAAGCCCTCCTGGAATAACCATTAAGCAAGTCAGAAGATCAACTTGAAGAACAAATAAGTGGCCATTCATCTTAAACGTAAAAAAAGATCATATTCATAGTATTAAACTAACTTTAATATCTATTCTAGCATAAATACTTTCTTATAGATAATTTGGCATAAATCAAAGCAAATTAAATGCAAAACACTAATTGATATAATCAAAGAGTTGGGCTAAATATGTACATCCAAAAGAGTTATTCTAATCTTGAGCTTTTGCACAAATAGGCCAGACTTTGAAGAGAGGAGGCCGGCCTCTACTTCTCTCAAAGTCATTATATTACTTAGAAATGTTTATGCAAGATCTAAATAGGTGCCTTCTCTCCAAAAGATCTACAGCTCATGAGGATTTGCACAAGAAATTTTGTTCAAAATGATAAGACTACCATTACGCATCATTAGTTTGAAAACAAACTTCTAATGGTATAGGCTTTCTCTTAATAACTATAGATTACTCACAGACCATGCAACTAATGAAAAAAAAATGAATATGAGTTGTGTCAGAAACACACCCCATGATAAATCTTCCCTGTAGTTCCTGAGTTTGAAGGTCATCTACTGTTAAAATTGATTCCAAATTTTTTAAACATAGGTTGGAATGGTCGGTTTCCCTTTTTTCAGTTTGTGAATTATAACAACTTTCTTGTTATTTGATGGCATCAGCAATCTCTTCAACATCCGAAAAAGTAAGGACAGGCCCAATGCAGATTTCTGATTTCCACTACAGAGCTATAAACATTCAAAATGCCAACAACCCACACTCTATGCACCAACGCCCGCCCGTAAATTGGCATCAATTCCGGCCCCAGGCTGGCACTTACCCCAACAGTACTTTGGGCCTACAAATTCTGACCCTGGGCTTAACCGTCTTTCTCCCCTTTAACATCTGCACATCTCACTGCTTCCTAGTACACGAGTCCATCATATCAGCACCAAAAAAAAACCCAGGAAATATTTCCAAATAATTATGTGAATAAAAAAGACAGAATCTTCATTATGTGCTTTCTAGGTAAAATAATCAAATAACTAGTTTCTTAGAAATCCATATTATCGAGCAGAGAACAATATTCTGTTCATTTACATTTTATTGTAAAGGTTTTGCCTCTTAAGTTAAATAATACAAATGTTAGACAATTTTGTATGCCCTTAGCTTCAATCAGAATGATGTACGTTATGAGTTTATTGTAAATGAATAAAAGTGCATATTTGATTCATGTTCCCTTGGTATGTTTCTGTGAAATACCCTTAAACTGGACACTTAATGAGGCTGACACTGTTGTGCCACCAAGTCGGTTGGGGTGGCCTGTCACAGCTGCCAGGGTGAGACCCTTGGCACATACAGTGTTGGATTAATTGAATCTTTGAACTAGACCAGATTTCCAGTATTGCCCTGGACCTTGGAGATTAATGGGCAAAACTGGAATGTTACACCCGACCCCTAGACTCGTTTATGATACTGCACTGGGTGTCGGATTGGGCTATCTTTGATGTACCAATCAGTGAGATCCTTGGCGGGGGTCAAAACTTGGGTATGTTGGGACAGTCTGAGAATTCATCTGAGTGGGTGATCATAGTGACAGGATCAGCCCCTTTGTCGGACAAAGGTAATGATCGGGGATGCACTCTTACTGATGGAAACCAAGACTGCCGACAGCCGATTTCAATCGTTGAGATTCGTTTTGCAAAGTATTTTTTATATAAGATATAAAAGTATATATATTATGGTTTCTAAAAGGTTTGCAAAAATGTTTTAATTCCCGGGATCCATATAAGTAGAGAGTGCAACACTGTTCCTTGTAGCCGAGGGAAATGTCCTCTCTTGTTGGGCAGTGTATGATCATTATGGGCTAAGAGGTTATGTGTAAGACCATTGAGGGTAATACCTGATGGGCTAATCTTGCATCTGCCCACAGTCCCTAGGTGTTACAAGGTGGCTTGGCTCAGGGACCAGTTAGGGTAAGTGTTGGGCCCATAGAGCCCATTTGATGGGTTTCAGAGGGTGCACTGTCCATAACAGTGTATTCGGCCAGGCCTTGTAACAAAGGCTGGGCCAAACCCATGTGGCTGGTGTGTAGATCAATGCTTGGGTCCCATGCCATACAAGGAAGCCTAACTGGGCAGCAGTTAGGAAGGTTAAGTGAGCACATAAGCTTAATGGGCCTAAAGCCCATTTCGAACTAGGCTATTTAATTAGTTAATTATGGGGCGAATTCTGAGATGGATTAGCAAATAAGATAGGGTCTTGACCCTATCCACTCAGAGAGTCTATATCTGAATGTGATTCAGATCTAGAAACCTCCTAACGAGATTAGGAGAAAGCTAATCTAATCTGCAGATAAGATAAGGGTTTATCCTTATCACCTAAAGAGAGGGCTGGTCCAAATATGATTTGGATAAGCAGCTCCTAATTGGATTAGGAGCTGATCTTTTAGGTTAACAAAAGAAGGAGGGGGCGGCAGCCTTTAGAAGACAGATAATCAGATCCTCTTATGAGCTGAAATTACAGAAGAAAGAATTAAGCAACCCTGCAAAATTCTTTCTTGCCGCCTCCTTGTTCTTGCCGCCTTGCTTGCCAGTTCGATCTCCAGTTGTGGGAGAAGTCAAGATTGGATCTTGACATTAGTTCTTTGAGAAAGAATTGATAGGAAGTTGTACTCATGTGCCATCCTGCTATTTCTTGCGAAGGACAGAGTTCTTGGAGAAGAACACTGCTGATTCTGCTCCGTTCTACACTGTGCCATCTTCAGTGGGAGCAGTCTTTGGATCCTTCCTTGGGTGTGAACACCTCCATTGGGAGATATTACTTCTTTGTATCAGGTATAATCCTCTCCTACTCCTTTTGGTTCAGATCTGGTTCAGTTTTTGGTTCAAGATTGATCCTTGAAAATATGATTTTCTAAATGGGGAATGCGATTCCCAATTGAAGGGAGAGAAAAATTTTTGAAATTTGCCCTCTTATTCCGCAAGATTTGGGTGTCCTTTTGATGGATCTTTCATCCCTTCAACAAATGCATAACCCTGTGGGCCTGCCCATTAAGGTCACAACTATTTCTTTGCCTTTGCAAGCTACCAAACAAGAAAAACATCTTACCATATTTTTTTTATAATATCCTACTCATATATAATAGCTTAACTGTTGAGTCCTATCCATATATGTATCAAGAAGAGCTGTAAACGTAACTACTTTATATGGAACAGAACAAGTGGTAGTCAAGATAGAAACCATAATGTCTGGAATCAATATGCAGTTAATGCAAAAGCCATCACCTCATCCACAAAGTGATGAAACTAGGAATGTGTTAAACAATTTGAAATCTTTATAATTGGAATATCAGAAACAACAGTAAGAAAGTTAATTACATGAGTGCTCTATGAAAAAAGGATATAATTCCTCTATGCAACAGTAAGAAAGTTAATTTGAAATCTTTCTTTTATTCTTGATATATTTCTCTTGCAGATATAATTCCTCTATGCAAGTTCTGCTAATATACAACATTCTTTTTTCCAAATACATTTCAGATTTACAATGATTTTTCTAACTTCATCAAGAAGTGGTATAAGCTACTCTGGCAGCTTGAGATGATTAGAAACTTTGGATACAGAATACGAATTTATTTTTTGAAGGTAAAGTGATTTCATTAAATGGGCAAAATAGACCCCAAAGCTATACAGTCAAACATTGTACAGGCCATTAAGGCCATTACTCAATGTTGGTCCCAGCCATCTGGGTTCTTGGCAGGGGTAGACTCAGTATGGTCCTAACCTTTGTCATTTGTTTCGCACAAAGTAGCTGCCCTCGGACTTGAACTTGTGTTCTCATGCTTGCCAGCCCGGCTTCTGAACTTTGTCTGTGCTTGTTGCTTGATCAATAGCCGGGTCAGTAACTCAGTACTCAGTGTGAATTAAATATATATAGCTATTAATAGGCCAGATGACTCAAATTTTGAAACTCTAGTTTTTACTAACAACACCCAACAAAAGACAACTCCATCAAAGCTATCAGATAAAATCAAAGAAAAAAGAGACTCCATTAGGGAATTCACCTTATCATCAAGAACAGTTTCAGTGAATCTTTGTATCACATTCAAGCACTACCTGTTCATCTATTGAAGTACTGATTATTAATACTAAGCATGCAATCAGCCGTTAAGGAAGAGCATCTTTTGTCCATACCAAGATGCATTGTTTTTTGCTTTCTCTTCTCGGAAAAGAAATTAGTGCTATTGGTGCAAAACAGTAAAAACATTTAATGCAAACCCACACAGAGATAGAGAAATTGACAAACACCATTTTCTTATAAATAATGTTTGATCTCAAAGCTCACAAAATTTATCTTGGGGGTGCAAATTTTAATTATAGAACTTCTCCCAACACAACAAGTTGCTTTCCATAGTATACATCAACTATAATGTTTGTTAGTTACAATAATTGTACCTGAATAAAAAAAAAAGAACTATAAGGGCGTACCTTCCCAAAGAGCCGTTTCTGCTAAGTTGGGAGAGAGTATCTCTGACGGCTATATAATTTGCGCAGAGAGCTGAGGTTCGTTCGATCGATTCTAATGTAGGTAGGCTGGCCTAACGATCGAGCGTTATCACTCCGGAGAACTCGGTCTGGTAACGGATCCATGTAATAGGTTGGCAAGCACACCTTGTAGGTCTCCATTTATACCTTGCTTAGCTCAACCGGTCCTCGAGGAATGTCACTCCTTGCATGAGAGTCCTTTAGGTTGGCCTTAGGTGAGGTGCTTCTAGCCGACCTGTCGAGGTGTTATGCTCACTCAGTGCTGAGGTGTCACTTGGATGCCACATGTTGTGATGTTACTCGGAGGACCAAATTACTCCTCATCAAGTGGAAAATGAAATTATTAAGAACTTGTTTGGTTCGTGGGAATAGGGGTTTGGAATCAGAATGTTTCATTCCAATTCTAACTATTTGGTTGGATGGAATCGGAATCCCATTCCCAGTATTAGGGGAATGGCATTCCCCTATTTCCATTCCCTCCCCTTCCTTGAAAATAAAGTCTCATTCCACCTATTCCAATTCCGAATCTAATTCCCATCTAAACCTGTTTGAGAATATCAATCTATTCAAGGGCTTCACCTAACATCTTAAGCTTTTAGGTTGAATGGTATTTTGAGATGATATCAGAGCCATTTTGACCAAGTGGTCTAGTGTTTAATCCCCGTTACTCCCATCATAATTAAATAAGTTTTAGCACAAGGTATGGGTGGGCCTGTGCTTGTTCACTTTTCAAGCCCAATGGGCTTTCGTGTGACGAGGCATGTTAAAGAATATCAAGCCATTCAAGGACCTCACCTAACAGCTTAAGCTTTTAGGTTAAATGGTTCTTTGAGAAAACCAAATAGACTATGAGAATAACCATTCCAATTCCATTGAATCCATTCTAAATCTGAAAGAAAACCAAACAGACCCTAAGTTTTTAAAGCCAAATAAATCAATTTCATTCATCATCGGGGGGGGGGGGGCAATGGCCCATTTCACTTTAACCCAATTGGTACATTTTCTGGTGGCTTGATTCATGTCAGCATCTCGTTGGACCGTTTCATAAGATATCCCCTAATCCATGTCGTCTGCTTCTCTTTTTGTTGGGTTTCTCCTTTCGCACACCAGTATGTACCTAGTTACCTAGCTCGATCATTTTGTACCCATAAGAAGAGAAAAAAAGAAGAAGAAATTCTGCTGCAACCGTTAATTGTTGCATGTGATTCCAATAAGATGTAATATGCCATCGGTTGATGTGATTTCAAACAGAGGTCTGAGGCCAGGGTCTTCTCACCATTTGTTCTATCATGAAATGTGATCTCTATTAGACAGTTTTGTATGCCCTTAGCTTCAATCAGAATGATGTACTTTATGGGTTTACTGTAAATGAATAAAAGTACATATTTGATTCATGTTCCCTTGGTATGTTTCTGTGTAATACCCTTAAACTGGACACTTACTGAGACTCGTGTTACTGTAGAATGTTCATAGCCAGTGGGTCGGTTTGGGGAGACCTATCCTGATAAGGCTGACACTGTTGTGCCACCAAGTCGGTTGGGGTGGCCTGTCTCAGCTACTAGGGTGAGACCCTAGGCACATACAGTGTAGGATTAATTAAATCTTTGAACTGGACCAGATTTCCAGTATTGCCCTGAACCTTGGAGATTGATGGGCAAAACTGGAAAGTTACACCCGACCCCTAGACTCGATTATGATACTGCACTAGGTGTCGGATTGGGCTGTCTTTGATGTACCAATCAGTGAGATCCTTAGCGGGGGTCAAAACCTGGGTATATTGGGACAATCTGAGAATTCATCTGAGTGGGTGATCATAGTGACAGGATCAGCCCCTTTGTCGGACAAAGGTAATGATCGGGGATGCACTCTTACTGATGGAAACCAAGACTGCCAGCAGCCGATTTCAATCGTTGAGATTTGTTTTGCAAAGTATATTTTATATGAGATATAAAAGTATATATACATTATGGTTTCTAAATTGTTAAGTAGAGAGTGCAACACTGTTCCTTGCAGCCGAGGGAGAGGTCCTCTCTTGTCGGGCAGTGTATGATCATTATGGGCTGAGAGGTTAAGTGTAAGACCATTGAGGATAATAGCTGATGGGCTAATCTTGCATCTGTCCACAGTCCCTAGGTGTTACAAGGTGGCTTGGCCCAGGGACCACTTAGGGTAAGTGTTGGGCCCATAGAGTCCATTTGATGGGTTTCAGGGGGTGCACTATCCATAGTATTCGGCCGGGCCTTGTAACAAAGGATGGGCCGAACCCATGTGGCTGATGTGTAGATCAATGCTTGGGTCCCACGCCATACAAGGAAGCCCAATTGAGCAGTAGTTAGGAAGGTTAAGTGAGCATATAAGCTTAATGGGCCTAAAGCCCATTTTGAACTGGGCTATTTGATTAGTTAATTAAAGGGAGAATTCTGAGATAGATTAGCAGATAGGATAGGGTTTTGACCCTATCCACTCAGAGAGTCCAGATCTGAATGTGATTCAGATCTAGAAACCTCATAATGAGATTAGGAGAAAGCTAATCAAATCTGCAGATAAGATAAGGGTTTATCCTTATCACCTGAAGAGAAGGCTGATCCAAATATGGTTTGGATAAGCAGCTCCTAATTGGATTAAGAACTGATCTTTTAGGTTAACAAAACAAGGAGGGGGCGGCAGCCTGTAGAAGACACACAATTAGATCCTCTTCAGAGCTGAAATCACAAGAATAAAGATTTCTGCAATCCCTGCAAAGATCTTTCTTGCTGCCTCCTTCCTGCAGCCGCCCTGTTTGCCAGTTCAATCTCCAATTGTGGGAGAAGTCAAAATTCGATCTTGACATCAGTTCTTTGAGAAAGAATTGATAGGAACTTGTGCTCACATGCCATCCTGCTGATTCTTGCGAAGGACAGAGTTCTTGGAGAAGAACACGGCTGATTCTACTCCATCCTACACTGCGCCATCTTCAGTGGGAGCAGTCTTTGGATCCTTCATTGGGCATGAACACCTCCATTGGGAGATATTACTTCTCCGTATCAGGTATAATCCTCTCCTACTCCTTTTGGTTCAGTTTATGGTTCAAGATTGATCGTTGAAAATATGATTTTCTGAATAGGGAATGCGATTCCCAATTGAAGGGAGAGAAAAATTTTTGAAATTCGCCCCCTTATTCCGCAAGATATGGGCGTCCATACGATGGATCTCTCATCCCTTCAGTGGTATCAGAGCTATGGTTCAAATCTTGAACCAATTTGTTTCAGATCTGAATCTGTGCAATTGGGCAGAAGGCGTTCTACTCGATTTGCGCAGATATGGGTTTTGGGAAATTTGTTCCCAAAATTAATGAGCGAATAATCTAAAATTAATTTCATATAAATCTGATTATTATTTAGAACTGTTCTTTATGATTTTCTTGATTTATGGGCTTTTCGTACAAGAGGAGATCGAAATCTTGATTTGCGTAGGGAACCTGCGATTTTGCAGATTTTGGATTATTTTGTTACATTTGGTCTGTAAAATATTTTTTTTATTTTTTAGACTGAATGTATAGGTATTCGATCTAATGTAATCATTAATAGAAATAGGATTTCTATTTATTTTAATTTTGGATCGAAGATGGCGGCGCAGAAAAGGAGATTTCGCAGAGAAGGAGATTTCTTAAATGGGAGAATTACAATCTGCAATTTGCAGTTTATGAAACTACAAACTGTGATCTAACCTCTGTTTTGCAGGATGGATTGTACGAACAGCCCTGATTGACTGATTCTTGATTTTCTTTTATCAGTATTTAATTTCAGATTATTTTCTTGAATTAAAGATTTAATTAAAGATCAAACCCTAGACCTATTCGAACCAAGATTGGTTCAAACTGTTTGGACCGAATCTAGGGTTTAATCAAGGCTGAAAGTCAGCCCTAATTTTTCCCACTGATGGGCCTGAGGATTGATATTTAATTAAATGGTTAATTCAGCCCAACCTGTAAAGGCCCAGTTTTAAATAGTTAAAACTGCTAAAAGCCCACTTAACACATAAAGCTATATGGGCTGAACCATTCGGCCCATATACCTAGATAATATTAATGGTTAATATTATGGATTTGAAATGGGTTTCAAATGGGCTTTACAGATGATTAATTGATTGGATCAATTTATCCCTGCATGAGATGTATGGATGTGTGATGTGCTACGTACATGGGCCATAAGTGCTTGGCCCATGCTCAATTGACAGTGGCTCTTGCGCACACAATGACTGAATGCACATCATTGCCATGGTGTCCCTTTTGGTCATTGGATGACCTCCCTCAGTGGTGGGCCCCACACCTCATCAAGAGGTCACGTGCGGAACCCTAGCCGATTTAGGCCCATCGAAATCTGGCTTTATGAAAGTCAGTGGGAGCCACTTTGGTTTGACCTAAAATTAGAACTAGGGCGTAATTAACTATTCCCTCCAGCTAATATGAGTGCATGTGATAGGGAGATTCATATGATGAACTCTCTAAAGGCCTTCCATCATTAGCATGAGGATGGGTCCTTCAGTAATGAGGAAACGCACCAGAAATGGGCTATCCATTTGCTGTTGGGCTTGTCTAAGTGTTTCATAAGATGATAGGGGCGTCATAGACCGATGTGGGAGGGGCTTGACCAGAAAATGGGAACTCTCTCACGGTACCTTGGCGTTCATGAATATGATGGGTAAGCACTCACTGGACAGAAAGGTTTACCTGAAAACGGCTCTGAACCTTGTCTGACAGAGGCCAAAGGGAAAACTCATATGATGAGTGGATATGATCCTTCACAGAAAGGTGGTGGGCTTATGCAGTTGAAACAGTTGGCTCCATGCACCCTATGTGATTTCCCACATTTCCAGAGACAACCCGTAGTCTCCATCACTGAGAAAGGAGGGAAATCTCAGAGATGAATAAATGGAAATGGAATGTAGATTAAAATCCATATCTATCAAATGAACATGAATCAAATATGGTTGTGGACTGATGTTTGCTCTTTTATCAGAAAATGGCAAATGGATCATTTGCAAAATTGCTAGATGACAACAAGTTGAAGGGCCCAAACTATGTCGACTGGTACATGAACCTTATGCTGGTCCTAGCTTCTGAAAAGCTAGACAAAGTGGCAAAGAATCCTGCCTCGGAGCATCCGGGTGATAGGGCTTCAGAGGCCCGAAGGAGAGACTATTAGGAATGGGAGGAGAAAAACTCCATTGCCCGGTGTTACATCATTGCCTCCTTAGACAACCCAATACAGAGGCAGTTCGATCAGATCGAACTTGCCAAGGACATATTGGACAGTCTCAGGACGATGTATGAAGAGTAGAATCGCTCTACTCGACAAAAGGTCTTGAAACAGTTCATGACTGCACAAATGACCAAGGGTCAACAAGTTCACGACCATTGTCTTCGGATGATAGGATACATCAACGAACTGGAGGCTCTTGGATCCGGACTGGACCTTGCGACCCAGATAGATGCTATCCTTAATTCTTTGCCTCCTTCCTTTAATCATGAACTATAACATGAACAGGCTGAATGTTAGCTTGCAAGAGCTCAGCAATATGTTGCAAACAGCTGAAGAACTGATTAGAAAGGATGAGCCTGTAGCTATGCTTGTTGAAGATAGCAAGACAGGCAAGAGAAAGAGGAAGGCAAAGAAGCCTCAGAAGAAAGCCACTAAGAGCAAGAAGCAGAAGAAAGACAAAGCATCGGATGCTTGCCACTTTTGCAAGAAGACCGACCACTGGAAAAGGAACTGTCCTGCCTACCTAGAATCCAAGAAAGGTAATTTCAAAACTTGTGTTATAGAAACCAATTTATTGGTAGCTTCTGTGTCCTGGTGTATTGACTCCGGGGCTTCAACTCATGCGTGTAACTCACTGCAGGGGTTCAAGGTAAGCAGAAGGCTGAGTGAAGGAGAAGTCACATTTTACTTGGAGACTACTGCAACTATTGCAGCCGCGGCTATAGGAACCGTGGAGTTACCTTTTAGAAAAGGAACAATTGTACTGAAAGATTGTCTTTATGTGCAAAATTTAAGAAGAAATTTGATTTCTGTCTCAAAACTGTATGCAGATGGTTATTCTGTCTTCTTTAGTAATATGATTACTGTTAAAAGAAATAACAGATTCATCGCATACGGGGAACTAGAGAACGGTCTCTATGTTCTACATCATTCTCAAGAAACTAACATAACTGAAACTACGTCGGTTGAAATCCCCAAGAAGGGAGCCCGTGATACAGTTAATCCCACGTGTCTGTGGCATTATCGACTTGGCCACATCGGTGTTGACCAAATCACAAGGTTGGTAAAGGATGGTCCTTTGGATTTTCTAACTATAGAAGATCTTCCCACCTGTGAGACTTGCCTACAAGGCAAGATGATGAAACGACCATTTAACGGTAAGCCTGAAAGATGTACAGGCACACTTGACCTAGTACATACTGATGTATGTGGTCCCCTGAGTGTTAGGATACGGAATCAACACGTGTATTTCATCACCTTCACAGATGACTTTTCACGATATGGTTACATGTACCTAATGAGACAAGTCGGAATCTTTTGAAAAGTTCAAAGAGTTCAAACAAGAGGTCGAGAAACAGTTAGGGAGAGAAATTAAAGCCCTTCGATCAGATCGAGGTGGCGAGTATCTCTCTGACGAATTCAGGGACTACTTAAAGGACAATGGGATAATATCACAATTAGCTCCTCCTGCTACACCACAACTTAACGGTGTTTCAGAGAGGAGGAATAGGACCTTATTGGATATGGTCCGATCACTTCTCATACACTCAGAGTTACCCACATCCTTTTGGGGTTACGCATTAGAGACCGCGATTTACGTGCTGAATCGGGTTCCAACCAAATCGGTTCTGAATACTCCATATGAATTTTGAACCGGAAAGAAACCAAGTGTCAGACACTTGAAGATTTGGGGTTGTCCAGCACACGTTAAAAGAACGAGTACAGACAGTTTGGAATCCAAGACTAGCCGTTGCCTATTTGTAGGCTACCCAAAAGGCTCTGTAGGTTACCTATTCTATGACCCAAGTGAGCAGAAAGTGTTCTGCAGTTGAAATGTGCAATTCTTGGAAATCGACTATATCTTGGACACCCATCATCAGGAAGTTGTTCTTAATGAGGAGAGCTCAGGAGCAGTGGGAGATGTCCTACAAGTTCCAGGTAGTGACCAACCTAGAAGATCCACTCGGGTATCCATGCCACCAGTCCGTTATGGTTATGACCAGGATAGTTACCTGGTGGAAACATTGACTAGTGAGGAGGATCCCATGACTTACGCGGAAGCTATGTTGGACATAGATTCCCAGAAGTGGGTGGAGGCCAAGAGAGCAGAGGTGGACTCAATGGAGACCAATGGAGTCTGGACTCTGGTAGATCCGCCCTCCGAGGTAAAAGCAATCGGTTGCAAATGGATTTACAAGAGGAAGAAGGGCCCCGATGGTAGGATTGAGACCTTCAAGGCTCGTCTAGTGGCAAAAGGGTATACTCAGAAAGAGGGCATCGATTATGAGGAAATCTTTTCGCCTGTGGCCATGCTTAAATCCATTAGGATCCTGCTAGCTGTAGCAGCATACCATGACTATGAGATTTGGCAGATGGATGTCAAAACTGCATTCCTGAATGGAGATCTTACTAAAAATATCTATATCCAACAGCCGCAAGGCTTCACTGTTGCAGGTCAGGAAAACATGGTATGTAAACTTAATAGATCCATTTATGGACTTAAGCAAGTTTCTAGAAGTTGGGACATCCATTTTGACTTTGCTATCAAATCGTTTGACTTCGAACAGAATCCGGATGAACCCTGTGTCTATTGGAAGTACAGTGGAGATAAGGTTACCTTCTTGGTTCTGTATGTAGATGACATTCTACTCATTGGGAATGATGTAGGAATGTTAACTACGGTGAAAGTGTGGCTTTCACAACAATTCTCCATGAAAGATCTTGGAGAAGCCTCCTATATATTGGGTCTTCGACTCCATAGAGATAGATCGAAGCGGATAATAGGATTATCCCAATCTGCTTACATTGACAAAATAGTCAAAAGATACAGTATGGAAAACTCCAAGAAAGGAAATGTTCCTTTCAGGCACGGAGTCACTCTCTCCAAGAAGATGTCTCCCAAGACTTTTGAGGAGATTGATGGCATGAAAGACGTTCCCTATGCCTCTGCTGTAGGGAGCATCATGTATGCCATGCTGTGCACTCGTCCTGACATTACTCAGGCAGTGAGTGTAGTAAGCAGATTTCAGGCCAACCAAGGGCAGGAGCACTGGACTGCTGTGAAAAACATACTTAAGTACCTTCGAAGGACAAAAGAGTTTTGTCTTGTATTCGACGGTAGCTCACTACAGATCCAAGGGTATACGGATGTCGATTTCTAGACAAATCTAGATGATAGAAAGTCTACATCTGGATATGTTTTCACGATAGGGCCGTGTGCTGTTTCCTGAATGTTAGCAAATAGGGGTCCTAAGTAGCAAATTAATAGTCCACAACCCAAGCCGAACGCATTGCTGTAAGTGAGGCTGCCTTATGAATGAAGGTGTTCATTCCTGAATTTGGAATTCACCACATCACCCATTCCACTGTTGTATGACAACATTGGACCTACGAAAGGATGATGTTAAGAGGTAGCATCAGCGGAGAATGTGGTAGACCCATTGACTAAGCCACTGACACAGAAAGTGTTTTTGAAACACATGGAAAGTTTGGGACTCTGGTTTGTACCTGATTGGACCTAAGTGCAAGTGGGAGCTGTTAGACAGTTTTGTATGCCCTTAGCTTCAATCAGAATGATGTACTTTATGGGTTTATTGTAAATGAATAAAAGTACATATTTGATTCATGTTCCCTTGGTATGTTTCTGTGTAATACCCTTAAACTGGACACTTACTAAGACTCGTGTTAGTTTAGAATGTTCATAGCCAGTGGGTCGGTCTGGGGAGACCTATCCTGATAAGGCTGACACTGTTGTGCCACCAAGTCGGTTGGGGTGACCTGTCTCAGCTGCCAGGGTGAGACCCTAGGCACATACAGTGTAGAATTAATTAAATCTTTGAACTGGACCAGATTTCGAGTATTACCCTGGACCTTGGAGATTGATGGGCAAAACTAGAAAGTTACACCCGACCCCTAGACTCGATTATGATATTGCACTAGGTGTCGGATTGGGCTGTCTTTGATGTACCGATCAGTGAGATCCTTAATGGGGGTCAAAACCTGGGTATGTTGGGACAGTCTGAGAATTCATCTGAGTGGGTGATCATAGTGACAGGATCAGCCCCTTTGTCGGACAAAGGTAATGATCGGAGATGCACTCTTACTGATGGAAACCAAGACTGCCGGTAGCCGATTTCAATCGTTGAGATTTGTTTTGCAAAGTATATTTTATATGAGATATAAAAGTATATATACTTTATGGTTTCTTAATTATTTGCGAAAGGTTTTAATTCCCGGGATCCATATAAGTAGAGAGTGCAACACTATTCCTTGCAGCCAAGGGAAAGGTCCTCTCTTGTCAGGCAGTGTATGATCATTATGGGCTGAGAGGTTAAGTGTAAGACCATTGAGGATAATACCTGATGGGCTAATCTTACATCTGCCCATAGTCCCTCGGTGTTACAAGGTGGCTTGCCCAGGGACCACTTAGGGTAAGTGTTGGGCCCAAGGAGTCCATTTGATGGGTTTCAGGGGGTGCACTGTCCGTAACAGTGTATTCGGCCAGGCCTTGTAACAAAGGCTGGGCCGAACCCATGTGGCTGATGTGTAGATCAATGGTTGCGTCCGACGCCATACAAGGAAGCCTAACTGGGCAGCAGTTAGGAAGGTTAAGTGAGCACATAAGCTTAATGGGCCTAAAGCCCATTTCGAACTAGGCTATTTGATTAGTTAATTATGGGGTGAATTTTGAGATAGATTAGCAGATAGGATAGGGTCTTGACCCTATCCACTCAGAGAATCCAGATCTGATTGTGATTCAGATTTAGAAATCTCCTAATGAGATTAGGAGAAAGGTAATCTAATCTACAGATAAGATAAGTGTTTATCCTTATCACCTGAAGAGAAGGCTGATCCAAATATGATTTGGATAAGCAGCTCCTAATGGGATTAGGAGCTGCTCTTTTAGGTTAACAAAAGAAGGAGGGGGCGGCAGCCTTTATAAGACACACAATCAGATCCTCTTCAAAACTGAAATCACAAGAAGAAAGAAAGATTTCTGCAATCCCTGCAGAGATCTTTCTTGCCGTCTCCTTTTTGCAGCCGCCTTGTTTGCCCGTTCGATCTCCAGTTGTGGGAGAAGTCAAGATTCGATCTTGACATCAGTTCTTTGAGAAAGAATTGATAGGAATCTGTGCTCACGTGCCCTCCTGTTGATTTTTGCGAAGGACAGAGTTCTTGGAGAAGAACACTGCTGATTTTACTCCATCCTGCACTGCGCCATCTTCAGTGGGAGCAGTCTTTGGATCCTTCCTTGGGCATATTCACCTCCATTGGGAGATATTACTTCTCCGTATCAGGTATAATCCTCTCCTACTCTTTTTGGTTCAGATCTGGTTCAGTTTATGGTTCAAGATTGATCGTTGAAAATATGATTTTCTAAATAGGGAATGCGATTCCCAGTTGAAGGGAGAGAAAAATTTTTGAAATTCGCCCCCTTATTCCGCAAGATATGGGCGTCCATATGATGGATCTCTCATCCCTTCAATCTCTTTCATTCCTGTATTTCATTGAACCTAGACTGTTTTTTCTTTGGTTAAACCAAATGGTGTTAAAAGATGCCCATATCAAAGGGAAATGATTACATTCTCATTCACTCCCAATGCGTAGATTTCTGATTTCCACTACCGAGTTATAAACATTCAAAATGTCAACAACCCCCATTCTATACACCAATGTCCGCACGTGAATTGACACTAATTCTGAGCTGGCACCCACCCCAACTGTACTTTGGGCCTAAAAATTCTGACCCTGGGCTGAACCATCATTCTCCCGTTAATCAATGATTTAAGGGAGAGAAAGTTGTTAGAGTCAAAGTCTCCGTCTCTCTCACTCCCCCCTGTATGAGTTTCTTTGAGAGAGTTTTCGTCTCTTGGTTTTCAAAGTTTTCCTCTCTCTCTCTTCTTTGAAAAAGCCTTCACCTCAGCGTTCTCGAGTTCTTTTTTTCTTTTTATATAAGTCATTCCTTTTCTTCCCACTCTCTCCTTTTCTTCTTAGCTTTCTTCTTCCCTTCTCCCTTTTCCTCACTCCTCTCCCTTTTTCTTGATTAACTTGGTCTAATCCTCCACTCTCTTTCGTTTCTTCTCCTCTTTTTCTTTTTCTTGTTTTTTCTTTTGTTCTTTTTTGTGGGGATTTTAGTACAAGAGGCGGAGTGTTGGTGACTGTTTCCTTATTTTACTTCATTGGCACTTACAGTTCCGGATGGATCCAATTCCAATGATAACGTCCCAGTCAAGATTCAAAATATCATTACGTATTAACCAATACGTATCATAATGGGGACTTCCCGATACGCACGTGGAGGCATATCGAGTCAGGCCATGGTTCAAAGGGTAGCCGGAACTTAAACTGACCCCTCTAAACTGATTTTGAAGAAAAAATAAAACATAAAAAAGCAGCGATATAGGCTGATATGCCCCACCAATACCGGCATATCGGCCTGTATCGATATTTAGAACCTTGGTTCTAGTTGGTTCCATTCTAGCAACAACAATTCCCACAATTTCAGTTCTGGGTGGTTAAAGTTCTAGTTGATTCCACTTCCAGCGGTAACAGTTTTGGGTGATTAAAGTTCCAGTTGGTTCCACTTCCGGTGATAAAAGTTTTGACGGTTACTTTTTCGGGTGATTAAACTTCCAATTGGTTCCAATTTCTATGGTTATGGTTCTTGACTTTTAACATTCTAGTTAGTTCCAATTCTAAGTTCAGGTGGTTATGGTTCCTGATGAAGGGTGATTTGGCCCGACTCATAACAGGGGGACACATGGATGCGACCTGACTAATAGATGACAACTCAGCACAACCAACCCATAGCAGAACAACCTCGGGGTACCCAACTACCCCGGGCTAAAGTGACCTCGAAACAAGGTCACCTCGAAACGAGGTTGCCTCGGTACCAAATCGCAACAGGAACACCTCGATGCCAAGGCACTTCGACACTTAGTCCAGTTTGGGACTTTAAGGCGTCAGCTCGGGGATACCGACGTGCCACTGTGAGGATCCCGAAAATCCCTCTGATGGTTCCCGGACATCACGAGATTACGCCGCATAACAGCTAGCGTTAACTCCCTTGACCTATTCGGGCGGAATTGATAAACCCTATCACTTATCCCCCATTAACGCGGAAATGGATCTCATCGTGACAAGGATTCCGGAACCGCTCTGCGAAACCCGCGAAGACTCCATTATATAAAGGCTCCACCCTCCGAGGGTTCAAGGTATGTGTGATTTTCCTACTCTCTAGCTCTCTACTTTTAAAAGCAATTTTAGCTCGCTACCAGTCTACTAACTTAAGCATCGGAGCGACCTCGCCGGGCTAGCATCCCTGGGTTCTCTGATATCCTTGCAGGTTCAATCCGTCGTTCGTCTGGAAGCCAGATCACCTCCATCTGGGAGCATCTAGATCGCTCTACATCAATTGGCACCGTCTGTGGGAAGTGCTACGAGAAGCCTCTTTCCACCAAGAATCACAAACTCAGATCTATGGCATCCTCCAGCAACGCCAGACAAAATAATGAGATGAATGTCTTTGGGGGTCAACCTCAGATCCCGTCCATGTGCATCGGTCAGTTCACCATACCGCTCTTTGCGGCTGGGGTCCCGACGCTGACCATGCCTCAAGCAACTATGCTAGTGAACGCCCCACTCCCTCCTGTAGTGGGTGCGACTTTTGCTGAATCATCTGTGGCTCCCCCTGGAGTCGGATAACATCAGCTTGACGACCTGGTACACTGCGTGCGGGCTATTCAAGCTCAAATGCAACAGGTCCAACAATTTCAGCACTACCAGCAACAGGTCTTACACCATTTTTACCAGCAGTAGTTCCCTTCGCTGCAATAGAATCAACAGTCGGTTCTACCTCAGCATCTGACAACACAACAGAATAAGTCCCGTCATTAGAACACTCGCACTGCACGTTGGGGAGAGACTTCCCAGGTTCCGCATCCCCTTGGGAGCCAGGTCTCATCCCGCGGCAGGAGGGACAGACAAGTTTCTCTTCCTGCTTCGCAGAACGTGAACAGATCAGGAGACACTCAGCCCGCCAGAGCCATTTCACCTCGGCCCTTCCATCATGAGGGTTTGCTTGCAGGGAACCGGTTCGGGGTTCTGGCCGTGGACTCCAGGCGAGGCCCCTCCATTCACAGCAGCCAGCATCAGTAGTTCGAACCACTCCATGCCAGGACATTACCCGACCACACTGAGGTCAACAACACCAATGCGGAGCCAGTCAAGAAGCAGCAAAGGTGGCGTCATAAGGCACGTCGAACTGTAGTTCCAAGCCAGCTCACTGGTCCTAGTCAACCTGTGCAGCCTAAAGGTAAAGAGGAGGCGAGCTCAGAAGCCACAAAGACCGCTCCCCTCCTCTCCTGGTCAGCCCCTTTGTCCTTTGAGCTCCTGGCGACCCCAATGCCGAAGGACTTCAAAGTGCCTCCGCTGGACAAGTACGATGGGTCGTTCGACCCAAGTGATCACGTGGGCTCATTCCAGTTCCAGATGCATCTAGCTGGGGCTGACGAGTCCTGCATGTGCGTTGCCTTCTCTACGACATTCAAAGGGGTAGCTCGCACATGGTATAGGAACCTCGCGCCAGGGACGACCAAAAGTTGGGCGCAGTTCGTGCAGATGTTCACCTCGCACTTCATCACCAGGAAGAAGTGCCCGAGGTCTCAAGAAAGCCTCCTCAGCATAGTCCAAAGAGAAAGAGAGTCGATCCAAAGCTACATCAGGATCCCGCTGTAAGACTCACGGAAGCAAAGAAGGGTATTACCCATAGGGAATTTAAATGGCACGTAGTGGCCAACAAGCCCAAGGACATCATTGAATTCCTCAAGCTCGCCGACCAAGTCATCGGGACTGAAGAGGAGATGAACCAAAAGAGTGAAAACCCAGCAGAGAAGAGAAAAAGAGAAGATGACAACTCGAACAACGGTGGCAACAAACAAAGAAAAAGCAAGTCCCCAACCAGGGGAGGAAACAATTCAGATCGGTGTTTTCGAACTCCTCCGGTCGAAAGGACGAGCTACACGCCCCTCAATGCGAAGTGGGGAGAGATTCTTATGGTGATCAAGGACGCCTCCTATATGAAGTGGCCACCCTGGTTGAGGGGAGATCCCGCCACTAGAAATAAAAATGTATATTGTCATTTCCACAAAGACCACGGTCATAGTACCGAAAATTGTAGAAATCTCCACGACGAGATCGAAGAACTTATCCGTCGCAGATATTTAAAAAACTTTGTACAAAAAGAAAACAGGAACTCAGCAGATCGCCAAACAGATCGATAGGGGGAGCAAAGAAGAAATGCTCCCGAGTCTAGTAGCAGGCAGAGTGAGCAGCCGCAGAGATCGCTACCAGAAGAAAGACCGATCCGCTGAGTAATCGACATGATTACTGGCAGGTCCATCATCGTGGGCTGCACCTCAACAGCGGGGAAAACCTTGGTTCGCGAACTGGAACGTGAAGAGCAGAATCCACCAAAGCGACCTATGCTCGAAGACCCCATATATTTTACAGAAGATGATGTGTGCGGGGTTCATTACCCCCATGACGACGTGCTGGTCATAAAGTTGAGACTGAATGATTTCGAAGTGAAGCGCGTCCTAGTGGATTCGGGCAGTTCGGCCGACATTCTGTTTAAGGACGCCTACGACAAGCTCCAGCTCCAAGAAAGCGATCTCAAGCCCATGAGTACTCCCTTGGTAGGCGTCAGTGGTGAAGAGGTCAGACCGCTAGGGTGAGTCTTAGTACCCGTAGAGGTCGGCACGTGGCCCAACATTGCGAGGTTCGAGCACACATTCCTGGTGGTCGCGACTCCCTCCCCGTACAATGCCATTGTAGGTCAGCCCATTATCCACGCACTTCATGCAGTGGTATCCACCTACTACTTGGCTATGAAGTTCCCTACGGACTATGGATAGGGGTAGTGCGAGGCGACCAGCTCGAGTCTTGCAAATGCTATGTCGCAGCCCTCAAGGGGAAAGCCAAGCTAGTGGCCGACGTCGAACTCGAGTGACCTACGGAGTATGCCGAGGAGGGAGCTACACCAACGGAGGAGACGATCCATATCCTGGTCTCTGCAAAGGATCCAATTGACTCTCTAGATCGGTGCTTTGATCGAGGAACCACTTCGTTCTCAGCTGATAAGCTTTTTAATTAATAATTTAGATGTATTTGCATGGCCTACGACAAAAATGCCCAGCATAGATTCCAGAATCCTAATCCATAAGTTAAACACTGATCCCTTAGTCAGGCTAGTTAGACAGAAGAAATGCAACCTCGCCCCAGAGTGCTGGACAATAGTCGATGAGGAGGTCGAAAAACTCATTGCAGCCGATTTCATAAGGGGGGTCCATTACCCGAGCTGGGTAGCCAACCCAGTCCTGGTAAAAAAGGCTGATGTGGCTCATTGTGACACTAGCAAGTGCACTAGCCGTTCAAGTAGTAAAGTAGTGAATAGAGTATCGTTCCCACGAGGATTTAGGAAACAATTACCAATACTCAATTGGGCACTTCTTATCTGATCAACAATAAATCAAAACTTTATTCAAGAGCTAAAAATTCTAAACAAAAATCTATCTAAATTATTGGCCCAATTGCCTTCAATTCAGGTTAGAAGAGTAAGCAATTAATGTCAATCTTAGAATTCAACAATCAATCAAATTGATCCATTCGAATAGATCATGATTGAGCCTTGGTTTGGTGAAACCCCAAGGTCATGAACAACCTTTCTCAAGCGCATGTTCATCCTATGCATGAGTGACGGTTCTTCTATCTCTAGCAAGAATCTAATCATTCATGCATTCATTTCTTCGAACACATCTAAGGCATCAATTCAAATTTGAATTGATCACCAACTGAATTGTACAAGTTATCTCTAACCTTGCATGCAATTTAGTTCTTGAATAGTAGATCTGAATTCCTAGAGTCTTTCTCAAGCACTCTAAGAATTCCAAGCTTAGATCAATTCGGCCAATCTAAAAATTTGTAGATCTGAATTCTCTTTCAAGCAATTCAGATCTTGCAATCTCAGATCTGAGAATTCAGATCTGAGTTTTGAAAGTTTAATTGGCTAAATTGATCTACAATTAACCCCTATGCAAGAAACTTCAAGAACAATTCACACACATTCGAATGAATCAAAAAGAAATTGGTTGTTGATCTGAAATTTTACAAACTTAATTACATCAAGAAAGAATGGAAGAGGGAGAAAGAAAAAAATTACAACAAGGAAGCTGAATTCGAATCAAAGGAAAATGAAACTAGAATGGAATTATTACAATAGATTTTTGAATAAAAAACCCCCAATTTTGAACTCACATTCTCTTCTTGCTAGCTTGACTTGAACTCCTTCAGCCCTTCTTCTTCTCCTCCTTGCACCTACCCCTTCTTCTCTTCTCTTCTCTTCAAGGTGTTCGAACCTCTAGGAGTGGGAGAGCCTTGATCTCAAGCAATTGAACACCTTCCCCCCTTTTAGAGGCCTCCTTATATAGATTTTCAAGGGGGCTCTTGCCCTGTCTTGAAGTCTCTAGAATGGGGTGTATTACACCCCCTTCTTGAACTTTCTAGAGTTCTCTTGAAAGTCTTCTAAGAGTTGCCGCCCCTAGCTCTATGGGCTGCACTTAGGCTCCCTCTTAGCACATGATAGCTACACTCTAGGCTGCTCTTTTGGGCTGACAATGAGCCTTCTCTGTTGGGTCAAATTTTAATCTTTGCTAGGCTTTCTTTTCTTGGGTTTTTTCAAGGAATCAACATGTACTTCTTGGGCCAAAGTGTGCTCTCTTGCTTCCATAACCGTGCTGGGCTGAATTTGGTCTTTTTGGACCTTCTTTCTTACCTTTTGCCTTCTTTTTCTTGGATTAATTACCCTTGAAATCTTTTCTTATCATTAAGATAAATTAGGGCAAAATTAAATAAAACCAGCATAATAATCCATGCAAAGTCCTCATAAATTATAGATAAAGTGTATGTTCATCAAAGGCCAACGGTAAATGACGCATGTGCATCGATTATACCGACCTAAATCGGGCTTTCCCAAAGGACTATTTTTTGCTGCCTAAGATCGACTATCTAGTGGATGCGACCTTAGGGCACGAGTTGCTAAGCTTCCTGGATGCGTACTTAGGATATAGCCAAATCAAGATGGACCCTGCCGAAAAAGAAAAGACCACATTCATAGTCGAGCTTGGACTGTATTACTATAAGGTGATGCCCTTTGGGCTAAAGAATGCCAGGGCAACCTTCCAAAGACTTGTAAACAGAATCTTTGAGCCATTGATCAGCATTAAGGTTGAATGCTATGTAGATGATATGGTTGTTAAGACCCAGTTTTCAAAATTTTTAATGAATGATTTACGATGTGTTTTTGAAATTTTGCACAAGTATAACATGAAACTAAATCCTAACAAGTGTGTCTTTGGTGTCACCTCGGGTAAATTCCTAGGCTACATAGTGAACCGACGTGGCATCGAAACTAACCCCGAGAAAATAAAGGCCATCCTAGATATGAGGCCACCTCGCAAATTGAAGGAGGTTCAAAGGGTTGAACGGTCGTATAGCTGCTCTGAGCTGCTTCATGTCTAAGTCGGCAGATCGCTACCTACCTTTCTTCAAGGCTATTAAGAAAAGTAAAGACTTCAAGTGAACCATAGAGTGCCAACTCGCCTTTGATGAGTTGAAAAATACCTAGTTAGTATCCCAGTTTTGACCCGACCCGAGGAAGGGGATATTTTAAAGCTGTACCTCTTCGCGAGTGATGAGGTAGTCAGCTCGGTACTAATAAAGGAATTAGATCGGGTCCAATGACCTATCTACTATGTCAGCAAGGTTTTGTAGGATGCCGAAACAAGGTACCCAGAGATTGAGAAACTAGCGTACGTGCTGGTTATAGCAACTCGGAAGCTTCGTCCATACTTCCAAGCCCACACCGTTGTCGTCCTCACCAACAAACCTCTGAGGCAAATCCTACTCAAGCCCGAGGTGTCTAGCAGACTGACTAAATTGGCCATCGAACTCAGCGAGTACGACATTCGGTACAAACCACGGACGATAATTAAGGCCCAAGCCTTGGCCGATTTCATTGTAGAATGTACCTTCAACACCGCAATCCCTGAATTGATCGTGCTCGAGCACAGAGAGGAAGCTTCAACCAGTGCGGCACCAATCCCGATTAGAGCAAAGCCGACCTGGGATGAGGAGCCCTGGATCCTCCATGTAGATGACTCATCCAATCAACAAGGAAGTGGGGTAGGCATTATTCTATATGGTCCAAGCGAGGTGAAGCTGGAGTACGCACTTTGGTTCGAGTTCGTAGTGTCTAATAATGAAGCAGAGTACGAAGCACTGATAATCGGGCTCACTCTAGTGAATGAAGTAAAAGCTAAACACCTCATCATCTACAGTGATTCCCAGCTCGTGGTCAACCAGGTCACCGACGATTATGAAGCCTGCGACCCCACCATGGTTGCTTATCTAGCCAAGGTCAGGGAAGTTCTACGCAGCTTCCAGTTCTATTTCATCAAACAGATTCCAAGGTCCAAGAACACTGAGGCCGATGCCTTGTCCTGGTTAGCCAGCACAAGAAGCAACACCATGAGGACTGTGTATATAGAAAATCTACCTTGGCCTAGCATTCTCGGGGGGGGGGGGGGGGGGGCAGAAGAGGTCGCATCAGTTGTACAAGAAGAGCCGAGCTGGATTGACCCACTCGCAATGCGGCCAGAAGGGTGGAGCGCCAGGTTGCCAAGTACGTCATGATAGACGGATAGGTATACCAGAGATCCTTCACGCTTCCCTACTTGCGCTGCTTGCGACCCTCAGAGGCCGAGCTCATTCTTTGCGACACTCATGAAGGCTTGTGTGGCGGACACTTGGGAGGCAGGGCTCTCGCCCAGAAAGCACTGCAGCAGGGGTACTATTGGCCCACAATGAAGGCAGATGCACTCAAGCTTGTCAAGAAGTGCGATAAATGTCAAAGGCATACCAACATCCACCACCGACCTGCTGTCGACCTCAAATATCTCACTAGTTTGTGGCCCTTCGCACAGTGGGGAATCGACATTCTTGGCCCATTCCCGCCAGCGACAGGACAGAGGAGATTCCTGGTGGTAGCGGTGGATTACTTCACGAAGTGGGTGGAGGCGGAACCCCTAGCAACAATTAAAGCCCGAAATATACAAAATTTCTTTTGGAGGAATATAGTATGCCGCTTTGGGCTACCTCGGTCGCTTATCACCGACAATGGAAAGTAGTTTGAAGACATCAAGTTTCAGAACTAGTGTGCCAAGATGGGAATACAACAGAACTTCACCTCGATGACACACCCCCAGGCAAACGGGCAAGCAAAAGTCACCAACAGAGCTATACTCCGTGGACTAAAGGCTCGCTTAGCCCGAGCTAAAGGATTGTGGGTAGACGAGCCGCCTAGTGTCTTATGGGCCTTTAGAACCACCGTTAAGACTGCCACGGATGAGACCCCCTTCAATCTCACCTATGGCACAAAGGCGGTGATCCCAGCTAAGATAGAGGTACCTACACTACGCCTAGAGGCATATAACAAAGAAACAAACAATGACGAGCTTCGTACCAACCTCGACCTGGTGGAAGAAGTATGGGACCTGACATACATTCGGGTTGCAGTCTACCAGCAAAGGGTGGCTTGGTACTATAACGCCCGAGTCAAGAAACGACACTTCCGTGTCGGCGACCTGGTTCTTAGGAAAGTTATGGTACCTAAGCCCGGTGTCGGTAAGCTCAAACCGAACTGGGAAGGTCCATACCGTGTAAGATGGGTACTCGGGGAAGGTACGTACGAGCTCGAGACTTTGGAAGGAAAACAAGTACCTCGAGCGTGGAACATCGACAACCTGAGACGATACTACCTGTGATCGCCGAACTGGAGAGAGGACTGCGAGTCACTCCAGAAGTCCAAGGACTAAAGTGCCAAGCTGATAAAAGACCTTGGCACTACGATAAGTCTCAGTCGCCTCCTCGACATGGGCAGACAAGACCTAATCGCCTCTTCGGCATAGGCAACTCATCTCATGCCTAAGGTATAGACAAATCGGGTATAAACCCTACAATGTCTAGCTCACCTCGGCATATAATGAAAAAGTTGAACCCCAACAAAGGGACAACTAACATTACCAAGTAGCCCATGCGCAGATAGGTCGGGTGTATGCCCTACAATGTCCACACACCTCGGCGTACATCGTGCGAACTTACCCCTACTGGTAGTCCAACTCGGTAGCTCGTTGGTTCGGGGTAACTTAATGCACAGTGGAGGGCTGTTCGGACTCAGGCACGGTAGCCTGCGGTGACTCGAGGATTTAGGAGTTTATCTGCAGCGAGCTTCGTGGGAGCAGCAACGAAAGTAGGATGTCAGCAACATTATCAGAAATAAAGTAAAAACACAAACAGAGACGACCTACCAGGACTTAGGCCGGCCTGCACAAGCTTGTCTTCAACCACGTAGTCCGCGAAGTTGAGGCCGAGCTCCGCCCAAGATTGGAGCACTTCCCTTGTTTTCAGGTCCAGTCTGACATCGGGATCCTGAATGGCCACCCTCCAATGGGTTGGGAAGGGTCATCCCTCAGTATTATGGACCACGAAGTAACCCCTTTTCCAGGCCAAGACCCTATTTGGGAGCTTGTGCAAAAGCTTGTAGCCCGGACGAGGAGATAGGTAATAGGTCCACCTATGCTCGGGAAGGACATAAGAGGCATTCTTCTTTATGGACGGGATCAAAGAGAAGGTATCGAGGTCAAGGGGCAAGTTATAATCATGAAAAAGCAAGATGGTCCCTACTACGTTGCGGATAGAGTTCGGGTGCAGTTGGTCTATAGTAATATTGAAAGCTTCAAGACTTCTACAATCAAGGGGTGCAATGGAAGATGAAGACCAGCTGTGAGCTGCTCCTCGAAGATCACGATCTCGTTGTGATCATGCTCTTAGGGGAAGTTGCCTAGCGAAAGACTATAAGTAAGGTTGTTCAGAAGATTGTATCGAGCTATTAAGGTATGGAGCCTATCTGTTGTCATTGTCGATGGTTCGAAGTTGTCTGGCACCTGACCTTGGTGCGAGGTGGATGTCGGATTTCCTGAGGCCTCTCACGCCTCCCGGGGTGACTGCACCTCAGGAGGGCCACGGACCGCTTCCAGACCCGAAGTAGCTTCGGTATGACTATCGACCTGGGCCGAGGCACCCACCTCAGCCTCATCTAGAAGACTATCAAAACTGAAACTAGACATGAAAAAAACAAACTGAATCGAAGAGGAGAGATAGGGAAGACTCACCAAGGAAAAGGACCAAACCGAAAAGAAACACTGAATTGGAAGACCCGAGCTAAGGAGCTTGAACGCGGCCTCAGACCAAAGGCTAATGAACTTATGGCAAAGAAAATGAGTCTCGAGTCCCCCTATTTATAGCCATTGTACCTGAGAATCAACGGTCGAGATCAAAGCGATCCGACGGTTCCTAAGAAAACCGGCTGCGCGACCCCCGAGGTTGAAATCGGTTTAGCGCATTTTTTGACGTCCGCGGAGTTTGTAGATCGCGTGACGTCCACGTGTAAACCGGATGCGACCTGGGTTATCCTTGGTTGAGCCGAGTAGCCGAACTGGTCCGACCAACAATTCGTTCAACAAAACGGCCTGGACCTCGAGCCAAATCCACTTGTCACATCATGAACTCCCCGCACCAGGTCAGGACCCTTGGCTCAGGGAGTGGGGGGCAATCGATGCAGGGTGATTTGGCCCAACCTCGTCACAGGGGGAAATGTGGATGCGACCTGACTAATAGATGACAACTTAGAATGACCAACCCATAGCAGAACAACCTCGGGTACCCAACTACCCCGGGCTAAAGTGACCTCGAGACAAGGTCACTTCGAAACGAGATCGCCTCGATACCAGATCGCAAAAGGAACACCTCGATGCCAAGGCACTTCGACACTCAGTCCAGTTCGGGACTTAAAGGCGTTAGCTCAGGGATACCGACGTGCCACTGTGAGGATCCCGAAAATCCCTCCGATGGTTCCCGGACTTCACGAGATCACGCCACGTAACAGATAGCGTTAACTCCCCCGACTGATTCAGGCGGAATCGATAAACCCTATTAGTTATCCCCCATTAACGCGGAAACGAATCTCATCGTGACGAGGATCCCGGAACCACTCCGCGAAACCCACGAGGACTCCATTATATAAAGGCTCCACCCCCTGGGGGTGTTAGGTACGCGTGATTTTCCTGCTCTCTAGCTCTCTACTTTTAAAAGCATTTTTAGCTCACTACCAGTTTACTAACTTAAGCATCAGAGCGACCTCGCCGGGTTAGCGTCCCCGGGTTCTCTGATATCCTTGCAGGTTCAGTCCGCTGTCCGTCTGGAAGCCAGATCACCTCCAGCTGGGAGCAGCTAGATCGCGCTACATCAGTTCCGGATGGTTAAAGTTATGACGAATCATTACTATATTTATCCCTCTCTTTCGGTAGTTGCAGATGCACTCATTTATCTCTTCTATTGGTGATTTTGCCTCACCTTTTATTTGTTGTAGAAGTTTTTTCATTTTTTCCTTTATTCACTTTTATCTAGTGTGAATATTTTGTTCTATTTAGATACTTGTATTCTTACTTCGTACTATTACCACTTCTCTATTTCATACAATGTTTTTGTATTCTTACTTCGTACTATTACCACTTCTCTATTTTCATACAATATTTGTGTACTTTGTTACTTGATATTATTACTATTATTCTGAATTCATACAAGTAAAAAAACCAATGATTTAAGGGGAGATGATAAACGAAATAAGTTATAAAAAGTGTTGATAGTGTTTTCAATAGATTAAAGGAAAGAGGGTGCTTGGCCGGTAAATATGTGAACTTTGGTTGTATGTGTATGGAACCAAGGTGTGACTCACGAAATCACAGGTCCATCACACCTAATAATGCCGAGAAGATTAGATTAGCAAGCCAAGCCGGTGTAAGTTGGAATAGGGCCATGAAAAAATCTATCAGATGTCTAATCAGAGGGAGGGTTAGGATCGGTCCGATCGATGGGACATTTCTTCACAGATGATATCATCCCAACAGAAGTTAGAAAAGAAGTCTAATTAGTCCAAACACCAAACGAACACCCGCAGCGTTTCTCAAAATTTTCATTGTTGTTGTTTGGTACACAACATCACTGTGTCCATGTCCATCCAGGCAGAGTTCACATTGCCAAAGTTGATCCATCACACAAGAAATTCAATATTGAAGACAACCTCCTCGAATGAAAGTGAGAGGTGATCATCATTACACAAGTAAATAACTTGGCTTTGTTCATTGGAAGATCAAAGATGCAAATTAAATTTAGTAAGTTGGCTTTGTTTTCCTTTTTCACAACCTTCAATTCCTTTCCATGTGTGGAATATTTGGACTGCATTTGAAGTCCTTTACCCAGGAGCATGAAGATTTGCATTACCAATTTCTAGGAAGAAATAATAATATTCAAGAAAATGTTATGAGCACTCGCACCACACGGTAGCAGCATAGGCAGCAGTGCACACCGCATGGCAGCAGTACGCACCGCGTGCATGTCCGGCACTGCACAACAGCGGCACCATGAGCCGCGCACACGCACCGTGCGGCGGCGGCACCATGAGATGTGTGCATGCACCGTGTGGCGGTGGCAACATGAGACGCGCGCACGCCCGACAGCAGTAGCAGAGCAGGGCCCACACGACAGCTCATAGGGGTGGGCCCACCCTTATCTGGACACGTCAAGATAACTCACCGCCAGCCTACCTTATCCCTTACCCCATCCTCCCTTATCTTGTTCCCTACTCTTAGAAGGAATTATAGTAAGTAGTCTAATTAGAAGTAGGAGTTTGAGTCCGTTTAGGACTAACCTAACCGAATCCAACAAGGAACCCTCCTTTGTAATCCTCCTATTTAAGGAGCAATGAGTAATAAAGGATTCAGTTTTTCCCTGTTAAAGAAAGAGAGTCAATGAGAGTTCGGGTGATCTCTTGGACAAATCATCCACTAGATAGTCAAGATAGGGCCTGTGCGCAAGGCCAAAGGCAAAGGAAGGTCAGAGGTTCCTGCCGTGGAACGACCCGTGACGCGATCCTATGCTCGGACCCATAACAGAAAACCAAAGAGATAGTGAATAAATTAAAAATATACAAAGCTTATATAAATATATATTTTCATCTAAACCTATATTATTATTTTCATCTAAAAATTATCACATGCAAAGAACATGCACATTTGCTAGCTTACATAAACATCACACCTACATCTGATCAAATTCAACGAGATTCCTTGTCAATTTTCAAAACTGAAGGCCCTACACTTGCTATCAGGCTCCCATCATGTGATAAAATTAATTTAAAATAATCCATTAACAACAACAATAATGATAATAATAATCAGCACCATTAAGCAATTAGAATTTCTATACTTTCTCTTCTAAGTGTGAAATATTAATTTGTGGCATTATATTTTGCCATACGCTAACCCAATTCAGTTGATAAAATTTAAGAAAGCAAAACTAGTATGTTAGATGTACTTAATTCAAGAAAATCAGGAGATGTTTGGGATCAATGCTAATTCCTCTTATGAGAATTTTCAAAAATCATTGATTTTTTTTTAGAAATTAGAGAAATTGCTTGTTTGGTACCATTATTATCTTATTCAAAATTAGTTATGAGTTTGTTTGGTAGTGATTATCAACAATTATTTTTGTGTTTGTGGGAAATATCTTCCCTATCCATATCAGATGCCATGCTACCGAAAAATAATGGAATCAGCCCAAAAATAGGAATCCTCATTTTTGGTGAATTCCTCCTTTCAGCCTGATGCTGCTGATGTATGGCTTGGAGCACCGTTTTTTGGTGCCTTTATTTTTGTTTGGAATCATTGCTGCTAGGTAGGACACTTTCTAGAGCAACAATAACTTTTTCTGTTTGGTACCATTGCTCCAAGAAACATTTTCAGCACTGGTATCCATTGTCCATTGTCACATGAGTGCCACATTGTCTAATGTGTAAGGAACCTTAGAGTCAAAATAGCGGAAAGTGGAGTCATGTTTCATGAATTCTTTTGGTTCCATCTAGTGATAGAGGAGAAACGATTAACTCTGTCTTGGTAGTTCAGAACTGCTACTTACCAAGTTGACAGTGGATTCCAAAGAAAGTATGTACAGATCAGTCCAATATGTACGCCCTATGCCCTGTATTACAAATTGAAGAAGTAGATCTCTCTGAACATCAAACTTCTTTCAATTCTGTCTTTTCTGATTCAAGGGGTATTGTAAATAGTTTACATAATACTAAAGAGGAGGACTGATCTGTGAAACCTCCTCTTAAGGACAGAATACTTTATGCCTGCTTAATTGGAATTTTTGATATTGTATGTATTAACTATGTTAATAGATCCTTGAATACCGCTGTCCATGAACTAACATACAATACCTGTAAATATGCATGATATGGTAGTGTGTAATCAGGGCAGGGCAGCCAAAATTGCTCCTTGTAATCTAATAGGAGCTTTTATTTTTTTTATATTTTTTCAAACACGCGTTTAAGAATTAAGATAAGTAATAACGAGCTATTTCTTAATTTAATTTTAATCACAAATCACATCTACTTTAGTTTCCAAAGCCAAATAGAAAAGACTAGGCAATTAGATAGTAGGTCTCTTCTCTTGATTTATTTTCCAAGTGAAATAGAAAAGCCACCCAAAAATAAACTGAAAGTGTTTTGAGAACTTGGTATGTGGATGGTGAGCGTGAGACCCAAATGAAATTGTTTTTGCTGTCGTCAGAGCAAGACAAGGTCATTAACTTAGTTTGGAAAAAGAAGGAAGTTGGACACGTGGCAACTTCCTAACATCAATTTGAAAAGATTAAAAAACAAAGCTAAATTGAAAAAGAAAGAATGGACACGAAAATGGCCTGAAAGGGCGCATGGAGCCATCGTTCAATGCACAATTACAAGAGGACAGTAACTTGAGTGTTGCGAAGTCATTTCATCAATAATACACACAGCATGCGGCCCCTGCTACCTCATACACAAACCGGGGTCACTATCTCAGAAAGAGAAAGAACGCAGTCAGGACTCAGGAAACTTATTAGTCTGGTGGGGTGGGTTGGGTTGAATTTGTTCCACTTTCCTCTTTGTCTCCCACGTATTCACGCACCCCAAAACGTGAAAAATGGATTCAGAACCTGCAAATCCATAAAAGAAACGTGGGCGGCTGCGCATTCACGCTACTTATGGCTTATCCTGATTCCTCAGCTTTACTTACCAGCACGGAAGTGGGAAGGGAAACACAACAGTCAACAATTCCTTACCAGCGCATTTACCAGGGTGGGTTACCCCATTTAATATCCACCTTAACAAATAGGAGATCATTATTTGATATTTGGGGTAAATTATAAAGATCCGCTTGTACTATGGAATCAGTCACAATTACTCCCTAAATTTTCATTTATGACAAAGCTCTCCTGAATTTAGGGGTGATCATTTCAGCTCAGCCCGGTTCAAAAATTCTGGGCTCAGGCCTGGGTTTAGTGTCCAAGCTCGGCCTATGCCCGGGCCCACATCAGGTTCACAAATTTTAGGGCCGGGTTTGAATCAAGTCCGGCTTGCATATATTTAAACTTACACATTTTGTGTATAATGTATACAGATGTATACAAGTTATTTTACATTATATTATATATTTTATATATAAATATTATATCATGACATGTATAATTTATATTATATATAATATTTTATATTATAAAATATATAAAAAAGTTTATATGCGTGTTATGTCATTTAATATAAAATATAATGTTTTATATATATATATGAAAGACATTGATCCAGAATCAGGCCCGGGCCTGTGTACACTTGGGCTAGGGCTTATGTTTCAGGCCCGAAACCCCGGGCTGGTCCCGGGCCTTATTGATGGAGGGAGATTTGGCCCAACCCCTTGGCCGCATGACACGTGGAAGCAATCGAGAGTGACCTGGCAGAAGCGCTAGCTCGGCATGACAACGGGCCCACGACCCGAGCTCTGAAAAAAGGAACCCACGACCCGAGCTCCCCAAGGAGGAACCCGAACTCTCCCTTAGAGGCCCTAAGCCTTACAAGGAGCGCAAAGGGCAAAAACCCGAGCTGACCCACCTCGAGGCAGTTCGGGCTGAAGGGATGAGAGATCCATCCTATGGACGCCCAAAGATTGCGGAATAAGGGGCGAATTTCAAAAATTTATCTCTCCCTTCAACTGGGAATCGTATTCCCTATTTAGAAAATCATATTTTCAAGGATCAATCTTGAACCATAAACTGAACCAGATCTAAACCAAAAGGAGTGGGAGAGGATTATACCTGATACGGAGAAATACTATCTCCCAATGGAGGTGTTCACGCCCAAGGAAGGATCCAAAATCTGCTCCCACTGAAGATGGTGCAGTGAAGGAAGGAGCAGAATCAACAATGTTCTTCAAAAGAACTTGACCCTTCGCAAGAATCAACTGGACGGCTTGCGAGTACAGCTCCAACCAATCTTTTCCCAAAAGATTGAGATCAAGATCAAATCTTGATTGCTCCCAAGAACTGGAGATCGAACTGAAGGAATGGCAATGGCAGGAAGGTGGCGGCAGGAGAGAATTCGCAGTATGCAGGAAATCTCTCAATCTCTCTTTCTTCAAAGAGAAGAATGCTGTTGATCGTGTAAAAGGCTGCCGCCCCCTTCCCCTTTTATAATCTCAAAGGGATCAGCTCCTAATCAGATTAGGAGTTGCTAATCCAAATCATATTTGGGTTAGAAGTCCCTTAGTGATAAGGGATAGTCCTTATCTTATCTGCAGATCAGATCAGCTATCTCCTAATCTAATTAGGAGGTTTCCAAATCTAAATCTCATTTAGATCTTGGACTCTCTGAGTGGATAGGGTCTAAGCCCAATCCTTTTAGCTGACCCACTTCAGAATTCACCCCCTTTAAATGACTGATCAAATCAGCCCAGTTCGAAATGGGCTTAAGGCCCATTTAAGGTTATGTACTCAAAAAGCCTTCCAAACTACTGCCCAGTTGGGCTTCCTTGTAAGGCATGGGACCCAAGCATTGATCTACACATCAGCCACATGGGTTCAGCCCAGCCTTTGTTACAAGGCCTGGCCGAATGCACTGCTGAAGACAGTGTACCCCTTGAAACCCATCAAATGGGCTCTATGGGCCCAACACTTACACTAAGTGGTCCCTGGGCCAAGCCACCTTGTAACACCCAGGGACTGTGGGCAGATGCAAAATTAGCCCATCAGGTGTTATCCTCAATGGTCTTACACTTAACCTCTCAGCCCATAATGATCATACACTGCCCGACAAGAGAGGACCTCTCCCTCGGCTGCAAGGAACAGTGTTGCACTCTCCACTCATATGGATCCTGGGAATTAAAACCTTCTTGCAAACATTTTAGAAACCATATATATACTTTTATATCTTATATAAAATATATTTTGCAAAACAAATCTCAACGGTTGAAATCGGCTGCCGGCAGTCTTGGTTTCCATCAGTGAGAGTGCATCCCCGATCATTACCTTTGTCCAACAAAGGGGCTGATCCTGTCACTATGATCACCCACTCAAATGAATTCTCGGACTGTCCCAACATACCCAGGTTTTGACCCCCGCTAAGGATCTCACTGATTGGTACATCAAAGATAGCCCAATCCGACACCTAGTGCAGTATCATAATCGAGTCTAGGGGTCGGGTGTAACTTTCCAGTTTTGCCCATCAATCTCCAAGGTCCAGGGCAATACTGGAAATCTGGTCCAGTTCAAAGATTCAATTAATCCTACACTGTATGTGCCTAGGGTCTCACCCTGGCAGCTGAGACAGGCCACCCCAACCGACTTGGTGGCACCACAGTGTCAGCCTTGTCAGGATAGGTCTCCCCAGACCGACCCACTGGCTGTGAACATTCTAAACTAACACGAGTCTCATTAAGTATCCAGTTTAAGGGTATTACACAGAAACATACCAAGGGAACATGAATCAAATATGTATCTTTATTCATTTACAATAAATTCATAAAGTACATCATTCTGATTGAAGCTAAGGGCATACAAAACTGTATAACAGCTCCCACTTGCACTTAGGTCCAATCAGGTACTAGCCGGTGTCCCATGCTTTCCACGTGTTTCTCAAACACTTTCTGTGACAATGGCTTAGTCAATGGGTCTACCACATTCTCCGCTAATGCTACCTCTTTACACTATCCTCCTGTAGGTCCAGCGTTGTCATACAACAGTGGAATGGGTGATGTGCTGAATTCCAAATTCAGGAATGAACACCTTCATTCATAAGGCAGCCTCACTTACAGCAATGCTTTTGGCTTGGGTTGTGGACTATTAATTTAGGACCCCTGTTTGCAGACATTCAGGAAACAACACACGATCCTATCGTGAAACCATATCCAGATGTAGACTTTCTATCATCTAGGTTTGATTGGAAATCGGCATCTGTATACCCTTGGATCTGTAGTGAGCTACCGTCGAATACTAGACAAAACTCTTTTGTCCTTCGAAGGTACTTAAGTATGTTTTTCACAGCAGTCCAATGCTCCTGCCCTGGGTTGGCCTGAAATCTGCTTACTACACTCACTGCCTGAGCAAGGTCAGGACGAGTGCACAGCATGGCATACATGATGCTCCCTATGGCAGAGGCATAGGGAACGTCTTTCATGCCATCAATCTCCTTAGAAGTCTTGGGAGACATCTTCTTGGAGAGAGTGACTCCGTGCCTGAAAGGAACATTTCCTTTCTTGGAGTTTTCCATGCTGTATCTTTTGACTATTTTATCAATGTAAGCAGATTGGGATAATCCAATTATCCGCTTCAATCTATCTCTATAGAGTCGAAGACCCAGTATATAGGAGGCTTCTCCAAGATCTTTCATTGAGAATTGCTGCGAAAGCCATACTTTCACTGTAGTTAACATTCCTACATCATTCCTAATGAGTAGAATGTCATCTACATATAGAACCAAGAAGGTAACCTTATCTCCACTGAACTTCCTGTAGACACAGGGTTCATCCGGATTCTGCTCGAAGTCAAACGATTTGACAGTAGAGTCAAAACGGATGTTCCAACTTCTAGAAGCTTGCTTAAGTCCATAAATGGATCTATTAAGTTTACATACCATGTTTTCCTGACCTGCAGCAATGAAGCCTTGCGGCTGCTGCATATAGATATCTTCAGTAAGATCTTCATTCAGGAATGCAGTTTTGACATCCATCTACCAAATCTCATAATCATGGTATGCTGCTACAGCTAGCAGGATCCTAATGGATTTAAGCATGGCCACAGGCGAAAAGGTTTCCTCATAATCGATGCCTTCTTTCTGAGTGTACCCTTTCGCCACTAGACGAGCCTTGAAGGTCTCAATCCTGCCATCGGGGCCCTTCTTCCTCTTGTAAATCTATTTGCAACCGATTGCTTTTACCCCGGAGGGTGGATCTACTAGAGTCCAGACTCCATTGGCCTCCATTGAGTCCATCTCTGCTCCCATGGCCTCCACCCACTTCTGGGAATCTATGTCCAACATAGCTTCTGCGTAAGTAACGGGATCCTCCTCACTAGTCAAGGTTTCCACCAGGTAACTATCCTGATCATAACCATAACGGACTGGTGGTCTGGATGCCCGAGTGGATCTTCTAAGTTGGTCACTACCTGGAACTTGTGGGACATCTCCCACTGCTCCTGAGTTCTCCTCACCAAGAACAACTTCCTGACGATGGGTGTCCAGGATATAGTCTGTTTCCAAGAATTGCGCATTTCGACTGCAGAACACTTTCAGCTCACTTGGGTCATAGAAAAGGTAACCTACAGAGCCTTTTGGGTACTCTACAAATAGGCAACGGCTGGTCTTAGATTCCAACTTGTCTGCACTCGTTCTTTTAACGTGTGCTGGACAACCCCAAATCTTCAAGTGTCTGACACTTGGTTTCTTTCTGGTCCAAAGTTCATATGGAGTATTCGGAACCAATTTGGTTGGAACCCGATTCAGCACGTATATCGCAGTCTCTAATGCGTAACCCCAAAAGGATGTGGGTAACTCTGAGTGTATGAGAAGCGACCGGACCATATCTAACAAGGTCCTATTCCTCCTCTCTGAAACACCATTAAGTTGTGGTGCAGCAGGAGGAGCTAATTGTGATACTATCCCATTGTCCTTTAAGTAGTCCTTGAATTCGTCAGAGAGATATTCGCCACCTCGATCTGATCGAAGGGCTTTAATTTCTCTCCCTAACTGTTTCTCGACCTCTTGTCTAAACTCTTTGAACTTTTCAAAGGATTCAGACTTGTGCCTCATTAGGTACACGTAACCATATCGTGAAAAATTATCTGTGAAGGTGATGAAATACACGTGTTGATTTCGTGTCCTAACACTCAGGGGACCACATACATCAGTATGTATTAGGTCAAATATGCCCATACATCTTTCAGGCTTACCGTTAAATGGCCGTTTCGTCATCTTGCCTTGTAGGCAAGGCTCACAGGTGGGAAGATCTTCTACAGCTAGAAAATCTAAAGGACCATCCTTTACCAACCTTGTGATTCGGTCAACACCGATGTGGCCAAGTCGGTAATGCCACAAACACGTGGGATTAACTGTATCACGGGCTCTCTTCTTGGGGATTTCAGCCGACATAGTTTCGGTTATGTTAGTTTCTAGAGAAGGATGTAGAACATAGAGACCGTTCTCTAGTTCCCCGTATGCGATGAATCTGTTATTTCTTTTAATAGTAATCGTATTACTAAAGAAGACAAAATAACCATCTGCACACAGTTTTGAGACAGAAATCAAATTTCTTCTTAAATTTTGTACATAAAGACAATCTTTCAGTACAATTATTCATTCTCTAAAAAATAATTCCACGGTTCCTATGGCCGCGGCTGCAACAGTTGCAGTAGTCCCCAAGTAGAGTGTTACTTCTCCTTCACTCAGCCTTCTGCTTACCTTGAACCCCTGCAGTGAGTTACACGCATGAGTTGAAGCCCCAGAGTCAATACACCAGGACGCAGAAGCTACCAACAAATTGGTTTCTATAACACAAGTTTCAAAGTTACCTTTCTTGGATTCCAGGTAGGCAGGACAATTCCTTTTCCAGTGGCCGGTCTTCTTGCAAAAATGACAGGCATCTGATGCCTTGTCCTTCCTCTGTTTCTTGGGTTTGGTAGCCTTTTTCTGGGGCTTTCTCTTCACCTTCCTTTTCTTGCCCGATTTGCCAGTTTCAACAAGCATGGCAATGGGCTCATCCTTTTTAATCAATTCTTCGGCCCTCTGCAACATATTGCTGAGTTCCTGCAAGCTGACATTCAGCTTGTTCATGTTGTAGTTCATGATGAATGGATTAAAGGATGGAGGCAGAGAGTTGAGAATAGCATCGATCTGAGTTACCAGATCCAGCCCGGATCCAAGAGCCTCTAGTTCGTTGATATAGCCCATCATCCGGAGACAATGGTCGTGAACTTGTTGGCCCTTGGACATTTGCGCGGTCATGAACTGTTTCAAGACCTTCTGTCGAGTAGAACGATTCTGTTCTTCGTACATTGTCCTAAGACTGTCCAATACGTCTTTAGCAAGTTCGATCTGATCGAACTGCCTCTGAATTCGATTGTCCAAGGAGGCAATGATATAGCAGCGGGCAAGGGAGTTTTTCTCCTCCCATTCTTGGTATTCTCTTCTTCGGCCTCAAAAGCCCTATCTCCCGGACGATCCGGGGAAGGATTCTTGGCTACCTTGTCCAATTTCTCAGAGGTTAAGACCAACATAAGGTTCCTGTACCAGTCAGCATAGTTTGGGCCCTTCAACTTGTTGTCATCAAGTAGCTTTGCAAATGATCCGTTTGCCATTTTCTGATAAAAGAGCAAACATCAGTCCACAACCTAATTTGATTCATGTTCATTTCATAGATATGGATTTTAATCTACAATCCATTTCCATTTATTCGTCTCTGAGATTTCCCTCCTTTCTTAGTGACGGAGACTACGGGTTGTCTCTGGAAATGTGGGAAATCACATAGGGTGCATGAAGCCAACTGTTTTAGCTGCATAACCCCACCACCTTTCTGTGAAGGATCATATCCACTCATCATATGAGTTTTCCCTTTGGCCTCTGTCAAATAAGGTTCAGAGCCGTTTTCAGGTAAACCTTTCTGTCCAGTGAGTGCTTACCCATCATATTCGTGAACGCCAAGGTACCGTGAGAGAGTTCCCATTTTCTGGTGAAGCCCCTCCCACATCGGTCTATGACGCCCCTATCATCTTATGAAACACTTAGACAAGCCCAACAGCAAATGGATAGCCCATTTTCTGGTGCGTTTCCTCATTACTGAAGGACCCATCCTTGTGCTAATGATGGAAGGCCTTTAGAGAGTTCATCATATGAATCTCCCTATCACATGCACTCATATTATCTGGAGGGAACGGATAATTACGCCCTAGTTCTATCTTTAGGTCAAACCAAAGTGGCTCCCACTGACTTTCATAAAGCTAAGGTCATCCAATGACCAAAAGGGACACCATGGCAATGATGTGCATTCAGCCATGGTGTGCGAAAGAGCCACTGTCGATTGAGCATGGGCCAAGTACTTATGGCCCATGTACGTAGCACATCACACATCCATACATCACATGCAGGGATAAATTGATCCAATCAATTAATTATCTGTAAAGCCCATTTTAAATCCATAATATTAACCATTAATATTATTCAGGTATGTGGGCCGAACGGTTCAACCCATATAGCTTTATGTGTTAAGTGGGCTTTTAGCAGTTTTAACTGTTTAAAACTGGGCCTTTACAGGTTGGGCCGAATTAACCAATTAATTAAATATCAATCCTTAGGCCCATTAGTGGGAAAATTAGGGCTGACTTTCAGCCTTGATTAAACCCTAGATTCGGTCCAAACAGTTTGAACCAATCTTGGTTCGAATGGGTCTAGGGTTTGATCTTTAATTAAATCTTTAATTCAAGAAAATAATCTGAAATTAATTACTGATAAAAGAAAATCAAGAATCAGTCAAACAAGGCTGTTCGCACAATCCATCCTGCAAAACAGAGGTTAGATTACAGAATGCAGTTTCACAAACTGCAAATCGTAGATAGCGATTCTCCCATCTACGAAATCTTCTTCTCTGCAAAATCTCCCTTTCTGCGCCGCCATCTTCGATCCAAAATTAAAATAAATAGAAATCCTATTTTTATTAATAATTACATCAGATCGAATACCTATACATTGAGTCTAAAAAAAAAATTATTTACAGACCAAATGTAATAAATAAATCAAGAAACTGCAAATCTTGCAGGTTCCCGGCGCAAACCAAGATTTCGATCTCCTCTTGTACAAACAGCCCATAAATCAAGAAAATCATAAAGAACAATTCTAAATAATAATCAGATTTATATAAAATTAATTTCAGATTATTCGCCCAGTTGGGCTTCCTTGTATGGTGTGGGACCCAAGCATTGATCTACACATCAACCACATGGGTTCGGCCCAGCCTTTGTTACAAGGCATGGTCGAATACACTGTTATGGACAGTGCACCCCCTAAAACCCATCAAATGGGCTCTATGGGCCCAACACTTACCCTAAGTGGTCCCTGGGCCAAGCCACCTTGTAACACCCAGGGACTGTGGGCAGATGCAAGATTAGCCCATCAGGTATTATCCTCAATGGTCTTACACTTAACCTCTCAGCCCATAATGATCATACACTGCCCGACAAGAGAGGACCTCTCCCCCGGCTGCAAGGAACAGTGTTGCACTCTCTACTTATATGGATCCCGGGAATTAAAATCTTATAACAAACCTTTTAGAAACCATAATATATATACTTTTATATCTTATATAAAATATACTTTGCAAAATAAATCTCAACGATTGAAATCGGCTGCCGGCAGTCTTGGTTTCCATCAGTGAGAGTGCATCCCCGATCATTACCTTTGTCCGACAAAGGGGCTGATCCTGTCACTATGATCACCCACTCAGATGAATTCTCGGACTGTCCCAACATACCCAGGTTTTGACCCCCGCTAAGGATCTCATTGAATGGTACATCTGGTCCAGTTCATAGATTCAATTAATCCTACACTGTATGTGCCTAGGATCTCACACTGGCAGCTGAGACAGGCCACCCCAACCGACTTGGTGGCACCACAGTGTCAGCCTTGTCAGGATAGGTCTCCCCAGACCGACCCACTGGCGGTGAACATTCTAAACTAGCACAAGTCTCATTAAGTGTCCAGTTTAAGGGTATTACACAGTAACATACCAAGGGGACATGAATCAAATATGCACTTTTATTCATTTACAATAAACTCATAAAGTACATCATTCTGATTGAAGCTAAGGGCATACAAAACTGTCTAACAGATCCCACTTGCACTTAGGTCCAATCAGATACTAGCCAGAGTCCCACGCTTTCCACATGTTTCTCAAACACTTTCTACGATAGTGGGTTCGTCAATGGCTCTGCTACGTCCCCTCTACCAACAATATCCCATAGTATGTGGTACTTCCTCTCGATGTGCTTCGACTTCAAGTGGGCTCGTGTCTCATTAGCCTGAGCAATGACAACAATGGGATGGGTGATGTGCTGGATGGAACTACTCCCAACTTGTGAACGAACTTCTTCATGCTTCTTTGGCAGCCTCACTTGCGGCAATGTACTCGGCCTCGGTCATGGAGTCTGCAGTGGACCCCTGTTTGCTGCTTTTCCAGCAAACAACACACGATCCTATCGTGACAACATATCCAGATGTAGACTTTCTATCATCTGGATCCGACTGGAAATCGGCATCTGTATACCCTTGGATCTATAGTGAGCTACCGTCGAATACTAGATAAAACTCTTTTGTCCTTCGAAAGTACTTAAGTATGTTTTTCATAGCAGTCCAGCGCTCCTGCCCTAGGTTGGCCTGAAATCTGCTTACTACACTCACTGCCTGAGCAATGTCAGGACGAGTGCACAGCATGGCATACATGATGCTCCCTACAGCAGAGGCATAGGGAACGTCTTTCATGCCATCAATCTCCTCAGAAGTCTTGGGAGACATCTTCTTGGAGAGAGTGACTCCGTGCCTGAAAGGAACATTTCCTTTCTTGGAGTTTTCCATGCTGTATCTTTTGACTATTTTGTCAATGTAAGCAAATTGGAATAATCCTATTATCCGCTTCGATCTATCTCTATAGAGTCAAAGACCCAGTATATAGGAGGCTTCTCCAAGGTCTTTCATGGAGAATTGCTGTGAAAGCCATACTTTCACCATAGTTAACATTTTTACATCATTCCCAATGAGTAGAATGTCATCTACATACAGAACCAAGAAGGTAACCTTATCTCCACTGAACTTCCTGTAGACACAGGGTTCATCCGGATTCTGCTCAAAATCAAACGATTTGACAGCAGAGTCAAAACAGATTTTCCAACTTCTAGAAGCTTGCTTAAGTCCATAAATGGATTTATTAAGTTTACATACCATGTCTTCCTGACCTACAGCAATGAAGCCTTGTAGCTACTGCATATAAATATCTTCAGTAAGATCTCCATTCAGGAATGCAGTTTTGACATCCATCTACCAAATCTCATAATCATGGTATGCTGCTACAGCTAGCAGGATCCTAATGGATTTAAGCATGGCCACAGGCGAAAACGTTTCCTCATAATCGATGCCCTCTTTCTAAGTGTACCCTTTCACCACCAGACGAGCTTTGAAGGTCTTAACTCGACCATCGGAGCCCTTCTTCCTCTTGTAAATCCATTTGCAACTGATTGCTTTTACCCCAGAGGGCAGATCTACTAGAGTACAGACTTCATTGATCTCCATTGAGTTCATCTCTGCTCTCATGGCCTCCACCCACTTCTGGGAATCCATGTCCAACATAGCTTCCGCGTAAGTCACGGGATCCTTCTCACTAGTCAAGGTTTCCACCAGGTAACTATCCTGGTCATAACCATAACGGACTGGTGGCTTGGATACCCGAGTGGGTCTTCTAGGTTGGTCACTACCTGAAACTTGTGGGACATCTCCCACTACTCCTAAGCTCTCCTCATCAAGAACAACTTCCTGATGATGGGTGTCCAGGATGTAGTCAGTTTCCAAGAATTGCGCATTTCGACTGCAGAACACTTTCTGCTCACTTGGGTCATAGAATAGGTAACCTACGGAGCCTTTTGGGTTGCCTACAAATAGGCAACGACTGGTCTTGGATTCCAACTTGTCTGCACTTATTCTTTTAACGTGTGTTGGACAACCCCAAATCTTCAAGTGTCTAACACTTGGTTTCTTTCAGGTCCAAAGTTCATATGTATTCGGAACTGATTTGGTTGGAACCCGATTCAGCACGTAAATCGCAGTCTCTAATGCGTAACCCCAAAAGGATGTGGGTAACTCTGAGTGTATGAGAAGCGACCGGACCATATCCAATAAGGTCCTATTCCTCATCTCTGAAACACCGTTAAGTTACAGGGGAATACGAAGCTCACGAGCCAATAATGAACGTCTACTTGACAAAGGTAAAAGAGGCTCTGATTAGCTTCCAGTCACACTTCATCAAGCAAATCCCGAGGTCAGAGAACGCTGAGGCCGATGCCCTGTCCCGGATATCCAGCACCACTGACAACACGATGAGAATTGTGTACATAGAGGAATTACCTCGGCCTAGCATTCTCGGGGGTGCAGAGGAGGTCGCTCTTGTCGCCCAAACAGAGCCGAGCTGGATCAATCCACTCGCAAGCTTCCTGCTACATGGAACCCTCCCCGCAGACCGCAACACCGCCAGAAGGGTAGAGCGCCAGGCAACTAAATATGTCATAATAGACGAATGGCTGTACCGGAGATCCTACACGCTCCCCTACCTACGCTGCTTGCGGCCTCCCGAAGTCGAGCTTGTACTCCACGACATTCATGAAGGTCTGTGCGGAGGACACCTGGGGGGCAGGGCCCTCGCTCAAAAAGCACTACGACAGGGGTACTATTGGCCAACAATGAAAACAAACGCCGTCGGGCTAGTCAGGAAGTGCGAGAAGTGCCAAAACCACGCCAATATTCACCACCAGCTCGCCGCTGACCTCAAGTACCTCACCAGCCCATGGCCCTTCGCACAATGGGGTATTGACCTACTCGGGCCATTCCCGCCAGCAACAGGAGAAAGGAAATTCCTAGTAGTGGCAGTAGACTACTTCACCAAGTGGGTTGAAGCTGAAACTCTCGTAACCATCACAGCTCGAAACGTCCAAAACTTCTTCTAGAAGAACATAGTGTGCCGCTTCGGGCTATCTCGGGTGCTGACCTCCGACAACGGCAAGCAGTTCAAGGACATCAAATTCTCAGAGTGGTGCCAAGACATGGGAATCCGACAAAACTTCACATCGATTGCGCACCCACAAGCAAATGGTCAGGCAGAAGTCACGAACAGAGCTATCCTCAGCAGAATAAAAGCCAGGCTAGACCCACCTAAAGGGTTATGGGCAGACGAGCTGCCCAGCATCCTATGGGCATACCAAACTATAGAGAATATGGCATGGAGGCAGTCATCCCAGCCGAAATTGAAATCCCCTCACTTTGGTTGGAAGCATACAGCAACAATACTAATAACGACGAGCTACGTATCAACCTCGACCTACTTGACGTGGTGAGGGACCTCGCATACATCAGGATCGCAGCATACCAACAAAGGGTAGCTCGGTACTACAACGCTAGAGTTAAGAGACAAAACTTCCGCGTTAAAGACCTGGTTCTCCGCAAGGTCAAGGTACCTGAGCCCGGCGTTGGAAAACTCGGGCTGAACTAGGAAGGACCCTACCGAGTAAAGAGAGCACTCGGGGGAGCATACGAGCTCGAGACCCTGGAGGGTAAATAGATACCTCGGGCATGGAACATCGTCAACTTAAGACGATATTACCTATAAATTATCAAACTAAGCAGGCCTTGAGCCACTACTAGAGCCTAAGGGTCAGATTGCCGAGCTAACAAGGACCTCAGCACCGTAAGGGCCAGAATGCCGAGCTAAAGATGACCTCGGCACCTCATCAACGAAGCAAGCTGCACGAGTATGGATCCCGAGGTGCATAGCCCAGGACCCAATGCTAGCCTATGTTAACTAACCCAGGCGGAGAACAGATCGGGCATATAGCCTTACTATGTTAACTCGCCTCAGGGCCTAAGTCTAGCAGTTCGGCAACATAGTCAGTTCGGAGAAAAGGGAAAATGACTGGCCAACACTTAAAATTTGCTTACATTTCATTCCAAAAAAAAAATGACAACAACGAGCTCACAGGCCCAGAGGTACATCTTCCTCGCCTTCGGAAGGGACTTCGACAATACCCGAAGGTCCCGCTTCGTCTTCAGAATCCGCATCATCATCAGCTGCGGCAGCCATTTCTGGAGTGATGCGCGAAGTGGTTATGGCACTAATGTCAAACTCAGGGTATATATTCCATATCATCCGTCGGCTCAACTTGAAACCCCTTCTGTACGAGCCCACCATCATGTCATCAAAGCGCGGCGAAGTGATGCAAGCGTCAACGGCCTTCACCTTCGCCTCCTCAATGGCTTGAGAGAAGATCTCAGTCTTCTCCTTGATATCATCCTGAAGGTACTCGACCTGATGCTCTAGGTCCAGCTTCAGGTCTGCCATGTGTTTCACCACCAATCCTAAGGACTCGTTGTCCCTCCGAGACCTCGTTAGATCGACTCGCGCAGCGCGGGAAGCCTCTTCGGCAGCTTGAGCTCGCTTCAAGCCCCTCTCCGCCTGGAGTGTTTGAGCGTGGATAGAGGATTTCACCTGCCAAAATGAGAATAAATCAGTCTGGCATAAAAAAAAAAAAAAAACTACTTCGACTTACCACCATGGCGTGAGTAGCAGCACACACGCCTATGTGATTCAGAGGAAGATCGGCCCACGCCGTGACCTCCTCAGGGCAAACAGCCTTCTTACTTTTTCAAAGAGCGTAGCTCGGCATCAGCACGCTCCCAACCCCATCCTGACTTCCCGAGCCTGAAGGCATAGCCCGGGTATAAGCAGTATCGGCATAAGGGACCCCTACCGCTTCCTAAACTGGAGGGGCCACCTCGGGCTCCCTAGGGGGCTCCATTCTCGGAGAGCTCGGTGCCTCGGGTTTCGCAACCCAGGAAGGATCGGCACGGACCCGCTTAGCGGCTCGCTTCCTGAACTGGAGGGGCCACCTCGGGCTCCCCAAGGGGCTCCATTCTCGAAGAGCTCGGTGCCTCGGGTTCCGCAATCCGGGAAGGATCGGCACGGACCCGCTTAGCGGCTTGCTTCCTCCTCCTCATACTATCAAAGGTGATTGTACCAGGGTTCCTCATACTAGCAGAGGTATGGGAGTGAGTGTACCAGGGTGATTATAAAAGGCCCCCTTCCCCCAAAGAAGGAGGTATGTGATATTTTGTGCTTTCTGGTATTGAAATCCATTGTTTCCCCTTGCCTTCTCAAGAGCACTAACTTGAGCTTCGGAGTGTTCCAACCGGGTTCCTCCCCGGAAATCTCCAACTTCTTCCTTGTTTCAGGCACCTTCAGCTCTGCCAGAGGTGAGATAACCGGCAACTAGGACTTGACCGGATTGCGCATCATCACTTATCATAAGTGCAAAGCCTGGCCCGGCCTAGCCCATGATCACCCCTACCTGAACTTTCACTTTGTGAATTGTGATAATTATCCCCTTGGCCATTTAAGTTGGATGATTGGATGCGTTAAATACCAAATCCCCACCTAATCTCTTCTTATTTTTTTAGTCGCCCTTTTCTCTTAAACCCTAATTGACCCCAAAATACATCCATTTTTTCTAATGTTCAGTTTGGAAGGAGTACAAATTCAAATATGTACAGTACAAAACCTTGTATTTTATATGTATTTATACTATTCATATTTGTATTTGTACTCTTTCTAAACTGAGCCTAAATGAAATAATGCTAAAATAACAAGAATCATTTCTGACATGGAAAAATAGATTTCTCTAAATTCATGCTTCATTGCACTGACATGAATGTCTCTCTTCATCTTAAAATAAAAAAAAAATTATCCACTCCTTTCTTAAATAAATTAAGAAAAAACAAATTATCCACTCATTAACTAAACAAATAACACAAATACGACCCGAAAGATGTAAATTCTCCCTTATCGTAGAGGCCTCTTTGAGCAACCTGATGAAGTACAATTTTTTTTTTATTATTTTTTATTTCACAACAAACAAAACTAAACTTGACAACTAACCTAGAAGATAACTCAATAATGTATTAATAAAAAAATAAAACATTAGAAGCACCTAGAGGTTTTTAGATCACTAGGCAACCAAATTCCAAAACAAACCTATTCCACTTCGGCTCAACGTAAAGTAATATATAAATATACCAAATTGTTTGGGAAACTTCACATATGACCCCACCCTTTCTCTGCTGTCTTAAGGAATTCTATGGATGATCCATCAGATGAGTCACTCTCTAAGCCTCTATATTTGCTTGCTACATGTTCATCAATCATGTACCACGCCTTAAATTGGCGTTTTGTGTGTGTGTTTTTTCTTACTAGCGAGCACTTCGGTTTTATGTTTCAACCTTCCACACTGAGTTTTCGTAGCTTATCTAGATGCATAATATTAAAGTGTTAAATTTGACTTTCAATTACGCTTTACATCATCAATACTTAAATTTGAAGTGAGATGTGTATGCTTCAATGTGCAATAAATATAATATAATTTCCAGACAAACATGCAATGATGCAAGCTATATTTTTATACATTTTACAATGGAAATGTTGTTTTCCTTGCCGCTGACATTGAGATTAAAAGAGAAAGATACTGATTTCGTGGAAATAATGACCTAGATGTTTGGGCATGAACAATTTTATATTCATCTTAACTACCAAGAAACTGACAAAACCTAAAGAGAAAATGACGAATCAACCACGAGAAAGTCTTGTAATGCCTTCTCAATGATCCCATCATGGTTATAACTACAAAATGATATTTGCAAAGGATGAATCCGCCATGCCCCTAAAGTGGCCAAATTGATTATTTTCTTTATATATAGCAGCCCAAAAGCGCTGTTTTATTTCTTTTCTTTTTTTTATTTTTTGTTGGTATTAGATCAGAAAAGCTGACAGAATGAGCATCCGTGATTACATGCCCCCCCTCCTTTTCATGATCAGTTATTAATTTTTTTTTTCCTTTTGACAGAATGAACCAGACCATTCTCTCACCATCCGCATTTTTTTTAGTATTTCTTGGAGAAGTGCTTCTTCCAATCGAATGGGACGAATTAGTCCTTATTAATTTTTTTAATACTCAAAATACCCCCACATGAGAGTTTTCTTCCCTCTCCTCTCATTCGAACACAACAAACCAGGGAGCAGAACCTTCAGTTACAGGTCCATCGGCGATGATCGACGGTGAGAAAAAAGGGCCGGTAGACCTATCATTTTGCCATTTTCTATGTTTTGTGAAGTTTTTCTTCGATTTGAAGCTATTTTCTTGGGTTTTTTTTAAGTCTGAAACTCCCCTCTTCTCTATGTTTGCAGATCCTACCGTCCAACTGCCAGCGACAAGAAGGTTACTTTGCCCAAACTCCTCCCTTCCATGTTTGGTGTTCTTTTTGGATGGTTATTTGTCTAATTCGAAATGTTTTTGGTTTCATATGAGAAATCCAAAAATTTTTTTGCTTGGTTTATTTTTTTTCATTGTCTATGAATTGGTTCTGATGCATAAGTAGGATTTTTTGGGTGTTTTTTTGTTAAAAATCCTGCAAAAAAAAATTTGTTGAAATTGGATGAATATTTCATGATATTAAATTCACATTGCATTTTGATGTGTGAATATTTGTGATGTTTTATTTTTTAAATTCTGATTAATATTTTGTTAAATGTTGATTGCATTTTTTTCCTCTAATTGATATGAATATTTGTTATGTTTTGTATATGTTGTTGTGACTAATAATTAGTTAAATGTTTGATTTTTTTTCAAAATTGTTATCACATTTTTTCATGAATTTTTATATGAATATTTGTTAAATTCACATTGTATTTTTTCATGAATTTTTGTTGGTGATGTTTTTAATATTTTTTTGAATGACCCAAATTTTCATTTTTTTGAATAATCCAAATTTAGTCATCCTTTTTTTTAATTTGATATTGGTGGTTTTTTATTTTCTTGAATAATCCGAATTTTCAATTATTGCATTATTATTAATTTGTATAATAAATTTTATCTTATTTGTATGTTTTTTTGAATAATTCAAATTTTCATTTGCTAGTAAATATTATTTGGTGATGTTAAATTCACATTGCATTTTTTCATGAATTTTTGTTGGTGATGTTTTTAATTTTTTTTTGAATAACCCAAATTTTCATTTTTTTGAATAATCTGAATTTATTCATCCTATTTTTTTTTAATTTGATATTGGTGGTGTTTTTTTTATTTTCTTGAATAATCTGAATTTCCAATTATTGATTTATATGTATAGTTAATATTATCCTATTTTATTTTTTTTAAATTTGATATTGGTGGTGTTTTTTTATTTTCTTGAATAACTTGTAGTTTATGGCTAGTAGTCAAGGGAAAAATGGGGGGAGCTCCTGAGCTACATGGACTCCCGAACTACACAAAATTTGGGTGGACATATGCTTGCAACAAGTGATTGTTGGCCACCGAACCAATACTACACTGAATAGACAAGGATGGGCAAATTTGAGTCAGGAGTTCAACAGGATAATGGGGAAAAGCTACACCTAGAAACAAATGAAGAATCATTGGGATTCAATGAAGAATGAGTGGAAGATATTCCATAGACTATCAACTTATACCGGTTTGGGTTGGGATCCAATGAACAAAACATTCATTGTTGGGGATGACTATCTAAAGATGTGTAGGTTAATGCAATAAACTTTTAGGTTAATTAATTGGTTAGGCAGAACCTTACATAGTTATGTCCTTGTGTGATAGACATACTCTAATGCGACATAGTTTAGACACAAGGGTCTTCCTCATGCAACAACTTTGGACATCACATTTGGTGGCACGTTTGCTCACGGTTATGATAGTTGGGCACCAAGTGTGGGTGCACTACCGGAAGTGGTATCGTTAACCTAACCGACTCTAGATGATCACCGGATAGATGAAGAATTATACCATGAGCCAGAAACACCCATTGATTCATCTGAAACAATGCAGGAGGTTGGAATGGTCCTAGGTAGCTCTCACTCACATAGGATTATCCCCAAAGACATAGGGGAGAGTAGCAACTCTACTAGGAAAAAGAAGACAAAGGGTGCTATATAGATTAGCAAGAATCTGGAAAGAATTGCTTCTACATTTGAGCTAACAACTTCTCATAGAGTTGGCAAGGACACGAGGTTAAGCTCTATGGAACGTTGCATGAACCTCCTAAAGGAGATCCCTAAGATTGAAGAGGGGAGTCCTATATTCATGTTTGCTAGTCTCTAGTTCATGAAGGATGAATTTTGTGACTTATTTATTGTGATCGGATCTCATGCCTTGCGATTGAAGATGATTAGAGAGTTATACTACTAGACAGTGTATGCCCTTAGCTCCAATCAGCATGATGTACATTATGACATTTATTGTAAATGAATAAAGTACATATTTGATTCATTTTATTATGGTGTGTTTCTGTGTAATACCTTTAAACTGGACACATATGAGACTCGTGTTAGTTTAGAATCTTCACAGCTGTTGGATAGATCTGGGGAGATTTATCCTACCAAGGCCAACACTGATATATTACCAAGTTGGTTGGGGTGGCTTGTCTCAGCTATCAGGGTGAGACCTGAGGTACATGCAGTGTTGGTTTTCTTGAAACCTTGAACCGGACCAAAATTCCAGTATTGCCTTGGATCAACAGATAAGATAAGGGATTATCCTTATCCACTTAAAGAGTCCATATCCAAATAAAGATTTGGATCAAAGGAACTCCTAATTTGATTAGGAAGGTTGATCTTTATCTACAGATAAGATAAGGGATTATCCTTATCAATTAAAGAGCTCATATCCAAATAAAAGATTTGAATTAGGAAACTGCTAATGAGATTAGGAAATTATCTCTTTAAGGCTATAAATAAGAGAGTAGGGCGAACCTTGAATACACACTCACTTAATACAGGGAGAAGACAACTTAGTTAGACTGATCTTGCCTTCTGCTCTTTTCTCTTCCTGCTCTTGCTGCCCTACCCTATTCGATCTCCAGTTCTTGGATTTGATCTTGATATTGTTTCTTGCTAGAAGAAATAATTTAGAAATTGTGCTCACTATCCCTTTCGATTCTTGCTAAAGAATCACTAGTTCTTGGTGAAAAACTACCTGTTGATCCTGTCTCATCCTAAGTTGTGTCATCTTCAGTGGAGGGAGGTTTTGGTACAATCTTTGGGCGTGAACACCTACGTTGGGAGGAGCATTCTTGCATGGATTCCGTATCAGGTATATCCCTCTCTTAATTTGGTTTCAGATTTGGTCCGGTTTGGTTACAAGAACGAACCTTGAAAATGCAGTTTTCTAAATTAGGAATAGGATTCCCGGATGGGAGTAAAGAAATTTTCGAAATTTCGTCCAATCTTCCCATAGGGTTTGGCCATCCATATGATGGATCTCCCATCCCTTCATATACAAGCATCTTGATAGAGTATAAAACATGTTTGCACCAATCAGTGTTTTGTTTTTTTTCCATATAGACTTTAGAACTTAAGTACTCTTTATTTTCATTACACTATATTAGGATTATTATCGGTGGACTTTATTTACATTTTAATATTAATTAAGTGTGTGGTTTTTATTTTTTTTGCATTTATGCCTTCCATTCTTTGATTATAAGTTTTGTTTGTATTTATTAAATTGCATGATAGTGTAAGAGATGGGTACTGATAAGGAAACCTTAACAAAGACTGAGCTTTGTCATATGGACAAGCACGTGTTTATATAGATGTGCAATACATTGAAAGAGTGTGGCCTCATTACATACAGTCGGGATGTTTCGATGGAGGAACAACTACCTATTTTCCTTCATGTTGTTGGACATAATGAGAGGAACCAAATGATGTAAGAACAGTTCGAACATTCCGGCAAGATGATTAGTCATTTTTTCAAAGACATGTTGATGGTGGTAGTAAAACTATCATTGTCAATAATATGCCCCCCCCCCAACTTCAACATTGTTCATCCACATATCTGCCAGAATCCAAAATACTGGTAGTATTTCAAGGTAACATTCGCACACTATGAACCCATTTTAAAACTATATCATAAATGGACACTAAAAGATGTTAGGGTTTATTTTTTTGGTAGAATTGCATATGGGCTATTGATGGGACACACATATCTGCATGGGTCCCTAGTGACAAGCAGACACTGTATCGGCATAGAAAAGGGCCTTTCACACAAAATGTAATGGTCGTGTGTGATTTCAACATGCAGTTTACATTTGTCCTTGTTGGATGGGAGGGGACCGCACATGACTATCACATATTTGCAGAAGTCATACGTAATCCGAAATATAATAGTTCACATCCACCACAGGGTATGTATGCATACATTGCAATATTTTCATGTATTATCTGAATTTGTGCAAAAAATAATAATCTCTATCCCATACACATTCTTAGGTAAGTGTTATGTTGCTTATTTTGCATACCCCAACATGATTGGTTGTATGGCACCGTTTCGTAATACAAGATACCATTTGCCTATTTTTCAAAGTAAAGGATGGCCTACAACAAAAGAAGAGTACTTTAACAATGTCCATGCTTCATTGAGAAGTGTCATCGAGCGGAGTTTCAGTGTGTTGAAGGCTCGATTCCTTATACTAAAGTGTATGTCGTGCTATCCACTGAGAACACAACAACTGTTAGTTGTAGCTTGCATGGAAATACACAACTTTATTAAGGACAACCGGGATACAAACACCCTGTTTAATGAGTTTGAGAATGATGAAGAGTTCAAAATTCAACATCCATCTAAGACAAATGAAGAAGATATTGATGAGATTTATATTGGTAGTGTAGATCAGCAACAAGAGATATTGTTGCTTAGTCAACAATTTGCAGATGAAATATGACCATAATCGGCCACCATTGAGGAGGTGTAGGTCAACATAATCCATGTTGGTGGTCATGGTCTTTGTTTTTCTCTGGCTTTGATAAATAATATGCACTGAATGCGGATGTATTTGACTTTATTGTGCATAGGTACTTTGCGTTTTGAATACTTTATTGTACGTAGGTACTTTGTGTTTTGGATACTTTATGTTAATATAGTAATTGATAGTATATATTCTCTCATTACAAGTCATTAATGGCTCATAGGAAATATTATGTAGTGTTCATTGGTCATCACCCAGATATATATGATGCGGTACGATCCGGGCACTCCTAGCTGGCAGCTGACTGGCTCCTTGTTGGCAATGGACGACACCTGAGAAGATGGAAAGAAGGATTCCTGGGGATTTACCCGGTGGGAATACTCCGAAGCTTAAGTCAGAACGTTGGGGAAGGAGAAAAAAGAGAGTGCAAAAGCTAAGAGTGTAGGTCGCGCTTTATCAATGTGCTTGAGAGATTAGCTCGCGAGCAAGTAAAGACTCAGGTTGAGGATATGAGAGTGCAGAAGTATTCAAAAGTCTCAGAGAGAGCTTCTCCTTTGCCTTGGGGGATTTTATAGGGGAGCTACTGTCAAATCGAGTGTAACTGACACTGGGCCCCTGCCGCAGCCGTTACCTGCCAGGGCTGCGCAGGTGATCGTTGCAACGTACCTCTTGCTCGGATGAGTGACACGTCTTAAAGGGGCAGGCACGCTTCCGCCTACTGACAGATGTGGATGCAGACTGTCGAAAGGATAGGGACTGCACCGTCAGTTAAGAGATGTGGCGCAGACTGATCGGTACGGTTTGTCAAGTAGAAGCTTCCTGAGAAATGTCCGCGCCGCTCACTCGCGAGCTACTTTGTAGCGAGCTTGGGAATACTTCGGGGTTACCCTTACTAAGGTTGTTCTCTGGGTGACTTATCCGCTCGGGGGCTGGAGAGAGCTGGTTTCCCTAGTACGCAAGTTAAAGCAGTCTTCGAGTATCCCCTGCTGGGTAGCTCGGGGAACCCAGAGCTCGTGCTGTAGCGAACTCCTCCTACAAGGAACTATGACGTAGTAAGCTACTTTATGGGCTCGTTACTTAGCCAGGATCAGGCTATGATGTTGAGTTGCTGCCCGTGCTGAGTCAGGTCTGCGTGTCAACATTTCATAGGTCGGGTCAAATCATCCTCCATCAATTGCCCCCCACTCCTTGAGCTAAGAGTGTTGCCTTAGTGCAAGGAGTTCATGAAGTATGATGGACTGATTTGACCAAAATGAAAGAATGGTAGGATCCATCTAATGGACGCCATAAAGGTTGCGGAATGGGTGGGGCGAATTTCAAAAATTTCCTACCTTCTCCCAACTGGGAATCATATTCCCTGAATTTAGAATACAATATTCAAGGATCTACTTGAACCCTAATCAAACCAGATCTGTACCAAAAGATAAATGGGAGGATTATACCTGATCCGGAGAAGCAGTATCTCCCAAAGTTGGTGTTCACGCCCAAAGAATGCTCCAAGATCTGTCCCTGCTGAAGATGACACAGCTGTGGATGGAACAGAACCAGCAGGGTGCGTCCTACACACTGGATCCTTCACAAGAATCCCCTGGATGTACTAAACACTGAATTCTTTCAGTCTTTCTTGCAAGACTGATGTCAAGAACTGGTTTCTTGACTTTCTTTTCTGCAAAGATCAAATCTTGCAACAATGCAGATGGCGGCGGCAGGAGGAGATTTCCAGAAACGAAAAGGCTGAACTATTTTCTTTTCTGGAGAGAATGAGATCTAATCTCAATTCGCAGGAACCTTTCTTGCTTACCAGAACCTCTTGGATCGAAATCTGATTTCCCTGTCTTGGTTCATTCGATAATCTCCTCTCTTTTCTTCTTGATTAAGAAATCTCCTAATTAGGAGTTATCCCAATCCAAATCAGTATTTGGATAGGGGATAATCTTAATCCCTTTCCCAGATAGAGTTAGCTTACTCCTGATCTTATCAGGAGGTTACCAGATTCAAATCTGATTTGAATTTGGTCTCTAAGAGTGAATAAGGCTAAGAGCCCAATCCTTTTTGCTAACTTCAATCTCAAATTCGCCCCATTGATGGGTGATCATATCAGCCCACTTCGAAATGGGCTTTTGGCCCATTAAGTATTCAGTGTTTAATTAGCTTCCAATCTGCTGCCCAGTTGGGCTTCTTTGTATGGCGTGGGACCCAAGCATTGATCTACACACCAGCCACATGGGTTCGGCCCAGCCTTTAATACAAGGCCCAGCCAAATTCACTGAAAATCTCAATGAACCCCTTGAGTCCATCGTATGAACCCTATGGGCCCAACACTTACATTAAGTGGTCCCTGGGCCAAGCCATCTTATAAAAACCCAGGGACTGTGGGCAGGTGCAAGATTAGCCCATCAGGTATTATCCTAAATGGTCTTACACTTAACCTCTCAGCCCTTAATGATCAAGCACTGCCCGACAAGAGAGGACCTCTCCCTCGGCTGCAAGGAACAGTGCCGCACTCTCCTCTCACATGGATCCCGGGAATTAAAGCCATTTGCAAACATTTTGAAACCGTACATATATATGTAAATATATTAATTTTGCAAAAACAAAATTCCAACGATTGAAATCAACTGCCGGCAGTTTGGTTTCCATCAGAGAGAGTGCATTCCCGATCATTACCCTTTGTCCGACAAAGTGGCTGATTCTGTCACTATGACCACCCACTCAGATGAATTCTCAAACTGCCCCAACATACCCAGGTTTTGATCCCCACTAAGGATCTCACTGATTGGCATATCAAAGGCAGCCTGATCCAGCACCTAGTGAAGTGTCATAATCGAGTCTAGGGGTCAGGTGTAACTTTCCAGTTTTGCCCATCTATCTCCAAGGTCCAGGGCAAGACTGGAAATCTGGTCCGGTTCAAGGATTCAAGTAATCCCATGCTGTATGTGCCTCGGGTCTTACCCTGATGGCTGAGACAGGCCATCCCAACACTTGGTGGCACACCAGTATCAGCCTTGGCAGGATAAATCTCCCCAGACTTATCCAACGGCTGTGAACATTTAAAACTAACATGAGTTTCTACAAATGTCCAGTTTTAGGGTTTTACACAGAATTAAACCAAACAACATGAATCTCTACATGCACTTTATTTATTTCCACTAAATAACAAAAGTACATCAAAATGATTGAAGCTAAGGGCATACAAAACTGTCTAACACAAAATTCAAACTTGATTGACTGCTCACATTAAATGCGTTTGCGGGAATCGGGAGATTTTCTGACCTCTCATATTCTGAAAACGTGCTGAGGTGGCTCTTTAACTCCGGATGTCGTGCAATCGTCATTACCTTAATCATGGGAGACGCTCAGCCAATCGCTTTTCGGTTTCAGAAGGTGTGCGGTCAGCACACCTGTGAACCGTTAGATCTGCCTTAATCCGGGCCGTTGATTCGGAGGCGCGGAGTCTATAAATAGGAGGGCCCTCTGGGTCTCACTTTCTCTCACGCCATCTTGCTGTCTTCGGATTCTGAGGTCGTGCATCTGTCAAGTCTACTCGAGTTCCTCACTTTACTTCGCCCCGTCCTTTTTGGTGAGTCTCGATCACAATCAGTCATGTCTGGGTACCCGTACCATAGTCGCCACCGGGGCGGTGGCTAGGATGATGATGCTCCCTCGAGTTCGGGGGGAGCTTGGGAACAGGCCTTAGGGGCCTGGGAGACCTTCGGCGATGGAGCCTCCACTTCCCGGGGAAGGAAGCCTGATACTTTCGGCCCTTCCTCTATGATAGAGGGGAGGCTTAGGTCTTTAATCAGCTATTTCCACCTCCCCAAGGACCTTGTTTACTGCCTTCCCACTGGTAACTTTCCGTGGGAGCATGGTTCCAACGAGATAGTTATCTATCAGGAACAGCTCGAGGCTGGCCTGTGTCTCCCCCTGCACCCCTTGATAGTGGAAGTGCTAAACCACTTTAATGTCACTATCGAACTGCTTCATCCCAACGCCATTCGGAACATGGTTGGGACTATATCCTTGTGCTGTGAATATTGTCTTCCTTTGAACCTCGACATTTTTTCTGCTATCCTCTGTATAAAAAATGTCACTCCCGGGGCTCCACCGGAGAGGCGTCTCTACTACTTCTCTCCCCGCCATGGCTACAAGCTCTTATATGAGCTTTCGAATAAAATTCCCGCCTGGAAACGGGATTATTTTTTGGTCCGCAACCCTGAAGGGTGGTCTTTCCCTACTTCTTGGAGGGGCGCCATCCAGGACTCCGGGGTCGAGCTGGACCCTGATACTCAAAAAACGATACTGTCCTGGGCATCAGTTGGCTTCCTCTATTCAGATTACTTGACCAAGGAGAAGCTCGTGCAAGCCGGCCTGAGCCCGGGTAGGTTGTCTCTTTAGGTCACGTAGTACCTTGTCACAATGTTGGGTATATACATATTCTTTGTTCTTACCAAACTAATACCTTATGGTTTCTTCTTGGCAGCCATCATGTCTGGTGTTGACTCGCGTAATCTTCTTTCAAGCAACCAGAGGCGCAAAGTGAAGAGGTTGCGCCCTGACCAGACTCCCCCCTCTGGGGGTACTGAGTTCGGGTCTGCTGAGTCGGGCTTCACCTCTCCGCTGCCCAAAGTTCTGCCGCCCCCACCCGAAGGAGGTGCCGGCGGGGCCAACCTCGAGGAGGGTGAGCTCCCACAGCAAGAGGTAGTCCCCCCGGGTCCTTCTCGGTCGTTTCCCTATCCGCGGCTCCCAGTAGGGAACTGGGAGGGCGTAAACAACTTCGTTGTGGCTCGTCGGAGGAGTCGAAGGGCGATCTGCAATGAGGAGGTTGATAAGTGGGGAGCGATGGAGTCTGGGGATCTTGTCGCGCTTCCCACCTCTCACTGTATGGTGGTAAGTGGTCCTTCTTTCCTCCTTCGTCCGTCCTTCCTTTTTTTTTGTTGTCCTTTGACTCTAGTCTCTTGTTGGCAGGTAAACACCGTCATACACGCCATGGCTCTCCAGACGCATGTCCACTCCTACGACGCTCATAACCAAAAGGTCAACATTCAGAAGCTTCAGGGCGAGCTCGACCGGACTCGGGGCGAACTCCTTCACACTCGCAAGGGGAGCGAGTCCCAGGAGCTGCTCGTCCGAGACCAGGAGGCACAGATTGCCAGGCTTTCTGAAGAGAGCGCGCGCTACAGGAGCTGCTCGTCAAGGGTGGCAGTGGAGAGGGAGCTCCTTCGCCAACAGGTTCGGGACTTGGAGTCCACTCTTCTGGATCAAACTCAGAACTTTGACAACATGGTGGAGGCCGAGCGAGAGAAGGCGGTCTGGGACTTCAAAGATTCCCAGGAATATCATGACCTCCAGGTAGAGTATGGCTCAAGTTCACACCGCTCCGGGTTCAAGCTCTGTTGGTGGTTGGCCTGGAAGAAATTCTCTGCGCTCAACCTCGATGGCATCACTATGAAGGGCCTGTCTCCCGAGACGGCGGACCAAGTGGAAGAAGAAAAGCCTAACTCTCCGGAGGATGAGGACGAGGAGGCGGATCCCTGAGGCTTCGGCGGCGTTTGATCATCTGCTTTTACTTTGGGTGGCTCCTGGGTGCCATAAACCCGGTCTTGACAGGATCTTTTGCTGGGCGGTTGTGCCCTTTTACTTTCTACCAGACTTTTTGAGCTTTTTTTAGCTCGGTTGCTGTTTTGTTCTTTTTTTTTGAGACAGTAACGAAATTTCCCTTTTCTTCCAAGTAAGGTGTGCTCTTTTTATTTTGCTAAAGCGATCTCATCACTTCGAGCTGTTAGGGCTATATGCCTAAAATAAGACCTTTCATCAATTATGCTTAAGGCGTCTCCATAGTACACCGCAGAGTGGTCACAATGTATGCCCGGACTACACGTTTGTAGTCTATACTTTGGTTTAACCAATGTGCTGAGACGAGTCATGCTTCGCGGGGTTTAAACCCGAGCTGACTACGCTTCTGATATTCCACACTTTGCCTTCATTACTAAAGCGGCTAAGTCTTTCCTGATGCCGAGGTCTTTGTTAGCTCGGTGTTTTAGCCCTTAGGCTGAGGGGGTGACATAGTCTGCCCCTGAAGTTTCTCCACGCCGTAGAGGTGATTGGGTCTTGTTGCGCCAAGGTCGTGTTAGCTCGGCATTTTGGCCCTTAGGCTCCGGGAGTGACTCATGGTCTACTCAGTAGTTCGCCCATGCCATAGAGGCAATAGGGTCTCATCGCGCTGAGCTTGTGTTAGCTCAGCTTTTTGGTCCTTAGGCACTGGGAGTGACTTGTGGTCTACTCTGTAGTTATAGGTAATATCGCCTTAAGTTGACGATATTCCATGCCCGAGGTACTTGTCTCCCTTCGAGGGTCTCGAACTCATATGTTCCTTCCCCGAGAACTCGTTTTACTCGGTAAGGTCCTTCCCAATTTGGTCCGAGCTTGCCAACACCGGGCTCAGGTACCATAACTTTTCGATATAGTACCAGGCTACTCTTTGTTGGTAAGCTGCAGTCCTGATATATGCGAGGTCCCTTACTTCATCGAGTAGGTCGAGGTTGGTACGTAGCTCATCTCCATTTGCCTTAACATCGTAGGCTTCTAGTCGTAATGAGGGAATCTCGATTTCAACTGGGATGACTGCTTTGGTGCCATAGGTGAGTTTGAAGGGAGTTTCTCCTATAGCAGTCTTCTTTGTGGTTCGGTAGGCTCATAAAACGCTGGGTAGCTCATCTGCCCATAGTCCTTTAGCTCGGTCTAGGCGCACTTTCAGTCCGCGGAGAATGGCTCTATTCATAACCTCTGCTTGACCGTTCGCTTGAGGGTGTGCTACCGAAGTGAAGTTCTATCGTATCCCCATGTCTCGGCACCAGTTCTGGAATTTTATGTCCTTGAACTGCTTACCGTTGTCAGAGATTAGCACCCGAGGTAAACCAAAGTGGCACACTATGTTCTTCCAAAAGAAGTTCTGGACGTTTCAGGTCGTGATTGTTACAAGAGGTTCAACTTCTACCCACTTGGTGAAATAATCCACTTCTACCACTAGGAACTTCCTCTGGTCTGTCGCTGGCGGGAAAGGCCCGAATATGTCGATACCCCATTGTACAAAAGGCCACGGGTTGGTGAGGTATTTGAGGTCAGCAGCGGGCTGATGATGGATGTTGGCGTGCTTCTGGCACTTGTCGCATTTCCTGACGAGTTTGGTGGCATTTGCTTTCATTGTTGGCCAGTAGTACCCTTGTCGTAGTGCTTTTTGGGCAAGGGCCCTGCCCCCCAAGTGTCCACCACACAGGCCTTCATGAGTCACGAAAAACAAGCTCGGCTTCGGAAGGTCGCAGGCAGCGCAGGTAGGGGAGCGTGTAGGATCTTCGGTACAGTCGTTCGTCTATTATGACATATTTGGCCGCTTGACGCTCTACCCTTCTGGCGGCATTGCGGTCCACAGGGAGAGTCCCGTGTAGCAGGAAGCTTGCGAACAGATCGATCCAGCTCGGCTTTGCTTGAACGATGGGAGCAACCTCCTCTGCCCCCCCGAGAATGCTAGGCCGAGGCAGGTCCTCTATGTACACGGTCCTCATGGTGTTATCATAGGTGCTGGCCAACCGGGACAGGGCATCGGCCTCAGCGTTCTCCGACCTTGGGATTTGCCTGATGAAGTATGATTGGAAGTTGAGCAGGGTCTCCTATACTTTGGCTAAGTAAGCAACCATGGTCAGTTCACGAGCTTCGTATTCCCCTGTGACCTGATTGACCACAAGTTGGGAGTCGCTGCAGATGATAATGTGCTTGGCTTTCATTTCTTTGGCTAGAGCTAGCCTAACTATCAATGCTTCGTACTCTGCTTCATTGTTGGATGCTGCGAACTCGAAGCATAGTGCGTACTCCAATTTTGTGTCGCTTGGGCCATGCAGGACTATTCCGACCCTGCTGCCCTGCTGGTTCGAGGAGCCATCTACATGAAGGATCCAGGGCTCCTCATCCCAGTTCGCGCTCGACCTAACTAGGAGAGATGCCACACTGGCTACAACCTCACGATGCTCAGACTCGACCGGCCTGGGAGCTCCGGGCTCGCCCGAGCTGGGGGCCTTGGGCTCAACCGGCTTGGGGACTTCGAAGCCGAAAGTGCATTCTGCAACAAAATCCGCTAAGGCTTGGGCTTTGATAGCAGTTCGCAGCTTATATTGGAGATCATACTCGCTGAGCTCAACGGACCACTTCATTAGTCGATCGGAGACCTCGGGCTTGAGTAAGACTTGCCTCAGAGGTTTGTTGGTGAGGACGACAACAGTATGAGCTTGGAAGTACGGGCAGAGCTTTCGGGCTGCGATAACCAATGCGTAGGCCAATTTTTCTATCTCTGCCCCCTGCAACACTTTACTAACATAGTAGATAGGTCGTTGGACCCGGTCTACTTCCTTTATTAGTACCGAGCTGACCACTTCGTCACTGGCCGAGAGGTACAGCTCTAAAACGTCACCCTCTTCGGGCTGAGTTAAAACCGGAATACTGGCGAGGTACCTTTTGAGCTCGTCGAACGGGAGCTGACAATCTTGGATCCATTCGAACCCTTTGCTTTTTATTGCCTTAAAGAAAGGCAGACACCGGTCTGCCAATTTGGACATGAAGCGGCTTAGAGCAGCTATCTTGCCGTTCAACCTCTTAACCTCCTTCACTTTTCGGGGTGGTCTCATATCTAAGATGGTCTTCTTGTCCGGATTGGCCTCGATGCCGCGCCGGTTCACAATATACCCTAAGAATTTACCTGAGGTGACTCCAAAGACACACTTGTTCGGGTTCAACTTCATATTGAATTTACACTGAATTTCAAAAACTAAGTTCAAGTCTTGTATTAAATCACAAGAAAGTTGGGTTTTGACAACCATGTCGTCTACATAACATTCCACTTTTTGGCCAATTAATGGCTCGAACAGTTTATTTAAAGTCTTTGGAAGGTCGCCCCGACATTTTTTAACCCGAAGGGCATGACCTTGTAACAGTACAGGTCGAGCTCGGTTATGAAAGTAGTTTTCTCCTCGTCTGCTGGGTCCATCCTGATCTGATTGTAGCCCAAGTAGGCATCTAGAAAGCTCAGCAACTCATGCCCCGAGGTCGCACCCACTAGGTAGTCAATCCTGGGGAGTGGGAAGCTATTCTTTGGGCAAGCTCGGTTCAGGTCGGTGTAGTCGACGCACATGCGCCATTTACCATTAGCCTTTTTCACTAGAACGAGGCTGGCCACCCAGCTCGGGTAATGGACTTCCCTGATAAAATCGGCTGCAAGGAGCTTCCCGACCTCCTCATTCACTGCCCTCCATCGCTCTAGGGCTAGGTTGCTTTCTTTTGCTTAACGGGCCTAACTACAAGATCAGTATTGAGCTTATGAGTTATAATGTTGCGGTCTATACAGGGCATTTCTACCGCAGACCAAGCAAAAACATCTAAATTCTTAAGTAAATAAATGTACTAGTTCGCACCGCAGGGGCTCCTCGACGGAAGCGCCAATCTGAAGCATTCGGGTAGGGTCCTCTGCCGAGGTCGGAATGGAGACAGTCTCCTCCGTGGGCACAGCTCGTTCCTCGCTTTGCTCCACAGGTCGCTCCAGCTCGAGGTCATCGGCCACATTAGCTTTTCCCTTGAGGGCGGCAACATAGCACTTGTGGGACTCAAGCTGGTCACCCCTCGCTAGCCCGATACTGAAGTCCGTAGGGAACTTCATGGCCAAGTAGTAGGTGGACACCACAGCCCGTAAGGCATGGGTAATCGGCTGACCTACTATGAAGTTATATGGGGAGGGGGTCGCAACCACCAAGAAGTCGTGGTTGAGCCTTACAACGCTAGGCCAGGTGCCGACTTCCATAGGTACTGTCACTCTTCCTAGGGGCCGAACTTCCTCTCTGCTAAAGCCAACCAGGGGAGTGTTTGTGGGCTTTAGGTCGCTCTCCTGAAGCTGGAGTTTGTTGAAGGCCGCTTTGAAGAGGATATCCGCCGAACTGCCTGAATCAACGATGACTCGCTTGACTTCGAAGTCGTTGACCCTCATCTTTATGACGAGCGCGTCATCATGAGGGTAGTGGACCCCGTGCGCATCATCCTTTGTGAAGAAGATGGGGTCTTCTATCCTTGGCTATTTTGGAGGGTTCTACTCTTCCCTGCTAGATTCACGAGATGACACGCGAGCTGCTGCTGAAGTGCAACCCACGACAATCGATCCTCCGACTATGACGTGGATGATCCCCCAAACTGGTGTCTCTTCGGGGGGCTACTTTTGCAGTTGCTCCGCTTGTCGGCTGGATTCGGGGGCGTCTCTACCTTGCTTCCCCTGTCGACCTGCTTTATTATTATTATTATTACTATTATTATTTTGTACAAAATTTCGTAAATATCAGCGACGGATGAGCTCTTCTATCTCATCGTAGAGGTTTTTACAACTCTCGGTACTATGACCATGATCTTTATGAAAACTACAATACAAATTTTTATTCTGGGTGCTAGGGTCGGTCTTCAGCCGAGGTGGCCACTTCACATACGGGGCATCCTTGATCACCATGAGAATCTCAGCCCATTTTGTATTGAGGGGCGTGTAGTCCCTTTCTGTTGCTGGGGCTCAGGAGGGCTGGATTGGCCTCGCCCCCTGAGCTATGTCCTTCTTCTTCTTGCTGCCGTCCTAGGATGGGGGTTTTGGTTCCCTCTTTCTTTTTTCTGGGGCTTGTTCGCCTTTCTGGTTGATCTCCTCCTCAGTCCCAATAGACCTATCCGCGAGCTTAAGGATCTCGGTTACGGTTTTGGGTTGGTTGACAACTATGTGCCACTTGAACTCCTTATGGGTGATACCTCGCTTGGCTGCCATGAGGCGAATTGCAGGGTCCAGGTCGGGTATCTGCAAACAAGCATCATTGAACCGCTTAATGTAGCTCTAGATGGACTACCCTTCTTTCTGCACTATGCTAAGGAGGCTCTCTTGGGGTCGCGGGCACCTCTTGCTGGTGACGAAGTGAGAGACAAAGACCTGCACGAACTACGCCCAGCTTCTTATCGACCCTGGTGCGAGGTTCCGGTACCAGGTGTGGGCCACTCCTTTGAAAGTAGTGGAAAAGGTCACGCACATGCAGGACTCGCTAGCCCGTGCCAGGTGCATCTGGGACTGGAAGGCGTCCACATGGTCATTTGGATCGAAAGACCCATCATACTTGTCCAGAGGAGGGAGCTTGAAATCCTTTGGCATGGGGACAACAAGGAGTTCTGGAGATAACGGGGAAGGAACCAAGAGGAGGGGGGTAGTTTTCATTTCAGCCGAGCACACCTCCTCCTTTCCTTTGAGCTCGGGAGAGGCTCTGGAAGCGGTTCGTCGAGCTCGCCGGCGCCTTCGCTACTGCTTTGCTGGTTCGGCGTTGGTGCTCGATGCCTCGATGTTGCCGAGATCAATAGGCTCGAACTGCTGGTGACAGCTATGGACCAAAGGGCCCTGTCTGTAGCCCGCTGCTAGGACCTCGAACGGGTTGTCTACTAACGGAAGCTTGAACCGCGAAGGTTGTGGTGACACGGACTTTGTTGGGTGAGAGGCCCCTGACCCGCCCACCGGTTGCGAGGCGGGTGCCGAGATGGCGGTCGGCCTCTCTTTCTTGCCACGGGAAGAGGCGCGGCTCTTGGCTGGATCTTGGATGTGGGAGGCTTACTCCCGACGAGGCCACTCACTCCGGTGGGTTGGATTGGCTTGCTTCATGAGTGGGTGTCGGGGTGGAGGCGACACCTGGGCCTGAGGCAGAGAGGGAAATTGTTGTTGGTACTAGTACTGGTACTGGGAGACTTGGTGCAGCACTTGCTGTTGGTAGAGTTGAAACTGTTGGAACTGTTGCATTTGAGCCTGCATGGCCCTCATGCATTGCACCAAGTCCTCCAGTTGATTCGGGCTGGCCGCTGGGGGCACAACTGAGGGTTCAATAGGGGTTGCTCCTACAGTAGAAGGGAGCGGGGCAATGGCGGGTGCCACTGTAAGAGGCACATTCAAGCTGGGGACTCCGTCCACGGTGAGGGGGACGGTAAACTGTCCAATGCACATTCAAGCTAGGGCTGCTCCCCACATCCGGCATTTTGGTTGTTTCCACGTCCGGCATTGCTGGAAGAAGCCATGAAGAATGCTAAGTTTTTTGGAAGAGAAGTGTTGTAAAAGCTTGGAGGAATGCTTTTAGAAGCGGTTCCCACAGACGGCGCCAAATGATGCGGCACGATCCGGGCACTCCTAGCTGGTAGCTTGACTTGCTCTTTGTTGGCAACGGACGACACCTGAGAAGATGGAAAGAAGGATTCCCAGGGATTTACCCGATGGGAATACTCCGAAGCTTAAGTCAGAATGTTGGGGAAGGAGAAAAAAGAGAGTGCAAAAGCTAAGAGTGTAGGTCGCACTTTATCAATGTGCTCGAGAGATTAGCTCGTGAGCAAGTAAAGACTCAGGTTGAGGATATGAGAGTGCGGAAGTATTCAAAAGTCTCAGAGAGAGCTTCTCCTTTGCCTCGGGGGCTTTTATAGGGGAGCTACTGTCAAATCGAGTATAACCGCCACTAGGCCCCTGCTTTACCTACCAGGGCTGCGCAGGTGATCGTTGCAATGTACCTCTTTCTCGGATGAGTGACACGTCTTAAAGGGGCAGGCACACTTCCGCCTACTGAGAGATGTGGATGCAGACTGTCGAAAGGATAGGGACTGCGCCGTCAGTTAAGAGACATGGCGCAGACTGATCGGTACGGTTTGTCAGGTAGAAGCTTCCTGAGAAACGTCCGCACCACTCACTCGCGAGCTACTTTGTAGCGAGCTTGGGAATACTTCGGGGTTACCCTTACTAAGGTTGTTCTCTGGGTGACTTATCCGCTCTGGGGCTGGAGCGAGCTGGTTTCCCTAGTATGCGAGCTAAAGCAGTCTTGGAGTATCCCCTTCTTGGTAGCTCGGGGAACCCGGAGCTCATGTTGTAGCGAACTCCTCCTATAGCAAACTATGATGTAGCGAGCTTTTTTATGGGCTCGTTACTTAGCCAAGATCAGGCTATGATGCTGAGGTGTTGCCCGTGCTGAGTCAGGTCCACGTGTCATCATTTTATAGGTCGGGTCAAATCATCCTCCATTCTTCAACTAGCAAGCCATTTAATAGGAAGGATGCATCTAAATTATGTGTACTAGGCATCCACGTGTGTTATACTAGTTGGTGTGATTATACTGGGCATGATGTATGATAACTCTGTAGTTTTATGCCTTAAGGGCATCGTTTCAAGGGTATTTTAGGCCTTAGAATAGTCAAAATGTCTCATTTTCCTAGTTAAATTCAATATTGTGACCTCTGAGGGTCTTTGTGCAAATCTTGGGGAAAACTGGGGAAGTTTCGAGGCTAAAATGCAGATTTTGGGAAGTTGGTGTGAAGTCCAGCTGAGAGAGGGGGTGTTTTTGTGAATAATAAAGCATAGGAAGGCACCTCCTATCTGCTAAACCCAGAATGGTGCCCCTCCTACTGTATTAGCATACTCCCCTCTCCTTAGAAAACACTAGGGCACCTTTCCACTCATTCTTTTCATCTCTAACAAACCCTAGCCCCCCTAACTGCTAAATATCCACCTTCCATCCCTTCTAATCTCCACCATTCATTCTAGGGCGCCCATACTTTTGCTAAAACCCAGTTTTGTCCACCATTCTCTATAAAAAGGACCCAAGGGGTCCTGAGAAAGGATTGGATTTTGCCCCCAGGTAAGACGGAAGGCTGATTTTGAGAAGTTCAAGGGTAGAGGAAGAGGAGAACGCCCAGGCAAGAGGAGGGGTTCCTGCTTGCAGTTCGCCTAGCCACTACTTCCACCTCTGGAATTGGATCCCAACCATTTTAATTCAGTTTGAGATTTAACTTCTGTTCTTTAATTTCCAGTTTGATTTTTCCTTCCTACAAATTTACTTTTATTCAGTTTAATTTTCGGCTTTGTTTCTTTTCTGTAGATCTAGAATTCGGCTAGGTAAGACGAAAGGCCTAGCTCAAGAAGTTCGAGGGTCAAAGGAGAGATCCGAAGACTGCTACCTCTGATCGGATTACAGACTTTTTTATTTAATTTATTTTATTTATTTATTTCTATTATTTATTTATTTTTATGAACTTTGCACTTTCAGTAGTGTTTGAATTTTATTTTTAATGAATTTCAATTTAATTAATTAAAGTTTTGTGATTCTACAACTTCCCTTTGTGTTCTTTTATCCATATTAAAGTTTGTAACGATTTTTCCCTCGCTTCCTTGTGGATACGACCCATTCTCACCACTTATTGTGTTTGTAATTGTTATGAAAAACGGAGAAACATACAAATATTAAAACTAGTGTTCTGAAGTGGTTAACGGCATGCTTCCGGACACACCAATGTACATGTCCAAGTAAGATGCACTGTTACAAAAAAATAAAAGCAAAGTTCAAAAAATCAACATGTATCGGCCAATACGCCCCTACAGAGGGTGTATCGGAGTTCTGATTGGTTAAGAGGGTGGTGGAACCTTAAACTGGCTCCCTGAACCAGTTTTGAAAAAAATAAAAAAAGTGAAAAATAGTACCGATACTGCCCGATACGCCCTTACCGATGTATCGGGCATATCAATATTTAGAACCTTGTCTAGAAGTATTGTGTGAAAGTTGTGCCTTAAAAGCACTTTTTGGAAGTATTTTGTGAAAACTATGCCTTGAAAATGCTTTCTGGAAGTAGTTTGTGAAAATTGCTCCTTAAAAACAACTTATGTAAGTATTTTGTGAAAATTGTGCCTTAAAAACACTTTCTGGAAGTATTTTCTGAAAACTGTGCCTTGAAAATGCATTCTGGAAGTAGTTTGTGAAAACTGCTCCTTAAAAGCACCTTCTGGAAGTATTTTGTGAAAACTATGCCTTAAAAGCACTTTTTGGAAGTATTTTGTGAAAACTACGCCTTGAAAATGCTTTCTGGAAGTAGTTTGTGAAAACTGCTCCTTAAAAGCACTTTCTAGAAGTATTTTGTGAAAACTGTGCCTTAAAAGTACTTTTTGGAAGTATTTTGTGAAAAATGTGCCTTAAAAGCACTTCCTAGAAGTATTTTGTGAAAACTATGCCTTGAAAGTGCTTTCTGAAAGTAACTTGTGAAAACTGGTCCTTAAAAGAATCTTCTGGATGTATTTTGTGAAAATTGCACCTTAAAATCACTTTTTGGAAGTATTTTGTGAAAAGTGTACCTTGAAAGTATTTTCTAGAAGTAGTTTGTAAAAACTACTCCTTAAAAACACTTTCTGGAAGTACTTTATGAAAATTGATCCTTCAAAGTGCTTTTTGGTAGTATTTATTATTTTTTATTATTGTTAATAATAATATTATTATTATCCATGTGAAACTCCATGTGTGGCCCTACGTGGGCTTTCATGTGTCATGATGTGGTGATGTGACAATTTTTCATTGAAATGTATATTATAATTATATAGAAAGCATTGTTTATATGTATAAGTGAAGTGAGGGTTAAAAGTGTCATTTATGCCAACATCTTGTAGTTAGCGAGAAAATAACTCACCAAACATCCACACCCAATAAGTGCTTAAAAAACACAATAAGTGATTTGGCAAGTGGGTCACCAAACAACCTTAAGTGGTTTTTAAAAGAAGCACTTTTAAAAAGTACTTATGCAATAAGTACTTCTTTCAACAACCTCTTATTCACTAAACATAGCCATAATCATTCATTAATGAACAAGCTAGTATTCAGTACAATAGATTCAAACTTCTTTTTGCCACCCTCAAATGGATAATTGGACATTAGGCTTAGGCCATGTTTGGGAGTGCTTAAAAATAAGTGTTTACTTGGGACATTAAGCACTTATTGGTATTTTAGAAATAAGCCCGAAATAAGTGCTTATTTTAAAAATAATGGCTTATTTAAGCCCATATTTCTAGCTTTTTTTAAGTGCTTATACAATAAGCACTTATTCAATTTTTTCTTCCAAAATTATCTCTAGTTGAATTTTAAAATACAACTTATAAAATTATCCCTAGTTGAATTTTATAAAAGTACTTTTATGAAACTGCTTTTATAAAAGCATTTTACGAAAGCACTTTTAAGAAAGTACTTTTTATGAAAGTATTTTTGCAAAAGCACTTCTATAAAAGTACTTTTATGAAAGCACTTTTAGGAAACCACTTTACGAATGTACTTTTATGAAAGTACTTTTATAAAAGTACTTTTACAAAAGCACTTTTACGAAAATACTTTTATGAAAGCACTTTTACAAAAGTACTTTTATATTTTATAAAGTGTTTTCATAAAAGTACTTTCGTAAAAGTGCTTTCATAAAAGTACTTTCGTAAAAGTGCTTTCATAAAAGTACTTTCTTAAAAGTCCTTTCAAAGGGTTATTTTGAAAATTTGAAAGAAAATGAAAGACAAAATAGTCACAAATGCTTATTTAAGTGCTTATTAGAAAAAAAAAAGACTAGCAAACGCCCAATATAAAATAAGTGCTTATTTTAAAAAATAAGCAATTGAAAAAGTTAGGTGTCAAATGCAAATAAGTGCTTATTTGAATAAGCACTTATTTTTAAGCATGTATTTAATAAACACTTATTTTTAACTTAAGCACTCCCAAACATGGCCTTAGTTTGGAAGGAATACAAATACATAGAAAATACATGGTATTGCATTCTACATATTTGTATTTGTATTCCTTCCAAATTGAGCCTTGGGCTGTGTTTGGTTGGAGTGCAATTTTATTTGTATTAATACAAATGCATGGAAATATAAATATAAAAAATGTAAATTCTTGTTTAATTTTGTTTTGGATTTTACTTTATTCTACTTCATTTATACTGCAATCAAACAAAATAAGCTAAAATTTAAAACAAAAATATGTCAGAATTTACACTCAAATCATTTGCACTGTCATGGTTTTGCATCAGTGCAAATTTATTTGCATTACAACCAAACACAGCCTTGTGAATGCTATTATCATATTATAGAATGATTACCGAAAAGAAAAGATTAAAAGTGAAAGTGCTGAATTGGAAATGAAAATTATGTGTTGATACATGAACCAAGTGATGAGTGTCGAGCGGGTTCTAATACCAAGATAATGGCCAGTGCTCAAGCTAAACTCTACACAACTTGAACCTGGGTCAGATAAATTGAGCGGCCTTAGTCGTTTTTGGCTGATATTTCTCCAGTTTTTTATTTTTCATTTGGTTTATTTAGAACCATTTAAAATACAAAATAGAACAAAACCCATTGAAGTATTACTATATACTTATTTATGCATGTCATACCACTCAGACATGGTGTATGTGTCCATGCATACATATGGGCTTGAGCCAAAACATCATCATATATAATTATACAATGTAGAATGTAAACATGTTGTAATATACTATTGAAATGTATGATACCGGAAGAGTTTTGGTGAATCTTGATAAATCCCAACTGATTGGTTTCGACTTTTATGATACCGGTTGATTGTTTTATATAAATTTTTTAGATATCATGCCTGTGCCTTTCAGGTATCTTAGTCATTAATATTATTAATTTTTCATAAAAAGTTTCTATAAAATTGAAAGAAAAAAGTTGTAGTAGATGCATGCCATTAGAAACTATCAAGTGGAACTTAAATGCAGAAGAAGCCCCTATTTATAAGACTGGATTTGCGAATACGCTGAGAGCACGACATTCAGCCGCACTGTTTTCAAAACCGGACCGGACCGGAAAAATCAGGAATCGGTTATCTGATTGGTTCCGTTTTTCTTCAAAATCGTTTTTTCCCTTAAAATTGTTGATTTAGTCTGTAAACCGCTGAACCGGCTGATTAACCGTTCGAACGGTTTTGACCGTTTTCCAATTTCTTAAATTTTTTTTTTTTTTTGTTAAAACAGGCCAGTCATTCAGGTTGAACGGTCAAACTGTTCGAACCGATAATCAGACCCCTGACCGGTTCGTTTTTAAAAACCATGTTCAGCCGCATATCGGAAATATCTCGCGGATGTGTGTCTAACTGGCTGCCCTGCTATCAGTGTTTACGGTTTTTTATTATTTTGACCAACGGTACTGTGCTTGTTAGGTACCCAATAAACGAAGGTGTGGTTCAAAACGGATACACAGGCTTTCCAAATTGTGCTAGTAGGCCCAGTGTGCATCACTTTTTGAACTCAAAACATCATTTTTTGAACTGATTTTTAATTTTCATCACTAACATACCCACCTTTCATTTGGAATTGGAGACAAAATCACTGGGCAATCTATCACAGCTCACAAGAGAACATACACGTGAGGCCTATGTGGAATCCACACCATAATATTCACGCATTATAGATTGCCCAGCCCCATATAGTATCGCTTCTTCCAAATTAAACCTTGCTCAAAAGTGAGTAATCGGTTATGATACAGATCTGGTGAATTTCGATAAATTAGCATAAAGCCTTTATGAGATCCGGACTAACGTTAATTGATTATCAACTGAGGAAAAAAAATGTTAGAGGGAGATTCAAAATTTCAAGAATCTTTTTTTTATTTTTTTATTTTTTTATTTTTGTTCTTTTTTCCTTTGAATGCATGAAAAGATTCCTTGTCTACCATTGTTTGGGAAAGGAATTGGGTTTGAGTATATCTATAGACTTGCTCTCTCTATGAGTAGGGACTCATAAGAGGAAAACACTATAGATATTCATATGCATGAGAGGGGGTTGGGGATGCTTTTCACACGTGTGCCGAGCTGGGTCGAGACATGGGTGTGAACGTATATGCACATGCTACACCGAATCTTTTTGGCTTTGACCGGTTTGAATAGTTAGACTTTTGAAAACTTAAAGTTTATTTTTTAAACGTTTTCTTCTATATTTCTGTCTATTTGGGTGACTAAGAGCTCTCTATAAAAAGAGTATTGGTTAACTCAAAAAACACACCAGTGCACTCATCACAGTATTTTTCTTTTTTATTAATCGTTCTTCTATGAGCATCATTATTTGTGGTTCACGGAGATCTAATAAGCAAGTGCACGCCTACTAGTGGCTTGTGGGCTATTTTATCTTGGTGACCGATTTGCATTCACCCAGCTATACCGCAAGAGGCAAATACAATTTTAAAGAAAATAACCAAGTGATACGACTCAACCCTCTCTGCAATTTCTCATATTCACAGTTCTATAACACTACAATTCTGCAATTTCTCGGTTTGAAAAGTGATTACCGATAAGTTTCATTCTCCCTTATTATTTTTCCAACAAAAAATAACTACAATGAAATTATGTACAACTGACAATACAAAGATCACTTCAATGATGATATGCCCTGTTCGTTTCTCTTGCTCTAGTGCAGGTGTTAGTAGCTCAACGTTATCAATTAATGTCCCTTCTCCAAAACACCAACTAAGGATTACCCAAATAACAAATTTCTAATAAATGCAATCTTCCAAAAAAAAAAAAAAAGAAGAAAACGCATTAGACGACCTTAACCACCAAAAACACATTTGCAAGCCTAAATTCAAATTCAAGCATCTCATGCCCACGCTTCCCCGCCTCCCCTGCTATTTACAACGCCAAGGCCTCCAGACTTTTTAACTGGCTTACTCAATTGAAACACAGGATGCCTGTAAAGCTTCTTCACTCCCTTTCTCAAATTCAGCTTGTCCAAGAACCGTTCTGCATCCCCACCGTTGCACTGCTTATTGCACTCATTCTCCACAGATCCAGGGTCACATTTAACGGGTGTGCTATTCCCAGAAATTGAATTCCGCTCTTCACCAACCCCACTCTTCTTACGAAAGCTCCAAAAACTCTCTCCAGTGTCGCTTTCAAGAAGTTCGTCCTCAGACGAGATTCTTAGTAGGTTGCCAAAGACAGCACTTCTATCGGAGTCACACACATCGGTTGTTTGGTTACAGGGTCTTGTTTCAGTTTCCTTATTCATCTTTGGTGAAGGGGGTCCACTCTTGTTGCCTGGAGAATCTGAGCACGAAGAAAAATACCTGGCTTCGGCAGCTGATTCTTCTCTGTCTCTAAGGGTTTTTATGATCAGCGTCTTCAGAAGGTTCATAACTTGCACCGCATGGATAAGTGCAGTTAAGGGATCTGCCATCTGCAGAAAGGAAAACAATTAGTTATCATATATTTACAAGGAGCAACATTTATTAAACACTTCCTTTAATTATTGCCCCAAAATTTTCCCATAGATGCAGGGTGTTAAAAATCTACATTCAATAGTACAATCCAGGCATCCCCTGGGTCAAAAGTCGACTACATTTATTTTATTCTCCAGTTATCCAAACAAAAAATCAGATTGCATAGTCAGATGAAAAAGCCATAAAAGCCATCATCCAATTCTGGTCCCAAGTCCTGACAATCCAGGGCATCTGGGAGAGGTGGACTAGATAAGGACTCTCACTCATGAAGCCACATATTCAAGTTTGTCAACCCAAGAACTCACTATTGCACCATGATTGGATAATAAAAATCCATCACATTATATCAACTTCCATATTTCACTGGATAAAAAGTTCAAGACCTGAGGTCAAAGATAAAAAATGTTCTACTACATTTTATTCCAAGATTCAAAATTTGGGGAATCTCTAACCATAACAAGGCGATTTAGCACAGACACCTGCACACGCACACCATACAAAGGTTAAAGATGTTCAATAACCTGAGTCATATTGGGTGCAAAAACCATTGCAATGTTGCGAGCATTCATCTTGTTGTAATGTTCATGCTGTACGACATCTGACATCAGATTGATGGCCCAGTCAAGCAATGCAGCCTCTGTTGGTGGCAGTAATCTTACAAGTTCAGTGCATTCTTCTTCTGTGTTGCAGTGCATCACCTGTTCTGCGGTAAGGGAGTCTAGCACCCCTCTTGGAAGTTCTCTAAACCATGCCTACAGAGCAGCAATTGATCTTAATAATCAAGCTACACATGATTCAAAGTGCAGAATGGAAGCCAAGTAGAACTCATTGGGATCAAGAGGACATATTCTCTGGGAAGAGGAATACACACACACACACACAAGTTATATGGTGTTATCTATCCATTGTGACCGAAGTCTTGTAAATCCAACACGCCTTGAGGGTGTTATGGTCATTTTAGTGATATAATGCAAGTTGGTGATGGGATTTTGGTCTATCTATTGCTTTGGATCATTCTTGCAATTTCTTTTGGTTTGCTTAGTTGCAGTAGCATTAGTAAAGTGTTGTTATTTAGAAGCTAGAGTGTTATTTGAGTGTCAGGTTTGCCTTAGAGTAGTGCAATTTGTTTTGGGTCAGTTTCCTAGTTGAAATTGGAGTCTGTAAGGGAAGATCCCAGCCCTTGTGATTTGTCTATGGATAGAGTCATTGTAATTGAATTTAAAGAGTTGAATTAATGGAAAAAAAAATTCTGAAGTTTCATGTGGGTAAGAGTGCCATCTCCTTCTTTCTCTCCCTTTCTTCTAAAGGTTTGATCTTTCTTCTCTTACTTGTCAAACAAAATTTTTCTTCTCTATTTCAGATCTGAATTTTTTCCTATCATAATTCAGATCTTTATTCAACTTCCTACCACATTCTCCTTTTTGTCCTATGTCATGCCATTTATTTATTTTTTGAAAATAAAAGAAAAAAATTATTAAAAATGAAAAAAGTGATTAAAAGGTGTAACAGCCAGAACACCAAAAAAAGAATATACACTCGTATCAGATGGCCCACAGCCCAATAAGCCCCAGCTGAAATCAAGATACTGCCCAACTAAACCAGAAAACATTAAATCTTTCCCCTGAGAAGATCCACCCAACTCTAAAAAATAGATCTAGAACCGATCCAAAAGACCACCACACTTCACCCCAAGATGGACCAGAACAACCAAAACGCAGACCCCTATGAAGCGGAATTCTTACCTCTTCCAATACCCTGCCCACTCTTTGCTCCTCTAAGACCTGCTTAGACCACCTTGTCCACATAGAGATCCACCAATTTTCTTAACTTCCAAGATGGACCAGAACAACCAAGACATAGGAGGCTGTAGTGAGAATGGGCCTTAGTGTTCTTTATTTCTTTTAAGTAGTGTTTAAAGCTATGTTTGTTAGTTATGGGCCTTCTTTTGTTTTCTTTAATTATTTCTTTAGTGTTGGCCGCCCCATTAAGGGCATCCAATGCTAAGGAATATTTTGATAAGGACCTTACCTCCCATCTTGAGAAGTTTGGGGTTGTTCATCAAAGCTCTTGTGCCCACACTCCACAACAAAATGTAGTGGAGAGGAAAAACAAACACGTTGTGGAAATTGCAAGGAGCATTCTTTTTGCTACCCATGTTCTTGTGAAGTTTTGGGGTGATGCAGTTTTAACAGCTACCTACCTTATTAACCGCATGCCTTCTTGAGTATTGGGGTTAAAATCTCCTTTTGGAGTCCTCTTTCCTGGTGTTGAGATTTTCTCTATTCATTTACAAGTCTTTGGCTGCACTTGTTATGTCTACATTCCCAGTTTCAAAAGACACAAGTTTGACCCCAAGGCTCAGAAGTGTATCTTCCTTGGCTATGCCTCTACACAGAAAGGGTATTGTTGTTTTGATCCCATTAGTGGGATACGGTTTGTTTCCATGGATGTCACCTTTGCAGAGTCGGTTCCTTTTTATAGCCATCCTTCTGAGGGGGAGAGATCTCTCGAGTTGTTTTCTTCATCCCTTCATTTGTCAATTCTAGTTGAGTCTTGTGTCGAGCCCTCCACAGTTACCCCCATTCCCGTGGAGGGATCCTCTCCTTTGAGGTCTTCCACTCCTACTCCTCCCCCTCCTCCTGCTAGTTCTCCAGTTGTTTCCGCTCATCCTATTCTCCAGAGGTGGTACCAATGCCAAAGGCTAAGGCAAACATAGGTTGATCCCACACCTCCGGTTGAGTCTTAGGTCCTTCCAATTACTGAAGAGAGGACATGTCCATCACCTCCTCCACTAGCACCCTCGTTTCCAAAACTTAACCTACCCATTGCTTTGAGAAAAGGTAAGAGGAAATGTACAAATCATTGTATTTCCAAACACCTTTCCTACAACTTGTTTTCCCCATCCTACTATGCCTTTCTAGCCTCTATTTCCTCTCAACCCATCCCAATGTCTGTTTCAGAAGCCTTAGCCACACCAAAATGGAGGGATGCTATGAGTATTGAAATAGAAGCCCTTCATAAAAACAATACCTAAGATATTGTTGACTTGCCAACTGGGAAGGAACCTGTTGGGTGCAAGTGGGTTTTCACTATCAAATATCGTGTAGATGGGTTAATTGAGAGGTATAAGGCTCGTCTTGTTGCTAACGGATATACCCCAGGTATATGGGATAGATTATACTGAGACCTTTTCTCCAGTTGCTAAGATGACTCCATTGAGAGTTCTTTTATCCTTAGCAATGAGCTATAATTGGCCTCTGTATCAGTTTGATGTTAAGAATGCATTCCTAAATGGTAATCTCACTGAAGAGGTATATATGTCCCTTCTTCATGGTATATATGGCAAGGAAATACAAGGTAAGGTGTGTAGATTGAAGAAATCACTTTATGGCCTAAAACAATCTCCACATGCTTGGTTTGACAAGTTTAGGGCTATTCTTGTTCAGTTTGGCTACACTCAGACTCAATCAAATCATACCCTCTTTCTTAAGAGAAAAGGCACTCTAGTGACATTCCTTATTGTTTATGTAGATGATATTGTGGTTATTGGCAGTGATACAAAAGAAGTTAATTCTCTCAAGAAGTTTCTCAGTTCTGAATTTGAAATTAAAGATTTAGGGGAGTTGCGGTATTTTCTTGGCATTGAGGTTGCTAGGTCCAAGGAAGGTATCTTTATTTCTCAGTGGAAGTATGTGCTAAATCTTCTTACTGAGACTGGAAAACTTGGTGCTAAATCTACCTCTACCCTATTGATGTGAATCAGAAACTCTCAGCTAGTGATGGAGAATTTTTAGTTAACAGGGGAGTGTTTTAGAGATTAATGGGGAAACTTCTTTATATGAGTGTCATTAGCCAGTTCATACATGCTCCTAGAGATACACATATGGATGCTGCAGAAAGGGTGTTATGTTATCTTATTAAGGGAACCCCCTGGAAGGGTATATTGTTTGCTAAACATGGACACATGAAGGTAGAGGCATATACAGATGCATATTGGGCAGGAAATGTGGATGACAAGAGACCCACATCAGGATATTATGCTATGATAACCGGAACTATTGTTTCCTGGAGAAGCAAAAAGCAGTAAGTAGTTGCTAGATTTTCAGCTGAGGCAGAGTATAGAGCTATGGCCCATGGGGTTTTTGAGTTGTTATGGCTTAGATCTCTCCTTGATGTGATAGGTGTTTCATGTAACGAGCCACTGATATTGTATTGTGATAACCAAGCTGCTATTAACATTGCTCACAACCCAGTTCAGCATGATAGAACTAAGCACATTGAGGTAGACCGACACTTTATACGGGAGAGAGTGGCTTTAGGAGAGGTGTGCTTGCCTTTCATTGCATTAGAAGAACATCTAGCAGATATTCTAACTAAGGGAGTCCCAAAGGCAAAGCTTTAACATTATGTAAGCAAACTGGGCATGATTGACATCTATGCTCAACTTGAGGGGGAGTGTAGTGAGAATGGGCCGAATGGGCCTTAGTGTTCTTTATTTCTTTTAAGTAGTGTTTAAAGTTATGTTTGTTAGTTATGGGCCTTCTTTTGTTTTCTTTAATTATTTCTTTAGTATTGGCCACCCCATTAAGGGCATCCAAGTAATTGTACTAAACTTCTTTCTTCTTCTTTCTCTTTCTTTCTTCTTTTCTTGCATTATCTGAATTACTGCAGGTGTAATTTTCAACTGAGGCAAAGTTCCTTCTTCTTCCACTACCCTAAACACTCTTTGCTCCTCTAAGACCTGCTTATACCACCTTGTCCACATAGAGATCCACCAATTTTATTAACTTCCAACTTCCTAGAAGCTCACCAAAGTCATAAACATCCACATCAACATCCACCTCATCATCTCTACATCAACTTCCTGGAAGCCTTCCTCTCCATGAGCCTACTGCAACCCTTTCCACGTCCCACTTCCAGACATTCCCTTGAAGATTTAACACAAAAACTACTTCCTTGTTCTACCTTTCATGTGTGAACTTGAAACCACTCCTATTACAGGTAGAAACCAAAGATTTTCTAATCATATATCTTCTTGGGCTCCATGAACTCTTTGATCCTATGTCATATATTCGAGTTTGAGATAGAAACCATAGCTCATTATCTTGGGACCGCTCCATGGGCCCCAGCCCACTCAAGACCGTTAATGGTATAATGTTAAAAGAGGCCTTTAAACTCGCATGGTTATCTAGACTCATCAACAGTTCTAGGCCTAAAACTGGGTTTGAGTGAAGTTGCAACTCCTGACCTATCATCCTTACTCGAAAACCTGCTGACATTTCAAATTTCAAATTTTCTCTAATGCTCTGCAAGGCATTACAAAAATATTGTGTCAGTTCTTCGTTACCAGCACTAGCACAAGGGTATTTGTCCCTTATCTCCTCGGAGATGATGCATCCCCTTGAGTCTCCACCAATACCCTTGTAATCTCTGGCCTGCCATGACCTTCACAAGGAACCCAGCATTGTTTCCTGCGGTGGTTCCACCTCCTTCGCTCCAGTGTTGCCATCTGTCTGTGACCTTGAGCCCTAGAAACCAATACTTACCTATTTATCTTAATGCCATCAATGCCAAGCAGAGGCTGCCTGCTTTGAACCATCACCAAAGGGCACTTCCATCTGAGAATGAGTTTCTCCTTTATGCAGCCTCTGAGCAACCAATCTGATGTTAGAAGAACAAGACCCATCACAAACCTCCTCCTTCCAATCCATTAAACCCTCCACGACAACACAAATTAGAACAATCTTCCCATGCACCTCTAACTCTAAAAATTTAGGGAAATCCTTAAAGGATCCCCAAATCAGTAAACAGAGAGTCCACTGAATGCCAGCTTGCATTTCTCGGATCCACAAAAGCATAGCTGCCAAGACATTGCCCACTTCCTTGAACATGGCCATGCATCAAACGTTTAAGGGAACTCCAAAGAGGCATAGCCACCACATCTTGTAGCCCTCTGAATGTTGCACCTAGCCAGTCATCAGTTCCCACCTCCAATGATTCAAATGTTGGCCATTGAAAGTCCTCCTACCTTATTTGATCACCCCTGCTCCCTAATGCTCTGATCATCAAAGTTTCTACACCACACCAAGCCTACTTCACCCATCTTTGTATCTATGCAAGCCTGATATGCACCCTTCAAATCCTCCAACCAACCATTTCCAGTGTAAGCATTCCTGTTCCACTAATCCCTCCTCTTGCACTACCACTCTAATGTCCCTTATGATCATCATTACACAAGCTCTGAAATTTTTAAGCATTTTAACCTTCATATATTAAGAGGAGATCATTAGATAAAGATCTCTTGGGTTTACTTTTAGAAATTGATTCCAAGATATTGAAAAATGCTTCATTTTTTCTGCCACATGGAAGGAATCCATACACCCATCAGATCCATTGGATTGCCCATGTGTTCAATCTCAAACAAAGTTTTGAAAACCAAACTGACAGCAAGGTTTAACTGTTTGAACTGAGAACAGGAGGCATTTCAGGTTCTCAAACATGAATAACCCAACCTTTGTTTTAATTCATTGGTAAAACTGCCAATTGATTGAACCATTTAAACAATTATAATGACTGCATGGATAGAATTGTATATTTAACCCCAACTTTTATTAAAAAAACAATTGATCATAAATGTGCAGAACCCTAAAAATCTGAGAAACAAAAAAGGGAAAATGAAGGATAGTCCATATTAGAATGACCAAATCTTTTGGTTCTTTCTAATTTGAGCAAAAGATTGAGGGAGCATATCCTCTCCACATGAAGCTTGCTGATTGAAGAAATTAAGATGGTGCAAGTTCTGGTAGTGCAGTGTGTCAATGATTTTCTGAGCAGTAGGTGGAGCTATGGAAACTTGAAGGAGGGGTTGGTTTGGAAGTACAACAATGAGATTGGAGAGGGAGATAGAGGTTCTGGTTTGCTGGTGGTCACTGCTGGTGCCTATATCTTAAATGCATTCTCTTCAATTGCTAGGCCTTGTACCTTATCCATGTTATATAGTGATAACTATACACAATCCAGGAATGGGAGTGGAGGGGAAGCAATGTCCATAACCACTGTTTTTGCAGTTTTTCGTCTTTTTTTTTATCAGAAACAAGAAACAATTTCATTAATATGAACAGAATTATGCAATATTAATACAAGAGTAAGAGCATAGCAATACTATTGCTCCCCACAATGGTGTTTACAAGTTTGGTGTTGTTCATGCAAAATTATAACACTAGCTAAACACCGAGGTATTGAAATTTTCTGACAAATACCTTTATCAAACCTGCCAGACAATGCACATCAACTCCATGTGGTACGACACCCTTGTTTAGTTGGTTGCGGACATATTCCTCCTGGCTATTCTCAGCATTGATTCGGAATATTCCTTCTGCCTTCAAAAACAACATGTATGAGGGAAACACTATAATGTCTGTATAACAGTTTCAGAAGTAACTATTTATCATTTGGAGCCAAAAGACATACTTGAAGGCCTCCTCCCAAATATAGGCGCCTTTGCATCATGAGGAGAATAGTTGGCACACTGTTCCCTCTCTGATCATAGGAGCATTGCATTGACTCAGCTGAAACTCCAAATACACTTGCACTGGTCAGGAGGAAAATAATGATCAGGTCAAGCTCATTGGATATGACCAGAGAAACTAAAACTCACAATAGAAAGATCATTTCCAGAAGGGCAAGTTAAATATGAAATTAATGAGCCTAAACCACAGTACTACTTTGCAAGAATAAGGTTCAAACATTATGGCTTAAGATTACATACATCTGGACTTTTTCCTTTTTAATTGATCCACCAGAACACTTGGAATTTCCACCCCCCACCCAAAAAAAAAAAAAAAGAATACTTGGATTAAGAAACATCCTGCTCTTTTGACCAAGTCAGTTTCCATCTACTTTCAGACACTAAAAGAAGTTAATTTTAGTATTTTCGGTCATTAAGAATGTATGAGAAAAAGAAGAAAGCACACTATTCAATAAGGCTGCAACTCGGGTAGGCTCGGGTTGAGCATTTGCTAAAATTTGAATGGCTCCAGGCCCCAACGCTGTGTGAATTCTTCAAGTCAGGTACCTGAGCACCCCTTCTATTCAAACCTCACTATCATTCAGCATTCCAAAATCTGATGTGCAAAACATGTGTAAGAAGACCAGACATTTTATAATGGATACTTGTATTTACTACTCGAAGTTGTTTCCAACTGGGGCCATTAGTACCTCTCATGATACTTTGATGCAGTTGTGTTAGGGTTAGAATTCTATTAAGGTCCTCAAATGAAGAGAAGTTTCCAGCAACAGGTTGGTGTAAGATAGTCAGATAGAACAGATGACAATACAGGTTGTATATTAGCTTTAGAAAGATTGGAGGTCAAATATCCCCTCATGTGAAGCAGTCCATGTCAATGGCCACCCATTATGTAATTTGATGCTGAACAGAATGGGATTGACCAGAAACATATGGTGCACCATTAGTTATGTACACTTGTTGGTAGAAATTCAATTAATTCTAGTGCATGACGGGCATGCCTTACAAGATCCAGGACTTTGTATATATGTAACAAGATTAGACTGTAAACCACTAAGTACACATATCAAAAAGCAAAATCTCTTTATAGCACACAGAATTTACATAGAACCTTCAGTATCAACATTAGTTGCTGCAAAATACTGTCAGTGTACATCAAATCCAATTTCCACAATGTATTAGAAATAACACAGGTTTGCATCTTCATCCATAAGAAGGCAGGGAAGCATAAATTTCTAGACTTGCTGAATGGAACTAAATTGGTCATCAAACATGGTTGTCAACATCTTGCTAGGCAAAAAGACCTTTTTTTCTTTGAGAACATCCAGTGGCTCACCTTGGCATGTTTTGTGGGGGTTATATCAATTTTAGGTGTAGCATGGATTCACTGTATCATACTGTATAGATAACGGTGAAAGTAAAAACAGTTTCCAATTCAAGGAACCATAAAATGAGTTTAGTGCTATTCATCTTGTTGTGGTTCCTCATCAGGGTGGAACAGTTATTCCCCTTTAAAGCGTTCTGCCATTTTTTTCTCTACACAGATACACACCCCTCAGTATAACTGTTGCATTCAGCATAAAAGAGGCTCAGTCCCGTTATTTGGTGTTTTTCCTTTAATTCTCAGTAATTGTGTTGCATTGACAGAATATCAGGTACACCACCTTTTTTTTTCTGTCCAATAGGCTATGCAATGCTGCTTTCCTTCTACTTTCTTGATATCTGATTGTTTTATGTTAAATCGCTGTTAATGTTTGTTAGTTGCTATTTCAATTAAGAAACAAGCTAAAACATTAAAATTATACAGCGTATTTTTATCAAAATCCAGCGACAAGGTGTTCCCCTGTTGTTCAGCCTTGCCTTAGGCCTTTGATAACTATGGTTTCATAATAAAATCCAGGGACCTGCTAGAAATTGTACCGGAGAAATTATGATTATTAGCCCCCACCAAGCTATGTTAGAGAAACAAAGATCCATCTTTCTCATGAAAAGCAACATTAAATGCAAGAAAAGTTTTAGACAAGAGTCTCAAGCTAGCAACTAAAATAGGGCTGATCTGATGGATAGACATACAGGATATTAGTAGATAGATTTATTTGGCTTCAAGAAAATTGACTCTACCTGGGAGAAAAGAGAAATTACAGAGTTGGGAGATATTTTGGCAAAAACTACTGGAATGTGACGAAACAATAAACCAAAAGCATGGAATGTTTATCACCGCACTTGTAACTTTATAAGATTTTTGTAAAGAGAAGACGCAGAGTTTGAGCATAAGAAGCAAACAAATAGAGGCATAGACAGAGTACGAGAGTTAAACCTGGCACTGGGGACCCTGCAAGGGACATCGGTCTCGAACTCAACAGGCAAACCGAGAAAGCCATTGTAGCGATCGAAGGTAACGTGGGAGACATGCCTAACATTGGTAGGCCAGCTAATATCCATGGCACAAATATCCTCCCTCTCCATGCTACATGTCACCAACGACTTCTTTAACGCCGCTAGCAAAATTTCCAGAATTGGGAAATGATGACGCTCATCTCTGGCACCTCCCTCTCTCCCTGCAGGAATTATCAACGGAGTGGATATTGGATTGGCAAAGTAATAGTCACCGTCATCATCTTCCTCTCCTTCTTCGTCTTCGTTCTCAGTCAGATATAATGACGGAGTCGGAGGGGACAACTCCAACACCGATATCCGTTCAGGTCCACAAGACCTGGATCTGAAGAGCTGAACCATAGAATTACAAAACAAATAGAAAGAGTTTCAAAAGGGAAATTAGGGTCGGTGTTCCGAGCAAACGTTGAATTTAGCGAAGCAATCGAGAAGAAGAAGTAGTAGTAGAAAGCTTGGTCAAGTTGGGACTTTGGGATTGTAAATGATTGATTCGATGCGGGGATGAAGGAAATGATGAGCTTGAGAACCGAGCAAGTGGAATCGTAGGCTTGTGACCCGGTGGAGACAATAGACAACGACGACGACTCAACACAATTATGGGTTATTTTTGGGGTCCCTAGATAAATTAAAGACTTCCACCCTGTACTAGTACTATGGCCCACGGGTAGTGACATAACCCTCCCTCCAAAACTTCCATTTGCGGCACCAATCCCACGCTGTCAACTTTCTTATTCTGGCAATTTATGTTTTTACCCCTTCCGTTAACATCCGTGATTTTGCTTTTGATCGTTTTTAAAACCTTAGATTATCTAAAAATTTATGATATTTGTATTGTGAAGAAAAATACATTTAACAATGGATAAGATGATACGCCACAGCTGACACTCTTGAATTGAGTTGTTAACGTTAGTAGGAAGTACTATCTTATGAAATGCCAACATGACATCTTTGATGTTGTTGGTTGAAAATACAATAATATTAATTGAGAGAGTAAATATAGGATACTACAAAAGTTTTGTCCAATCAACATCAACACCCTTTCATAAATTTTGATAAATGCCACCTAATTAGTATGACACCGTTGATTGCTATAAGTTTTTCCCATGTCACATTGAGAAAATAAAGCAAAAGTAAAAACATTGAAAATTAAAAAAAAAACAAAAATACAGAATACAAAAATATAGAAAAAAAGAAAAAACCATATAATTTCAAATGCAAATTTTTACAATTTTACCTAAAAAGTTAAGGCGGATTTTTATCACAAATGAAAGTTGGGGCTGTGGTGGTAAGTGTCACTACCTCAACTACAGGGTGGAAATATGTAATTTACCATTTTTTTCCTTGTAAAATAGTTTGTTTGGGAAATAGGAGGACAAGATATGTTTGTAGGAGAAGGTGAGGCAGAGAGAGGATGGAAAAAAGGGCCGGAAGTGGCCCCACACCAGGAATTTACGATTTAACCGCTTATGTCGTGATGTGGACCTGGACCAGAAGACGATAGGCCCTGCATCCCTGCCCCGCACGCCAGCTATTGTTGGCCTCTTTGCTTTTGGAAACTGGAATAGAGAGAAGTTAGATTTTATGAGGGTGCCGTAGAGGTGTAAAGTGGGCCGTGGAAAAGTGTTGGCCCGCGGGCCATCACGGGCTGTGTCGTTCTCACCGGTGAAAAATTTGAGGATTGGTTTGGCATAACCCACAGCCCGGGCCCATGTAGGCCTGTGCCATGTCATGGGTCGGGCTGGTCCGTAGACCAAATCTTGGGCTAGATCAGGTCGTGTATCGGGTCAAAGTTATTTATTTAAAAAATGGATAAAAAAACTTAAAATCTTAATTTTATATGAATTTTATATATAAAATTATTTATATATGCAATAATTAAATAAATTAGTATAATAAAATTAAAAAATATATATTTATTTTATTAATATATTATATATTATATATTATTATATGATTATAATATATAATATATATGGGTCGTGTCGGGCCATGCTGGACCATGTCAGTCCATCAGCTATGGGCGGCACTGCCCGCTCGATCGTACTGTACCATGCCGATAAGTGGACTTAAAATCTCAGGCCCAACACAGCCCGCATGATTATGCCGAACCTGACATGGCCGATTTACACCTCTAGGTGCCTGCTTGGGCTGCCCACCCTTATCCACATAATATCACCTTAACACAGAAAATATTTCATCCTCTCCAATGCATGGAGATAGTGTATTGAGGGTACACGTGGATAGAATTCTGATAGACAGAAGATCCGGAGTCTGCCTGAGCCTGATTTGCCTCCTTTGCCTTTGGCCGTTCTTTTTTGTCTCCCATATGAGAGTATAATGGGGCCACATGGCCACGTGCACTGTTGACTATCTTACAGGGGTGCCAGGCAATGAGATGAGGCCCACTGAGCCAGAGTCAGGATTTATCGGCCCATCCCATTTCCCAACTTGGGATCCAAGATTCCATCCATTGCCACGTGATACCTAATATAATATCTAAATTGCTATTTATGCAGAGCTGGATGGTCCATCCACCATCAGTTACGTTACATTAAGATTTCGATCTATGGTGATTGGACGGCAGCAGTACATGGGTCCCCCAGCTGAGGTGGTCGGTGGTCCATCCATGCATGGTGGCGCTGGGACTTGTAAATTCTAATCCCCAAGTAACAACCCATGCATGATGCATCAAATCCAATGGCGAGAGCAACCCAACAACATCGATCTTGACAGTCTCTGCCGCGAATCTGGATCATCTCGTTAAACAATATCATAAGAAGAAGTATGAAGATATGAAGTATCACTTTTTCTTTTTTTGTTTAGAGAGATGGATGGCAGTGACTACTGACTACTAGCCTAGGTGGAGGAGGTCATATCTAATTGCCCTGATTTAAGTGAAGTACAATGCCTCCGTCTCCTCCTCCATTCGGAAGAATCGATGAATTCCATTAATCCTTTGATTATTTTATATTCATGTCTTTATTGGAGCTTCCGTTGAAGCCCATAAGAAAAGAAACCGCGTTACGTGCTGTCTATAAGAATCTCTATAAATTGTTTACTTGTCCTTTATATACATCTCCAATCCCAATGTCCCCCGAAATAAATGGTTAGTTAGGACATCTAACCTATTTTCTTTTTAATTAATTAATTTTGTGTACTCTACATGGACGATAGAGTTAGAGTATGGACCACCACCTCCTCCCCCAAGAGAGAGGCAAGAGAGCAGCAGCTGCATGTGACTTGTGGGTGTTTTGGTTTCACTTGTTATGTGTTTGGATAGCTAATTAACAGCAATTCCATCTCAAGTAGCTAGTACCTGAGCTGATTCGCATACAGCATATAGATAGAGGCATAGGACTAGAACTAGTCATGTAATAAATAAACAATGCATGTATTTATTATACAAGTGCTGGCTGTATCAGGTGCTGCTTTGCAATAAACATAATCCGATCAACCAGTCAAATGCATGTAGAGTAGAGATAATAATGGATCCTAACCTCCCAACAACTCTTTCCATCTAAGCTCATAGTTAGGTTTGTTTTCTGGTTTAAAAAAGCATGGCTACAAGCCCATGCAAAATTATTATATATATATATATATATATATATATATATCTTGGAATAAGTGGATCCCTAGAGTTGCTTTGAAGGCACTTATCGTTAGGTTCAACATCAATTAATCAAGAGTCAACATCACGACCACATCCACAAGACAAGTTGGTGAGTTAATTATTAATATAATAATATTCTTCTTCTTGATAATGTACATCATAGATCTTAACTAATGGAATGACCCTGTAGTCAGTACAGGTGGAATTTAAACGCAAATTGTTTGAGACCCACCATCCAAACAGCAAGTCTTGAAGCATCCAGGTTGAGTTTAAATACTGCTCGAGTTTTTTTTAAGGACCCTACTTCATCTATAAGAGTTGGACCCACATCAATGCCTGTATGCAGCTGGGTTCTTTTTTTTTTTTTTTTTAAATCAATACTACCGCAACTTGGGTGGGCTCAGGATGAGCATCTGTTAATATTTGAATGGGCCTGGCCCACTATGTAAATTCTTCAAGTCAGATTGGTTACTTGGCACACCTTATATCAACAAACCAAAATTAGATTTGATTTGTTATTGTAGGATACGAGTTAACTTTGTAACTTTAGGAAAAACAACGTTACACAACTTGAGACCAACAGGAGGACTAACATGGGTGCATAGACATGACTAACAAAAACGCAACATTTAAAAAAATATTTAGCAAATAAGAGGTTTGGTCTCTAAAGTGAGAGAAACTAGGGGGAAATTAAGACAGGAGAGAGGGATTTAAGGAAAAAAATGGTTTTTGGGTGGAAGCCAAAAGTGGGACAAGTTTTAAAGCAGTGTTTTTAAAATTGGACCAGACAATGAATTGTTGAGGGGTCTGGTTCCCGGGTCAAAAGTTCCAACCGTTCGAACTGAATGGACGGCTCGTTCCAAAAAATTTTAAAAAATAAAATAAATAAAAAATGGCCAAAAACCATTGGACTATTTGAACGATTCAATCACCCGGGTCAGCGGTTTGCTGATCAAATCAACGGTTTTTGGCCAAAATGACAGTTATGGGGTAAAATAGAACTGGTCAGGTCCCGGTTTTCTGGTCCGACCGTCTGATTGAATGAAGTATTTGTTTATATTTTGTCAAGGGAAAATGTGGCATTTCTATTTTTATTTTTTTTTATTTCGATTAAATTTATTCAAATAGACATTATGGACAAAACTGTCATTTTATATTTATGTCTAATGTAAGGTTGATTAAATAAATTGGTTGCGAACTATAAATAATTAAGTCTTATATTTAGGATATTAATTCTTATTCTTTCATTAAATATTAACAGACCATATTAAAAAAACAAATCCAACAAGGAATAATTGTATAAAATACAAATTTATAATCAACCAAAAAATGAAATTGTTTTCATGTTTGATGAGTAAACAATTTAACCTCAAATGTGTAAACCCATTGATATCATAATTAAATAATAATAATAATAATAATAATAATAATAATAATAATAATTTAAAAGATGAAAATACATAAAAATATAAAAATACAAAAAATGCAAAAAACATTTGGCCACATCTCTAATATTGTATATTCATCATATTAAACAAAAATAAGCGTGGTAAGTAATAATATTTTTTAAACATAAAAATATAAAAAATTTTGAGAACATATTATTTATCATCATCATCATCATTATCAAATATTGTCACATGCAAATCTCTTGCATACTTACTAGTTTCTTAAAAATTTTATAAAATTCAATTCACATGTGAGATTAGGTGTGTGATATCAGTATTTTTTTATATAATTGTTTTTCTATTTTTTTTATGTTTTTTTCTAACTCATGATGAATTGTTACAATTCAGCTTTCTCTTAACTTTTCCAATCTTTAAAACATGGTTTTCAAAACGGAACCGGACCAGATCATGGCCCATGCCCTTAAACATTTATCACTCACTTTAGGTGGCTGCGTGACAATATCCAAATGACAATAGAAACAATTTTTGTTGATAAAAGGTCAGCTAAATAAATCACTAGCAAACTATATACAGGGGCATTAAATTAGAGTTCAAATCAGCCCCCCACAAGATTGCTCCCTACAACGTCCCACAACACATCCCCGCCGTGTATTGAGAACATCTCCTGATGATGACATCATCATTTTTGGTATTAATCTTCGGGAGATATTCCCAATGCACGGTGGGGATGTTCTGTGGGACATTGTGGGGGGCTGATTTGATCTCATTAAACTATAGATAGGTTTTAGTAAGGTTTTAGTAAATGACCATATAAATTAAATATATATAATATTTTATATTATATATCATATAATGCATAAAATTTTATTTTGTACATTATATGATATAAAATATGTATTATAATTGTCATGTTATAATATCTAATATAAAAATATAGAAATATAGAAAATATAGAATAAACCATAGTAACTGTTATGTGCAAGAAGCTTGAAAACGGTGTATGCTGTTTTTTTCGAAATGGTTAAGTTTTTTCTCGTTTAGGCAGCCATATAAGTAGGCATAACCTGAAATTTGACAGGCTGAGACAGTGTTTTTAAAACTGAATCGGACAACGAACCGTTCAGGGTCCATTTCTCGGGTTGAACGGTCCAATCATTCGAACCGAACAAAAAATATGACCAAAAACCACTAAATGGTTCAAATAATTTGACCACTTGGATCAATGGTTTATTGACCAAATCAATAGTTTTTGGCCAAAATGACAGTTCTGGGATAAAATAGAACCGGTCAGGTGACCGATTCTTGATCTTTCTGATCCAAACATCCAATCCAGTCCGGTTTTGAAAACCTTGAGTTGAGATGCCAATTCTTTTCTTTGTTGACACAGTAGTGAGAAGTGACCTATTGAATTTGGATAAGTTAATTTATTTCCACCAGGTCAGTGATACCATTTAGGACTGTTTTGGTAAAATATTTTGGATACCAATAAACCAAAAAAAGACTTTCAATTTTCCAATTTTTTTTAATGAGCTCACGTTTGCTACGATACTGTCGTAACACAGGGTTAAAGCAGAAAATTATCTAATTTAAGAAGTCATCCCATCTAATTCCAGGTGGTGCCATGACAGAAAATCAAAGGCTTTGATTTACTTGGTTCAACTAAGGGTTATAACACTGTCATAACGAATTGAGTTTTTTTTTTTTATTTGTAATTATAATTTGCACTCATTAGCAGTGAAAATGTTGTCAATAAAGCCGATGTAAATTTTGCATCTTCAAGGTGGACTTTATTTTTATATTAATAAAATACATTTAGGCCCAAGTCCGTCTGAAAATTGGACAAAAAGATTTTTTTATTTTATATGAACTCAAAACTCAAAAACATTATTGAGATAAGATCAAACTTGGATCAGGCTTTTTTGAGAAAACTCAAGCCCATAAACCTAAGAATCAATGTCCAAGCCTGATAAAGACGGCTGGGCCAGTCTGTCGGGCTACCTAACCCAAGAACAAATGGCAATGGTCAGGATCAAGCTGTTTATGTAGAACGGAGCCAGGTATGTTTAGCATTAAATAGATTAATTTTGTTTGGCATGCAATTTTAGTACAACAAAAGGTAGAAAGGAAATTAGTCCTTCATATGCTATGCCCTTTAACTGCTTCTGCATATCACATTTTGCTAATTCTTCTTATATATCCATCTACATATATAAAAGTTCTCCTCCATACACTTCTCTAGGCTTCCTTTTTAAGAAAATAAACTGATTCAGATTTAATTAAAAATAAAATATAATCCATGTCCCATTAAGCTTTAATTGGATAGTTTTAGCTAAACTATTTTGCAAAAGCCACTAAAAGAAGCTGGATCATGCTCATACAAGTGGGTAAAAGCATAGGTAGTTTGGGATCCGTGGATCTTTATCAAACATTAATTGCTTATTACTGGCTTTTTGGATGTGCCTAAATGGAACTTAATCAAGTCCTAAAAACGAGACCAAAGGCTTTTAAGACTTACTGCCGAGTAGATAGTGTAAAACGTATATATAGCTGCACCATCCTTGAGACAATGTCATCAATTAGTAAATAGTAACAGAACTGAAGTCTGTCATTTGTGGCATATTCCAATCCAAAAGCCCATCCTAGTGTGAAAACCTTTATGAACACGTTTCCGTTTTGAACCTCAAATCTACCATTTATTACTAAAAGATTAAGGTGGTTAGAAGCAAGGTTCAAAGTATCGATACATATCGGCCCATATTGGCCGATACATATCGTTCTAGGACCTTTCCAATATGCCCCTATAGTGAGTGTATCGGGGGTTTGACCGGTTCAGGGTGTGGAGGAGGCCTAAACCGGCTCCCCTGATCCAGTTGCGAAAAAAATAAAAAAAAAAAGAGTACCAAAAGTTGTACCGGCATATCGGGCGTATCGATATTTTGAACCTTGGTTAGAAGTACTAATTTTTATCAAGATGGTTAGAAGTACTTTTGTTTTAGACGAGAGAGAGAGAGAGAGAGAGAGAGAGAGCATCTATCTATACTTCAATACTTCTATACTATATTATAAAGCGAAGGTCTCACATCAGCACCCCTCTTCTTCTTCCATTCCCCATTTTCTCTTCTCTTCTTTATCTTTTACTTAGGGGTGAGCAAAAAAACCGAAAAATCGAATCAACGAAAAAAACCAAACCAAAAAATCGGTTAACGAAAAATCAAACCAACCGAAAAAAAAAATCAACCGAAACCGAACCTCTCTCATTTCTCTATCTATACTCCATCCTTGCTTTTTCATTCACTCTCTCTCTCTCTTTCCTCCATTTCCTTAAACCAGACCTCCTATTGAGCCACATGACAAGGCTCTATCTACCACTAACCCGAATCATGTTTAAAGTGGGAAACTTCTTCTTTAAATCTCTCTCTCTCTCTCTCTCCCCTACCTCCTTAACCCACGTTTAAGGGTGAGCATTCAGTTTATTCGGTGAAAAACCGAACCAAATAAATCAAAAATTTTAAAACCGAAATAAAATAATGAAAACCGAAACCAAACCAAATTATAAGAAAACCAAAAATAACCAAAACTGAAATTTTCGGTTTGGTTTTTGGTTAAAACCAAATATAATTAATATACATAAAATATTATATATTATGAAACTAAATTTCATTATAATATATTAATATATAAATATATAGCATATTATATATTATATATTACATGTGATATACTGAAATTCAGTTTTTTCGATTAACCAAATTTCTAGTTCTGAAAACTGAAACCGATTTTTTAGTTCGGCTTTGCGGTTTTAACCGAGTAATGCTCACCCCTACCCATGTCATTATCCTCTCCTTGCTCTTCGCAACTATCTAACGTCAGTCTTCGAAGATAATCTTCTTATGATAACTACTAGCCAGGACCCTTGCAATGCATAGGCTTTGTTAAAAGAATTTAAAGTAAATGAGATAGGGGTGTAACTTGGGTGAGCCCTACCCAACTCAACCAAAGCTTTTGCACAGGTTGGGCTTGAGTTTTAAAAATTCAAGCTAGTCTTGGTAAAAGAAATTAAGCCAAACCTAAACTTAGGTTGGGCTTGAATTGAGGCCTTGGGTCACATGATCTGACTCACCTAATTTGAACACACCCAACATTTTATGATATACATACCCACATGTCATCAATCGATTCTACCTAAAATTGTGGTTTTAACCGAGTAATGCTCACCCCTACCCATGTCATTATCCATATAACTTATTAATTTCCTTTTGTGTTGCATCATCCTCTCCTTATATGTACTAAGAGGGGTCTTCGAAAACCAACTTTGTAAATGCTTACTCAGTTGGTCTGAATCCTGTATTGCATCATACACTCAAGGTTAACATTGAGTTAAGCCAAGCCTAAAATCAAGGTTTGAGACTTAGGGTTGGGCTTGGGTTAACTCTCAACCCAACTCACCCAAGTTGCACCCCAAGAAGTAGCATTGTGACTTTCCTAATTGTATTAGTTTTTATTTTTTTATGAAATTGTTTTAACTATTACTATATTTTTATTTAGTGGATTAGGAGATTTTAAATTAATAATAATTAAGTTTAAGACTAATAATTTTGTTAATTTTTTAATTCTATTAAAAACTTTTTAGCATCATTTTATTTTTTAAAGATGTGTTTTGTTTTAAGGAAAAAGTAGGGAAAGGTAGGGAAATCCATACAAGATCTGTAAAGGTTTCCTTACCTTTCCTTTCCTTTCCTTTCCCTACTTTTTCCTTCAAACCAAATATACTGTAAATGAAATCTAAATGAATATCAAAATATAAATTTCAATTTTGAAACTAAATTTTTCATTTTTTCTTTGTTGTATTGATAAACATGTATTAATTTGTATTAACTTTACTTTTAAATAAAACTTTATTAATAAAATTATATTAAAATAATTTTTACTAATTTATATTGTTCTTATCTATATTTTTTATTACATTATTAACTTAATTAGTTAACTAATTTATTATGTTATTAATTAACTGGTTAACTAATTAAATAAGCTTTAGTAATTAAGTTATAATTAGTTAAATAATTATCTTATTATTTAGTTAATCTTTTTAATTATATAATCATTTTCTAAGTGAACTAAATTTGTTAAGTTAATTAATGTAATTAAGAAGCTAATAACAAATTAATTAATTTAATTTAATTAAGGTTTATTGATTCTCAAGGTTATTCCATTAATTTTTTCTATATTTATTAATTATATTTTGAAATTATACTTAATTTAAAATTATTAGCTTTAGAATTATTCATTTTTTATCTGTAGTATTTTTTGTACTTAATTGTAATTTTTACTTTTTATTATTTTTTCATTTTAATTATTTTGTGGTTACAATTTATTGAAAATAAACATTAAAACTAAAAAATTACTAACTTGTATTATTTTATCATTTTTTATTAATTTTATCAAGAAGCAAGTTAATTTTTAATATTAGTTTTGTAGTAGAAATTTTAATTAAATAAACTGATTTTATAATGTAATTAGATTGTATTATGTTCAATTAAAATTATAATATAATTAATTGAGTTATTGATGAAACACCTATCAATTTATTGAAAACCAAATATTCCATATTCAACATGTCTTTTAAAGAAGATAACTGAATTCCCAACATGCCTTCGTTCTTAGAAAAATGGAATTGTTATCATAAGAAGATTGCCTTTTTGAAGATTGACGTTAGATAGTTGTAAGGAGCAAGGAGAGGATAATGATGTGGGATAAGGAGGTTGTTGGGAATTATAAATGTGTGTGTGTGTGAGAGAGAGAGAGAGAGAGAGAGAGAGAGAGAGAGAGAGAGGAAGTTTCCCATTTTAACATGATTTGGGTTAATGGTAGATAGAACATTGCAATGTAGCTCAATAGGAGGTATGGGTTAAGGAAAGGGAGGAAAGAGAGAGCAAGGATTGGGTAAGGGAGAAAAGAGAGATGTTTAAAGAGAGAAGAGAGAAGGGGGAATGGGAGAAGGAGAGGGGTGCTGATGTGGGACCTAATCGCTTTATAATATAGTATAGATTCCATTTTTCTAAGAAAGAAGGCATGCTGAGAATTCAGTTATCTTCTTTAAAAGGCATGCTGAATATGGAATATTTGATTTTCAATAAATGGATAGGTGTTCCATCAATAATTAAATTAATTATATTATAATTTTAATTGAACATATTATAATCTAATTAAAATATAAAACCAATTTATTTAAGGGCAAATTTCTTAAATTATCCCTACTATTTAGTTAATTGACTAACTATACTCTTATTGTTTAACTATTGTCATGCACCACCCCTACTATTTCTGACAATTGCCTAAAACCTCCCTTACTATTAATGCTCCGCCATAACTGTTCACATGTGACATCACATGACTGTTATATTTTTCAAAAATCCCTAACTTACCCTTTTATAATCAAAAATGCCTTTTCAGTTTGGGTGAGACGATTCTGCCATAAAATGCCCTTTTATGGTTAAACCAGTCACTGGTCTTTAGTTTATAGAAGCAAACTAGTGGGATGACCAAAACCCACAACCTCCAAAAATATTTTAGTTAGTTAGGCTTGACGTTGGGGACCACTAGCAGAAACTCAAAGCTGGTTATAGGCTTCACTTATGCATAGGGGGCGTTTCAGATCTGTTGCTGGTGGGTTTAAACAAAAAAAAAAAAAAAGTTAGGGATTTTTAGACTGCACTCCACCTCAGAATTCTGATTTGAACTGCATCCTACAACAATTCAAATTTTAAAACAACTCCACCTATAATACCCATACCCACCCTTAAGTTGGCATCAATTCCGAGCTGGCACCTACCCCAACTGTACGGTGGAGCTGAATAACTGAGATTTCTACAGGTGGACTGAATAATAAAAACCCCAAAACAACTAGTGGGTACATTGGATTTGTGGGGTTTCCAATGATGGAGAGAGATGAGCTGAGCCTTACTCTCCTCTAAAATTTCTTCCTTGACCGCTACATTGATCATGGCTAGATCCATCTCCATCGGCCTCAGAATGTAGTTCAACCAAACAGATTGACCGCACTCAGGTGCTGAAACTCCCTTAACTCTCAACATAGCCCCCCGCACTCAAGGGTTGAGCCTTACAATCCTTAATGCCTTCCCACTAACCAGCGTGGCCTTCTGTTGCTGCAAGTCCAAAGACGCATCCCTTTCAAAAATGGCTAAACTCCCAGGACTCGGGGAAAACTATGGAAAAGCAAAGTTCTCCAGTTACGACCCAGCAGATCACAGATCTGGGTTTGGAGCTGGAAAAGTATGCAACTACTGTTGGTCCCCACTTAGAAATAAATGTGGAGTCGGTACGAGAAGCAACTGAGGTGGTTAGGAAAACGTTAAGAGGCAGAATCTTCCCCTGTATTAAAGTATCCATGGAGAACATCCATGCATTTATTAAGAATGCATGGAACCCATCGCACCATGTAGAGGTTGGCCACGATGATAGCGGTGGCTGGTTCTTCATTTTCGAATAGGAAGATGATCTCTTGAAAGTCCTTAATGGTGGCCTCTGTTTCATTCGGGGGAGCTAGATGCTGGTAGCAGTCTGACAAGATGGAACTGTTGGAGAGAAGATAAAGATGTGGTATCAAAAAGTTTGGCTTTAGATGTATAACATCCCAAGAAACTACATATCCGATCACAACTACAAGGTCTTTGCCTCTACAGCAGGAAGAGTGTTAGATGACAACACAGAGATTGAACCAGGGAAGCCTACTCATGGATGCATGGTAAGGCTTCATATAGAGATTGACCTCAGGAAGCCATTATCAAGGGGTTTTTTCTTGAACAACAACAACAACCTAGTCTGGGTCAGATTTTCTTTTGAAAATCTCACAAAATTGTGTATCTATTGCGGATTAGTAGGTCACAACTGGAAGAAGTGTAAACTTATCCCTAAAGCAACACCACTCAATGAAATCATGTTAGAGTTAGAAGAAAGAAAGTTGGATGAGCCAGGTGAATGGCTGCGGGCAGAGCATAAGCCAGAGAAGCCACTTATTTTTTCGATCTGGAGAAAGTCTCAAGAGAATGCAAATGTATGCAAGCAGCTCTAGATCGTAAGAGGAGGCTAGAGCTTAGAAGAAGATTCGGAGGATGAACTGGTTGAGAAGAGTAGAGAATAATGGAGGGTTTCCAGCCGTCGATGAGAAACAGTGGCAAAGGCAAAGAATGGGTAGTGAAAATGAGCCACAGTGAGTCAAGTGAGTCATCAAAGCATAAGCGAGCTGAGTCTGGCAATAGTGCAACTTGGAAACTGCTAAAGCGAGACTCTCTTAATTTGGGCTCAAATCCTAAGGACAAGAAAAAGCAAGAAATGATTAATCCAGGCCCGAACTCCGAAGAGAATCAGTTTAAAATATACTCGACTGCAACCGGTGGATTCGACATAATTAATTCCACCACTGGCTCGAGAAGAAGAGGGAGACCCTTCAGATACCAGTCCTCACTAAAAGACCATTTAGATTCCCAAGCTATGTCAGACATCCTCATTGGTCATCAATCTATAGCATCTCTAAGGAAATGGATTTAGGAAATGAGAACTCCGAACAGTAACCACCTTGAGACAAAATCAATCACCAGCTCCAGCACCCCAGATCTCCTGTCAGTCAATCTAAGCCCAATGATCTTGCATGATCAAGGCCTGGATCACTCTGAAAGGAGCCTTGATAAACTTACATGTCTAGAGGACTCATCATGGAAAAAATCTTAAGACTAGACCTATTCATGGGTTGAGTAGCCCGACGGGCTGGTCCGGCCCAGCCCAGCCCCCAAACGGGCTTGAACACACATTTGAGCCCATGGGCTTGACCTCGGGCCTAAAAGCCCGAGCCCAACTATGTTGCGGGCCAGGCTCAGGATTTGTTAAAAAAGCCCGGCCCGGCCCAACCTATAGGTTAAACCAAAAAACCCTAATATCCTAACCCCTCTTCTCATTCATCTCTTTCTTGTCTAAGCCAGTTAGTCGAACCTCTTCTCAATTTTCATAGTGGCTCACAACCTCACACTCTCAAGCAAACACAGAACCGGCGAACACTCACCGGCACAACCAGTAAACTCTGGCAGACCGGCGTGAGTCATCTCTCTCTCTTTCTCTCTCTCGTTCCTCTTCTCAGTTCTCACTTCTCTCTCAAATCTCAGACGCAAACTTAGGCACCGACAACGGTGGTGAGTCCTCTCTCTCTCTCTCTCGTTCCTCTTCTCACTTCTTCTCTCTCAGAATCTCAGACGCGAACTCAGTACCGGCAATGAGTCCTTTCTTCTGTTAGGTCGGGCTTTGGGCTTTTCATTAGGGTCGGGATCGAGCCCATGTTGTAGGCCCATTGGTCGGGCCAAACTTGGGCTTGGGCCTAACAAAATCCTGTTTATGAAGAGTAAAATCCCAGCCCGGCCCGACCCATGAATAGGTCTACCTAGGACAATCTCTAGACAGAGCAACAACAGCGGGTTGCATTCTTAAAAACTCTTGTAATTCAGGTATTCACTTATTTATATTATCTGTTATACATCATAATCATTCAAATAAACCTACATTTCTCTGCTTTGGATTATCTGGATTTAGTCTACTTAACTTATTATCTTAGTATAATTGCAAACACTATGAGAATTTTGGCTTGGAATGTAAGGGGAGGGAAAAGTAAGGAAGTTCAAAGAACTATTAGGAGATGGTGCAAGTTACGAAACCCAGGCATTCTATTTCTATCATAAACAAAAATGTCAGATGAAGAAGCCATAAAGTGTTCGAAATCCCTGAGGTACTATAACTTCAAGACTGTATGATCAGTGGGTTTGAGTGGACTGTTATGCACCTAGAAAGACAACCTAAACATCTCTATAAAACATAGCTCTCAGAGGTTCATAGAATTAACTGGGAGTAGCACTGACTCAACTGACCCCTGGAACATAGTGCTGCTATATGGAAAACCTAGCCATGGGGATAGAGCTGCTTTCTGGCAACAGTTCACAACCTCAAAATCATACCTAAGAGGAACTCCTTGGCTACTTTTAGGGGATTTAAATGACATAGTCTATTCAGAGGACTATGTGGGACCAAGTAACAAAACCAGAACATCTCAGTACCTCTGGTAACTAATTGACCATTTTGCTCTCTCGAACTTAGGTTACTTGGGACCCTACTTCACTTGGACAAATAAACAACAAGGAAAAAAGGGGGTGAGAGAAAGATTAGACAGAGGTCTTGCTAGTGTGGAATGGCTAACCTGTTTCCCAGACACCAAATTATCAATCTTACCAACCATAAACTCTGATCACTCCCCAATTTTTCTTAATACCAAGCCTGACCCATCTGAAGGGAAAAAAGAGTTCCATTTCTTACCAATGTGGGTAAATCTCAAGGAATGTGACAGTATTGTTATAGAAAGTTGGAACCAAACAGTTGTAGGCTCCAAAGCCCACTCAATTACAACTAGGCTCAAGGTCTTGAAGAACCACCTCAAAATTTGGAATAAGACCACCTTTGGAGATATTCACAAAAAACTAATACAAATGGAGCAAGAAATTATGCTAGCCCAGTCTAGCCAAGAAGAAAATAGTAGGCCAGTTGATCTAGAAGCCCAATATAATAAGTGGCTCCTTGCTAAGGGGCAACTATGGAGATTGAAATCCCGATAATTATGGCTCTCAAAAGGGGACAGAAATACAAAATTCTTCCACCATAAAACAAAATTCAGAAGGAGATGGGTTGCAATTGAATGTCTGAAAGAAAACCAAGATAGCTGGGTCACTGGTTTAAGTGTTATAGCAAACCTCCTCAAAAACCATTTCCTAAGTATCTCTAAGCAAGAAGAAAATTTTGACCCAACCCTCTTAGAAGGACTTCAATTCAAACAAATCCCTACTGAAGAGAGTCTAAAACTTCTAACACCCCCTCAGAAAGAAGAAGTTATGCTAGCCTTGTTCCAAATGAACCCCTACAAAGCTCCAGGCCTGGATGGTTATACAACTTTCTTCTTTCAGCACTATTGGAACTTGGTTGGTAATGAAATGACAAGTATGATCCAAAGCTTCTTTCATTCCAAAAAACTGCTAAAATAGCTGAACCATACCAATCTTGTTTTCATACCAAAGAAGAGGGGTGTAGAGAAAACATAACACTTTAGGCCAATTAGCCTATGTAATGTGCTTTACAAAATCCTAGCAAAAGTCCTGGCCAATAGAATGAAGCCTTTACTCCCAGACCTAGTTCAGCAAAATCAAGCAGCCTTTATCAAAGGAAGGAGCATTACACATAACATCATCTTAGCAAAAGAGATCATCCATAAGCTCAAAACTCATAAAGGAAAAGAGAAATGGGCAGCCTTGAAAATTGACATGGCCAAAGCCTTTGACAGAATAGGTTGGAGGTTTGTCATAGAATCTATGACAAAAATGGGCTTTCCAGTAGCTTAGTGTGAGTTAATCTGGAAATGTATTTCCACTCCATCCTTCTCAATCAAACTCAATGGGTCCTCTTTTGATTTGTTCACCACTAAAAGAGGCTTAAGAAAGGGAGACCCCTTCTCTCTTTACCTCTTCATTATTGGAATGCAAACCTTCTCAGCCCTCCTGAATATAGAAGAAAATCTCTCAAAACTCCAAGGAATAAAACTTGCAAGAAACTCAGAGCCCATCACCCACCTTTTGTTTGCAGATGACTGCTTTTTATTCTGCAAGGCTGATTCTAAATCCTTCCACCAGATCAAAACCACACTCGGGTTATTTGAGCAAATCTCGGGGCAGCACAGCACATAAACTTTGCAAAATTAGGGGTCATGTTCAACAGAAATATGCATAGAACCCACCAAAAGTAACTGAGCAAAGTAATAAAAATGAAAATAATAAATTACAACTCCAAATATCTTGGAACATGGTTAGCAGAAGGAGAAATACCAACAAATCTGGTTGACCGTATCTCCTAGAAGATAGAACATTGGAAAGCAAAAACTCTCTCCCAAGCTGGCCATACTACTCTCATCAAAGCAGTTACCCAAAGTATCCCTTTGTACATCATGCAAACAAGCTTCCTTCCCATGGGTTTATGTAGAAAACTTGATAGGCTACAAAAAAATTTTTGGTGGGCAAGAAGATCCAACACAGCTACAAACTATAACATGAAATGATCTACAATCTGCTCTCCCAAAACCTTGGGAGGGCGGGGGATAAGGAGATTCTCCTTGATGAATAAAACTCTAATGCTGAAATCAATCTAGAGGCTCTTGAACCTCAAGGACAGCCTTTGGGCCCAGTAACTAGAAGCAATATATATCAAAGGAAATTGTTTCTTCGACTTGAAAGAAAAAGCCATAGACTCAGGTTTTTGGAAATGTATCATCAAATTAAAAAATGAACTGAAAGCTCATTTTTTTCTGGAAGCTCGGAGATGGCAGAACTATCTCAGCATTCTTGGACCCCTGGGTTCCCCTATTAGAGAGTAATGTCCTGGCCAAAATAACTGAAAACCCAAAACCTCCACACTTAAAAGTGTGTGATTTAATCACAGATCATCTAACCTGGAATGTTGATCCCCTTCACAATTATTATGAAGATAGAAGTGTGGAAGCAATTCTGAACATTCCCCTAAGGACTTCACAGCAACCTGATAGGCTCCTCTGGAAAGACTCAAAGAATGGGGAATTCATTGTGAATTCAGTAGGGATGGCAATTTTCCCCATTTCCCCGATCCCCGTGGGGATCTGCCCCGAATGGGGCAGGGATGGGGATGATTTTCCCCCCGCGGGGACGGGGATGAGGAAATTTTCATCCCCGTTAGCGGGGACGGGGCAGGGATGGGGAGAGCACTCCCCGCCCCATGGGATCCCCACTAATATATATGTATATATGTATGCATATGTTATATATGTATATATGTACACATACATCTATATATTAATATTTTTAAAAATATGGTTGAATATATTTAAATCTTTTCTAATGGGATTGTAAATTTTAATTATTTTATTTTTTAAAATAAAATAAAATAAAAAAATAAAAACAAAATGATTAACATTATAAAAAATCATGGGAAATGGGGATCCCCACGGGGATGAGGATCCTCGTGGGGATGGGGATGGGGATAACCTTGTCCCCGTTAGCGGGGACGGGGGCACTACAAACTCAGACAAGTATAGTGAGTTGGTCCAGAATCTGGAAGAGTCCATGCGCCCACAGTTGTCAGATCTTCATGTGGAAGTTCCTCCATAAAGATGTTCGAACAAAAACAGAAATATGGATTTGCAGAAGAAGAGAAGACACTTGGTGTACCTTCCGTAAGGAATCTCCAGAAACCCAAAAGCACCTCTTCTTGGAATGCTCTCTCTCAAGGGTTGTTTGGATGCAGACCCAAGTTGGACTTGTGCCAGAGACTTTTCTAAGCTCTAGACAAGAGAATCTGATTCAATGGTGGTGGCAGCATAATAACCACTTGCAGAACAAAGCCTTACAGTACAATTATATTGCAAAGATTTATGCTATCTTCAGAAGTTTATGGGATGCAAGAAACGATCAAAACTTTAATAAAGTGAAACCATACCCTATTCAAATTATGCGAAAGGCTGATAGTTACTGCACCATTAAAGACACTGAGCTTCAAATTTCGAATTCATTACAACTGCAAACAGATTGGAACTTGCATTAGTCTCTTCTCACAAATCTTTCGATTATCTTAGTGGGTGGTTCATGGAGCACCTCCACGCAAACTGCATCCACTGAACTCTTTATGTTCTCTCATAGGTCTCCTCTTCTCATTGTAGGACAACCATGCATGGTAAGATCACCAGTAGTAGCTGAGCTCTGGGCAATAATAAGAGGCTTACGCAAGTTTTTTTGTATGGGTGTTAAAGCAGGTTTCTTGCTATAGATGCCAAGGAAGTTCTGCTGAAGATGAAAGGAACTAGGAAAAACATCACATGGGATCTATAGGCTCTATATGATCACATATCCGAATTACTTTTATTTTTTGATAATATCAAAGTTCTATATGTAAACAGGGAAATAGTAAAGCTAGCTCATGATCTAGCAAAGTGAGCTAGACTCAAAAACTCTTTTGTAAATAGTACCCACCTCCCTGCGAACTTGGCTCAAAGTTTTTTGGAAAACTATAGAAAGGGGACACAAATGTTCCAATGATGTTTTTAATGGATCCTTTTAAATGAAAAAAAAACACCTCCACTTCTTCTTACGCTCTCTCCACTATATTATCCCCAATCTTTGCCAGAAGTTCCACTGGCCCATAGTCTCTCTCTCCATAAAATCGGCAACCACCCATGAAGCTGTATCAACCATTAGATGGAACCTGAGTTCGTACATATTCTTCAGTGAGAATGTATTTTAGGCACATGTTTTTCCAATCAATTCTTTACATTTCCATATTATCTTTGATAAGTATTGTTAGAGGCTTAAAATTGATTGGGTCACATTAGATTTGATCCCAAATCTTAGCTGACCTTATAAACTGAACCTACCATCAATTCATATAATTCAATTGTGAGTTAAATTGCTGATTTAGTCAGCTTTCCAATGTTGCATTAAATTTGAGCTGACGACACTGCTTCGATATAAGGTGAAAGCCTAAGAGGTGTATGAATGCCAAGTGTATGTCAATATTGATTGATCAGTTAGATGAATCAAAAATTTTCCATTCTTTTCTTCTTCTTCTTACGAGGCATATGCCCCTTGTTCATCCATTGCCGAATGGGTTACCCCACTACATCTTTTCAACTTTCATAAACATGAAAGCGAAAAAGCAATATTTGGTGGAAAAAATAGAGAGCCAGAGCCCAGAGGTGGAGGTTGTTCAACAACTTGAACAGTTCTCACCTTGAGTTTTCCTTTTTGTAGTTTTGGCCCAACCTCTGTCCTATTTCATTATCTTCATGTACCCTTTATCATTTCTTAATGACAAAATTAAAGCATCCATATGCTCTCTAAGGAGCCATTTGATAACAACTAAAGTTGCTGAACTGGATGATTTATTGCTCTGTCTCTTAGTGTATAAAATAATTAAATAATATAATATTTTAGATTATAGTAAATTACCCAATTTAAACTTCAGCCATTAAGGAGCCCCAAACCTACTTGAAATCTTATTCACTAAATGGCAAAGCAATAAGCTTTTCAGTTCAATCACTTTATCTGTTACAAATGGCCCTGATGTAGTGCGATTTGGTTGCTCCCTCATGTCAAGTGACTCAAACGTTGATTTGAATAATACCTTATCAGGGCCAAGCTGTACTAAGCCGAGCTGTTATGTTCTACAAGAAAGAGGGTTAGAGTGCCCGGGCTGTCTTTACCCAGGGTGGGCACTCTGATGCTTAAGTCAGAGAATGTCTTTGAGAGTCTTTTAGAAAATGAGAGAGCTTGAGAGCTTGTAATTGCATGTACCTTCTCTGGTAGGAATGAAGACCTTTTATAGGTATGAGTGGTTTGAATCCTCTTACAATAGGTCTTATGTTCTCGTGGAGCCATTTTTGCTTGGTTGGGTGAGTTATTACATCGATTATGAAATCTACACGGGGGCTACGGTCTGTCCGAATAACTCTGATGCGTGCAGAGATCTCGGGCTAGTAACGTATCTTTGAGACAAGTCAGCGGGCTCACCTGGCAGGTCGCTATAGGTTCATACAGCTCGACCGGTCTCTGAGGGAAGTCGTTATAAGTTGAGAAACCTGTCAGCTCGGCCCGACCAAGGTGGAGGTCGGCCTGGGTGAGGTGCTTTAGGCCGACTTGTTGAGCTGGTTTGCTTACTCAGCACCGAGGTGTCGCTTAAAGGCCATGTGTCGCGATGTAATTCAGAGGACCAAATTACCCCTCATTAGGCTCCTAAGTGTTACATGACTCTTTTCTAGTTGCTACTATTAAGCAGCTAAACTCTATTGCTTCTCTTGCAAGTCCATTATAAACATACCCTGAAATAACGGGATCGTTCATTTTCTTGAAGTGCTCTTGAAAACTTGAAAATTAAGGTTCACATAGCTACACTTTGCATGCATGCCAATCAAAGCTATCTCTACACTAACATCCAATTGAAGTCCACACTTGATCACCCTTCCATGTAAACACTTGCCATGCTTTAAAGCAGATAAACTTGCAACAGCTGAGAGGAGAACAGCCAAGGTGACTATTGGGACATAGTACTCCTTCCACCTGCATATGATGATAAAGTATGTGTTTGGTTCCATTTACATTTATTGAATAAACATTTTGTATTTGTGTGGCTGCAAAACTGAGAAAAGCAATTAATGAGGGCGTTTGTGACACATAGGCGCCATTAGGCACCACATTAGCAAAGGTGCCAATAAACGCCTACCCATTGGGGGAAGCTCCAAAATGGAGCTTCCTGGAATAGGAGAGGCGCACAAAAATCAATGTTTTCTTTTGAGGCCTTTGCTGATGGGGTGCCTATGTGGCAACGTTTACTCAATAAATGTAATTGGAACCAAACACCCTCAAGTGGCATCACACTTCTTGCATATAATTTAGGACACAAAAGCTCCAATCATGGTAATCCATGACACCACATCCCGTTCAGCCATCTCCTCAAAAACCATTTGTGCCTCATCCAAGCTACCACATTTTCCATACATATTCACCAACGAGTTCCTCACCGAAATGGTAGCCCCATATCTCTTCTCTTCCATCAATTCATGAATACGCCTCCCTCACTTCAAATCCTTCAAATAACCACAAGCTGGCAACATTGAGACCATAGTGGAAGAATCAAGTTCCTCACCCGAGCCCATCATCTAATTGTAAAACATCAAAGCTTCCTCAGGACATCCATTCCGAAAATACCCATTTATCATAGTGTTCCAAGGCACTGCAATTCACTTCACCATTCCATGAAAAATCAATCTGGTTGCCTCCTTTTCACCACAGTTCATATACATCACCAAGAGGGAGTTCTGAACATATGTATCTTGAGCGCAAAAAAGATTGTGAAATTATCAGGTTGGTATTCTCCAGACACAAGCATTTAAACAAACAGTGTGAGTGCATCTTTTGATAGACCCTTTTGAGAGTACACTCTGATCATCATGTTCCATAACGAGCTTCTATAAGGCAAATCCTTGAACAGCCAATGGGAATATTTGATGTCTTAACAAAATGCATAAGTAGCAGCTAGTTTTGAGCGAAGACGCGCGTAGTGGTAAAAAATGAGAAGCTCAGAAGTGATGGTGTGTGCATGGAGTTGCTTGGTGTTTGTGAGAGATCGAGTGGTGGCGAAGAACCGCAGGAAAGCCCCACATTGTGGTGCACTAATAACTAATAAGAATGTATCTGGATAGAGCCTAAGACGGGGGCCATTCATGAATTCAAATGAGCTGAGCGTAATGTTGCAAAAAGCTCGAACTGGCAAGGAAATCTAGGGCCAAGCCTCGAAATGTAGGCATTCGCAATCAAGGTTCAAAGTATCAAAAACAAAGTGTATCAAAAAGGCAATTTTAAGAGACGTATCGAGATACACCTTGGATATGATATGCATGCATATCAGAGAAAAATTAAGATACGTATAGATATGCATGGAAACACTATAAAAACTTTAATACATCATAAAAATACATCAATAATACTAAATATAAGACCTCAATAGGTATATATACATTAAATTAATATATTTTAATGGTTTTATGAAGAAATACATTGTAGTTAATTATAATTTCATTAAAAAAAAACTATGCTTAACTATAATTTATAAATTAAAATTCTTAAGATTTATGGGATGGGAAAAACCCAACTCTCCCATCTAACCATAAATCATATGTGTTGGCACAACTTCTAAGTGAAAATATAATTGATAATTATTTATTATTTAAATAATTATTATTTATTTTTATTTTCAAAAATTATAAAAAATAAAAAATAAATAAGCATTATACAATATATTCAAAAAATAGTTATTAAAGAAGAAATTTCAATTGCTTTGTGGATATGATAGATTATCTATAGAATTATATTCAATCATTGTGATCAAATAATAAAATTTAATTAATTATTATTTATTTTAAATTATAAAATATAAAAATAAAAAATAATTACTAAAGAAAATTTTTTAGTTGCTCTATGGATATGATAGATCATCCATAGAATTATAATATATCCAATCATTTTGATCAAATGATAATATATAATTAATTATTATTTATTTTTTAATTCTAAAAATATAAAAATATAAAAAAGTTTGTTTTTGTCATATTTTTTCAAAATTTGAAAAATCTTAAAAAATTAACAATTCACACTTGTTTCTTGCAAATTTTTGCATATCTAGCACTCTAGGAATGAGGTTTGGAGTTTTAGAGTCATTTGGAGTGAAAGAAGGCTTATTTTAGGGGAAAAAAGCTTGCTTTCCCCCTTTATTTTTCTTTTCAGTTTTTGGCCATATCTTTTTCGTAGTGTATCAGTTGATACGCTATCAATATGCCCCGATACGCCCCGATATGCTCTGATATGCCCCCGATACAGTGGAAAAAAGATGATACCGCAGATTTTCCACCGTATCTCGTATCGGACTTTTAAAGATATGATATCAGGCATATCATATCGAAATTTGAAACCTTGTTCGCAATGACTATCAATGTTCTAACTTCAAAGATAATTAGAGATGAGACGGAAGCAAAGATAGAGATGGAAACGGAGATGGAGATGAAAAACAAAGACAGAGGCGGAGACGGAGAGGGAGCAGTGATTTGCTTCCTATCTTCCTAAAATTTTTCATGACTTGTGTTTTATTTTGAAAATTTGAAGAATAGTGGAGGGCAAATTTGACATTTTGTTTTTTCGTAACAATGATGTCAATTGTCAAAAATAGTAGGGGTGGTGCAAGACAATAGTTAAACAATAAGGGTATAGTTAGTCAAGTAGGGGTAGTTTAAGAATTTGCCCTTTATTTAATTAAAATTCCTACTACGAAACTAATAATAAAAGTTAACTTGATTCTTGATAAAATTAATAAAAAAGGATAAAATAATACAAGTTAGTATTTTTTACTTTTAATGTTTATTTTCAATAAATTGTAACTACAAGATAATTAAAATGAAAAAATAATAAAAAGTAAAAAATTAAAATTAAGTATAAAAAATACTAAAGATAAAAACAAAAATGAATAATTATAATAAAAGTAATAAAATTTGTTTCTCTTAAATATAATTAATAAATATAAAAAATAAAATTAATGGAATAACCCTGAGAATCAATAAGCCTTAATTAAATTAAATTATTTAACTGATGAGAACGAAAAATATCATATTTGTCTCCCTTAATAATTAGCCTTTTATGTTTATTTTATGCCCAAATGCACTCATAATTCTTATATTTTGGTTTAAGGCACGAAAGGAGGCGTTAGGTGAGAAACAAGGCTAATCGAGTCATTTTACACAATTTTGGCGTCGTGTGGTAGATGGAGCATAAATCTATCATCCGGACTCCGATTGAGATGATTCAAGATGTGTTAAAAAGATAGAGAAATTTTTTACAACTTTCCTGTTTTGAGTTTTGATAAATTCTAACTGCATCAAGATCAAAATCGGGCCCGGATTCTCTACAACTGCATTGGTGACGTATTGAAGACATTCCTTAGCCTTGAAGCTTTCATCCGGGATTTCATCACTCTCCCACTCACACAAGAACATTGTTTTATCTATTTTTGAGTCTTTTCTAGATAAGTCAGACTTGTAGATTGATTACTTAGAGGAATTTTAGGAGATTTGGTAGGCTTCTTTTGAGGAAGTAGAGAGAAAGAAAAGGGGGAAGAAAAATGGCAGCCTAACCTCTCTTCTCCTCTCCTTTCTTCTTCATTCTCTGATTTTCTTGGAGTTTTCACCATGACCATGAGTGGTTAAAACTCTTGTACTTGGTCGAAGGAAGCAAAAGCCTCAGAATCCACCAAACTGTGAGATCTAATTTGGTTTTTATTGTTTAATTCATGCTTTGGATATCGAATGTTCTTCGTTTGATTGCTAGGAAGGCCTACTAGTTTATTATTTGTTACAATCTATTGCTAGACTAGATATCAATTTCGTAATTGTTTGATCCCTCTAATCTGCGAAGCAACTAGGGTTTAATGATTTGCTGTGTCAGAAATTGTTAAATCCTAGGAAGAACTGACGACTAAATTAAATGCAACCGTTTGTGCTTGTGTTGTTTAGTTTCATCGATCTTTAATGTTTAATGCTATTGCTGGATTAAATCTTTAACGCTTGTTTAGGGGTTGTTCAGTAGTAAGGGTTAAGAGGATCGCATGTTTTTCGATTAACTGATAGTAGGAAGATGCAGGAAATTAATTTCTACGATGAATATTCAAAGTTTAAATTGATTTATCTTTGCATCGATGAGCAGTAGTGTAATTCTGATGGTGGATGTAGCCTAGACCAAGATTTGTTCCTTGATTAATTTCAATACTCAAAGTTACCTAAATTCTGATTTAAATCGTGTTCTTTACTAATTCTGATTTCCTTATTTTAAATATGATTTTCGTTACACACACCCCCCCCTTCCATCTTTGATTCACGTAGCACATAATTCGGGTTAGATACTCTCTGTGGGAACGATCCTTACTCGCACTACTACACTTTATTCTCACGAGTATAGGTTTTATTTTTGGGTGCCTACGACAGCACGCCATTAACTAAGGTCAATTAATTATTTATTAGTTTCTTAATTATGCTAATTAATTTAACAAATTTAGTCCACTTAGAAAACGATTATATAATTAAAAATATTAACTAAATAATAAGATAATTATATAATTAGTTAACTAATTATAAATTAATTACTAAAGCTTATTTAATTAGTTAACCAATTAATTAATAACATAATAAATTAGTTAACTAATTAAGTTAATAATGTAATTAAAAGTTAATACATGTTTATAAATAAAATAACAAAAAAAGTAAGAAAATTTTAGTTTCAAAATTAAATTTTATATTTTGATATCTATTTAGATTTCATTGAAAGAATAAAATGACCCAAAAAATTTGTTAATAGAATTAAAAAATTAACAAAATTATTAGTCTTAAACTTAATTATTATTAATCTAAAATCCCCTAATCCACTAAATAAAGATTTAGTAAAAGTCAAAACAATTTAATAAAAAATAAAAACTAATACAATTAGGAAAGTTACAATGCTACTTCTTGGTTGCAACTTGGGTGAGTTGGGTTGGGTTAAGGGCCAACCCAAGCCCAACCCTAAGTCTTAAACCTCAATATTGGGCTTGGCCCAACTCAAGGCTAAGCTTGAGCGTACCGGGCTTAACATGAGGCTAACCCAAATCTCAAGTTGGGCTTGGGCTTGGGCGTGTGTAGGGTGTAGCCCAATTTTTAGGTAGAATTGATTGATGATATTCAAATATGTATATGGTTATAAAATGTTGGGTGGGCTCAAATTGGGTCGGGTGACCCAAGGCCTCAATTAAAGCCCAACCTGAACTTAGGTTAGTCTTAAGTTTTTTACAAAGACCAGCCTGAAGTTCGAAAACTCAAGCCAACCTGTGCCAAAGCTTTGGTTGAGTTTGGTAGGGCTCGGGTTGGGCTCACCCAAGCTGCACTCTATCTCTTTTTGCTTTAAATTCTTTTAACAAAGCCCATGCATCACAAGGGTCCCTCCTAGTTCTCTATGTATAAATAAGTAAGGTTGTCCATGTCATCATGTCTCTTTGAGCTCCAAATCCCCCTTCCTAATTTTTTGCTTTTTTTATTTTTATTTTTTTAATGCCACATAATTGCCCATTAAACCTAAGGAAAAAACATAGTCTAAATTACATATAAGGAGATAAAGAAAGAGGGATTTGCTTTTCTAATGTCTAAGTAAGCGGCACCACTATCCTCCACTTTATCCTAAATTATCTCTAATTCCTATTTATCTCCTAAATTATCTCTAATTCCTATTTATCCTCTCTCCCACTTTTTATCTATATCTATCTAAAGAAAGTTTGGATTAAAAAAATTTAAGAATTATTTAAATATTATAATAAAATTATATAGTAACTTTAAAATATTTATTAAAAACACAAAAAATATTTATAATAGACTAATATGAATAATTTTATATTTTTACAAAATTCATCTGAAATTATGTACTAACAATATATATTATAATTTTATGGACTATTCAATTTAAATGCTATTCAAATAATAAAACTTTGACATCAAAATATAAAATATTATTTAAATATTTCAATAACTAAATATCTTAAATAACAAAACATTAAAAATAGATAAATAATTATATATCAAACTGTTTAATAATTTTAAAATAGTTAAAATAACGAAATTAATTAATAAATGTAATTTTATTTAAAGTAGAAAAATAATTATAATAAATTTCATAACATTCAAATTAATAATAATTTCATATTTTACAAAATTAATAATGAAACTATGTAATAATAGTATAAATTATAATTTTATGGATAATTAATATTTTAAAATTTTAAATAATTATATTATTTAAATAACTAAATGATATTATAAAATAATTTCACTTATATCAATTAATAATTCTAGAAAATAACTTCCAAAAAATTTATATTTATTAATAATAATTTAAAAATCTTAATCTATATTTATATATACTAAAATTCATATTTATTTTATTTTATTAATTATTTATTGTTTTTGTCATAAATATATTTTCAATAATTATGTATTAATCTATTTTGTTTTTATTTTACAAAAAAAAAATTAATAATTATTGGAGATTAAACTACTACTATTTAACTTTTCTAAATTTAATTTTTTGTACTTATTGTATTTTTGTTATTGATTATGTATTTTTTTAATATTTTTTAGAGATTAAACTATTTATTGGATAATTTAATATATTTTTAGTATTTATTGTATTTTTGTAATTATTTTATTTATTGTATTTTTATTAGTTTTTATTATATTTTAATTATAAATTTATTTTCAATAATTGTATATTTTTGCTATAAATTTTAATAATTATTGAAGATTAAACTATTATTATTTATTAGAGATTAGACTATTAGTTTCATTGAAATTAGGAGTGTTCATGGGTTGCTTCAATTAGGTTGCAGGCTATTTGGCCAACCAAATTGACCTGGTCAAATTGGGGAGTTGGTCACTCGAAATTGACTGACGATTAGTGAAAATTGGCCAATTCAGGTTGTATCGGTTTGGGCCAATTTTCAGTTTGGTCGGTCGATTCAAAAGATTTAAACTCAAAAATTAAATTTAAATTTAAAAATATAGTGGTGTTATTTTAAAAAAATAAATTTATGATATAAAATATTTTAGACTAAAGAATTTGGAATTTTTTCTTTTCTGTATTAAAAAATATATTTAAATATAAAATATTAATATATATTTATGGTTAGGTTAGTTAAGTTTTGGTTGGTTTACAAATGACCAAACCAAAACTAATTCAATCTGGTCGGATTGGGAAATTGTTGAAGCAAAGCTGATTAGAAATAGTAGAAACCGACCAACTTGGGTCGAATTGGTGATCGGTTTCATCGGTTTGATGAATAACACTAACTAAAATTAATTATTGTTATTTGTATTGTAAAAAATCATTAAAAATAGTATAAAGAATATAAATAATTATTAATTATTTAAAAGGTTAACATATAAAACAATATATTCTTATGTATTTCTAACAACACTCATACTTCATACGGGTTGGGACCCCGCTGATAAAGTTATAGGGGTGCAAATGGATCGAATCATGATTCGATCCGAGATCTAATCCTATTTGGTTGAATTCAGGTCACCCCTGTTTGGATCTTTAGATTGGATCGGAGTCGGATTACCCCCTATCCAATCCGAGAAGTTTCGATCTGATATATTATATATTTATAAATATAAATAGATACAAATATATATATATATATATATGTTATTTACTTATTTATAAGTATATTTTTTATATTATATATTTATAAATTTATTATATTATTTATTTTTTATAAAAAAACATGTATATATATGATGAAAATAATTAAAAATACACGTATTTTTTGTTTTTTACTTTATTTAAATTAGTATATTTTATTTTTCTTTTAATAATTTATTGATTTTTAAAGAAAACAAGTCGGATCAGATTAGATCCAAAGATCCAACTTATCAATAGGATTCGGATTCAAATCAAGTCCCATCTGATCGGATCGAATCAAATCAAATCCAACATGAATAGTGTTGGATTGGATTCGAATAAACCTTGATTTGATAAAGTTATATGTGATTCTTCTTAAAAATTCTTCTAACCTAAAACCAACTCATTATATTATCTTGAATCTATATATATAACCTAAAAGCAAAAGGGAGTACGACAGATTGTTGTGCATTACCAAATGGAATCTTTTTTTATATAACTTAAATGAAATCTTATAATCTTATAATCTTTCCCTTTTCATGCTTTTAACCATAACCTAAATGAAATATTTCCCTTTTTCATATTTGTTAAAAATTGTCTTTATCTCTCATTTTATTTACAATCGGGCCATGTTTGGTGTGCCATGCGGGTCGGGCTTCCCTTCCCTATGATATTTTAGGGAGTTGGCCTGGTAGGCCTGTGATGTGTTGTGGGCCAAGTCTTAGGCTAGACCGGGCCATGAACCGGGTTAATCCATGTTTTTTAAAATTTTTGAAAAAAATAATGAAAAGGTTAACATAAATTAAAAAATAAAAAAAAAATAAAAGAGATCTTAACATTTTATTTTATATGAATTTTTATGTATACAATTGCTTATATATGCAATAATAAAATGAAATAATATAATAAATTTGAAAATAAAACTACATATTATATAATTATTGTATATAATATATGGCCTGAGACTGTCTGGGCTTGTGCCGTGCCGTGGGCCAACTCTTAAGCGAAGCCGGGCCATGAACCAGGCTAAGCCATGTTTTTTAAAAATTTTGAAAAAAATAATGAAAATTTTAACATAAATTAAAATAAATAGACCAAAAACATAAAAAATATCTTAAAATTTTATTTTATATGAATTTTGATGTATACAATTGAAAAGAAAATTATATATATTAATATATTATATAATTATTGTGTATAATATACGGCCCGAGCCCGCATGGGCCCTTGTCGTGTCATGGGCTGAGCTGGTTCACAGGCCAAGTCTTAGGCTAGGCCGCGCCACAAACCGGGCTAAGCTATGTTTTTTACAAATTTTGGAAAAAAAATAATAAAAAAATTAACATAGATTAAAAAATAGACCAAAAAAATTAAAGAAGATCTTAAAATTTTATTTTAGCTCGAGCCTACATGGGCCCATGCTGTCCCATGGGTCAGGCTGGTCCACAGGCCAAGTCTTAGGCTATGCCGGGCTAAACCTGTTCATGGGCTCGGTAGCCCAATAGTTCAGCCCAACCCATTAACAACGCTAAATTAATTAATTAAATAATTTGAGATAGCCTTTACCAATCTTGTGTTGATAATACATAAGTTTTATTCATTTATTTATTTACTTATTTTACTAAATTATTTAATTAGTTAATAATTAAATAATCTAACAAATCATTATTGCTAGCAAAGTATGACATAGAATCGTGTATATATTTATATATATTTACTCTCTCTCACTTGAATGTCTATTTTTCTCATTTATTTTATAAATTTATTTATTTATTTATTAAATTAAATTAATTATTATTTAACTATTTAAAACAAAAAATACAATGACAAAAGTCATCTCTCCCTCTTTCACTCTATTGCCCAATGGTCATGATTATTTATTTTATTAAATTAAATATATAAATTTTTATTTATTTTAAATATATATTTTTTAATAAAATTTTACCTTTCACAAAATTTTTCCTATATAATAAATTACCTTTCACAAACCATTTGCCATCGTATTTTGCTTTGCAACTGAGGCTCCTCCCCTATCAGTTAACGAAAAAAAAAATGTAATCTCAAATAATTTTTACCAACCACGTGTAAAAATAGAATAGATCCCCGAGTAATAAAAACTAGTTTAATGTGACAGTGACACACAATCCTTTCTTAACCCAAAACTTTACTTCCGGACGGGGGCCGTTATTGAAAATTTTATTAAAAAATCATTAAAAAAAAGTCTAGAAGGACCTATATCTTTTGATAATCACCTATAGTCTATACAAAAGGCTAATCAGCATAAAAAGATTAAAATCCATAAAACAAAACCGGTCTAGTTGAGACTAAAATGTAAAAAAAGAAAAAAGAAAACACTATACACCGTTATCTCTGATAAAAAAGATCACTACTAACCAGTAAAAATCTGATTCAAACCACACTACTTACTAATTTATTATATTATACCTTTTTAATGTTTAGTTACCCAATCTAATTTTATTTATTTATTTAATTTTTTAAGAAAGAAAGAGAAGCCTTCATTTTATTAAAGATTTGAAAATGTGTACGTCCAGACCATCAAAGAGTTGAAAAGGCCCAGACAGATTCCTGATCATTAAATACAAAATACCATGCAGATTTAAACTAAGATTCTGTGCAGCTACCCAATCCAAATTAAAAACACTATCTATTAGAAACGTGATTAGCCATGTTTTAGAAAAATAATTAAAATATTTATAATTTAAAATAAACACATGGTTACCAATCCAAATAAAAAAAAAAGACAATCTTTCCTACACTCAATCCTATCACAGGGAAAACATATGAAGTAGTGTGGGAATCATGCAAATATATTTATATCTACTTTTAATTCTCATTCAAATACAGCTACCCATTCAATCAAATCAAATCAAATCAAATACGTAATTCTCTATAGTTTAGAGCTTAATTTAGTTGGCCGGTCGTAGGGACATTCTATTTAGATCTCTCTGTAATGACTTGTTCCCTTAGTCAGATTTTATTTTCTAAGGCAGGAGTTAGATTTGACAAACCGGCCGGGTTGGATTCAGACGTCTGAGCTGCTTATTTTAGTTTGATGTTGGAAATCAATCATCGGCCCTGGTGCCAGTTTTAGCTCTTCATTTTTCAAATAGCTTTAGAAAGATTTGACCAAAAAATGAGTTTTGTGTTGATAAACTGGATTAGATTCAAGGATTAAAGTATCGGTATCAGATATTGTATCGGATAACTTAGATACGGATACATTTTTAAAATATATGGATACGATAAGAAAATATATAAAAATTTCATAAATATATTAATAATATTAAATTTAAGGTGAAATAACAACAAATAATGTATATATATATATATGTATATTTTAATGATGTATATGGAAGAATATATTACAATTAATATAATAGGATGCATAGATACTAAACAATTTTATTGATAATGTATCAAACAAGAATCCAAAATGCGAAACATATGCTCCTATTATATTTTAATTATTATATCAGTTATTCTCTATTTTACTATTTTAACATTTTTACATTAATAAAGAAGTCAACTGAATATTAAATTATCAAACGTAAATTAAAATATTAATTAATAATTTATAAAATATATAATCTCAACCTAAATTATATCAAATATATTAAAATTTATAAGATACATATCATATGCAAATTCACAATTTTAACTACTAAAATGATTATTTCATTATTAATATTTTTATTTTTATAAATTTTTAAAATTAAAAATATTTTTTATATAAATGTAGATTAGTAGATTTGATAGATTCAATTTAATATTATATTCTTGAATATTTTGTAAACAAATTTTATTTTTGTAAATAATAAATATGTTATAGTTTAATGTTAATTAAAATATTAATTAATATTTTAAAAATTATATAAAATTTTAAAATACATATTCTATGCAAATTTATAAATTTTAAGTACTAAAATAATTATTCTATTATTAATATTTTTATTTCTATAATTTTTCTAAAGTTAAAAAACTTTTTTTTATACAGATGTATATTAGTAGACTAAGTCATGTGCAAATTTATAAATTTTAAGCATTAAAACATTTGTTCTATTATTAATATTATATGTGTATAAATTTTTTGAAATTGAAATTATCTTTTGAAATAAATGTGGACTTGATATATTATTTATTCCATCATTTTATAGAATTCTAATTTTGAATGTTATTTTTTTAATTTTTAGTTGGAATTGTTAAACATAATTATTTAATATGTATTTGAATTTCCTTTCCACATTAATAATAAAAGTTATTTTATTTTACATATTAACATAGGTATTGGGATATTTTCATGGTTTAAGAGTGAATATGTTACGTGTATTTTTGTTGTCACCCCAATGACAACATTAAGTGGGGTGCATACCGCGTATTCAGCTCATCCGGACTTCTTTGAAGTTCATTGGGGGAATAGTCTAATTGGTCAAAGTCAATTTCTAAGATATCACACCTTTCGGACATCATGGTATATGTAATTAGAAAGAAAAATAATCAAGTACATTAGAATAGAACTTATACGGTACGAGGTTTCAATATATAATTCAATTTTGAAAATTTAAACCTAGAAATAAAACAAAATCAAATACTAAATTTTACAACAGCCCAGTTCAATGTGTGTTGCTAATTTGTTACTTGCTAGACACACTGGACTTGGGCTTCATACAGGCACAGCTAAAAGACTGGGCCACATTTTAAAGCCCCATTCATTAAATGGGTAATGGGTTGAGTGTAGTTCTAGCTTGCTATATCCGAGGGGGAATGTTAGGCCTTAAATTCTTGGTTCACAAACCTCGTGCTTTAATTTATAAAGGCCTTGACAATTTATTTATATATTTGAATTTGACTTTGATAAAACATATGTTTTATTTTGGACCATATACAGGTTCATTATACACCAGACAACTGAAACGTTGCATTGACACAATTTTCTATACCTTGGTTGTATTATGGACTTTGCATCCAGTTTAACAAAATAAATAAAAAAAAAAAAGAAAAAAACGTATCACTAGAATGTAGCTTCTCCTCGAATCAAGTGTAGTATCCTATTGCAGATAAGAAATGAATAAAATTAACACACTTTGATGGGTCTTTTGGGCAAGACTGGACTCTGAGGACCGTTTGGCTATTCCAGATTTGAATAGGATATCCTTATCAGCAATAGGATATTACACTTTGATGGGTCTTTTACCGGGTCTGTACCCTTCAAACATTGGTGGTCTTGGTCTGAAAAATCTGGAGTGGATGAATAAACCCAGTTTGGCTGAGCTTGGTTGGAATATTCCGAATGATAAGGATAATTTTTGAGTAACAAGTATCTAAGAAGGGATTCCTTTTCGGATTCTAAGCCAAGTAAGAGGCACTCTTAGGCTTGGAAAGGAATCCTTTCAGTTAGGTATTTGATTAGCAGAGGAGCTGGTTGGATCATTTGAAATGGTGAATCCACTAAGTTTTGGACAGATAATTGGACTAATGAGGGACCTTGCTGGTGGGGCTGGATTCAATTAGAAACCCTGACCTTAGAGTGAGTGAAGTAATTGATCATAAGGATTTGGAGGGAGGATTCGATTAGGAACCTACGCGGGCACAAATGTAAATTTCAAATGTAGCCAGCGTTCAGACCGCCGCCTTAAATAACTGGCCAAAACCTAAGCTGACGTTTCTGAACCACTGACACAAATGGCAATTTCAAATCTAGCCGACGGTTTACTTTTATTTGTACCGGTGGTTTCCAATGCCGGTTTATGGAAGGATAAGTCGAAAATTTTGACAAACTGCCGGCAATGCTTCAATTCAATAGCTTAAGTTAGTGTCACCTACACCGACGATTTTATGCGGACATTGCAGCGGTCTTTATTTTTGCCGACAATGGCTATACTGGGAAAGAAAGAGCGCTGGCAAACCGCTGGCTTAAATCAATGTCGGCGGTCATGAAATTTGTGCCGATGAATCCTAACCGCCGGCTAAAGCCTGCTTTTTTATAGTGTAACAAGGTTAATAAAATCTGGGATATGAGAACCACTCAAAAAAATTAAAATTTCCATGTTTCTTCTCCTAAATGGGCCCCTCCAAGAAGATGCTTAATGACAGAGGGATTGAAATTGATGGCATGTGTTGTGTATGTGGGGAAGATGAAGATATTAATCATATTTTTATCAATTGCCCAATAGCTAAGAAAGTGTGGCTCACCACATCTAGCACCTTCCCAGTTCCCCATGATTTGAGTCAGCGCATTATCGAGTGGTGGAAGTCTGTGGTTTCTTGTGATAGGAGACATTACAAAGATGAGTTAAGAAAGGAAAACTTTGCTGTCTTATACATCTCCGCCCCACCCACAGCACATTTCTGCCATGTATTGGGAATATCTCCTGATGATAACATCATTGAGAAATATTCCCAATACATGGCGGGGATATGCTGTGGGATGTTGTAGGGTGGAGATGTGAACTCTTTTTAATAAGAAACTGATCCCCCCTCCCCTTATAATTGAGAGGGCTTGGATCTCTTTCTTTGAAATGACTAAATACATGGATACAAGTCTGAAAACCACAAAGAAATGCTGTGTATCCAAGTTACATGGATGAATCCAAATATTGATGGGATTAAGATTAATTTTGATGCCTCATGCATTGATGGGCAATGCACAATTGCTTGTTTGGATAGGGACTATGCTGGCCAGATTCTCGACTTTTAAAGCATATAAGCTAGGCCTATAGGAATCTCCTCCATCAACCTAATCAAAGCGTGGGAAGCCCACAATGTACTCTCAACTCTAACAGCAAAAAACTAATTATCGAAGGCGATTCAAAGTTAATCATTGATTATTTGAAGAACCGTGTGGAGCATCCTTAGAGATTGAAGTTCATCATCATTGAAGGCTGCTGCGTGAGAGAATTGAGGCTTCAGTGGTGTATCGGCATATTTCCTTCTGGAAATATGATTGCAAATTGGCTTACAAATCATGCTCATTCTAATATTGTTTCTCTGTCTAATGTTCATAGAGCTTAAATCTGACCGTGTTGATTTGACCCGCCAATCTTATATGAATGCCCCAGGTATTTTCAAATAAGGATAATCCATCGAGGTCTTTAGGGATGCTAATTGATTGTCTCACAACTCACAACATCACTCCTGAGGAGCAGTGTATATTTTATATAGGTATGTTATCTTTGAAAAAAAAAAAAAAAGGTAAATACAGGCTCAGTTTGAATAATATAAATACAAATATGTAGAATGCAAAAATTTATATTTTGTATGCATTTATACGATACATATTTATATTTATATTCCTTCCAGATTGAGCCTAACTTTCCTTGTTGATCGATATCATTGGCCTGACTCTACGGCCCATTCTTCTGATTTTTGTAGGCCTTCATAAGTAGTTCATTTCGACGCTCACTTTGACTGATTCTCTTTCTTCATCTTTATTTGGTGGTCCGATTTTGACTATAACATTGCCTATCTTCTAAATGAGAAATTGAAAAATTCTCTCAATAGTTTTCCATCTTGAAACATGAAAGGACAACCTCACCTATACTTTCAACTAAAGCCGAAATGTGGTTAAAAAGGAGATTAGGGGTTTGGATGGTATTCGAAAATCGGATTTTAAATTCAAGATTTAATATAATTAAATTAAATTGCAATAATTCAAATATTATAGTTGGCCACTATTCATACCGTAATCGAATCGATGAATTATATATTTAAACGTACCTTACCTTCTGAATTGTCATCACTTATCCCTTCTTCGGTTTACATTTGTGTCGTTACACGTATCTACACTATTCATCAATTCAAAGGTTAAAGGAGAAAATCGAGGTTGGTTTGGAGGTTGAATGTTCGGTAATGACTTGTCTTTTATTTATTTTTTATTTCTTCTATTAAATTATTTATTTTTTATTCAACCATCTCTCCGGCAAGTTACATTTATTTATTTATTATAACAATTTAACTGGAGGAGTTGTGAAATTTTCATCGAGACAATTGTTCTTCTATTGACATTGTTTCATGAGCTGAGTTGGACCAAGGAAGAGAGTTTTATTTTTTCTTCTTCTATTTTTACAAGTATATCATCCTTGATGGAATCTAAGACTTCAACCATTGGATCATGATGTTAATATTCAAACTAAATTGGATGTTTAACTAGGTTCATGATCCCCATTGGCCATTGCATAGTGAAGTCTAGATGAGGAGAAGGGAAAAGCAGCAGGTTGCACGCCCGATGATCAATCGCTTTCCTCATCACAAGAATCAACCATCCGTTACATTCCAATAGACGCAACATCATCATTATCATCATCCTCATGCCGTTGAGATTCTGACTGATTGAATGCCATGGTCATCCACATCCAGTGTTTTTTTATTGCTTCGTTGCAAAGTGAGTGAAAAAATAAAAGTATTTTCTGTTCTGAGACGTGTGCTGTGCTGGGGAGTGGTGGAATAGTTTGGAGGAGAGGAGGTTAGGCTTAGAGCGAGGTGAGGTGGCGAGTGAGAACCTACATAAGCATTGCCATTTACATCTAAACCGTCCAAGCATGTTGGATGGCCCAGATGAAAGCGATGGGATGATGATGAATTGGTGTGGCTACTACTGGTAACGGCTGCTAACCACTGGCATTGACTAACGCGTTCTGCATTCCAACTTTCCGACGATGAGTTTTACAAGTGTAAGCTGAGAAAACTGAAAAACGCGTCTTATCGTTTATTAAGTGTGATGAGATGATAAATACATACACCAATTCAATTAAAAGACTGGACACGACAAATTATTATTAACTGTAATAGCAATTTGGGAACCCGAAGATAATAAATAATAAATAAAAGGGAAAACTAAAAAGAAAAAACATGACGTAAACCATAATAGTTACACAGACAAGGAACGGAAAGCGCTGATGTAGAAACTAGAAAGAAAGAGACAGACATTTCTCTCTGTAGCTTACTGAACTCACAAATCTCCTCCCCCCTTCCTTTTTTTGTGTTTTCTCAGTTAAAAGAAAAGAAAATGAAAACTGAAAAAGCGTGATTGTGGAGCGCTATCTGCCGAGAACCGAAACTCCCGCGCTCTGCATAGAGATTCTCAATTCCCCAATGGATTGTATTTAAGATCTTTCTCTCTCCTCTCTCTCTCTCTCTCTCTCTCTCTCTCTCCCAATGTTTTCATATTTTTCACTTCAAATCGTCTCTTTCTCTCTCGCTGCTTCGCTCTCTCAGCTTCTGTTTTGGTTTCTAGCCTGGCTCTCTCTTTCTCTCACACTCTGACTCGATTCATTTATTCTCTCCTTTTAACGTTTTCTTATCGTAGATTTATCCTTCTTTCTTTTCTCTCTCGCCGGCCGACATCCTCAGATCCGTACAGGGAACAATACACCATCCAATGCTTGGACTTTGACTGATCGCCATCCAATAGTCGTAATGGGGCAGTGCTATGGCAAGAACATTCCCGTCGTCGAAGACGGCGCCTCTGCTCCTCACGATCGCCCACAAACACCATCCACCTCTACAGTCGGCAACGGCACTGCCACTGTTCCTTCTGTTAAGAACACACCTGCTCACTCCTCCACCAGCCCTTGGCCTAGTCCTTACCCTTATGGTACTAGTCCTCTCCCTGTCGGAGTATCTCCTTCACCGGCCAGGTCCACTCCTCGGAGATTCTTCCGTCGCCCGTTCCCTCCACCTTCCCCTGCCAAGCATATCAAGGCGACTCTCGCAAAGCGTCTGGGCCCGCCAAGGCCCAAGGAAGGCCCGATTCCGGAGCACGGGACGGACGTTGAACGCCCACTCGATAAGAGCTTCGGTTACGGGAAGAATTTCGGTGCCAAGTACGAATTGGGAAAAGAGGTAGGCCGGGGCCATTTCGGGCATACGTGCTCGGCCAAGGGCAAAAAGGGAGAGCTGAAGGGTCAGTTGGTGGCAGTGAAGATCATCTCCAAAGCAAAGGTGCGACTTTGAATCTGATAAGCTTAATTGATAGTTATGTATCGTCTTCTGCTCATATCTTGATTTATGCTAAATCCTATCTCCACTGAAAGCTTACGGAATTCTTTGGATCATTCATATTACTAATGTTGATGGCTAGAGCTAGAGCCTCTTTTTTCCCCTTAAAGTTCAAATGGGTTGCCGTACCAAGGACTGAATTAGAATTGAAGAAATAAGCCCTCTCCTTCATTGTCACTTGTTTTTGCCTGTTTAACTGTGGGTTTAGTTTTCATTTGGTCTCACTAAAGAGATCTTAGAACTCCTGCAGCTTGTATTTTTTTTTTTAGGATTTGAAATCACGTCTGAGACTCTGATTCATCATGAGCCTCTTTTTTAGATCGCTAAAATTATGTCTGAGGCAAATCATGTCTTGAGGCTCTGATTCGTCAAGCTTATGGAGTTCTTTAGATCATTGAAATTACTAACACTGATGACAAGAGCCTCTTTTTCCCCCTCATTAATTAATTCGATTTGGTTTCCGTATGAAGGATTGAATTGGAAATGAAGAAATAATTTTGCTCCTTCATTGTTGAAGTTGATTGTGCGGCGCAAATTCTTTAAGTTACCTTGTTTAGCTGTGGATTTATAGCCTGATTTGGTCTTAATAAAGAGACCTTAGAACTCGTGTGGATTGTATTTTTTTTAATATTTTGAAATAATGTGTGAGGATCTAATTCGTCAAGATGAAAATTTCTTTAAATCCAGCTGCTTATTTCCTATATTTACCTCGTTGAAAAAATGCTTCCCCCCTCCCCGAAAAAAATGATTTAGTAACTGAACCTTTCGACCTTTAGATTATTCTTATGCTTATTCTTCTCTGAGTAGTACTGTTCTACATGAATGGAAGTTCAAAATTAGATAACAAAAGTATGGTTCTCAAAGTCAGAACGAACATTATTTAAAAGTTAGGAGATCTATGCATTCTTGTGTGAATCACAGTACTGATGGGTAGCAAATAAAAAAGGATTGAGAACTTTTTTTTTCTTTTTGGTAAATTATCCAATTAAAGTCCTACTTATGACTTACGAGTATGTTGAGCTCTCACATTTTATCAGGACTATAGAGAATTATCTTGCAGGTATTTGTTACTGAGATGGAGCATGCTGACTGTTGAGGATGCAGATGCACTGTAATTGTGATTGATGATTTGCAAGTTTTTCACTTTCTTTTCTTTTTCTTTTTGGATGTACAATTTGTTAGGAATTGGAATGCTATTTAGTGCAAAACATCCTTTGTGTTTTTCCATGTTTAGCCTTGTAACACTTATTTTTTTCGTATTGATTCTTCTATTGAAGTAGGCAACTGAAAAACCAACTCTCACATAAAAGAACGCATGCCAGGGAAACCAATCTAATGGCAATGCTTTATCTTTAACTGTTAATGTAGTGAAGGTTACTAGTCAACAATGGGCATCTTGGATTTTCTAGATGAGTAATGACGAACTTGGAATCAATGTCTAGTGACATAAACAAAAGAATATTTTGGCAATAAAGTGTAATATTCTATTGATGTAAAAAGTGAAAACAAAGGTCCAATACATTAAATGCAGCATCTAAAATGAGGTACTAAAGCACTTTTTGCTATATATGCAAGTCATTATACATCATATTAAATATATTCTATGGTTCATGGTTCACATTGATGTTTACTTGTTGGTAAGCTACCTAAAAAGTATAATTGATATTTGGTATGAAATTCAGGAGATTAAATCTTGGGCTGGCAAGTGTGAGGACTTGGGTTTGAGTCTGAGAGTGGTCACTTTGTGCGAAAAAATGCCAAAGGTTACGACTGTATTTTTTTTTATCAGCATGGTTGGGTCCAACATTGGATAATGGCCTTTTATTCCTACACTATTACTAAGACACTGGTATCATGTAGATCTCTTAGAGGCATGTCTTCTTTAAGAGGTTCAATTAGAATGTGTAACAGAAGTATTCTTATTTAATTTCTGGTATCTTGTAGATCTCTTAGACACTGGTATCAGTTGAAGAGATTCAATCTCCTAGGATTCTTATTTAATTTCTGTGACTAGAAGTTAATTGTATTAGAATGTGTAGCAGAAACATCCTCGTATCCACTTTGTACTGTCTCTAAAGCTGATATGAGGACCCAAAACACATATCTGTGCTACTACTTTCATCCCTAATCCCCACTTCTTTTAGTCTCTTTTCTTCTTCAAGGTCATCTCTCCATTGCAATCTTTCTTTCCCCTTTTTGGCTAATTGATCCTCTTTTTACATCTTCTCCACATGCGCATTAGTGTTTAAAAGTGCAAGGCATAGGGGTCAATTTGCGCCCGTGGCACAAGGCGTAAGGCGAGGCGTGTGCCTTTTTGAAGCAAGGTGCAAAAATTAAAAAATGTCAAAAAAATAAAAAAATGCCAAAAAATTCAAAAAAATATTAAACATAATATTAATAAAAAAAATATAAACTTAAAATTTAAAATAAATGTTTTAAAAACCTATTATCTAAAATTAAAATACATAAACATAACATGTAAAGCATATTCAAATGAGAATTTAAAAATAAAACCAAACATATAAAACATTTTCAAGCATGTAAAATCCACAATCTTTTTTTCCTCAATTGCATTACTTCAAGTAGCTAATGTGATGTAAAACATATTACATGCTTGATTCTACAAGCCACCTTTGTGCTATGCTTCTTGAGGCAAGCCCAAACAAGTCCATGTTAGGGTCTTAAATTCTTAATTTTCATATAAAAAATAATGATTTTATAATTTTAATTGCTTTTTAAGAAGATATTTTATTAGGATAAATGAATGAACAACATTACCAAATAGGGGGTTCGCTTGCCTTGAGGGGTGTGGCATGGGGGTCCAAGGGCAGAGCCTTGACCCAGCCGCTAGGTTCAAAAAAAGCAAAAGAGCGTCAAATTTTCAAAAGATGCACGCCTGGGTTGAGGTGCAAGGTGCATCAAGCGCATGCCTAAGCGCACTAGGCGTGTGCCTTTTGAAAGGGCTGTGCCTAGGACCTGGGCGAGGCGCCTACCCTAAAATGTGCTCGCTTGTGCGCCTTTTAAATCATTGATGCACATAAAGAGCTATTCAATATAATAAAGTTTTTTTTTTTTTTTTAACTATAAAATAATACACCTTAGCTAAACAAAAAGAGAAGGTAAAACATGAAAAGGAAAAGGCATGAACCAGAATCTGATTTGTGTCCATGAGTTTGCTTGGCAAGATGAAAACACATGAACTAGGAAACTTGTCTGCAGGTAAGTGTATACCATTAAAACAACCAAATCTTTTTGAATTATAACATTAATATACCTATAGAATAACATTTAAAGGTTTAACTTTGTTAACATAGTTAGCATTCTACAAGGAAAATGGCACTCTTCATGTACATTAGCAGATCAGCTGTTCACAAGGATAAAAAGGAAAACATTACATAGAAGTGTCCTCAAGAAGCCATGGAGTGTCTGGATCTGATGCACCCAACATGAACATTTCATTCATTTAGGAGAATTCATTCAACACCACAAAAATCATGACAAAGAAAAACTATGTACAAAAGCATGCCTCCTCCCTAGTTTTATAATGTTCCTTGTTTTCCTAGAATGAAGTATTTCAAAAACTTATAAAATCTTTCCCCACCCTTCCCACTTTTTCTCATGATTTTGAGAAAAAGTGAAATGGCCAAAAACTATTTGATGGCTGCTCTCTGCAGTTCTAAAGGGCTGACTTTTCAAAGAAGAAAAAAAAGAAACCCCTTCTGAAAACTCAAAAATTTGGCTTTTTTTTCAACCAGAAAACTGTTTTCAATGGGCAATTGATGGTTAGCATAATGTTGAGGTGCAAAACATAAAACCAAGTAGGCTATTAGGCTTTAGAAAACCATTTTTTGGTTTTCACTTTTCAATAGAAGTCTCTTATCATCAATTTAAAAAAAGTAGGGCCAAATTTTATTAGGAGTGCTATAAAAATTTCAACCAACGAAACCCCGTGCTGATTAGTTCTAATATTGTCAATTTTATAAGATTTAAATGTGGTCATTCAATTTAATTTCTTTAATGTACTTTGAATGTGGCCATTATATGTTGTCTTTTTGGTTACCCAAAAAATGTATTCTCCAGCTATCCAATTAGAAATCCTTGTGTCATTAATCTAATTCTAGTAACTAGGTATCCACAAAAACAAAAAAAAAACCCAGTTCTCATCTACCACTCACAAAATACCAAAAAAGAAAACAAATTACCATTTATTTTGGACCCATTTTCTCTTTTTAAGAGTAGTTAGGGCTTAGAATTATAAAAAGAAAAAAATGCTATTTTTGCAAGATCCAACATGGTCAACAGTCTCTGTCGTAATAATGATGGCTTTTAATCTATATATTTAAAAACGAAAAGATAAAAGAACAATTCATTAGCACACCCTCCCTGCCTTAATTATAAATCCTTAGAAATCCTTTTTTTCCCTAAGAATTACCTTTGCAACTAGCTATTCAAATCACCCATCCCTTTTTCTGTACTTGTTTTCTAGGAAGAAGAGCTAAATTTCTCTTAGATGAGTGGTATCTCTGTTGATTTAAAAGTTTTGGTCAATCTTGATTGATTCATTATTTAGAATTGGAAAAAAAAAACATGTAGGTTGGGGTACTATGTCTTTGTTGAATGAATAGGGTGCCCTATCTAATTGAATATGTATAATAGAAACCAATTTAAGGGCAGTACTATATATATATTTTTCCACTCTTCTTATCTGATTATCAATAAAATGCTTAGATCATTTCTTATCGATAAAAGAAATACATTTGCAACTAGCCCGTGCTTAGCAGTGCTACTATGCTTTTAATAGCCATCATATGTGCTCTCCTTATGCCATGCATGGCAAGTAAAGATAAAAGGGTAAAAAGATGAAAATACTTGTTTAAATGTCTTAACTCAATGATTATATTTGAAGATTGAAATATTTGGGTAACCACCCTTTGCAAGCATTTTATTACATGAATACTATTAGAACACTCTGATTTAACTTTTGTGGCCTGGATGTGAAGCCAAGGCAAATATCAGTTTTATATAGTAAAGATGTCTCTTGATAGAGATCAATTGTGGGTGCTATGGGGATTAAGGATGAGTTGAAAAAAGTATCCTTTATCATCTTTGATAAGTGGGTGCTGTGGGGAAGCAGGTTTAAGAGACTTTGTTTGGGCATATGGTGAATGTTTCTAATTTCCATATGGGTTAAAACTAGGTTAGGTCAATGACCAGTCTGATGTACACCTTAGTTGGACAATGTTACATATTTTCTAGATCAGACGACTTGAATTTATAATTTTTACTAAGAAAATGTATCAAAACATAATTAAGTAGATATAAATTTTGATGATTCTAAATGGCAATGACGTCATTATACAACAATAAGTAAAATATAGAACATTTAGTGATACATATCTAATTAAATCCATCATAATTAAATGCACTATGAAAATCAGGATATTCTATTAAATACTACTAGTTTGCCTTTTACACAGAGGACTGTTTACAGGCTCAGAAACTCAAATGAAGAATTAAGACAGTGGAAGCTAGAATTTTTGGTCCTCACAATCTGAACGTTGAATTACTAGAGATGGAGATGATTTCAGAGAGATGAAGGTGCTCTCCTCAGAAAATGCGAGAAAGTTAAACAGGGATAGGTGTATAGAGCATGTTCTGACGTATGTCTTGTTTTAATTTGTTATCCTTCTTTTTCCCTTGTGTGTTTTTTTATTGATTTTTTTCTTCTTAAGCTTAGAACCATTGATCTGGGTACTGGTGTTGATACCAAGGTTCAAAATATTGATACACCCCAATACGGGGGAAGGGATGTATCAATACTTTGAACCTTCTGCTTTTATTTTATCTTAGTTTTTTTTTTTTTTTTTCAAAATTTCATAGAATGGGCTATTTTTATAGAAGGTTTCTCAAAAGTCCCTTAAAATAGGTGTATCGGGAGTCAAAAGATACAATATGATAGCCTGTATAAAAAAATTGTACCTTGGTTGATACAGACAGAAATAGAAAGATTACTGGCTCCATTTAGCAGGCACTTTTTTTCTAAAGAACAGTACTCATAAATAAGAAGAAAAAAGTGATTGGTTGGACATAACTTACCATTCAAAGCACAAAGTGTTTCTCTTCACTTATTCAGTTACCAAAAAATAAAAAAAAGAAACAAAATAAAGGATTAGTGATGTCAAGATTCATTCTCTACAAGGGCATTGTTTGGTGCAAGAACATTTGAGCCTCTTGTTATGGAACTTGTTCTCAACCTTTTAGTAAAGACATCTTGTCTATGCCAATTTTGTTCATTATCATTTTACTTTGGCAGGCTAAATTCACAGAGTAGCTTCCAAAATGGTTATTTTCTCCTTTTGTGAGAAGTCTATGATACTTCAACAAAGAAGATTATGATAGCAAAATACAGAGTTGTGAGAAAAATGGTTACCTAGTAAAAGGAATTATTTGATTGATATCATTTTTGAACATTTTATTTTTATATGCTTATTTAATAGGCAAGTATACTTGTATACATTTGACCATTCTATGTTGCATTTTCCCCATAGATGTCATGAATCTTCAGATTTTATTGGTGATTACGGTGCAAACTTTCCTTACCAATTTCCATTCACCAGTTTATGGAAGTTCTATTTCAATGAACTTGAATGTTGACTTGAGCATCATTCTATAACTGAATTAGTTGTATGTGGCAGATGACAACACCAATATCAATTGAAGATGTTCGTAGGGAAGTGAAAATCTTGAAAGGCTTATCTGGGCATAGGAATCTGCTCAAATTTCATGATGCATGTGAAGATGCCAATAATGTCTACATAATTATGGAGTACGTTTACTTCCCATCTTGACTTTGATTTTTGTGAGATATCCTTGGGCGTATATGGTTTGGCTTAGTTAATTAGGATTACCTTTGCAGAGCTCTAAAACTCAAGGGGATATAAAACATTTATCTATATCCCATATTTTAGTCCCAGTCTTACATCTATTATGGGATTCATTATTTATGTATCCTGCACCCTGAAAGTGCAGACTAGTTCAGTTATAAGTTCACTTCTAATATTAGAAACTGAGTTATGGCGATCAAGAACTTCTCACATACTAGGATTGAGATATAAGTCATTGTTCATTATAGTGATATATTCTCTTGTGGGCTTAGTTATTAAATTTCAAACTCAAGCTTCTAATTCATTTCCTCTAAGGCCCTGTTTGGTTCATGGAAATAGGGGTCTGGAATCAGAATTGGAATGGGCTGTTCCATTTCCAACTGTTTGGTTGGATGGAGTCGGAATCCCATTCCCATTTCTGATGCAATGGTATTCCCCCATTTGAGGGAATGGCCATTCCCTGCCCCTCCCTTGGGAATGAAATCCCATTCCTGCTGATTTCAATTCCCATTCCCATTCCTGTCTGAACCAAACAGACTGGGAATGGACCATTCCGATTCTGATTCTGGAGGATTTCGATCCCGATTCTGACTGCGAACCAAAAGGACCCTAAATTTATTAAAAGCTGTTTCTGAATTTGGTAAATTCCTGTTTCTTTATCAGATTGTGTGAAGGTGGAGAGCTGCTTGACAGAATTCTTTCTAGGTGCAGTGGAATTTCCTATTTTGTTTGTAACATTTATTAGGTTTCTTACATCTATTTTTGTCATAAAGCATAATTTCTTTGATTGTATTTGTGCTATTCTTTTGTTGCAGAGGTGGAAGATACACAGAGGTTGATGCAAAGGTTATCATTGTTCAAATTTTAAGTGTTGTTGCCTTTTGTCATCTTCAAGGTGTTGTGCACCGTGATTTAAAACCAGAGGTATGCAGCTTGACATGGACCTTGAAATTCTTATATTATTTTGCACTGTTTTCCCCCTTCCTTGTGTGTAGTTTTTTCCCTCTCTAATCTCCACTCCTCCAAGGCATTGCTACTCATTCTTGAAAGTTGAATGCTTGACAGAATTTTCTTTTTACCAGTAGAGATGATGACACTACATTGAAGCTTATTGATTTTGGTCTTTCTGATTTTATCAGACCAGGTAACTGCTACTAGTCATTTATGCTTCAACTGTTTCTGTTTTTGTGTTGTTTAATATTCTTACAGTCTTGATGAAATTATTGGTATGTTTGAAATTCTGTTGCAACAAAACTTGAAGCAGGCCTTGTAGCAGTCCTCCTTTCTGGTTAATGATGTTTTTTCACTATTTAAATTTCAGTACCTGTTGTTTAATATTCTTCCAGTCTCGATGAAAATTATTGGAACGTTTGAAATTCTGTTGCAACAAAACTTGAAGCAGGCCTTGTAGCTGTCCTCCTTTTTTGTTAATGATGCTTTTCCTTTGATCCAAGTTTTTGATGTGGGAGATATGTTGGGAAAAAAGGACCCTTCTAAATGTTGGAGTTGTTAATTGATCCCTATGGTGCTAGCACTTATTATAGGAATGGAATTTTTTTATGATTGTAAGTTATGAATCTTATGTGGTCGGTAGAAGATTAGAAGCATGTAGGTAATGGGTTTTCATATTTTGGTCGTTACTGATAGTATTAGTTCAATATGGACTGCCTATAGTACTTTATTTAATGCCTGATATTATTTTTTTTCGGTCTCCAAGTTTTATGATTAATATGCTTGGATGTTTTTTTTTTCTATTTTATCCATGTCACCTGATTTTCTAATACTACTGCCAAAGGATATCGAATGTAGGTTTGGACTGCAAATCATTTCCAAGGGGTATGAACAATCCTATAGATTAGCAAAAAAATTTGGCTAATTTTTTTATCCACATTCATGGTGGATATACAATTTATTTAGTTATTTGTCCTTACCTGATAAATGATTATTTGTTTTTTACCAGAAGTATTCTATTTTTCAAGATATTCACAGATAAAGATATGTTTTTCTGATGGAATTGATATTTGCAGTTCTAGATGCTGTCAGAAGACTAAGGGGATTGAACAAGAATTTGGTGTTTAACTCCATAAAACAAATGAAAAAGGAATTCCAAACTTTGAAATGTTATTTGGTTCTTCCCTTTTACTTTAGATATGGTTGAGTGTTTTATTATAAATTATAATTGTAATAATTATTACCAATATTAAATGTTATTAGCGATACAACTAACCTATTTTGGCTGAGTAGGGATTTCAGGGCTATTGGATTGTTATGTCATGTAAAGAAGCATGGACTCAGATTTATCATGTTGTTTCACATTAGGATCTTGTAATCACTCTCAGTTTTTCATCCAACATGCATTTTTAGTTTCAAGAAGTATTCATGTATCTCAACTAGGAGTGAGCAAAAAAAAAAAAAACCGAAAAACCTAACTGATCGGTTCGGTGTTTTTAAAAAACCAAAGATACTGGTCCGGTTTTGGTTAACCAATATAGAAAACCGGCGGTTAACCGAACCGACTGGTATACATATATTTCTTTATATTTTATATATATCTATGTATATTATATATTATATATATTTTATATATTATAAATTAATAAATATGCATTATATATAAATATATAAATTATAATATATTATTTATTATTTAAAATATAATATTATATATATTTATATTTTTATAATATATGTAAAAATTAAAAAAACCGAAAAACCGGCAAACTGAACTGACAGTTAACCAAACCGGTCAATTGATTAGCTTTGGTTTGGTTTCGGTTACCGGTAGTATTGGTTTGGTTACAAAAAAAGGCCCACGGTCCCACGGTTAACCAAACTGTGAGCACCCCTAATCTCAACTTAAAACTAACTGAAAATGCTTTTCAACCTCCCAAAGACTATTTCTGTTGGGTCCAATTGTAAAAAACTTCTTACAACCTTTAGCATTCATTGTAGAATATTTATTTACAGATTTGGCATTACATACAGAAATTTGGTTTTTGGATTGTGCTCCGAGCCCCTTTTAGGATTGTATTCAATCTACCTATAAGTTCAAGAGGAAATCCTTTTATTTTATTTGCAGATGAAAGACTCAATGATATTGTTGGCAGTGCATTTTATGTTGCACCTGAAGTTCTTCATAGATCATATAGCCTGGAAGCAGATATTTGGAGCATTGGTGTCATAACATATATCTTGTTATGTGGAAGTAGGCCTTTCTGGGCACGAACGGAATCAGGAGTTTTTCGTTCTGTTCTGAGAGCTGATCCTAATTTTGATGAATCGCCATGGCCTACAGTATCGCCAGAAGCTAAAGATTTTGTGAAAAGGCTTCTTAATAAGGATCACAGGAAAAGAATGACTGCTGCACAAGCCTTGAGTAAGTTGTCATTGCTTTTTGAATATTTCAGGGAGAGATTGAGTATATCTGGTTTGGAGTTCGGGTGTCATCTATTAGTAACATTCAGATATATGGAGACTAACAATTACTTATGTTTTGGCAGCTCATCCATGGTTGCGAGATGAAAACCATCCTATTCCATTAGATATATTGGTCTATAAGTTAGTCAAGTCATACTTTCGTTCAACACCTCTTAAACGTGCAGCGTTAAAGGTACTAATACTACACTCTTATATGGTGGAGCTTTGTATGCCTATTACTGGAAAATACCATTCAGTCAAACAATTCATTTGCCATAGGATTATAAAATACTTCTAGTTCTTTCTTTTTGTGCATGTGATCCATGGAACTTTTGGTGTCAGGTTATTTCCATGGCAGTTATTTTTTTGATAAATCCATGACAGTTATTTTGAGCAGCTGGAAATGGAAATTTACTCTCTGATACCATAGCATTCTGCTATTGTTTCCTCACATTGTAATATGTGTACGGTATATAATCATATATTTATTGGATTGCTGTATCTTGTTCATAATCTGAATTCAACAAAAGAAATAAATAAATTGTATTCTAATACCTCAAACATAGGTTTCTTCCAAAGGATGAAGAGCTACAGAATTCTTTTTCTTTTCCTTTTGTTTTTTTTTTTTTAAATATTTTCATAAATCTTTTGAAAAATATTTTTTACCATTTTTTGCTGTCTTGACTGGTTTATCAACTTTTTTACTTTTTAATTTTGTGTTACTAAGGGTGTTCTTGTTATAATTCATGTGAAATGTCTTGTGCCAAAACAAATGCATTTTAGTAAGTTGCAATATGTTACTAATGGCTTTACAGATTAGGAAGAGGCAAATGAGATAAATTTGTCCCTAAGCAGGGCCTAGTTGAATAAATACACCAAATTGCAAGGTTACTCCATGACTAAGGAAATGTTTGAGGATTATTGGCAGGTCACCCAACCTTAGACTTATCCATGGTTAAAATGTGATATTGACTGGGTGACTATATATGGCAAATTGATTTGACTCTTCAAACCAGGCTTAAGTGTAGAGTGACATGTTTCTATTATGAGGCTATCTTGGTATTTAGTTTTAAAAAAAAAAAAAACTTTTTTCCTAATGGTATAGGCGCTATCAAAAGCTTTAACAGAGGATGAGCTCATATATCTTAGGGCTCAGTATCAGCTACTGGAGCCAAGTCAAGATGGACATGTCTCTCTCGAGAACTTCAGAGTGGTTGGTGTATCTTTTTCTTACTTCTCTTAAAAGTTCTGAGTTTGTAAATGATTTGAACCATAGTCACTTAAGACATAATATCTATGGTTAGCGTCTCTTATTTGCCATTACTTGTCTTTTCTTACACTCAGTTATGGTGATTTTCAGGCTCTCATGCGAAATGTAACTGATGCCATGAGGGAATCAAGGGTTCCTGACATTTTAAATGTGGTGAGGCTTCTGATACTTAATAGAAGTTCTGTGGAGACCATACCTCAATAAGATCTCTCTACTCCCATCCTCACTCTAGAAAAGGCAAGCTTTATTAAAAACTACATTGTTATTACCCGAATCCAAAGGAGAGGTATGCCAGTGGAGGCTAGAATGAGGGGCAGTCTCCCTAAAATTGTTTTTTACAATCTTAAAACTTGACATTTTCTCAACCAGAAATGTTTTCCTTCAGTGACAAGTAAAACCGTAGTTACGATTACAGGATTTAATGCAGTGGTTTTGGTTTATGATCTGACTTGGTTAGCGTATATTGTATGACATTGAATTTGGACAGGGGTATATCTGAATCCAATCCAACGAGGATCAGAATTGGCTTTAGATATCTGAATTAAATCCATTTCAATAAATGGATCATATTTTAAAATCCAATTTGATCTGATTAATGGCTACATGAATTGGTTTGTATTCAAATCAGATTGAATTGGATCCATTTGCATAGGATACCACCAATCCAGTTAGATTAATGTTAAATACATAGGGTATTATCAGTTTTGGGTTCTAGATGTGGTAGCCAGTTTAGGTTGAATCCTGCTTGGGATCACAGGTGTTCCACACGTACACAGGTACACTTAGAAAATGGTAGGTAAGCTAAGTGATGTGATATAGAAAGTTGGATGTTTTGGTATAAAGCTTGGAAGTACCAATATACATCTTTAGTTGGATTTTGTGTAGATGAGTTGATAATTATTGATGTTCAACTTTGCAAGAGGTGCCACATTGAATTCATAATGGCAATTAGTCAGCGTAATCTTTTAGTTTCTGATTAGATTTAAGATGGACTTTGTACATGTAATGGGGCCACATCCAAAGCATGTTAGCATCCTGTTATCTAATAAACTGATTGCATTAATTGTGACTTTGAGCTTGGAAACATTTGTCTGGTTATTGATGCCAACCACCATCAAATGCAACTTCTGGCAAATCTCATTTTGTCATAATTCCACTTTAGCTCTCACTTGAACTGTTTCTGAAGGTTATGCATGAATTCAAAAAAGATCTTTCTTGAGCTAATTTTTATATGTATGCTTCAATCTCAGATGGAACCACCTTCTTATGGAAAGATGGACTTCGAAGAATTCTGCGCAGCAGCAATCAGCATATACCAGCTGGAAGCTCTTGAAGGGTGGGAACAGATTGCAAGTACGGCTTTTCAGTACTTTGAACAGGAGGGAAACCGAATTATCTCAGTTGAGGAATTGGCAGGGGTTGGTATATTATTGGCGTTTTTAGGAAATTGCATCTAGAATCTCCTATAACATGTTGGGCTTAATAAACTATTTATGCAGGAAATGAATCTGGGTCCTACGGCTTATTCCATACTCCGCGACTGGATCAGAAGGGAAGATGGGAAGCTTAATTTCCTTGGGTATACTAAATTTTTGCATGGTGTGACAATTCGTAGCTCAAATACAAGACATTAGTAATTTTTTTAAGTGGCATGTCATTGTTTTTTAAAGTTCATGGCGTTGAAAGGTTTGCGGGTTTTTTGATAGAGAAAAGTGTTTATAAAGGTTTTTTTTTTTTCTCAGTCAGACGCAAAGATTTGGAAGCATCACTCAGAGAGAGAGAGAGAGAGAGAGAGAGAGAGAGTACCACCACGACATACAACAAGATATAAACTGGCTACCACTGCCACCCAGCCAAGACGCTTAAATAGACGTGGACTAGGGCCTTAATTAAGCCGACACATAAGTTACCGTTAGCTTTCCCACTAATTTTGTAGTGAATAGTCTTCTCAATTAAATTAGGGTAAATTACAAAGCCCTCCTTGTAGTATAGGGACAGTGACAAAGACCCCTGCACTACTCCCCTCTGTTAGATTTCTGTTAGTAAACTTTGAAAAAAATTCTCACCCGACTGCTTAAATTTTTCTAAAGGCCCAAACTCTCCTTTTCTAATTTATTTTGGATTCCTATTTTCTCTGACATCACCCATCGGGAAATGGCTGGGATTTGTAGTTGCTGTTTGGATTTAGACCATTTCCGGCAACAACTACACCTTCTCCAACTACTCAGATGCTCTAAAATCTCTTACGGACATCACCCACCGGGAAATGGCTGGGATTTGTAATCGCTGTTTGGATTTAGGCCATTTCCTGCAACTATTACACCTCCAACTACTCAGATTCTCTAAAATCTCTTACGGGTCTTACTCAATTGCAGCTTAACAATCTCTCTGTTCCCAAGGATGTCAGAAAGGAAGGGATAAAATGAGGAAAAGGAAGGGGATCAAGCAGTTGATAAAATGAGGAAAAGGAAAGGAAAGGACTTGGATCTGATCTTGATAGCTCTTATCTGATCCAGATCAGAACAGAAATGAGGCTTGTAAATTATTCAGTCACTGTTCTGCGTTATACCTTAAGAACTGATAATAACCAGTATCAAATAAGTGGTAACCAGTCAACTGATATGTTTTAGATAGCATATTCTTCTTACAAAAATAGTCCTCACACCAACCTCATGCTCGAATCCGAATTTCATCCTCACAGGCTTGGTGGTATAGTCCTTGGATTTATTAGGATCAGCCAAAGGCAATAGTTGTAACTTGTAAGGTGCAAAAGCAAAGCTGGCACTGTGAAATAGTCGTTGTTTGTATGGTTTGATTAGCTTCCTATCTGATAATATGGAAGCTATGGGGAGACGACAATGAACAACCGTGGTTAAGAGTCGATTACGCGCTTTGGGGAGACGATGATGAACAGCCGTAATCAGCTCCTGCAATCTCTGGTCGTACCAAACAGTTAATGGCGTTTGAATTCAGAAGCTGTTGCAATCTTTGGGCCCCAGAGAATAGTCAATCAGGGATGTTCTTCTAATCCATTAAGCCATAGATGGTTAATTGGTAAGCCTTAGTTAGCAGTAGTTTTTCTCTGTAGGTATCGTTTTTTTGTTTTTTGTCTAGCTTTCTCTCTGTGCTCTGTTGGTTGGTTAGTTCTAACGTTTGTTTTGGTAGCCGAAAAGTAAGCGTTACAGAGGTCACCACCGGGGAGTTATCGGCGAGCATTGCTGATAAGTAGAGAAACAGAGCAAGGCCAAAGAGCAATCCAATACAGATGTGCATTCTTGATCTTGAGAGAATGGAGGTGAAGATCTTGAAACATGCCATGGGAGAAAAAATAGAGAAACAACAATCGGAACAAATACTCCCATTTACTTTTTGGGTCAGTTATGTTTTAAGAGAGAATGGCACAAAAAAGAAAATAGAAAAAATTTAATGGAGTATTTTAATAATTTAATGACTTCTGTTACCTGACTTGACAGCTGAGAGGATATTTATGGTAATGTAAAAGTTCAAGAAGCTCTTTGTCGCAAATTAAAGTATAGAGGTCTTTATGACTGACCCTATCGTACAAGGGGTCTTTATAATTTACCCATTAAATTATAACGTGTTGCCACTTGCCAGAGTTGGTTCAGACTGGATGAATAATAAATTGGTGCGATCCATTGACCATCTAAACGGGTCTCTTGGTCAATTGAAGAGGCTGTCTGCTTCAGCCCTCCGGAGCTTTTCAAAACAGCTTTTCCAGTTTAACTGAATCTTCATCTTTGCCCTCTTAAATGTTCACGATGTTTGAGCATTTATATGACCTAAGGTTATGTTTGTTTTGATAGAATATAACAGAGAAAAAGAAACACAAATATAGTCTAAAGGACAAGCTTAAATGGGGCGGTAATAGATAGCCGACTTGCCCTTGTGCATTTGGTTACTTTGACCTAGGGGTGCTCACGGTTTGGTTAATCGAACCGTGTGGCATTTTCTTGAACCGAATTGATAGTATTTATTTTTGGAAAATTGGTAACTGGATTTAAACCGAAACTAATTGGTTAACTGGTTGACCGATTTGGTTAATCACCGGTTTGATTCGTTGGTTTTTTGATTTTTTAGTTTTTACAATATATATATAAAAATATAATAAAAATGTATTAATATATAAAATATTATATTTTAAATAATATATATATATATATATATAATATACATAAATATATAAAATATATAAAAATATATGTATACCGGTTGGTTCGATTAACCGCCGATTTTTTATATTGATTAATCAAAATTGAACCAATACCTTCAGTTTTTTAAAAACATCGAACTGAAACCGAACCGACTGATTCGATTAACCAATTTTTCAGTTCAATCTTGATTGGTTGATTCGACTTCACCTATCCCCAGGGACCCTACCCACTCGGCCACTCCTAACCCCAGCAGCCTAAACATATCCATAGGTGGCATATGATTTACATGCTACTCTCTACAAATTTTTTTATAGCTCTTTTAAAACATAAAAAAAAAAGTTAGTGCATACAACTTAGGTAACAGATAATGAATTTATGATTCTCTTAAAATCCCGCTGCCATTAGGATTGATATGGGATGGGCTACCCCCGTTGTGTAGTCCCAAAAACACGAGTATGAAAAGAAAAATGGATTTATAATGGATGACTTGAGTTTTTTGAATTTATTTTTGGCACAATGATTTTTATTATATACTTTCTCAAGCAGAGTTATTAATTTATCGTGAATAACGCCATTTTTGTCCGAGTGGAATAGAGGCTAGAGGTGGATGGACGGACGGAGAAAAGATTAAGCTGAATAGCAGAGAAGATAGAAGGACGTTTTGTGAAGTGGTTGTAACGTGATTTGGACAAATGGCACAAATTGTAATGTTGCTAGTGTTGTGACTAGCAAATTATGGCAAGTGATGGTTGGGGATTTGGATTAGCTTCGGGCTAGATTTGTTTGCAGCATCTCTTTAACTCACCAAAACTGTTAGACCGACGAACAGGTATTAGTAGATTATCATTTTACTATTTGTTATACTGGTGAGTTTTAGATAATTTCTTTAAAATAAAAATCGTGCCAATGCAGTGAGAGCACGAAATCCAACAACACATCGAGATTCATGAATTTAATATGCGAGTATGGGAGTTTTTTGTTTTTTGGATAAAACAAGAAGAGCTTATGAAATGTTAACACGCTGAGGTTGGATTCTGAAAGATGATGATGCATCATGCATGTGGCAAGTAATGGAATTAGAGGCTCTAGATTGCACCTTGCGTACTTTTTATGTCTCCAGAAACCAATTATATGTAACCGAGATTGGTGTAGCGTTTAGAGATGCCAAGGGTTCCTATTGTTGGGAAAGCATGGACCTTGTGATGTCTCATCTTCTTGCTAATGTTGTGCATTGGCCAGCAGGGAGTATGGCTTTATAAACATGCTTGTTGAAACTGATGCAAAGTCGGTAATGAATTCTATATCTAGTAAATCCTTTGATGCATGTAAAGACGTGTGGCCTATTTTAGTTTGAATGATATCTTTGAATTCTCTTGGTACTCAGCATAAAGAAGCTTCACTAAACAGCAGATCAGAGGAACAATCAACAAAAAAATAAATCCAAGAGCCACTCCGGGTAATCAAACAAGAATAAACCATGATCTTGAAAACCTTTTTGTGTTAGATTGTGGGCCAGACCATTACAATTTCTGCTAATTAGAGAAAAAGAAACAGATAAGGGTCCCATTGCACAAGCTATGTCTTTCAGAAGAGAGGTAATCTTCGCTGAATTGTGGGGATCCTTTTTACTAACAGCAGAGAGTAACTCTCTTTACAGTCAGATTCCACAACACAGGTTGTGAATCCTGAAAGTTTTACCAAATTCAAACCTGGTCTCAGAGCAACACCCTCAGCCTTTAGTGCTGACGCAACAAAATGGGGTCCAAAACAAGTTGCCAAAACAGAACCATTTGAGTGTCTTATCACTACACCAAAACTCCCCTCATTGTTTTGCTTCAACCCTTCATCAACATTTACTTTCACTTTTCCAACTGGAGGAGGTTGCCAAAAAGAAATCAAGCCCTGGGCTGGTTTAAATATGTTTGTATCTCCTAAGTAACTCCTCCAAGTCTTTATAATAATGAGCTGCAATTGCCTATAAACATTCATTAAAACCATTGTTTGGAGTACTGTTAGAATTTTCAAACAAAAAGGAATTTCTTACTTTTATTATATAGACTGCAATTAATTTGGAGGTTTACTTGGGCATAGGACTGAAACTAGCTTAGTAGCTAGCTAATCTCCAAACGCTAGGTCTGCAGGATAGGTATCCATTCAGGCATTGAAGACATTGCCAAACCAGGTTTGCTTTTTGGCTAAATCACATTGGCAAAGAGCATGAAAGACGGTTTTAGTGGTAGCAACACCACAAATTCTCTACTGCACTTCCATAACAAAGTTTTAACTTTGGGCTCAACAAGGATTTTCCACATGGCTTTCCATAGGGTGGAGTTTGAGGTCTGACCCAACACAAAATTTTTCGACTCAGAGAGACGTTTTGCAACATAATAGCCAGATATAACCGTAAATCTTCCTTTCAAGTCAGGCACCCAAGCTAGAACATCCTCCCACTCCCCTCTAGCTAAGTTCAGGTTCAGAATTTATTTTGCATAATGAAGAAATACTTACCAAGTCACGAGTGTGGGGTTCCATACCCACACTCAGGCTCGTGGGTCCATACCCACACCTAGTTATTTCCTAGTTGTTTTATTTTTCTTTTAAGATTGGGCTGGCTGGCCTTATTATGTTTATCCATATTATTTTTTGTCTTACTAGGATTAGGACTTTATTTTGTCTTATTAGGATTAGGACTTTATATATTTCTATCCTATTCTTGTAAAGAATCAAAGCTTATAAATAATAAAGAATATGGGGTGGAAAATATCATCATCCAAACCCCTTCTTTCTCTTCCTCCTCTCTTCTCTCACTCTTCTTTCCTCTCTCTCTCTCTCTCTCTCTCTCTCTCTCTCCCTCTCTCTCCTTCTCTTCGAACTTGTGTATCTCTTCTCAGATTACACAACAGCAGTTCTAGTTCATCAAAGTTGGTATCAGAGCGGGTTCTAGGGTTTCTCATGTGAAATCTATCCCAACCAATCACATGAGAATCATCTAAGGATGGAAGAATAGAAAGAAGCTGTCTTTGCCTGATTCTTGGAGGTTACCAGAAGATCTTTAGCAGCTGTCCGAAGATTGGAGAGTGATTCTTGATAATCAGGAAGAATCAGAGAAGGTTAGAAGGTTCAAGATTGGATTTTTATCAAGATCAAAGGAGGCGATCGGAGTTTTTCTAGGTAAGATCTCTTCCTTTCTTGAAACAACATTAGTAAGAAATTAGTTGATCTCTTTCAGAAGGTACGACAGAAAAAAATATGATTTTTTTCTAGGGTTTGTTCTTAACCCTATGAACCTTTCTTTCTTGACTGAGAGCCTTTCTTGAAGGGATCGGCTAAAAAAAGGGATCTGATCTTGGTCTTAGACTTTAAATTTTGGATTGAGTACAGTCTAGGAGTTAATCCTTGACTGAGATTACCTCTTATTTGAAAGAATTCCACTGTGTTTGCATTAGGTGAAATTCTAGACTGTTAAAAGATATCTTTTTGGCTCTTGTTCTTGGCTGAAACCAACATCTGGATTGTTAATATCTAATATTTTTTGGTTAAAGTTATAGTTTTTAAGGAGAAACTATTAACTGAAACTGAGTTCTAGTACTTATTCTTGTTGAGATTAGATTGTTTTTCTTAAAAAAATTAGTCTTTTTCTTGGAACTCTGAGATCTACTTAATAAGGAAAAGGTTGGAAGTAAAGTAAAAGCTCAAGGGGAAGTTTTTGGGACTGGTATATGACTGAAAATACGTTCTAGATTACCATTGTTTGGTTTGATGGAACAAATTACTTGGAATGGGCCCAATCGGCAATGATGGCCATTGGGGGAAGAGGAAAATTACGGTATGTAACCGGAGACACAAAAGAACCAGTCAAGGAGGATATATCTCACCCAAGATGGGTTTAAGAGAACTACTTGGTGATGACCTGGCTATGCAACTCTATACAGCCCCACATCAGTCGAAATTATCTCTGGGCAAAAATAGCCAAGGAGATTTGGGAAATATAAAGGAGACCTATTCCCAACCTCTCAATGTTGCTAGAGCTTATGAGTTAAAATGTGAGGTGAAAAACCTCAAGCAATGAGAGAGGCCAATCTCAGTATATTTTTCTACCCTAAAATCCCTTTGGCATGAGATTGATCACTTAGAAACCATTGAATAGGAAAGCCAGAAGGATGCAACAACATATAGAAAACTGCTTGAAACAAACAGGGTTTTCGAGTTCTTAGCCGGCCTAAACTCAGATTTTGACATTACAAGATAACTTCTCATTAGGGAGAGTGTGACCCTATCTCAGGCCTACTCATTAGTCCACAGTGAAGAGAGTAGGAGGAAGGTAATGTTATCCTTCCAGCCCACAGAAGCAGCCTTGGCAGCAATAAAATTCAAAGTTGGAAGAGAAAAGGAAAAAGAAGTTAAGAAGGAAGACAAAAAAGATATTTTTGTAATCATTGCAAGAAGCCCAAACACACTAGGGAGACTTGTTGGAAGTTGCATCCGCACCTAATGCCAACTAGACTCAGAAACAAGAAGGGAAGTGCTAATACAACAACTAATACTGATAATACATCATCTTCCAGCACAAGGACCACATCTTTTGATGCCTTGGCAGCTGTCCGAGCTGCACTGACATAGTTAGAAAAGGAAGCTGGTATTTTTGGATCTTCAGCTACTACACCGGCTCAGCCTACTTCAGCCCTTGCTCATACAGGTACAAGAAGTTCTGCATGTCATGCTTATGTCCCGGGTAATACTAGACCTTTCTGGATAATAGATTCAGGTGCTTTAGACCATATGACCAACATGTCTACTTTATTCAACACCTATTGTTTATCCTCCGGGAGAGATGAATGGAGTCTACTTGCTTGATCATTCACAAGGGGAGTAGAGTAAAGTAGGGAAATTGTTTGTTTCACAGTCTTATAGTAAGATTATACTTTGGCACAACCACTTAGGTCATTTATCTTTTGGGTCTTTGAAGAGTCTTTTTCCAAACTTATTTGAATCAGTAAAAGTGCCTGAGTTAAAATGTGAAAGTTATGAACTTGCAAAACACAATAGATCATCTTATCCTTTAAGTAATAAAAGAAGCAACTTTTCTTTTGAGATTGTGCATACCGATGTTTGGGGACCATATCATACTCCCACCATGTGGGGGGGGGGGGGGGTACAGATTTTTCTTATTATTTGTTGATGATTATACTCATTTTTCATGGGTCTACCTTATGCACTCTCGAGATGAAGTTCCTTCTCTAACCCAGGCTTTCCATCAGGTGGTTCTAACCTAGTTTGGAACCAAGATCAAAACTCTTAGATTTGATTATGCCAATGAATACTTTGCAAAACCCTTGGCATCCTATCTCCTTGATCATGGGGTCATTCATTAGAGCACCTGTCCTCACACACCTTAGAAAAACATGGTTGCTAAGAGAAAAAAAAGGCATATCTTAAAGGTAACCAGAAGCATCATGCTTAACTCTAATGTTCCCATATGCTTATGGGGGGATGCAATCCGTATAGTCGTATGCCTCATTAACAGGGTTCCTTCACGGGTTCTAAACATGCAAACCCCATTCAGTCTTCTATATCCAGATAAGGACATATTCACTATTCTCCTCAAAACTTTTGGGTGTACTTGTTTTGTTCAAATCCTTGGACCTTATCGCTCCAAGTTTGATCCCAAACCTACTAAGTGTATTTTCCTTGGGTATGCACAAAATCAAAGGGGATATTGCTGTTATGAGCCAATTTCAGGGAAGCGCTTTGTGTTCATGGATGTCACCTTCTTTGAGGATATGCCCTACTATCATAAGGCTTCTCCTCAAGGGGAGAATAGTGAAGAAGGGATTTTAGTTTCAGCCCCAAAAGTTCCTTTACCTATCCCAGTTACTAGGGGGGGGGGGGGGTTGTGAAGAAGATTATAAAAAATGCAGAGAATTAAGAGTAATCCAGGCAAGTTCCAACATCTTCTACAACCCTAGATCTAGACGCTACTACTCCTACTGTTGATCCCACTATTACAAATGCTTAACCTCCACCGTCAAATGACTTTGATCTTCCAATTGCTATTCGTAAAGGAAGTGTCGTTGCACTTCATCCACTGCCCATTGTGTCTCCAAGTTCCTTTCCTATAATTGTCTCTCAGAATCCTATAAGTCATACTTGGCATCTATTTATGCTATTCTTATACCCATAAAAGTGCAAGAAGCCCTTTCGATACCTAAATGGAAGGAAGCAATGCAAGTAGAGATGGAAGCTCTTGTCAAGAACAACACATGGTAACTAGTTAACCAACCTAAAGGGAAAAAACCTGTTGGATGCAGATGGGTGTTTATTGTAAAATATAATGCTCATGGTACTGTAGAGAGATATAAGGCCAGATTGGTTGCAAAGGGATTCATACAAACTTATGGCATAGACTATACAGAAACCTTTGCACCTGTTGCAAAAATGAACACTATCAGAGTTCTTTTATCCATTGCTACAAACTACTCTTGGCCACTATTTTAACTGGATGTTAAGAATGCCTTTCTCAACAGAGACTTACAAGAGGAAGTTTACATGGAGTTACCCCTGGATTTTATAGTACAAAAGAAGGAAAGAAAGTTTGCCTTTTGAAAAAGGCCTTGTACGGGCTAAAACAATCTCCAAGATCTTGGTTTAATAGGTTTAGATTGGCTTTGGACAAATTTGGATACATACAGGCTCAGTCAGATCACACTCTCTTCTTTAAGAAGACAGGTCATTCATTGACTCTACTTGCAGTCTATGTAGATGACATTGTGATAATAGGAGGTGACACTAGTGAAATTGAAACCCTTAAGTAACACCTTCACAAGGAATTTGAAGTGAAAGACCTAGGAAAGTTACACTATTTCATAGGAATTGAGGTAGCTCGATCTAAGCATGGCATTTTCAGTTCCCAAAGGAAGTATGTTATAGACTTATTGGAAGAAACTAGCAAGTTAGGAGTGAAACCTATTGATACTCCCATTGAGCCTAACCATAAGATAAGTACAACAAGTGGAGATCTCCTTGAAGATAGAGCTATGTGCCAAAGGTTGGTTGGGAAACTCCTTTATCTCTACCTAACTCGACTAGATATTTCTTATGATGTTATGTTGTCAGTCAATACATGCATTCTCCCAAGACCACCCACTTCCTTGCCGTAGAAAGGATTCTTGCCTACGTAAAGAGATGTCAAAGAAGAGGTATACTCTTCAAGAATAATGGTCATATGGAAGTGTATACAGATGCGGATTAGGCTGGATTTATTGATGACAGGAGATCTACCTCTGAATATTGTGCATTTGTGGGGGAAAACCTTGTTTCTTGGAGAAGCAAGAAACAGAGTGTTGTTGCCCACTCCAATGCAGAAGCATAACACAGATCCATGGCCAATGGTGTTGCAGAAGTGTTATGGCTGAAATCCTTGCTTAATGTGTTGGAGATTGGTTATGAGAAGCCTCTGATGCTATATTGTGATAACCAGGCTATAATTAATATTGCCCACAACCCAATACAGCATGATAGGACTAAGCATATCGAGGTTGACAGACATTTTATCTGAGAGTGAGTTGCATCTCAAGAAGTATGCATTCCTTACATTGCCTTAGACATACAGTTAGCTGATTTCTTCACCAAAGTAGTCATAAAAATCTAATTGGAGACAGATTTATGCAAGTTGGACATGACAAATATCTACTTCCAACTTGAGGGGGGAGTGAACAAATAATTACTAAATCATGAGTGTGGGGTTCCATACCCACACTTAGGCTCGTGGGTCCATACCCACACCTAGTTATTTCCTAGTTGTTTTATTTTTCTTTTAAGATTGGTCCGACTGGCCTTATTATCTTTATCCATATTATTTTTGTCTTACTAGGATTATGACTTTATTTTGTCTTACTAGGATTAGGACTTTAGGTATTTCTATCCTATTATTGTAAGGAATCAAAGCCTATAAATAATAAAGAATATGGGGCAGCATATATCATCATCCAAACCCCTTCTTTCTCTTCCTCCTCTCTTCTTTCACTCTTATTTCCTCTCTCTCTCTCTCTCTCTCTCTCTCTCTCCGTCTCTTCGAACCTGTGTATCTCTTCTCATATTACAAAGTAGCAGTTCTAGTTCATCCAAGTAATAAAAATCCCCAACCAGATCTTTAACAAGGTCCTCTTTCCAAGTTCTAGTGTTGTTGTCAACCAAATAACTCACCTTAGTAGGAGATCCTGACCTTGGTTTTGGGCCCATTACTTTGCAACCCTCTTCTAGTGGTAGCTAGTTGTCACCCCAAATAGAGATGTTACTACCTTTATTAATCAGCCAGCAAGCTCCTCTTTGATAATCTTCTTTCCGGTTAGAATGATTTTCCAAACCCAAGACCCAGAAGAGGGGAGTCTATCTCTTAAGAAGTTTTTGTTTTTTTTTTATGTATTTCTCCTTTATCACTTGGGCCCACAAGTTGTTCTCTTATGAAGCAAGTTTCCATGCAAGGTTTGCAAGAAGAGCAAGATTGAAACAACAAGGCTCCCTAAAGCATAGCCCCCATCTAGTTTGTTCCTAATCATTGTGTTCCAGTCCACCCAATGGATTTTATCTTTATTATTTGCATTCCTACCCCACCAGAAAATCCTTCGAAGTTTTTTGATATCTCCACAATTTTTTTTTTGTTATTAGAAAGCATGACATGAAGTAAGTTTGGATAGTAGCTACTATTGATTTTAATAGAGTCTCTTTCCTTGCTTGGGTCAAATATTTCTCATTCCAGGCATTTACTTTTTTCTGGACTCTCTCAACCAATTGGGAAAAGATGTTTGCTTTGGTTCATCTAAAAGAGGTAGGCAATCCTAGTGTTTTCGAATCACCGTTGACGCAAACAGTTGGACTGTTTGGCCTGAAAACCATCCAGCCAATCAGTTCCATTTCACCCTTAACTCGTCCCTAGGTAAAAAATCACCGATTTGGTCAAAGAACCACTAACTTGGGTGATTGATACATTGACCCGCTTGACCCGGACAATGGTTTGCGGTTTAACAAGGAGGTAGAGAAGATTCAAACACACAAGAAGAATGATCTCCACAGATCTGAGATCGTCCTAGAGAGAGAGAGAGGGAGGGAGAGAGAGAGAGAGAGAAATCAGATCTGAGATCTCAGTTCTCAGAACACAGATATGAGATCTTAGTTCTTAGATCACATATATGAGATTTCAGTTCTTAGATCTCAGATTGGCCGGACAGCTTGCAGAAACCCATCCTAACAAGAACTGGGCATCCTTCCCCTCTTCAGCCCTCGAACCCATCGAGACACCTTAGCCTTAAACCAGACGAATTCAGATATGCAAAACAGAGAAACAAACATAAATTAAATCTAAAGGAGTGTTGAAATAAAAATAATGAAAAAGAAAATGAAGAAAAGAAAAGAATGGTTGATCAGATCCAGTGGCGGTAGTTGCAGAGTGGTTGAACAGCTTGCAGGAACCCCTCCTAACAAGAACTGGGCGTCCTCTTCTTCTACAACCCTTGAACTCCTTAAGAAACCTTATCCTTGTGAACTGGGTGAATTGACCAACCCCTTCTACAGGGCCCCTGGGGTCCTTTTTATAGAGAAGGGTGGACACAACTGGGAATAGAGAGAAAGAGGGGGCAGCAGCTAGGTTTTAGCAAAGTTATGGGCGCCCTAGGGTTTCTAATAGAGGGTTAGGATGGTTTTGGGGTGATCCTAAGGCTGAGAATGGAAGATGGAATGGAGGGCTGAGATCTAGTGGTTAAGAGCTGAATGGTGAGGATTAGCAGTTAGGTGACGCCCTAGGGTTTAAAAACTACAAAGAGAATGCCCTAAAATGGATGGTGGAGATTAGAAGAGGTGGAGGGTGGAGATTAAATAGTTAGGGGTGGCTAAGGTTTGCTAAGGATGAAAAGAATAGGTTAAAAGGCGCCCTAGAGTTTGTTAAGGAGAGGGGAGCATGCTAATACAGTAGGAGGGGTGCCAAACTGGGTTTAGCAGATAGGAGGCGCCCTCCTGTTCTCAGTTTTTCACAAAAACACCCCCTCTCTCAGCTGGACTTCACACCAGCTTCCCAAAAATTGCATTTAGCCTATGTAACTTCCTCAGTTTTCCACAAAATTTGCATAGAAACCCTCAGAGGTCACAACATTGAATTTAACTGGGAAAAGGGCATACTTTGGCTATTCTAAGGCCGAAATACCCCTGAAATAATGCCCTTAAGGCATCAAATGTAGAGTTATCACACCCCCCAACTTAACCATTGCTAGTCCCTTAGCAATGTAGCCTTAAAATTACACCGAGTATATAGATCCTTCCTATCTCAAGATCATCCCTATCAGAATTAATCAAGCATCCTGATTCCAATATTCTCAAACTCTATATAGATCGGTATTGGGCTTTAGAGGTAAAATCGTATTGTTTTGAATATTACAGAAACTTGTCTTAAAAATCTTATTTACCCTTCCATTTGTAGACTGTCTTGATAAGTTGAGATTGACTTTTGAAAATCAGACGGACATTCTTCTTATCATTTTTTATGGTGGATTTCTACCCCTGAACTTGATATATACACTTATTTTTATTGCTACCTTCCACCGTTTGATGCGAATCTCGACACTTGCCTTAGGTGAAGAGACCCGGTTACTAAGTGATAGGTGAGTGTCTTTTGCATTCCCTTTTCCATTTGACACAAATCTTGACACTTGACTTAAGTGAAGAGACCCGGTTACTAAGTCTAGGGTGTCCATTGACCTTTTATTCTCGTTTTTTTTTTTGTTGCAAACATTGTTCAGGGTAGTCCACTGTTTCTACAATTTGAAGAATTTTTTTGTCTAGTTTCTCCATCTTTCTACAAAATTCAATATTCTTTTATCAGTTTCCTCAACTTTTTCTATTTGGGAATCTCTTTTAATGAAAAGAATTCTTAAAATTTTCAGTGAAATTTTAATTCTATATATTTAAAGGCTTAGCTTCTCAATTTTTTTTTTCAAATTTTCATTTTCTCTCTCTCTCACTCTTTCCTCACCCCCCAACTTAAATGCTATTGTCCCTAATGGCATAACTTAGAATGATGCTGAAAGGACTTGGGCCAAAGGGAACAATTAAGAGGGTTTTCTTGAGGGGTTAAAGGTTTGCCAACTGATCTCGAATTAAGAAAAGAAAAACTCTAATCCTAAAAGCAAAAACAACTGAAAACCACATTGGGTTGCCTCCCAACCAGTGCTAAATTTAACATATTCAGCTAGATGCAACTGGATCACTCAAACTAAAGGTTTCAACTCCTCTACTCTCAGATACTCCTTCTATGTATAGTTTAAGCCTTTGGCCATTGACTTTGAACATGGTTCCATTCTTGGGATCAACTATTCTTACCGCACCATGCTCGAACACTTTATCAACAACAAACGGCCCATTCCATTTGGACTTTAATTTACCCAAAAACAATCGCAACCTAGAATTAAAGAGCCAAACTTTTTGACCAGGTTTAAATGTTTTTCTTGAAATGTTTTTTATCATGAAACGCTTTCATTTTGACTTTATAAATGCAAGACCATTCATAAGCTTCATTGCGAAGTTCTTCCAGCTCACTTAATTGCAGGGCTCGGTGGGGTCCAACTTGGGTTAGATCAAAGTTGAACTTTTTGATGGCCCAATAAGCCCGATGCTTTAATTCTACAGGAAGATGACAAGCTTTGCCGAAGACTAGCCTATAAGGAGACATTCCAATGGGAGTTTTATATGCCGTCCGATAAGCCTAAAGTGCATCATCCAATTTGTCGGGCAAATCTTTTCGGTCTGGCCTAATGGATTTTTGCAGAATACTCTTAATTTCCCGATTGGAAACTTCCACTTGACCATTCATTTGGGGGTGGTAGGGGGTTGCTATCTTATGAGTGATTTCGTATTTGCGGAGCAAAGTACAAAATTGCGCATTAGTGAAATGTGACCCCCCATCACTAATGATTGCTCACGGGCACCCAAACCTAGAGAAAATGTTATTTTGACCAAATTTCATTACAACTTTGTGGTCATTGGTCTGGGTTAATACCGCCTCAATCCGTTTCGACACATAATCAATGGCTACCAAGATGTATTCGTAACCGGATGATGATAGAAATGGTCTCATGAAATCAATACCCCAAATATCGAAGATTTCTACAATTAGAATGGGATTAAGTGGCATCATGTCTCTACGGGACATATTCCCAACAACTTGGCATCTTAGACAATTTTTACTGAAAGCATGGGCATCCTAAAATAAACTTGGCCAATAAAAGCCACTTTGTAGTACTTTGGCCATTGTTTTCTTCCCCGAAAAGTGCCCTCCATAGGCAAGAATGTGACAAAAATTAAGGATACTTTGGTGTTTAGACTCAGGGATGCATCTTTGGATTACTTGATCCAAACAGATATGGAATAACTCTGGGTCTTCCCAGAAATAATATTTGAGCTGTGAGAAGAATCTGTCATTCTCATTCTTGGACCACCCCTAAAGAATTGTACCCACTACTAAATAGTTGACAATATGAGCAAACCACGGGGTGTGCTATGGGAAACCGCCAAGAGGTGTTCATCTGGAAAAGAGTAGTCATGCACAGGTTCACTCTTTTCAATTTGAATTATGGACAGATGATCAACTACTACATTTTCACAGCCCTTTTTATCCCGAATCTCAAGTTCAAATTCTTGCAAAAGAAGGACCCATCTGATGAGCCTAGGTTTGGCCTCTTTCTTAGACAACAAATGTCTTAAGGCTGAGTGATCAGAGTAGACAACAACTTTGGTGCCCAATAAATACGAACGAAACTTTTCCAGAGAAAACACTACAGCTAACAATTCTTTCTCAATAATGGTGTAATTCAGTTGAGCCTCAAATAGGGTGTTGATAGCATAATACACTACCATAGAACATATATTCACCCTTTGTCCCAAAACTGCTCCGATGGCGTAGTCAGAGGCATCACACATTATTTCAAAGGGCAACAACCAGTCAGGAGGTTGAAGAATTGGGGCTTTGGTTAGTGCCTCTTTCAGATAATCGAAAGCCTTAAGACAAGCCTCGTCGAAATTAAATGGGACATCCTTTGCCAAAAGATTGCATAGAGGTCTAGAGATCTTGGAAAAATCCTTAATGAACCTACGATAGAAACCAGCGTGTCCAAGAAATGAGCGGATTTGTTTGACAAAGGTGGGAGGTGGGAGTTTGGAGATTAGGTCAACTTTTGCCTTATCTACCTCGATCCCTTGTTTAGAAACTATGTGACCTAAGATAATCTCCTCTTGGACCACGATGTGACTCTTCCCCCAACTGAGTATCAAGTTTGTCTTGAGCATCGTTGAAGAACTTTTCCCAAGTGTTCGAGACAAGTTTCAAAGGAATCCCCAAAGACAGAGAAATCATCCATAAATATTTCCATAAAGTCACCTACCATTTCTGAGAAAATTGCCATCATTCACCTTTGGAAGGTTGCTAGTGCATTACATAATCCAAACGACATTCTTCGAAAGGAAAATGTGCCATATGGGTAGGTGAAAGTATTTTTCTCTTGGTCTTTATGGTAAATGGCTACTTGGTTATATCTAGAATACCCATCTAAGAAGTAGAAATATTTTTGCCCTGCAAGTTTTTCTAGAATCTGGTCAATAAAGGGCAGAGGAAAGTGATCTTCTTTTGTGATTGCGTTGAGTTTCCTAAAGTTGATGCATACTCGCCATCCCGTGGTAAGTCGGGGGGGGGGGGATCACTTCACCTTGATCACTGGTGACCACGGTGAGTTCACCCTTCTTAGGCACCACTTGTGTAGGACTGACCAAACTGTTATCTGAAATTGGGTAGATAATACCTGCATCCAACCACTTGACTACTTCTCGCTTGACCACTTCTCTCATATTTGGGTTTAACCGCCTTTGCATTTCCCTACTTGGTTTGGCACCCTCCTCCGTATAAATATGGTGCACACAAATGGATAGACTAATCCCTTTCAGGTCAGCCATCGACCAACCAATGGCACCCCTATAATCTTTTAAGACATCAATCGGTTTCTCTTCTTGTATAGGAGTTAAATCAGTTGCTATAATTAATGGTAGTGTTTGGTTGGGTCCTAGAAACACATACTTAAGGGAGTCCGGCAAGGGTTTTAATTCTAGTTGCGGAGGAGATTCAAGAGAAGGCACGGGTGATTCACTCTTTAGCTCTAGGAGAGGTTCAATAGTAGGCCAAGACCATAATGGGTGAGGGGACTTTGTTAAAACATTAGCTTCCTTCATCGGGTCATCCGCTATGATTGGTTCGGTTCCTCTGGGGTTTCTATTTACATTTATTATACAACGATCTTGTTCTGGGTAGGCAGAAGGACTTCCAGACTCATATAGGTCTTCACACTTTCCCTCCCTTTGAAGAGATAAGATTTCTTCAGCATTTTCTAAGTATGGCACATTAGAGGTTGTAAGATCTTGGTATCGGGGAAGACATAGGGATTCGTTTTTGGGGTCTACAACCGGCTGACTAGGCATTGAATCATCCTCCTACTACAGGTTAGCTTCCATGAGCTGAATTACTTGGCTCTCTAATCTATCGATAGACTGCTGCTGAGCTAAAATAAGTTGTTGGAGCTGCAAAAACCTATCATTAAGTGAATCAGTTTGATAAGGCTGAGGGGAGGTTTGACATGGCTGAGCCGGTTGAGTCCTAGGGTAATCATTGTACTCATAGTGAGTCTGGGCTTCAGACCATTGAGAGTGTACATCTGGCCAGGTGGTTTCTTGGGTTTGGGCCCAATAAGCGAAATTGTGTTGATTTTCCCACCCAGGGTTATATGGACTAAAGGACAGGTTAGCATTGGGTTGAAAAAATCCATTAGCTACATGTACTTGCTCTGGAATGACCGGTTGACATGGGTCCACCGTCGGGCACTGACTAACATGATGGGTCGGGCTTGCACAGATGGAACATGTTGGGCAGGATGACAAGGTTGGGAATGGGCTAAATCGTTGACGACATGCAAGGACTTGGTCAAGTCTTTGGGCCATCCCATTGATCTTGTCCAGTTGTTGAGACACATGGTTCCAATCTATCTGTGGCTTAGGTTGGAAGCAGTTTCTCATTCCACAAACTCCGGTCATTGAATTCATTTTTTCATATTTTGTTTTAACCCCCCTTTTTTTCTTCCTTTTGAAATTTGAAATTTAAATTTTGAATTTTAATTTCAAATTTGGATTTTGAAATTTAAATTCTGAAATTTAAATTCAAATTTGATTTTTTCTCTCTTTTTTGTGTTTTTATTATTTTTCTTTTTTTTTAATTCGAAATTTAAATTTTTGAGATTTTAATTCAAATTCAGATTTTGACATTTAAATTCCTGAAATTTAAATTCAAATTTGAATTTTTAAATTTAAAAAAAAATGCAAGCAAATCAACCACATGACATAGGGTTGACCTAGGGTTTCCTAAACTAGTGGTTCAACCAATGTGAATCCTCTTAGGTTCACTTGAATTACACCACTTCCTTTGGTTAGCTAGGTAAGAGGTGGGGATGTGTGAGGCTCCCCTTGCTCTCGCAAGGACCTAATTAAGTAACCACAAAACCCGCTTAGGTGTAGCCGTTTAACCACTTTCCTTAGACACCAACCGCCAGTTATGGAAAGTAATCACAAGTTTCCTTAAAATTCAGTACACCTTTGAACCAAGTGTGAGGCTTCCTTAAAGGATCTTGCTATCCAAATTTTAAATTAGGGTTTAGGGTGAACCGCATGTGATGGGTGGTGATTTTTGGGCCAAGGAAGGGTGATAAAATCCCCACTTTATCTTATTTAAATTGGATGCCCTTAAATGAATTAACAAAAAAAAAAAAGCAAAATGAATGCAACTAATTACAATGCATGAACAATTATTTCTAAAATGCAATTCAGCAATATTACATAAAATAATAAAGCAAACTAGTTAAGCAAAAGGAACAATTAAAATAAGAAAACCTAACACATTCACAACTAGCAATGATAATTTAGTAATTAAATAAACCTATATGATGCATGCTCTAGAATATCAAACCCTAAATGTTGGAATGAAAATGCTAAAATTTTAAAATATTAAACAATTTTTTTAAAATTTTTATTATTTATTTTTTGAAATTTTAAATTTAAATTTCGAAATTTGAAATTCAAATTCAAATTCAAATTTAGATTTGAATTAAAATTTAAATTTAAATTCAAATTTGGAATTTAAACTCAAATTTGAAAATTTAAACAATTTCCTATTTAACGATGAATTATTCAATTAAATAACTAAAAAAAGGAATTGAATAATGCAACAACTAATTATAACAAATAGAAAATAAAAGAAATAATTATGCTAAAAATGAAATTAACTACTACCAAAATAAATTCTAACAAGAAAAATTGCTATTCTAAAAATCAAACTGAAAATAAAATAAACAAAAGAAAATTATGCGGCAATAAATAAAATAAAATAAAATAAACGAAATCTTTTTTGTTTCTTATCTGAAATAAAAGAAAAACACAAACCTAATAAGACAGAAATTCGAACAAGAAATTAAAATAAAGAAAGAAAAATAGATCTTGAAACGAAACGGAAGAAAGATAATACTAAAAAAATAAATCGAATCTAAATTAAAAAATAAAAAATCACTATTGTACCAAAAAAAAGTTCAAAAATAAAAATAAAAAAATAAAAAAATGGGACGACTACACCTAAAACACAACCCAATTAATCTTCTCTTCTCTTCTCTCTCGTAGTCTCGCAATGCTCTAGTACCCCTCCTTTCGCTATTTCGACCTACAAAATCAAAGAGAAGTAAGAATTAAAATGAGATAACGGATCAAGTAATTGCTTCCCTGGAAACAACGCCAAAAACTTGGTGTGTCCGAAAGCGTGTCGTTAACCACTTCGGAAGACCAGTTTTAATCTTTATAAAATTTTCCGATTCTCAAACAAATACAAACACAGTAAATGGGTGAGAACGGGTCGTATCCACAGAGAAGCAAGGGAAAGCCCGTTACGTACTTAGATCCAGGAAAAAGAATACAATGGGAATTTCAAAAAATTAGAAAATAAAATTTATTAATGCTGAAATTAAAGGTTCGGAATTAAACAAGACAATAACTAAAATTTAGAAATTAACAAAAGAAATAAATAAAAGTGATCCGAAATTTGGATCTAGTGGCTATAGTTGCAGATTGGTCGGACAGCTTGCAGGAACCCCTCCTGACAAGAACTGGGTGTCCTTCCCCTCTTTATCCCTCGAACCCCTTGAGACACCTTAGCCTTGAACCAGACGAATTCAGATATGCAAAATAGAGAAACGAACATGAATTAAATTTAAAAGAGTGTTGAAATAAAAATAACGGAAAAGAAAAAGAAGAAAAAAAAAGAATGGTTGATCAGATCCAGTGATAGTAGTTGCAGAGTGGTTGAATAGTTTGTAGGAACCCCTCTTGACAAGAACTGGGCGTCCTCCCCTTCTACAACCTTTGAACTCCTCAAGAAACCTTAACCTTGTGAACTGGGTGAATTGACCAACCCCTTTTGTAGGGCCCCTAGGGTCCTTTTTATAGAGAAGGGTGGACACAACTGGGAATAGAGAGAAGGGGGGGGGGGGGCAGTTGGGTTTTAGCAAAGTTATGGGCGCCCTAGGGTTTCTAATGCATGGTTAGGACGGTTTTAGGGTGATCCTAAGGCTGAGAATAGAAGACGGAATGGAGGACTGAGATCTAGTGGTTAGGGGCTGAATGGTGAGGATTAGCAGTTAAGTGATGCCCTAGGGTTTAAAAACTACAAAGAGAGTGCCCTAGAATGGATGGTGGAGATTAGAAGAGGTGGAGGGTGGAGATTAAACAGTTAGGGGCGGCTAGGGTTTGCTAAGGATGAAAAGAATAGGTTAAAAGGTTGCCTTAGGGTTTGCTAAGGGGAGGGGAGCATGCTAATACAGTAGGAGGGGCGCCAAATTGGGTTTAGCAGATAGGAGGTGCCCTCCTGTTCTCAGTTTTTCACAAAACCCCCCCCCTCTCAACTGGGCTTCACACCAGCGTTCCAAAAACTGCATTTCAGCCATGTAACTTTCCAAGTTTTCCATAGAATTTGCACAGAGACCCTCAGAGGTCACAACCTTGAATTTAACTGGGAAAAGGGCATACATTGACTATTTTAAGGCCGAAAATGCCCCTGAAATGATGCCCTTAAGGCATCAAAATGCAGAGTTACCATCCCCTTGCCTAAGTCCTCTTTTTAGGAAATATTTTGTTTGTAGGGGTGCTATTGACTAAAATCTGATAAGAGACTGTAGAGACACACTCTATTACCCACTGAACCCACCTTGGTCTAAACCCCAACTTGAGAAGACTTTTCTCAATAAAAGCCCACTCCAATCTATCATAGGCCTTGCTCATGTCAATCTTTAGGGCCATCATTCCTTTCTTGCTTTTGCTGGATTCCATGTGGTGGATAAACTCATGAGCTATGAGGATGTTGTCATTTATCAACCTCCTAGAAATGAAAGCACTCTGACTTTTGTTGATGATGGAGTCCAGCAAAGGCTTTGGCCTATTTACTAGAATTTTTGCTATAACCATGTAGGTTGTATTACATAAACTAATAGGTTTGAAGTGGGCTGCACAATCTGGACTCTTAACTTTAGGAACTAATGCAATGTAGGTAGTGTTCAGCTCCCTTAGAAGGTACCCCAAGTGGAAAAATCTTTTTACAACATTAATTACATCATCCTTAACCATTCCTTAGTACTTTTGGAAGAAAAAAATTGGGAGGCCATATGGGCCAGGATTTTTCTTAGGTTCCATTTAGAAAAGTGCAGCTTTAATCTTTTCCTCATTTACATCCCTCTCAAGAGAGGACCTCATTTCCTTTGTGATAGTGTTGGAAGAGGCCCTCACAACCTTCTAACAAAATCCCTTCAGCATTTTTTATTTTATTTGTTCTATTTGTGGCCCTTCTTTTAATGGTAGCCAGTTCTGTCTAGACTTTTGGGCCCATAACATTTAATTTCTTCCCTTTTTAACCAAGTATTCATTTGGTTTTGAAGGTTTTCCACAGTGTCAGAATAAAATTGCCCCTTTTTCGCATTCATTTCAACTTCTAGAGCATTCATACAATCGGTTATCTTAGTTTGGATACACCAAAAAACATCCTTATTCCATCTTTTGAACTTTTGGCTTAGGCTTCTACACTTTTCCTTTAACAAGTAGGTGTGCACATGCTTTGCATGTGATAATTCTAAATGATGATAATGATAGTAATAATATATCCAAAATTTTTGATAAACATTATGTATTTTTTATTTTTTTGTTTTTTATTATTGTTAGGACCCAATTTTTGCTCGGTCCCTACACCCTACCTTTTTGTACCCTCCTCTTAGACCCTAAAAACTTAGAAACACAACCAAATCAACTTGAGACTTTTCAAAACCCAAAATACCTTCCTTTGACACAATCCACAAGACAAATAACAACCTTGAGGTCAACATCAACATCCAATCAGACATCATCCCCAGACTTGGAAAACTACAACTTAGTTACACATCAATTTTCATGACTAAACTCCAAAGATCCACTGTTCATCATGTCAACCCCTTTCTAACGGCCCCGGTCTATACAACATTCAAACTACAACTTCTCAAAATCAAATCCAACACACCCATCACCTCAATACCACTAGGAAGCAATCAACTAGTGAATTCCACCATAAATCTATGATGATCAACTGCAAAAATGTCAAGATTTCATTTTGATGGCCCTGAATGATTACCAAGATCAACCACATCTTTTTTATATTAGAACCATCCACTTGACTCCATGCCCTAATCCATTCCTACTTACCAAATGGTAGCTCAAAATTCCCCCGTTTGACCCATCATCAAGCCTAGATCCTATTTCAGCAAATCCCATTAATTGGAGCTTACCATCTATCATCCCAACCTCATATGACCAATCGGACCTTACCATTGTATTTGGAGACCCAAAAAACCCTAGCACATCAAATTTCACGACCAAACACCTTTGTTTGACCGTTCAAAAAGTAAGATTCCATTTCTAACCCCTTTTTTGATTGTAAAACCATAAGCTAAGACCATGATCTGAACTAAAACTATCAGTATACACCTCTGATCAAAGCTCCATCACTTCCATTAGATTTAGGATGATGAAAACTACCAACCCACCAAATTTCATCCCAAAATTCCACTATTTGACCCTTCATCAAACAAAGATTTTATTTCAATAAATCGCATTGACCCAAACTTGTCAGCCATAAATCTCGACCATCCCAACCTTATTTGTCCAATCATACCTCACCACTGTGTTAAGAGGACCAAAAAAACCCAGCACGCCAAATTTCATGACCAGCCTCATCCGTTTGACCGTTAAACTAGAAAGATACCATTTCGACACACCAGATTAAATTGCCATGCCATGTGGCCCAACCTGAAGCCTTAAAAGGGTGATTCTTGACCCATTAGAATACATGAACCAATGAAACAAAGCCTAATAGACCCAAAAATCTCAAAATACCAAACGGACCTCTACTTAAGACCAAGAAAGGACAAAATAGCTTTAAAAAGTTCAACAAATTTATGTTTTTTTGCCACTGTCAACCTTAAATACGAGACTAGATTGTTTGGCACGCCCTAGGCTCCCATTGGACGCACAAAACCCATGAAAATCACCCCCCAATCGAAGAAAGAGTTTCACCAAACAGGAAAATTTGATTGGACACCTATTTCTTTAAAGAATCTTTGCCTATTTGTGTGTAAAACCTCTGCTGAATCCCAAGCACTGTAGCTGAATGAATCCAGACCTGAACCCTCTCCCCTTCTCTATAAATACTAACCTAATTTGAGCTCCAGGAGATGGGATTGAAGGGAGGAAACCTGAAAGAGGTTCCTAGAGAAAGAAAAAGAGAGAAGAGGGCAGTTTTCTAACTTCTATAACCCCCCATTCTGCTTGAAATCCCAAAGTCCTTGAAGCCAAGCTCAAGCCTCATCTCTTGTTTTTCCAAACTTCACACCAGAAACGCTCAACCCAAGTTTAATTTGAAGTCCCTAGCTGTTGGAAAACTCTTGTCAAGGTACATATAAAAGGTAAGTATTTTTTTTTTAGTTTTTCTTGGTTGCTTGAAGTTCTAAAAAAATGTTGGAGAACCATCATTTTCAATTTCTTCTTGACTGAGAATAGAGGCAAAGAGGCGAGGGTCTTAGGGAAATCAGTACCTAAGACCTAATAACATCACCTCAAAATCGGTCTTAGGAGAAGGTGAAAGCATGTTCCTTCAAATTTTAGAAATTCCTACAACTATTTCCTTTTCTCAGAAAGAAACTGAGCCTGAATAACTCCTATATCGGGCTACTAAAACAGCTTGGAGAGAGGGGTGCCTAATACCTTCTTTCTTTTAATCCTCAGAACCCAAAATCTCTTGGTTGTGTGCCTTTCCCACGGAAAACAGAGTCACTGTCAAAGACCTAAATCGAGTTTTTCAAATCTAAAAAATGAGGGCCCATTTCCTCTAAAAAAATGGGTGGCGACTCCAACTCTTTGAGCCGGCCATGAGCTTCCTGGAGCTCACAATTAATAATCAGATGTAGATTGTGAAATCTAAATCTGATTACATAAACACCTCATCCAAATATGTGATAGTTGGATCAAGTTGTGAAGTTTCAAGTATCATTAACAAGCCTACCTACTTGGCTAGACTCTTATTTTTGTAATGTTTTTATCTTTTTGGTGTATCTTTTTTGTTCATTTATCAAAAAAAAAATGTAAGGTATAAATAGAGGAAATTGAATGAGTTGAAAAGTAGTAGTTGAACTTACAATTAAATAGGGACTAAATTAAAAAGTGAGTATTTTAGTCAAAAGAAAGTTCTACAATTTTATTTATATTTTTAATAGTAGTGTATATATAGAATAATAGATGTGTTCGAATTTTTCTATATATTTTATTTTTTGTATTTTTGTGTGTAAAAATATTTCTGATATGTTACATATACTTTTTGTTTAATATGATAAATATATGGTATTATACATGTGCTTGAATGCGTTTTTTTTTCAAAATTTATGTATTTTTTTATTTTTATTATTTATTTATGACATTAAAGGTTAATACATTTAACCCAAAAGTTGAACTTGTTATTATTAACTTTTATATTTCATTTTTGGCAGTTATAAACTATGTTTTTTATTTTCATTATCAATAAAAACAATTCTTGTTTATTACACTTATTTTTTAATTTGGTTAATAAAAATATCATACATGTGTCTAATGTTTTTTACATTTTTTGTAATTTTCTATATTTATTTCTATTTTAAAAATTTTATTACCTAACTATGACTTTATAGGTGTATCATTTTGATTTAGATGGTTGAATTCCTTAGCCACCACTTGGATAAAGAATGGTTTTGTTTTTGAGTCAATTTTAAAATATATGGGCTTATATTGTTAAAAATATTGACATAGATATGATTAGTAGCATTTATTAATGAAAAATTACTTAAATATAGGATTTAATAAGAAGAAATGAGATTTAATACATTAAGTATAAGACTTAATGAGATGGTATTAAATGAAGTGGAAAGTAATACTTGAAATTACATTACATTTTCAACCCTTATAGAGATGGACTAAATACATAAATATGGACATTTTAGTAGCCATGAAAGCTCATATTAAAGCTATAATAAAATGACTTTTATCGCCATTCTCAAACAAAGAAATAGATGATAAATTTAGTCCAAAAAAAGTTTCACACTACATCCACACTTTTATATATAGTATAGATAGTATAGATTTAAATTGATTTGAACCTAAAAAATGAGAATTTGGAGTTTTGCTTTTTTAGAAATTAGAAAGAGAGGGTAACAATTAATATAGACCATAAACTTGGGAAGAGGGGGTACTTAATAGTAGGGGTGAGCATTATTCGGCTAAAACTGAAAATTTTGGTTTTGGTTTTTTGAAATTCCGATTTTCTGTTTCGGTTTTTAGAATTAAAAATTTGGTTAACCTAATAAATAGAATTAACCAAAATTCATTATATAATATGTAATATATAATATATAATATGCTATATATTTATATATTAATATATTATATATAGTATATTATAATGAAATTCAGTTTCAATTAACATATAATATATATTATACGTTATAATATATAATATTTTATGTATGTTATTGAAATTCGGTTTTAACTAAAATAATCGAAAACCGAACCAAAAATTTTGGTTTCGGTTTGGTTTTTTATATTTTATTTTGGTTTTTTAAATTTTGGTTTATTCAGTAAGTTTTTAGCCGAATAAACTGAATGCTCACCCTTATTTAATAGCCATGTACTCACATGGCTACATTCCCCCTGATTGGCTAAAGCTTGAAGGATTCGATTTACTAGCCAGGAATTTGGATAGTGCTAAGGAATCATCCCCTATAAGGTTTTATGGTTGTTTGTAGGTTTTGCTAGTTGTGTTTGTGTGCCTTGCTAGTTTTCTTGTATCTTTTATTTCTTCTTTTGCTTAATAAATCCCTTTTTTACCAAAAAAGTAGAAAAGAAAGGTTTAGACACATGCTGCTAAGGCTTAGTCTCGAAGGAGTGCAAATACAAATTTGTAAAGTGCGAAAGCTTATATCTTGTATTATTTTGTATGCATTTGTATTGTACATATTTGTATTTGTACTCTCTCCAAACTAACCCCAAGGAACAATTTAGATTAGCTTGGCTGCTGTCATGTGAGAAAGAGAAATATTCTCCAATAAATTTCCAGTGAAAAGATTAAAATAAAAATAGAAAATAAAGTAATAAAGATACAAATGTTTTACAAATCCTAAATAAAAGAAAAACAAAAGACACAAAGGATATAAAGGCATTAATTGCAGGCAACATAAAGTTTTTAATTTTTTATGGCCCTTGACCTTGGCATGGTGCTAGGCAAACTTAATAGATTTTATGACCTTGGAAGTTGGGCGTGGGGATAGCAAACATTAGTGGTCGTGGCCATGTTGAGGGCAATTAAGACCCCGTTTGGTGCATCTTTTTGCCTCGACAACCCGTGTTTTTTTCTTTTCTCATTTGATTGGAAAAAGATTTAACTGTTGAAAGCTGCAATCTCGAAAAGATGTGAGAAGCCCGTTTCAAGCTATTTACAAGAAACTCCAAATGGAGCTTTTCGCTTTTTTTTTTTTTTCAATTTGTCTTTGCGTGGAAAGATGTGCCTTAACCAAATAGTCTTTAAGCTGTTAAGATCTTAATGCAAAAAAAACTCACATCGTCTTTTGACTATCAGGTTTGCTAAAAAATCTTCTAAAGAAACTTGCCAAACGGCCCCTAAATCTTTGGGCCAACTCACGTGAGAAGAAGAAAAAGTTACGTTCGATGGTATACTTGCAAAAAGGAGATAAAGATTAGCTCGTGGGAAGAAGAAAAAGAAGAAAGACACTCGAAGAAGAAGAAAAAGAGAAGATTACGCAGGTCGACAGTGGCAGATTTTAGAGTTAGGGCTTGAAACTTTGAGAGTTTTTATCGAAAGATTTATTTTTTCTCACAAGCGTGTACAAAGAACCACACGTTCGAAGAAGCCAAAAGATTACAAAAACTTCATTTGAAGCTTCCCGAAATAGCCCAAATTTGGGTTTTTCGCGTCTTTTGCGAGCTGCATCTTTTTCGGAATAGATATATCATTTACCAAACAGAAAAAACCCGAAATTCGGACTTCCGAGCTTTTAAACAGCCAAAAGCCCATGCGAACAGAATTACCAAACGCGGCCTAAATAAATTAACAAATAAATAAAAGTCGTCCCTGGTTACCTGGTTATAACTCATAATAGATAAACCAGTCAGTAATCCTGGACTGAGCAGACAAAACAGTTTAGCCGCGCCTGTGGTCTTGAGTACTTAATCGAGCAGATCTGCTATTAACTTGTTTGCCAATTTGGTTTGAGAAAATGGTTTCCACTTAAATTTACTGTCATACAAGAATAGGATGACTCTTCATCGTTAATTTGTAGCTTTGTTAAAAATGTTATGACAAATTGACTTTTGAAAATTTGGATGGTTCCCTTCTAAAATCAGGTAAACAAATTCAAAATCCAAATATATCAAGACTGACAAAGGAGGCTTTTGTTGGGAACAAATACGGTCTCAATTCAAAGATGGGGTCACAGCAATTCATCCAAGGGGATGATCATGGCCCAGGCCCGAGCGTATCAACAGTATTAAGGTCTATCTCGGCCTGATCTCAGGTTGGGTTGGACATCCGGGTTGGTCCATATGAGTTAAAATTAAAATTTTAATTTGACCTTGTGCTCATGATTACAAAAAATTATATTCAAAAAATTATTATGTATATAATAATATATAATATTATATATACATGTCATATTATATATATATATATATATATAAATAATAATTTTTAAGTTGGGCTGGGCTAACTGGGCGTAAGGCTTGTTTGGCTCAGACTCGACCCACAGTATATACAGATCAGGCCGGATCACATCATAAATGATCATCCCCACTAAAATCTTTTATGATCCTGGTTGATTGATTCCTATTTCCTACCATGTCATTTCTGACATCATAGTCGAATTAATCAAAATTAAGAAAATTAAGAACAGAGTAGATTCTATATGTAGCGCCATCATGGCCTTGCTTTTGAGTTTTGACTACTTTATACTTTGATATTGCTACTTAGTTTGCTACGGCTGTCGTAACACGTTCGTACCTTTTTATCACCAAGAATATATACTTCTAGCTTTTAGCTAGCTTTATTGCTTTACTGCCAAGTTCCATGCATTGATGGAATGGAGAATACATTGTAATAAAGCAGTATACGATGACATAGCTAGGTAGGCAAATTGGCAAGGCATCATTTGTATGAATTAAAAATTAATGATCAGGAACAGGAATGTTAGGGAGGGGAGACGCATCCAAGGCCGAAGGAAAGAGAATCAGCCCCCTTAAACCTTAATTAATTTTGGCACCGGCGGGCCGGTCTGATTGATTGAAGTGTGTGTATGTGTATATGTGAGTTGAATTTTTCAATAAGGGTGTCAATTGACTGGTTTTGGATTGGATCTCGTTCAGTCCAAAATCAATTTTGGATGGATTGGATGGACCAATAAGACATATTGGATTGGATTAATCTGGTTCAAAATATTTATTAGATCAGATTGAACCTGATCCATCCGTAACAAATTTACAATGGATTGGGTTGGATTAAGCCTATATCTAGTTCATTGCTATAAGATAAAAATATATGTATCAATAAACCGGGTTTAGGTTGAAACTGATTTAAATCAAAATGAATTTGAATAGATTGGATGGTCTAGACATTGAATTGGACTAATCCAAATTGGTCCAAAACATCCATTGGATTAAATTGAACATGGTCCATTTATAATAGACTCACATTGGACTGGATCGGATTGGACCAAATCCAGTCCAATTGACACCCCCACCTAATGGACAATGGACAGAGTAGGAGGATGCACATAAATTCCGCTGAGCTTATCACGAATAATATGTGGATTTCATCCTACGGGCACACCCTCCGTGTTTTTATTTAATTAGGAAATGGTGATTTTTTAATATTTAACACAACACTTTAATAACAGTTGGAGATAAGTGGTAATAGCGGGACATGAATCTATATATCTGTTGGGACAACTCAGTTAACGTACCAATTAGCCACCATTCAGTCGGTTGAATTAGGAAATCACTAGGCCATCTCGTCACGTCACAGTGGCAAAATCTTGATTGTTGAAGCGCGATATGTTCATTATTTTTGGCGGGGTCAATTGCTCAAAACAATGATAGTTTTCAACATGCACATGGAAGAGTGAAAGAATATATGTTACAAAAAATTAGTTTTCTTTTTAATTAATGGTCCGGAATATAATAACTTTTGATAGGCCACGTCTAGGATTAGCTTTATGTTTGTTTGTCGACCAAAATTTGGGGATTCTAATTTCCAAATTACAATTGCTAGATAATCTAACAACATCTACTACTTGAAACAAAATTGAAATGCAAATATCTATAGGCTAGGACAAGCTTACTACACCATCTCACTTAATTCTGCACTTAGATCGATGAATCAATCCTATACCTAATCTTTTCCATATATTGAAATTGAATTGGGGATTCTTATTTTTTTAATTTGTCCAACTTCTCACTCCTTGATCCATGTCATCACTATACCCTACTTCATCTTACCTCATGTGAGGAAAAATTTTATTAAAAGCAAAGGGAGAGCACTGGAATTATTAGTGTCATCTCAAAGAAAATGGCGTTTGATCATATGGGTATATGATATATCGGTGGTGGGTGATGGATATCATGGTTTAATTCTAAAAACAAATAAAACCATGTGGGTGATGGATATCGTGGTTTACAGATTATCATATTGTTTGTTGAAGTAAGACCAATTTATATGAATTTGTCTCTTAAAACAACAAGTATCAACGAAAACATGCTTGATTAAATGGGATACCCTTTAATTAGGGTTTAGGCTTTAGATGGGTCAATTTGTGCGTTGCCGGCACAAGCCTCAGACATTCTTGTGAACATACATCAAATTTAATTTTCTCTAAATTACAGCAGTAGAAACAAGAAACCTTCAAATTTAGAAAGAAGGATTTTTTTTTTAATTTCAATTTGTGGATTCAGATTAATTTTATAATTATTTTCAATAAGTTAAAGTAGTCAAACTCAAAAATTATGAGTTTTGTCACCATACAAATTTGAATAATGGTACTGGGTAGCTTCTAGGGGATAAAAATTGTCATTGTCATTTTCATGTAGTTGGATCTTACGTGGTCCGCAATTTTTTTTTTTTTTTTTGTTTATACTTATTTAATGAATAAACCAGCTTTTGTGTGCATTTGTCAAAACTCAAAAGGGGGGATGTCTGTTTGGAACCCCAGCAATGAATTTAATTTGTAGCTGAAATTCATTAATTATTTATATATTAAGCAATGCATTGAAGGCTTAAAATTCAATGCAGCCAACCCTTTATTTATTTATTTTTTATTATATTGAATATATGGTGATGCGACATCTATCGCATTACCTTATAACGCCATAGGATTAGTTTATACTTGTGGCATCAGCCGTTGGAAGAGTCAGCATTTTTGTACAAGTCAACTTAAGGTGATGGCTCTCCGCTCTTGGGAATAATTAAAGAAAAAAATAAAAAATAACAACTTAATTAAGTGCGTCATCATTAGAAAAGAAAGGTATATACGTTGATGGGTATTGTTACTTTTATTTGTACGAATGTGTTATAAATATGATGTGGCAAGGGCACATCTGATGGATTAGAATATTAAAGATGAATCAAAATATAAGATTCTCTTGTGTACTGTATGTGTACCTTGTTTTCTTAACATTATTTCATGGTCAGAGCTCAGACGCAACTCGCAAGTCGCAAGGCATGATAATTGTCATACCAATTTTCGAATAACCAAATTACGATCAACCAAAGATTACTATGATACTATCCACATTTTTTTCCTCAATCAAAACATTTGTATCTGTTTTCTGTTGGTATTAGAATTCGTCCGTGCTTACAACAACTTAGTGCCTACCTACATGATCCGGACTGAGCCCAAGAAGACCGCACAACCTACATATCACGCCCTCCCTCGCTCTTTTTGTTTGTTTGTTTGTTTGTGTTTATATAGATATTAACTAGAAATATTTACTACTTGAGCCCTAAGGATCAATGTGGTCATTATCATGTGCAGAGCGGGGCAGGCCCCTCCTTCTAAGCGTCTAAAAAATCAACAAGAAACCAAATGAGAATTGTGGCCCACGTACTCTCCAATGAGTCGTCTGTTTTTATAGAATTACAAAAGGGGTTGGAAATTGGAAGGAAGGGAAGGAGATTCAGCTCAGCTGCTAGTGGGGGGGCCTCTTGGTCTCAAAGTCTCAACGGACCACTAGAAGAAAAAGAAAATAAATATGGAGGGCCAGTGTCTCTCAGATTCATCCGCCCGTGTACATTGTGCATTGTACAGCACCCAACAACCCTTCCTCCAAAAGCCTCCATCCATCCCTGATCCCACTCCAAACACACAACTAGCAAATTGATGAAATTACATTGCAAGTACCAAAGGAAAGAATCACGCCAAAACAATCAATTGGGAATTTACATTGCCTCTTGGATTTGAACAGAAACAGTTGCCCCCTCCAAATGATAACCCCTTTTCCCCACTTCTTCATTAACCGTGTTCTTCCTTTCTCGTGAACCGCCGTCAATCGTCGTACCGACTCCAATAAATTTCCATGTAGTCACAATTTCGGAGAACATAAAAAAAAAAAAAAGGAAATTAAAGAATTGCCTGCATTTTACTATTGCTAGAAAAACAAGAATAGCAAAACCAACAAACAAATATTGTCATCATCAGTACCAATCAATAACCCTGCTATCCCAAAAAACAAAAGCCAAACGAGAAACAGAAGCGAAGATAACAAGGAAAAAAAAAGAAAAAGGAAAGCGGAGACACCCTAAAATTTTACAAAACTACACTACATCATCATCATCATCATCATCCAACATCCATCGTCGAGGGTTAGAATTCTAACAACTAAAAACCTGCATCTTCTTCAGGATCAGGCCTTAAAGCACCCAACGTGATTATTGCTGTGGAAGGACTTCTCCTTATCGATGATACCTTGAACGTATCGGAACTCCTCCACATGGCAAGGGATTGTAATAGTACCCTTTTGATCAAAACCGTACTCCTCCTCGGCTTCCTTCAACAACTGCATGAACAGTGGGTGGTTAAAATAAATAACAGGAACCACGAACCTTTGTTGCTCCTCTCCTTGACCCACCATGATGGCGAGACAACCCTTGGGGATACATCTCACTTCCTTCTTCCCACCATGATTGTGATGATGAAGATGAGGTAAATGCAGATGAAAGTTCAATATGTGCTTGTCACCGCTACCCATCTCTGAGTATCAGAACAAAATACGCGCACAACCAGTTGTTCTTTCTCTCTCACGGGGAGGAAGAAGCCCTTATTATATTATAAGAAAACAAAAGAGAAAGGCCACGGATCAGAAGATGAGATCGCTAGCTTGAAGAGGGTTAGAGAAGAATCCGTCAAAGACCTAGGAACGTTGCTCATGATCGAACAGCTTCAAAGGAAACACATACGATACGATTTTGGAAAGGATTGGCAAGAGAGGGGAATCAGAGGAAGGTGGGTTTATATAGAGAATGGATTTGTCATTTGAATCATTTGATAGCTAGAAGTAATCCAACTGTACACGGAGAAAAGGGTTGCTTGTTTTTTACACCTACACAAAATTAAAAAGCAAAAAAGAAAAAAGGAAGGATAAATTCTAGAGACAGGAATCGTCATAATAGCATGGGAGAGGGGAGGTGGTGAGGGTAATAAAGTACCTTGCCGCCTATGAGAGGGATTTTTTATTTTTATTTGGGTACCCTTTTCCATTTTTGGAGTATCTCGTATTCATGTTCAACTGCTCACTTTAATTTGGCAATGGAAACTATGAGAATGTTGTTTCTGTGGTAAAACCGTAAATTCGAGCCCTATTGTTTGTACGTGGATATCGATTGGTGAAAGAGTTGGAAACGTGTCGAGGGTCAAGGCCCAAGGGTGAGACATCTCGCCGACAATGAATAAAATATCCTTCGTAGGTAAGCAACCACTAATATGTCCACGCGGAAATCAAGAGCCACGCCGGCTCTCTCTCTCTCTCTATCTCTCTCTGCGTTTCTATTCCCAAAATATCCCCAAGACATTGTCAGGAGAAAAATTCAAAATCATAGCTGGAATGCCAAAAATGCCCTCTAATTTTTCATTTTCCTTTTCCCCTTCCCATAAATTTGATCCCTCTTTCTTGTTTTATTCTCTCTTCCACTACCAAAAAGAAATCAACTAGGCCGCCGGATTTGGTGCCGGAATTGAATTGAATTGAATGAAAAAGTCTTCAAATAATCCCGGATGGAGTGTGGCAAGAGAGAGAAGCTACTGTGTTAAAGCGCACATCTCATACATACTGTCGCAACGTGATGTTTCGTTATCGAGGGAAATAAAAGACTCGTACACAAATCATAAAGGACAGAGAGACAAACCGTTGGATTGGTCGACTGCAACAGTTCTTTTGGAATATAATCAAGCAGAATATCATTTCTTTGGTAAAGGCAAATTCAATAACCGTACATGCTTATATTCCTCCTGGGGGTGGGGGATAGGCTGGGGATTCGAGATATTTCCTAAGTTGGAATCAGTCAGACTGGCCGTTGAGATTTGAACGTTTTACAGTGCCAATGTCGGTTAAGTTATCCACCATATTGGGAAGTTGGGAACCCAACATCAATGACGATTTCATAAGTGGAAATTTAATACTTTCTAGAGTCCGTGTAGTTGGTAAATTAAATGAGAAAAAACCTATAATTGTTCTATTGTCTAGGAGATGTTTGGCATCAATGATGATTCCTTCCTAGTGATTATCCAGAAATTTATGAAAATTACCAAAAATTGTTGTTTGATACTATGTAAATTGAAAATAGTGATCCCTTAAGATGGGCTGATTTCAAGAATTCTTTTTCTGTATTGTAAATCACCAATTCTTCTTTATCCCATGTGGTTCTGACATGATGCCTACTTTTGGGAAATGAAATTGATGCCAAATATCACCTAAACTAAAATGCAATTACATGTTAGATTCCTCAAACTGATTTCTGACCTTTGCAAAAGCCTCCCTTGAAGTGTGGTAATTGCACCTCCCTTGAACAGCTTAACTTTTCGACATAGTTGCAACTATATCCCGTTTGTTAGAATCGTCCAATAAGAGGTACTAAAATGTCCAAAATATCTATGCATTAACTAATAAGAATGGTTTCTAACAAAAGAGAGTTTAAAGTTGTAACCTTACCTTAATTTGAGAGTTGATATGAAGAGAAAATTTGGGAAATAAATCAATTTTAGAAAAGAAATTAGAAGGATTTGGAGTAGCGATTGATTTGAAGAGAAAATTTAGAAAATAAACCTTTTGGTCAAGAGTAATTGTATGGGTATTTTGGACATTTTCATGTAGATCCACTTGGAACTATTTTAAAAAGTTCAAGGAAAATGATTACAATTATTAAACTTCAAGGGAATTGTCAGAAGCTTCAGAGGGGAGGTTTCAACAATTTACCCTAATTTTTGTTGGTATGTATATTTTTGGCATCATAGTTGAATTTAAAATAAGAAATTAACTATGGGACTTTTTAATCCCACCCACAAGGCCACAACCAATTCAGAAACTGAATATTAAAATGGGCATCTTTTTAAAACCAGCCTATGCATTACATAGTATATTCTAAAGTGCAATTGTCCACTAAGTATTTGGTAGTGTAGTAATTTTCTCAATAAACAAAGCCATGCAAACACTATGGAAGAGTTTTAAGCAATGTTTTAAAAAATGGCTCGAAGGCCGAACCGCTTTTGCCTTTGGGTCGTAGGTCACCGCTTTTGCCTATGACTTCTTGAGACGCATAGATCTCGAAAAGTTACCCAGAATAAGAAAAAAAAATAGTCACTCCAATTAGACATCAGAGTGCAAAGTTATGGCCTCCGAAAGTTTGTATACATTGAGTGTGTAACCTACGACCTGGTGACCAGGTCAAATGGGTCAATGGTTGAACCGGTCAGGTCAAATGATTCTTGACTAAGTCGATGATTTTGACTATTTGACGGGTCTTTGACTGAATAGGACCCGGACTCTTGGTCGGATGACAGTTCGACCAGCTAGGTCAACGGCGGATTAAAAACACTAATTTTAAGCAATTTCTTATTTAATTGGACCGATTCAAGTAAAAGTGATTACACCTCTTTTAACTCGATTTTTTTTTTAATTTATTTTGATGAAAATAACTTTTACTTCGATAGGTGTGTTGTCTTATGTACCGTAGTCTGATGAAAATAACTTTTTAACTAGTGAATGACCTCATACTAAGTACGGGGAATCATTAATGTTAAATTTACATTATGGAATCAATAATGTTAAATTTATATTTATTAATATTTTAAATAATTATTAAAATTTCAAGAAATATTTATTTCAAAAAATAGTTTTTCAATAATTATTAGAATATGGATAGTTTTCTTTTGTTATGATACATAGAGGGGTAATGGTCAACTGAGATTGATATAATGTAGGCAGAACTGGTTGTGGATAACCACTTTTGCATTTTCTGCAATTTTTAGGAATTGATTGAAAATGGTGGTAATGGGTTGCGGGCTTTAGCAACAACTTTTCAAAAAAAATGAGAAGGTCGTGTGTCCGAATGGTGGGGGCTGTAGCCTGGTAGTGAGATATGGGCTTTAGTAGAAATTTCTCAAAAATTGCCACATGTCTAGCTTTCTAAAAAATGAGAAAGGCCTTAATAATGGTAGTGGGTTGTGGGTTTTAACAACAACTTCTCAAAAAAATGCCATGTGTCTGAATGGTGGGGGCCAGTTGTAGCTTGGAAACCTTCCTTTAATACATATACATATTAGATGACCCCCATACTAAGTATGGGGAAGTTAATGTTATACATACACACATATATATTGTGAATTAGTTTTTGAGTAGAGTAAGTTTTCAATTTTGAAACTATTATTAATAATAAGTTATTAATTTGTATTAATTATGTTAGTAGTTAAATAATGAAATAATAATTGCACTTATAATTAATTTTGTTTAATAATTGAAAGTTTTATAATTTAAATTTCACTAAATCAAATAAATATTGGATATTAATATTATTATTATTGATAATAATTATCAACAATTAATTATCAGTAATATATTAATAATACATTAATAATTATAAAACCAGTAATAATAATAATAATAATAATAATAATAATAATAATAATAATAATAATAATTTATTCTTATTATGTATGTAATTATTAATATTTTAATAATTATTAACTGAGAAGAAGAATAATATTAATTATTAACATCTCTATTAATTATCAATATTTAATTAAACATGCTAATTATTATTATTATTAGTATTATTATTAAGTATTAGTTTATTCTTATTATGTATGTACTTAATAATATTTTAATAATTATTATTAATTATCAGTATTTAATTAAACCGGGTTAGGTTTAAAAACAAACTAACTTAACTAATGTTAATTATGATTAACATTTAATAATTAACATTACTTGTATGATTATAAATTAATTATTATTAATTAATATGAATATAAAATAATAATTATTAATAATGTTATTAATTATCAGTATTTAATTTAACCAGGTTTGGTTTAAAACCAAACTGAATTAATTAATGTTAATTATCAGTATTTATCATTAATTAATTATCAGTAATTAAATATAAATATTACTATAGATATTCAATGCTTGTATCTGAATTAATAAGTATCATTATTATCAGTAAATAATAATTTTAGGTAATTAAAATTAATAATTGATTATCAATCCGAATTAAAATGGGTAATTTCAGCAATTAATTTTAAGTAACTAAATTTTGCTACTTACAATTTTTTAATAATAATCAGTATTATTAATATATTAATAATATTTTAATAATTATAAATTCAGAAATAATTATATTATTATAATAACAATAATAATAATAATAATAATAATAATAATAATAATAATAGTGATTAAATGATACTATTGTTATTATAACTAAGTAATTAATTTGTTGAAGAGTTGCACAATTCCCTTAGATTTGTGAGTTTCCAACGTTGTCTGAGTTACTAAAGTTCCCAAAGTTCTGAAAATTCTCTGAGTTGCAAAGTGAATTTTAGATTTCAAAACATTTAGTTCTATGTGTAAACTGATTGAGAGTGGGAACTTCCCACTTCTCATGTACTTTAAATAACACAAATACTTGCATGGAATTCAGTTTGAATTTCCAAATTAGTGGTCATAGTATGAAATTGCAAATTATTGTAAGGACAATTGTCTTAATATATGGATGCCAAGTGTCTGTAGGGGCCTTTGGCCTGAAATCATTACTTTAATATATTATATATTAGATTCATGTACCGAAGTTTGTACACAATTCACTTGTTCTCCCAATTTTCAATATACTGTACCATACACCGCCTTAAATTGTAATGCTTGAAAGATTTTACAAAACACATATCTCACTTTAGTAGCAGGAAATTATTATACATTATAACTTAAAAGGTTCGACTACGATATGGGAAAGACATGATATTAAAAAAAACTTAAAATCAACCAACCGGAATCATAAGGGGAGTGACCAATCAGGTGGTATATATCAAAATTTTATGAAGTGCTTTAATTGGTCCAAGATCTTTTGATATTGATGGTGCTTGATCTGGTACTCCTAGGACAATTTGGATGTTGGACTGATGAGGTCAGTTGGCTGAGCTGCAAAGGGACAATAGTCAAAATACCAAGGGTGCTTTATTCAGGGTGGGCACTCTGATGCTTAAGTCAGTGAAGAGTATTAAGGATGCAAGAAAGCATGATAACTAGAGGATTCTGAAAGCTGAATAGTGCGTACCTTCTCTGATCGAAGGGAGCGTCTTTATATAGGCGCAAGTAGTCGTGAGCTTCATGTAGAGCATCCGAGATCTCCGGGAGGATGTGGCTTATCTGCCTGCCACGCTTGGAGATGGTTTCCGCATAAAGCGATAGAGCTTATCTGATTGCCTCCAAAGCAGGCGGCATGGGAATCAGCTTTATCAGTGGGGTGACATGATCCCGGAGGATTTAGGACGGTAAGGCGCATGCAGAAGAGGCTGGTCACCATGTCAGGTACATCACCAAGTGGACCTCGGTCAGGTTGATGGGACCTTGACGGGAGATTGCCCCTTACGCCGAGGTGCCTACAGATCGACCCTGAGTAAGTTTGAGTTTTGAATCAACCGCACAACCTCCTGATGAGCGCTACTGTTTCTATTTGTGTTACCGACCTGGCTACAAGCTCTTACGTGGCTTCCCTACCAAGGTGAAGCACTAGAAGACAAGATAGTTCTTCTTGTCCATGGAGAATGGCTGGCCAATGGCCACTTGGAAGTTTGAACCAAAAAAGGATCCTGAGGTCAAGTTTGATGAGGCGTTGTCCAATGAGGTTAGACTCCACGTAGCTCAACAATAATTGGTCGATGAATTTTTGGCCGAGTCACTTCTCATCTGGGCTGGTTTGAGCCCCATAGGTAGGTCAGTCTTATTGTACTTGGTTATTCTTGCATTATGGTATGCTTTATTGCCTTGACTTACCTTTTCCATTCTTTCTACAGAGATGTATTGCACTTTGTCCATGTTGGATGCTACTAAGAGGCCTTCAAAGAAGAAGAGAAGGGCCACCAAATCTTCTGTTCGTTCGTCGATGATGGAATCAGGATCGGTTGAGGGTAGGTTGGCTGGCCATGAGCATGAGGTGGTCAACCTCGAGGAGGATGGAGACCCAATGTACGTTGGCCCGTCCTATGGCATCCCGAACCCAGTAGTTCGCTTATCAACTCCCCACGTCACTACACTTGAATAAGTCGCCGATGCCGCCAGTTCACATGGTCACCCTTTTGTCTCTCACTGGGGTGTTTCTGCTACTGATTGGATTTGAGACCCCTTCGGATTGGGGGGGGAGGGGGGCTCGACTCTGCTGGCATCAGCGCGAAGATGGCTTGACACATCCTCTCGGTATGTATCTTTATTTCAGATACATGCATGTGTTTTTGTTAGTTCTGACCGGTCTATTTTTGTCGCTTGCAGGGTAACACCATGGGCCAGATTTTAATGGACTGGATTTCCACCTCGTTGCGCGAATTCTATGAGTTAAGGAGTAACGTGGAGTTCCTTCATTCTTAGCTAGAGGGGGCTTGTCTCAGTGCCGAAGAGGTTTGTCAGCGATTTACCCTTAGCACTGGTTTGACCCGTGAGCTCGAGGAGGCCAAGGGAACCATCGCCAATCTGATTGGCAAGGTACAAGCATGAGAACATCAACTCGAGGAGAGGCGGAGTAAGTATACGAAAGACATCCACTGAGCTGAAGAGGTTACTGTCAAATGATTCCATCATTCGTCGGGATATAAGTGTAAAAAGGCAAAGGCCACCATGCCCTGCCTCAAGGGGGGTTTGAAGCTATGTCGCCACTTCGTCCAGTCTTTCCATCCCAATTTCGACTTCAGTGTCGTGTTCATTAGGCCAGTTCCAGATGAGTTGACCGACGAGGTCGATTGGAAGCCTAAGACCAAAGAGGAGGACGAGGAAGGTGGCGAGGAAAATGCCGAGGATGTGGTTGGTGATGGTGAGGAGAAGGCCTCCAGGAAGGAGTAGTTGCTGGGGAGTTGTTTCTTTTCTTCTAATTGAATGTACCCTGGGCCTACGTGCTTGGACAACTTGAGATTGAGTTGTTTTCCTTTTTCTTTTTTTTTTTTTTTGCGTTAAAAAACTTGTCTCTCTCTTCCTTTTTTCTAAGTAATGAAATTTACTTTTCTGATGTGTTGTGCCCCCTTGTGCCTTTTCTTTTCCCATCTTAGAAAATTGGCCACATCATAAATGCTTGCCGGGGTGGTGGGGTGTATATCAACCAAGGTGCTAAAAGTGAATTGCCTTGTTGTAAATTCAACTAAGTCAAAATGTTGCTGAGGCATTTGAGTGATGCCGACCTGTGTAGGATGCAGATTGATCACCTATTACTGACATGTTTCGAGATCGACTTGAGGGTGCCTTGAGCTAAAAAGCAGTTCGGCTTCCCCTTTGTTTTTAGTTGAAATGTTAATAGTACGGGTCGGCTCAACCAAGTCCCCAAACAGGGTGGTCGGGTTTTTGAAATAGCAACTCGTCAGCCGACATGGTATTCCATACTTGGGATTTTTGCCTTCTTTTTGGACATGAGCGTACATAGATCAGAATTGTAGCAAGCTATAAGACTTAACACCTCCACAAGTTGTCGATGTTCCACACGTGGAGAAATTGCCTCCCTTGAGAGTTTTGAGCTCATACGTTTTGGGTCTGATCACCTTATTCACCCTATAAGGGCCTACCCAGTTAGGACCCAATTTTCTCAGACCACACTCGAACACCATAACCTTCCTGAGTACCAGGTCACCAATTCGGAATTGATGTTTCTTAACTCGGGTGTTATAGTATCAAGCCACCCTCTATTGATACATCACGGTCCGGATGTGCACTTGGCAATGAAGTCAACTAGGACATGGGCCTTTATCATTGGATGTGAAAATCGAATGTCATATTCACTGTGTTCGATTGTGCACTTCATTAGTCTCCCCGACATTTGGGCTTTTGTAATACTTGCCTTAGAGAATTATCGATAAGGATGATGATCGTATGAGCTTGTAAATATGGGTGCAATTTGCGAGCTACCAACACCAATGAGAAGTCTAACTTCTCTATGTTTGGGTATCTGGTCTTAACAGCATGCAACACTTTACTTATATAATAAACAGGTCACTGCACTTTATCCACTTCTCGCATTAAGACCGAGTTGACCACTTCACCACCCGCAGAGAGAAATAGATTTAGCTCGACTCTGGGTTCAAGTCTAGTTAACAGGGGTAGGGAGCTAATATATTTCTTGAGCTCATGAAACACGAGCTGGATTTCTTCGGTCCATTCGACGTCTTTGGCTTTTTTGATGGGTTTAAAGAATGGAAGGCATTGCTCAGCTGACTTGGACATAAATTGGTTCAGGGCGGCTATCTGACCTATCTACCTTTGGACCTCTTTTACATACCTAGGGGGTTGCATGTCTAGACAGCCTGGATTTTCTTAGGATTGGCCTCGATGCCATGTTGGTTTACTATATAGCCAAGGAATGTGCCTGACATGACACCGAAGGCACATTTGTTTGGGTTGAGCTTTAGGTCAAATTTTCTAAGTACTACAAACACATTGGTTAGGTCAGCAAGTAAAGTTTTAGAATATTTACTCTTTGTAACCATTCATCTACGTAAACTTCTACTGTATTGCCAATTAATTCAGAAAAAAAAATTGTTTACAAGCCACTGGTAGGTCCCCCTAGTAATCTTTAGCCCTAGAGGTGTAAAACCGGCCGTGTCGGGCTGGCATGACATGATCTGCCTGCGGCGTGTGCAAATTTCGGGCATTACCGCCCTCCCCATGGATAATTTGGGAGGTCGGCCCGGCATGGCCCATGGCCCAAGCCCGTGTGGTCCCGTGCCATACCGTAGGCCTGGGCCATAGGTTAGGCCTTGGGTGTGGGCTGAACCGAGCCAAATTGTTTTTTTTTTTGTTTTTTTTTTAAATTATTTATTTATTTATATATTTTTTAAGTAAAAGTAAAATATTTAACTTTCTTTTGGGAAGTATTTGAAAAAATAAGAATCCGATGGAATTGTAGATGATTGTGCCAAATACATCAGACGATTCTCATAATGAAAGTTCTCAAAATCCATCATTTTTTAAAAGGATTTTGAGAATGAGAATCTCTAGAATTGATGCCAAATAGGGCCTTAGTCTTTAATTATATTGGAAAAAATTATAACCAATGAACTGGCATCATAAAAGTGGTAACTAATCGGGTGAATTTTCATCAAAATTCATAGGAAGAATTCATTGGTCCAAGCCTTTCCGGTATCGGCAAAAATAACAATGTTAGAAACATCATTGATGGATCCATACGACAATGAATAAAATAATAAAAGCATGCACGCTGTGTGGCATTACCCACGTTTTAAAATGTCAATTTAGACCCTAAAGTTTGAGAAAGACCGCTAGTAGTAAATTATCAATCATTCAATTTACTTAATTAAATTAATTTACTTCATTTCTTAAATTATTTTATTTATTTATGTTAATTTACTTAATTAACAATAATCTAATTTACTTATTTAGCTCAGTTAGCTTTGATTATTTATTTTTTCTATTTACTTAGTTTAAATTAGTTAATTCACTTAATTGCATGGTTTAAAAATCGTCATTAACTTAGGAGCTTGAACCATTTCACTGAAGAACTGGACAATTGTTTAGTTCCATTTAGAGATGGCAATTTCCCCCATCCTTGTTGGGTACCCGACCTCCTTGAGCCCATCATGTCGGGGAGGGGGAATGAAGTCCCCACCCTGACCTTGATTATATATATTAAATTTTATTCATATGAAATATATTATTTCATATATATATATATATATATATATATATATGTGTGTGTGTGTGTGTGTGTGTGTAATATTATTTATGTTATATATATATTAAATATATTTAAAATATTATTTATATTTATTTTATTTTTTATTTTAAGAAAAATTATTAATTCCGTTAATTAGCAAACTTTGGGGATTCGGGTCCCCATGAGGAACTTGTCTCCATCGGGGATCAAGGGTGGAGGATAACTTTTATCCCTAGTGGGGATTGGGGTCGGGGACGTGGATTAATTTCAAAATTGGGTCGGGGACAAGGAATATGATCCCTGCCTCAAACCTACCCCGTTGCCATTCCTTGTTCCATTTTATACTTTTCCCAGATTTTTTCATAGAAATGTTGACTTGATCAGTAAACCATTGACCTAAATGATTAAACCGCTAAACTATTCAACCTAGTGAATGATTTTTTGGGTCATTTTATTCTTATTCTTTTTTATTTTTATTTTTCAAAACATCACAGGCTGATCCATTCGGACTGAACCGTTGACCTAAAAATATGTGGTTAAAACGGTTCTGTTTTCGGGTCAATTTTTAAAACTTTGCTTCATTGGATTAATTTACTTAAATCAATTAGATTTTTTTATACAATTTACTTAATTTAGTTTCCTTAATTAATTTAATTTACTTATTCACTAGCTTAATGAACTTAAATATCTTAACTAGTGTAGTGTTTTAATTTATTTAATTAACTTTATACCATCATAGACCATGGCACAATTTACTTGACTATACTAAAGTGGCATTTTGAAACATGAGTAGTGCTACATAAGCATGTTTTAATTATTTTATTCATTATCTAACAGATCTATCGATGATGTCTTCTATTTTTAACTTAAAATGACCTTTCATTATAGTTTGAGGATAAAATCGACACTTTAAGTTATTTATGGACTAAATTGACTTTTTATTTTTGGTAAAGTTGAAGGGTTGTGAAAGCCAAATATAATCTATATATATATATATATATATATATATATATATATATATATATATTAAAACAAAGCAATCAATAAATTTTCTCCTTTTTTGAATTTTTTGTTTTTTCATTCCCTGTCATTTTTGAAACAACCAATGAGAAGCACTTCCCCGATAACCTATATAATCTCTTCTCCTAAAATTTATCCTAAACTACCTCCCCCACCTTCTCCAGAATTATCTCTGATTCCTATTTATCTTCTAAATTATCTCTAATTCCTATTTATCTCCACAATTATCTCTAATTTAGTAGAGAGTTTCTCTCCTAAATTATCTCTAATTCCTATTTATCCTCCCCCCTACTTTTTATCTATATCTATCTAAAGAAAGTTTGGATTAAAAAAATTTAAGAATTATTTAAATATTTGAATAAAATTATATAATAACTTTAAAATATTTATTAAAAACACAAAAAATAATTTTATATTTTTATAAAATATATCACGAAATTATGTACTAACAATTTAAATATTTTATAGATTAAATTATGATTTTATGGATAATTAAATTCAATAAGTAATAAATATTTTAAAATTTAAATATTTTACAAATTATTTAAGTATTTAAATATCTAAATATTTTAAATAACAAAATATTTAACAATAACTAGATTTTAAATAGTTAAAATAAAGAAATTATTGTATTTTTTTCATTATCAATATATTTTCAATAATTGTGTATTTTTGCTCTAAATTTTCAATAGTTATGGGAGATTAAACTATTGTTATTTATCGAAGATAAGACTATTAATTTAGCTAAAATTATGAGTGTTCATAAGTTGGTTCAGTCCGGCCGTAGGCTATTTGGCTAACCAAATTGACTTGGTCAGGTTGGGGAGTTGGTCAATTGAAACCGATTGACCTTTTGTGAAAACCAACCCACTCAAGTTGTATTGGTTTGGGTCAATTTTCACAAAAGGTCAGTTGGTTCCAAAGATTTAAACTTAAAAATTAAATTTAATTTTAAAAATTACAGTGCAAGTATTAAATATAAATTAAAAAATTAGATTTATGAAATAAAACATTTTAGACTAAGGAATATGGGAAATTTCTCAGTTTTCATATTTAAAATATAAAATATTAATATATATCCATGGTTAGGTCATTCGATTTTGGTCGGTTTACAAATGGCCAAAGTGAAATTGATCCAACTTAATCGAATTGGGAATCTTTTGAACCAAAGCTGACATAAAATACTAGAAAACCAACCAACTTGGGTCGAGTTGATCAGATTGGTCAGTTTCATAAGTTTGATGAATAAACTTAAGTAAAATTAATTATTGTTTTTTTTGTATTATAAAAAATTTATTAAAAGTAGTATATAAAATATGAATAATTATTAATTATTTAAAAACTTGAAAATATAAAACAATTGTATACTCTTATGTGTTTCTATCAAGGTTTTTGAACCGCCATTGGCCCGAACAATCGGACCGTTCGGCTCGAGAACCACCCAGGCAACCGGTTATGTTTTACCCAAAACTTGATTTTGGTAAAAAACCGTTGACCCGGGCGGTTGACTCGTTTAACGGTTTTTGATCATTTTTTTTATTTTAATTATTTTTTTAATTTGTTTGCCAGAACGAGCTGTCGATTTGGACCGAACTATTGGACTGTCAACCCAGAACCTGGTGGCTAGAATGGTTCTATTTCCGGGTCATTTTTTAATTTCATTGTTTCCATTAGGGTCTACAAAACACAATTTTATATTTTTACATATTTACTTAAACCTACCTTTTAGTTTTCATTTTACTAAAACATCCGATATATTTTACAACTTATTTATTTAATCAACCTTTCATTAAGGAGTGTTTGTTTTGCCATTAGGCCCATGATTTTTTATTCCAAAAATACCCTTAACACTTATTTTATACAAAAAACAAAATTGGTCAAATACAATGAATAGAGTGGTTGCTCGTGTCTTATTAAGGGCAAAAATGGTATTTTATTTCTATTTTCTTTTGATTAAATTTATTTAAATGAACATTATGATCAATATTGTCATTTTCCACTATCATATAATGAAAGATTGATTAAATCCGTTGAAAATTATAAGTGATATTTTGGTAAAATACTAATTATAGGATAGATTTTAGTAAATTAAAAAAACTATAAAAATATTTTAGTAAATAACTCTTTCTATTATTTATCTTTTAGTTAATAAATCTCATGCATCGCATGGGTATCCATTAAAAAAATGTACTGTAGATTTATAAGGCTATTTTGTCATTTTAAAGGAGTAGTAAACAAGCAAGGAAACAAAGGGTGTAACATAATATTGATTACCAACTTGCTTGTAATTTGAATTTAATGAGTAATGACGAGGATAGAGCACCATAAAATGCAACACTGTCCCCATTCATTCATTCCTTGCTTCCATATCCCACCCACCACTCGGTTCGCAATGACTATTACTAGTTTTATAGCTGTAGATGGCCTGGCTTTTGGGTCTCGTAATGAGGAATTCTCAATAAATCTCATGTTTCACAGTATATATTCTAATTCTTTACTAAATTAATATAATAAAATATATAGCAATTATTTTATTATATATAGTATATCTGAAGTGTGAAGCGGAATAAGTAGATTAGTCGGTGCAAATTAATTAATATATACATCCGCTGACCACATGAGAGTGGGGATGGTTGTTATTTGACCCGTTATGGTCGACCCCTCATCAAACCTCAACTCTCAAGCAATCCCAGTTCTTGCCTCTTGGGTTCACATTAATGTTAATTGTACAAAGGGGACTCGATCAGGAGCGGAATGCCCTACAAAGAAAAGTGGATTCATATTGTTGGTTTATAATAATTGGTTTGGGTTCGATGCTGAAATTGATAGATGATGATTCAACTGAATTGAAGAACCTGAGCTGAGAGGATTAATGGAGACGGAAATCAAATGGTGTTGAAAATCTCAAAGACAGGTAGGCCATTCATTCAAACTTCAAAGCGTGGCTGCCATTGCAAATGCTCCGAAATCGTGGCTATTGTGTGGGTAGAAAAAGTGAGTATCATACTAATTAATAATAATGATGAAATGTGTGTAAGAATTACACATGTACAGCTAACTAGATCGCGTACGTGAATCGTGAATGAAGAAAAAGAAAAAGAAGAGCAGCATCTGAAACCCAGGAGGACAAACAATACATCATCACAGGCATTTAGCGTTCACTGTGACCCCACGCCCACAAGAGGTGGGACCTACAGCCGAGGGATGCAAATTGCAAAATGGTGAAGCACCAATAAGGGTAAATGGGGAGGTATATAAGGCATAGCCCTACAAAGAGAGCGTCTCTTACACTTACTTTTAGTCTTTAGACAAATGCCACAACGTAAAAGCAGCGTCACTTAAATCAGAGCCCTTGCGGTAGGTGTTTTAAGGATAAAAGTATAGGTATCAGGTATTTTATTGGATAAGTCAGACATGAATATGGATACATTCAAGCAAAAGATATAGGGCCCATTTGGCACGTCTTTTTGGGAAGATCTTCTGGTAGTTCTGACAGTCAAAAGACGTATTGAACTTTTGCATGAAGATTTGAACTGCCTGAAGCACATTTTGTAGATGCACATCTTTCCGTGTCTTGAACTGCCCAAAGCACATTTTGTAGATGCACATCTTTCTGTGTCTTTCCGCTTGAGAATAAAACGTGAAAGACGTGAAAAGCTTCATTTGGAGCTTCCTGAAATCAGCCCAAATGGGCTTTTCAAGTCTTTTTGGTGCTTCGACTTTTGGCAACTAAATCTTACGTGTGCCAAATGGAAATAGACCCTGCTTGGCATGTAAATAGCCGAAAGATTGCACGGAAAGACGTGCCAAACGAGCCCATTATAACGCTTAGATACGTTAGGGAAATGCATGCAAATCACAAAAATACATTAATAATACTAACCAAAAGTTTAATTATCTATGAATAAGATACAAACACATGAGAAATGCATACTTCAATCGGTTATATGAAGAGAAATATTATAATAAACAATACTAGGACTAGAACATTCAAACATCATACAATAATTATAATTTTCAATTTTTATTAATTTTTGGGAATATTTATTAATTTAGTATTTTTATTTAAATAATAATGGTTTTTTAAATAATAAATATGCTTTCATTTTTAACATATAATGATTTTATTTTACATATAGTTGTAAAATAAAACAAATAAATCATTTAAGGTAGATAAAATAAATTATTTATAATTTTCATTTTTATTAAGTTTTTTGGGGAAATTAAATTTTAAATTATTCATTTCAGATTTTATAATTATAATTTTCTGTTTTTCGTTAATTTTGTTGGTAAAAAATATTTATTTAGTATTTTTATATAACAACTCTATCTTTTCAAATAATAATTATGTTTTCATTTTTAGCATATAATTATGTGTAAAATAAAATATATAAATCATCTAAGGTAGATGAAATATATTATTTTTATAATTTGTAGTTTTTATTAATTTTTTGGAAAAATTAAATCTTAAATTACTTATTTTAGTTTTCATAATACTATTTTTTAATTTTTATTAAAGAAAAATAATCCAAAAGTAGTTAATATACCGTTTTGTCAAACTAGGCATGGATATGCCTCTGTATCGGTGTGTATCAAACCATATCCACCGATATAATGCGATACGACTCGATACAGAGACGTATTGTACCGATACACACAAGTCGTGAGATATGTATTCAGTTGTCACGTATCCCATATCCATGACCATGAATACGAATACGATACACCCCGTATCAATCGTATCGTATCGATACCTTAATCCTGAACATTCCCCGCCTTCCCTTCCCTTTTCTTTTTCTCATCGATACAACATGAATGACTATTGGAGAATGGAGATTGTTAATCCAGACCACACATCTCGTGTGATATGAATCAGATGATCATATGTGACTGTGTATTCATATTCATTTCTCCCATCCCATCCCATGTAATAAGTATGGACATCTTTTTTTCCTCTTCTCCCATTGGTCAAAACTTATGACATTATAAAATTACTAGCTAGGAACCAATTAGGTGGGTTTTCACCAAAATTCACGGGGGCTTATGCATCAGCCAATAAGCTATTAGCTAGTGACAAATCAAAAGTACTGTGGGTTCAAATTCGTTGCACTTTAACGAAATGGATTTCACAACAAGTTATTCTGATTTGTGATGATAGGAACTAGGAAGATGGGAACAAAGAGAAGAAAATTGTAGGATTCTATTTCTTCTAAAAGTCAAAATTGTCCACAAGTCTCTACATATATCGAATATTGTATACTGATTTGAACCATTCTTTTTTTGAACTCGCTTTCAATAAAATGATTCAAAGCAGTTGCCCAATCGCCTGCTCTCTAGGTCGAGCAGGTGGACCAGGCCAACGACTCGTTCAGAATGGGCCTTGGTTGGGAGCGTCAAGTTTGGAGGCCCATGATCACTGCTAGGCTATAACCTGACCTGCTGTTACATGAACAATTGAACAGAGAAAATTTTTGGTTGTCTAGTTTCGACAATCAAAAGGTTTTGTGTTGTCTACAGGCTCGTTCTTTCCAATTTTCATGCTGCCTACAGGCTGTGTACAGGCCACATGACTATTCCATAATATAAAGTCTAATAAACATTAACGGTACCTAAGTCTAAAATTTGAAGACACGACTGCATAGACTAAGGGCCCGTTTGATGTGTCTTTCTGTGTGGTCTTTCAGTTGTTTATAAGTCGGGCATATCGATTTTAGGTCTACCTGTTTGGTTTGTAGAAGATTTAGCTGCCAAAAGCTGGAATGCTGAAAAGACGCGAAAAGCCCAAAGCTTATTTTGGACTGATTTCGGGAAGCTCCAAATGAAGTTTTTTGCATTTTATTCTCAAATGAAAGGACACACAGAAAGACGTGTATCTCCAAACTAACTTCGGGCTACTCAGATTTTCATGCAAAAGCTCAATGCATCTTTTGACTATCAGATCTAACAGAAGATCTTCCCAAAAAGACTTACCAAATGGGCCCTAACTTATTAGGTTTTACGTGGAGAAAGACTGACTGTTAAACAAAATTGCCAAATGATATAGCTTTATGGTCCGGTGTTTCATATAAATAGAGAATAAGTAGCATAATTAGAGGGCATGGACGAGAAGGTTTTGAGTTCGTGGTGCTGGACCCTTTAATTCATGGTTTGCCATACGTGAAAGAAAAGGAATGGAATGGTAAGGAAATCTTTACAATCCTTGTACAGGTTTTTAACTTTCATTTCTATACTTTTTCTTTCAAACCAAACACAGCTTAAAAGTTAAATAACTAATTTAGAGTAATTTCCAAATAATTTTAGATATTTTCTTTTTAAGAGCGAAGGAAATATCACATCCCAATACCTGCAAATATCAAGTTTTAGGTTGTTTATTCCAGCCGGTTGATTGATTATAAGCTTTTCCAGTATCATATCTTTCTACGCAAATTATCAAACAAATATAACAATGACAATTACAAAAATTATCGAGCTATATATTCAAATTTGGTCGCATGGACTGCTTGTTCACTTGTGTGTATGAGTTACTACCAGCCTTTTGAGGCAAACTTGTGAAAAAAATGTAAAAGTTGGGATCTTCAAAAAAATTTAATTAAAAAGTATAAGGATCCCAAAAAATAACAATAATAATAATAATAATAATAATAATAATAATAATAATAATAATAATAATAATAATAATAATAATAATAATAATAATAATAATAATCAGCCCCCCACGTCCCACAGTACACTGTGTATTATGAACATCTTCCAATGATGACATCATCATTTCTGGTATCATCTTAAGGAGATATTTCCATGTGATGTAGAACGTTGTGGGGGGCTGATTTGCTCTCAATAATGATGGTGATGATGAGTTTAAGATTTAATAGAAGTCCAACTTATAGTGCTTAAAGTGAAAAAAATAAATTAAAAAAAATCTTTAAAATTTACTTACTTTTTAATTTTTACATATATATAATAGGTTATATAAATAGAAAATATTAAATTTATTATATACGGGATTTGGATTTAATCCGTTTCAACTTATTGTGCTTGTAACGAAGGAAAATTATTTACTTATAATCCGACTGGGATTTTTTTTTTTTTGAAAATCATATTGGGATTTTAATGAAAGACTAAATCCGGTTGGATGTCGAATCGGAAAGAGGTCCATTAAAAGCCCTATACTTTAGTCTTTAAGCGTACGGTATAATTTACACCTCTTTTATAGGCTAACGTGGTAGCAAGCAAGGGCAGTCCTCCCCCAAACCCCTCCCTAATCCTTGACTCCTTATGAAGGCAGCAGGATAACTGAACCTTACTCAAGTGGAAGAACGAAAACAGGTTTCACAGTCAGATTGCAATTTGCAACCATATATACAAACATAATGGGCATATAAACGGTTGTTGGCCCAGGTGGTCGAACCGTTTGAACCAGGAGCAATACAGTTTTATTATCATCTGACATATGCATGGATTTTTTTTTGAATCTGCCACCGAACCACTGGTCCAATGGTTGAATCGCTAAACCATTCGATTTGGGCTATCAGGTCCATCGGAGTAGACCAGGTCCTGCCTCACTGCCTGATAATCCCAAACCAGCTATATTGAAAAAAGCAAGGCATGGGACCACGATCAATAATACTCAAATCGCAGCCGTGTCTTTATTTCCTGTTACATACATATATGGCAGTATTGATGAGCGTTAAGGATTCAATAAACATGATCATTAATAAACATATCAGCTGAACCATATGAAGGAATTGAAGTAAATAAAAGAAACTAATAGGTGTGAGAGAAGTACAAATTTATTTACGTTCCTTTTCATCAGAAATTTTCATGGGTACATTAATTAATTAAACGCTCGGTTTGGTTGTTATATAAATAATAGAGCTCAACCCCAACCTTAAGAAGGAAGCAGTTCTTCTCTGTTTCTTCTATTTAATATAATATAAGCTGCTTAATTTGGGTGAGGGACAGATTGGATGGTGACTGGGGAGGTGAGGTTCCATTAACACATAATAATTCATAAAAAAAGATTCGTTCAAATTGCTAGAATTTGATAATGCACAGCACAGCACAGCAGGCAGCAGGCAGCAGCGAACACCGAAATGGTCAAATTCCAAATTTTCCTGATTTTCTTTATTATATTATATTATATAATTGATCACTTCAAAAAAAAAGGTAAGAAAAAATAAGGGAAAAATAAAAAATCTAATGTCAAAGCGACAGGCAAAAGAAGAAAAAGGGGTAGGTGTTAAACAAAAAGAAAAGAAAAGAAAATGCTGTCAAAACGACGAAAGATCCACCACCGGGACCGGGATTCTCAAATCTCACCCACCTTCTCGAGAACTGTCGTCGCAACGCCAACTGCAACATTCGGCGTCTATAGCCAACGCGTCGACAATGGGCTTAATTACCAACACTCCCTCTCCCACCAAAGCGCACGATAGTACGCTTAGGAACATCGCAAGCGCAATCAGTTGGAAGGCCGGTTCACTTGGTTCCCAGAATACCGATATCCCAAGTAGCAGAACCTGCGTCGGTAGCGCTACCAGAACTGCGAGCGCCAGCCCGTAGATCCGATACCTTAACCCCTTATTGATCACCAGGGTAATCACTCGCCAACACGACAGCAGGAATATCACAATGTATAGGATTGCGAACGCCCCAAAAATGATGGTTCCCAACAAAGGGTAGGTGCACAGAACCGTACCACTCCCACCATCATCCTCATCCTCTATCACATAACTCCTGAAGAAGCCTTCTGTGAACCTCGCTTCCTGCTTCGGCTTAAAGAAAACGAAAAATACCTGCAAGCAGAATATCGGGAGACACGAACTTAGAAGCAGACAGATATCCATGGCCCAAGTGTCGTTGGGGTTTCTCTTCCGTATGGAGATGTTGACAATGAAGAGAAGCGACACTAGGAATCCGGGCTCAAAGAATCCCTGTGTTAATACGACGTGGATCTTGCACAGGTTGATCTGTTGGGTTAGGGTGAGAGAACCAAATATAGGGAAAGGGTAACGTCGGAGTATTGGGAGGCGGAGGAGTTCGCTAAGAGCCCACAGAGAGATGAACGACACGAGGAGTGTGCGGACGGTCCAAAGAGAATTGAAGTCTTTCAGTAGATAAGACTTAAGGGTCTTGACGTGAAACTGGAAGACGGAAACGAGGGAGAAAATGGAGAAGAGAAGACAGCCAAAGATGAAAAAGAGGGTGGCGATGTCGGAGGCTGAGTGGATTATCGATAATGGTGGGAGCATGGCCCGTCCGTTGCTTCTGCTGCTGGTGGTATAGATGATTTGAAGACGACGACGACAACGATGGACGAGAGATCTGTAGCGGTGCCGGCGTTAATATTCTTCATTTATTAATTTCAATTTGCTTTTGTTTTGCTGTTAAGGTGCATCTGAGCCCGGGCGGTGGTGGTAGTGGTGGTGTCGGAAATTGGGAATGAAGGGGGTAATTGCCCCCCTTTCCCATCCGACAGCAACCAGGCTGGTGCACAGCTGCGAGTGCGAGATCACGTAATTGCATGCAGAAATCAGAGGGAATAGGGTCTTGGTACGGTGTCGTCAACTAGTCCCTACCATTTCGCCATTGAACGGCTGGGAACCTTCAACACCGACAACACACAACTCATCCTCTCTCTCTCCTCCACTACTTTTATGGTTTGTCCCTCTCGTACGAAACCGGCTTCAGTCAGGGCATGTCTGTGCCCACACCGTTCTAACAGCTTTTTTCAAGTTTGCATTGGGAATATCTTGCCATGATATGATATTCTCAATACAAAACAGTGAGGACTGTCCCAACAAAGTTTGCCCGTGCGATGTACGGGTGTTATTAAAAGTAATTGTAATAAGGGCCTTGTCACGATATCAATTGAGCCAAATGGTACCAAGTACCTTGCAGGTTCAACGTAAACTATTTTGGGTTATATGTTGTTAGATGTTAATTTTTATTGTTTATCTTAATTTTTACTATTTTTATTACATTTTATTAATTGTATTACTTTCCTAATCTCACTTAATGGTGATGTTTAGATGGTGGTCCTAAGACATTTTGAATTGGGCCAAATTAAACTTTATCCATCTTAGCATTATTCTTGGGTTATGTCTTGTTAAATAAATTAAAAACAATAAAAACAATAGAATAAATTATGAAGAAGGAGAGTTACTTTTTTTATTAAGTTAAATTAAAAAATTATTGACTTTAATTAATTAAGTTTTATTAATTTGTAGATACTTTAAATAATAAAATATTTTTTGTTAAGTCTGTTGAATTTTTTTTTGTTTTTTATTATGTTAATTCTTATTAATTATTTATATTTTATTTTTTTGTAAAATTTAAAAGTTATTGAATTTTACTTTTCCCTTATTTATATTTTTATGTTAGCTTCTATTTTCTAATATTTTCTCAATAAATATCATATTTGATATATTGAGATTTTTTAGTGAAGCTTTTAATTATTCAAATAACACAACTCTTGAGCTTCGTCTTTTTTATGTGTAGTGATTTGTGGGCCCTAGGTTCATTTCTTCTTCAGCATTATTCTTCTCCTAAGAAATTGACAAAGCTGGGGAAACAACCTAATCCATTTGAATACTAATCAATGCTTCCAACACTTGTGTTTGTTGCAACGAAGCTATAAGAGAAATGAGACAATTCATGCTCACAGAAAATACTTTTAGAAAATTAGTAGTGAAATTATCACATAAATCATAGAAAAATTAGTGAATGTTTAATAGTTATTTTTGAAAATATAATAGAATAATATTTTATTGAAAATTTAATTAATAGTGAAATGAATATTTAAACAAAAACATGCTAATTAATAGTGTTTCTAATATTTATTTTCAAGACATAATTTCTAAAATTTTATATAGAAATTTGACTAGATGGCAATTTTCCCCATTGAACTGTCCCCCCCCCCAACCCCACCCCCCCCACACACACACTTTCCCTTAAATTCCTAAATTCCTTGGATCCCATAATCCCATATCTAAAATAACCCTCGATTGCTATAGTCTTATTTCTGAAATACCCCAAAATTTCTATCATCCCATTACCCCTAAATTTGATGTATTTTTAGCTGGTTGCCTTAATTCCATATCTAAAATAATCCTCGATTGCTATAGTCTTATTTCTAAAATACCCCAAAATTTCTACCATCCCATTACCCCTAAATTTGATGTATTTTTAGTTGGTTGCCTTAATTCCATATCTAAAATAACCCTTGATTGCTATAGTCTCATTTCTAAAATACCCCAAAATTTCCATCATCCCAGCCCTGTCCTAAACTTGCCCCACCAATGGGGATGGGGTGGGGACAATTTTCTTTTGGGGTATGAGATAGGGAGGGGGTGCCTTGCCTCGGACCCGCACCATTGTCATTCCATATCAATCAAGGTTTGTTCAAATTGGTAACTAAATATTTATATTTTCTTGACCCATCTTTTTGCTATAGTGTTCACCAAATTTCAACATCAATACAAATAGATGTGTAGGGACTCAAGCATCCAATGGAGAGAGATAAATCTTCTAATGACAACATTAAAATATTATTTATAAATTATAACTATAACAAGATTTTCAATTAATTGTTAAATTTAATTACTTTATTTTTATTATTTTTCTTATTGTATTATCAAATTTTAATACATTCTTGTAAACAAAATGCATGTATTTGGAGGGATAGAAATACATAGAGAGAGAGAGATAGGGGAGGGAAAGAGACATGAGTATTAGATGGTTTCTTGGGCATGTAAGATAGAGTAGGAGAAGTTTTAGGTGAGGGAGATAGTTTAGGAGAGGAGACAATTTATGTGATTGAGAGAGAGAGAGAGAGATTATGAAGATAAATTTTTAAGATTTAAATAGTTGAGATAAAGGATGGCGTGGCCTAATAAGATAGGCAAAGCCTCTAGTGACTTGGCTTAATGGGAAGCTTGGGAAGGGGGAGTAGAGGATGAAGAAAAGGTTAAGGAGAAAGCAGGAAATGGGGTTTGAAAAACGAATGGGCATTTCATCATAATACCCCAACCAAATTTGGAGAGATAATTTAATGGAGGGTATTTCTTTCTTCTCTTGAACAATGCATTTCAATAATTTACTAGTCACGACCCATGTGATGTACAAGTTTTTTTATTTATAAGCAAAATTGAGGATGAAGCTCTATGATATTTCCAATTAAATGGTGCCCATTTAAGTCCAATTAAAGTATTAATTTTTTTGGGTTATATCTAGTTTATTCGGTCACAATCTATGTTGTGCTTTAGTGAGAGTGGTCAATTAAATAAGCTCTAGATAAATTAATTTGTATTCTTTCTCTGTATCTTAATGTTGATTTTTTGTTAACTTTTATTGGTTTTGCTATTATTTTCGTATTATTTTCGCTAAAATGATCAAAAACCTCATCTTATAGAAAATCTATAAACCACCTCTGTGTTTTGACCTTAACAAAGGCCTCCCCTAGTCCCCTATAGTTTTGGGAAAAAAGTGCAAATGCCTCTTTTCCCTTGGATTTTTAGTAACAAAGACATTAGACTTACCATAACACCGTTATATTATTAAGGCATTATCGTACACAATTTAAAGTTTCAACTTTACCCTCCATTAATTCATTTTGCTAGACAACTTTGAAAGAGTAATTCTCCCTATTCTTCCTACATGAAATAAGGTAAAAAGGCTGAAGTGAAATAAAAGGAAGCACATATTTTTTAGTAAATTTTACATGTGAATGAAGTTGGTTAAGGGTATATTTGGTATTTTAAAAAATAATGCATTAAATCAGCATTTTTTTTTATTTGGGATGCTAATGAAAGAAAGATATTTGCAGCTTTTTGTAGAACAGTAGGAGAGAATTTTGTTAATGTCAAAACATAGGGGAGTTTCGTAGGATTGTTAGAAAACCCAAGGATGTTTATTATAATTTTCTCTATTTTCAAATGGAATTTACATTGGTTTTAAAATAATTAAAATATACTTAAAATTAATTATTATTATTATTATTATTATTATTATTATTATTATTATTATTTGTTTTTATTAATCCTTATTAAATTTAATTAACTATATTAAGTTTTATTTTTCAAGGGAACTTAAGTTGGTTTTAAATTAGTAAAAATTAATTATAAAAGTAATATTTTTTAGATAGTTTTTTATTATTTTATATTAATATTTGTTTTAGTTTAATCTTGTTCCTTTTTTTAATTAAATTATTTTTATTATATTAATAAAAGTATTTTTATCAATAACAAGAATTAGTAATTATTTTTATTTTATTTGAGGAACTTACTAAATTACTTTTGCTATGGTTAATTAATTTTTATTATTTTCAAATGGAATGTAAATGGATTATAATTTTTATGAAGTTTTATTTAATGTTTTCAATCTGTTGTAACTTGCATAGTTGAACCATTCAAACCATCACTTGACCTTATTTCTAATTCTAGGTTTCCTAAACCACCATGTTTGACCTGGGTGATTGATCCATTGGCCCTTTCGACCCTGCCATTGGGTCATAGGTTATAATTTACAATGTATTGAAAACTTCTAGAGGATTTAACTTTGTGCTTAATTGCCTAATTGGCAATGATCTTTTGTTAAATCTTGGATAGCTCCTTTTGTGATCTTTGCAACAACATTATACCAAACACAAAACTAAATTGTCAGCCTCAAATTTCAATTTTTGGCTCTTATATTTATAAAAAAAAAAACAAATAGATCTTATGTTCTACATATATAGATGGATGATGTATCACAGTTTGACTGGTCGGACCCAAATAGTTGATCTGTTTACTTGTGGCCTAGAGGCAAAAACTATTCAGCCTCAAAGTCAATTTATAAAGCAGTGATTTTATTTATTAGGTGAAATAAATAATATTTATTCTGAAATGAAAATTACTTTATTAATTAGCTTAAAATTAACTATCTTTTAAATGGAAGTAGATTATTTAGCCTAATAATATATTTCCATTTCAATATAATTAATCTTTATTACTAATTGCAATTTAATGTAAATATATCTAATGCATATAAACATTATAGTTAAATTAAAATGGATATAGATATAGATAAAATATTAATTTTAAGCAATTTAATGGAGTAATGGAGAAGATAGAGAATTAGTGACATAAGTTATTGAATGAGAGATATAATGACACAATTAATGAAAAGAGATAATTGAAAGTGTTAATGGGAAAGAAAAGAGGGAGTTGACGGTGATTTAATGAGGAGAATTAAAAGTTATCGATTGGCCAATTGAGTTATTTTCTTCACTTTTAAAATTAAAAATTAAAAAGTCCAGAAAAAAAAAGATAAATGTCTTTAAATAAAAACCAAAAAGCAAGAAAAAATCATCTTAATACATTCCATTTTAATATAGATATTGATGGGCCCTTCCCTGCGCTGAGATTAACTGGTCGGCCCATTATACAGAACCGAATAGAATAACGGAACTACGATATAGTATTCATGTAACTGATCTCCAAATAGCTGGAACAGAACCTATAACTTAATAAGTGAAAATGATGATGGGCTGTTCTGCCTATCGAGCTTGAAATTGGCTTGGCTTGGGCAACATTCAACATTTGTTTTTATGGACAATAACCTAAAGCTCTAGTTTAGTAATTGGACATCCACACTCTCATGCTTATACATGTATTCCATGCATTTATGTCTACACTTTGGATTGTCTGTGTTTAGGTCTCATATCTAAAGTTCTCTAAAAATGGAAAACAATAAAAAACCTATAAATCACATATTTTTCCAACCGTATTCACATGGCAAGTTTTTTTACAAAGTCTCTGTGGTCACATTGTTCTGACCAAGGTTCAAAGTATCGACAGGTACTGATGCGGGCTGATATGTATCGTATTGGGAGCACTCAGATATGCCCCTACAGAGGGTATATTGGGGTTCTGACCGGTTCAGAGGGTGGAAGAGTCTTAAACCACCTCCCCTGAACCGATATTGCCCGATATACCCCTAGAACCTTGGTTCTGACTTGATATTGTCATGTGGCTGCAGGGCCTTTGTAAAAAAGAAAATATAGGCATTGTTTTAGATATTGGAATTTATAATAAAAATACTAAGACTCAGTCTGGAAGGAGTACAAATGCAAATATGTACAGCGTAAATACATACAAAATATAAGATTTTGCACTCTACATATTTGCATTTGTACTCCTTCCAAACTCAGCCTAAATTTGACGTTTCTTGAAACAGCAATAATGATATACAATGTTTTGTTTTGTTTTTTTTTTTTTTTTTTTTAACGACAAAATAGGCTCACCATGCTATATGCATAGGCCTCATTCATTCATTCATAAACTGCCCGGTACAATCAAGTAACAAAGTTTCAGAGGGGTCACACCCCATGTGAGCATTCTAGGTATGTGAAGTGCTTTTATGGCTAAAACATGAGCAGCTTTATTGCACTTTCTAGGTATCCAAATGACTGAGCAGTGAGAGAGACGCGGCATTAAGAGCATGGAATCAGCAATGGTAGTTAGTATGCGCCAGGAGGAGCAAAATTAGCCTCCAACAAACTCTTGATTACTACCTGAGAGTCTTCCTCTATAATAACAGAAAGACACCCCAATCTCTAATGCAAATTGCAGACTAGATAGAGCTGCAGTTGTTACCACTTCTCAGGAGATGCTAAAAGAATTTGTATACATGTACCAAAACAAAATTCAGCATTATGATATCGGATAATAAGCCCAATTCCTCTAGAAGCATTATCGAATGCCCCATCAAAATTAATTTTGACTGATGGAAAATTTGGTTTGACCCAAGAAGAAGCATGGAAGAGAAACTTCTGTTGTATATGAATCAAAGTTTCCTGAGGATTGAAATTAGAATTCTCCAAAACACCATCAATCTGAGCATGAGCAGAAAATACCACCGACATTGGATCAAATGGGACATGCTCCATCACGGCAAGCATCTAGATTTCCATATATTCCACGTGGTGATAGCACAAATGGAAAAGAGTGAAAGACGTGTTGAACATAAAGGATCACCATCTAATTAATAGGAACCAATGTGAAAACCAATCTTCTAAGTTCCATTCTGATAGACATTCTAGATGCAAACCAGACCCGTCTAGAAACTGGACAATGAAAGAATCGATAGGAGATGTTCTTATAGCATCACCACAGAGAGAACATGCAAGTAGGATCTAGATTATGTGAGTATTTAAATTATGGTTTTCAAAACCGGATCAGACTGGAGGGTCGGACTGGAGGTGATTGGTTATGTTTTTCCTCAAAAGCGAATATTTGAAAATAAAAATGTTGATTTGATCAGTAAATTGTTGATCCAAATGGTTAAATCGTTCAGACCGTTCAACAGTTTTGACTGTTTTTATTATTTTGTTAGAACGGGCTGATCGTTCGACCTAAGAACCGGACCCCTGATCCGTTCATTCTCCAGATCGATTTTAAAATATTCTTTGAGCCATTGGTAAGGCTATAACTTGGCAACGCCATAGAAAGACATGAACTCTAGGTGGTGGATGTTTAATTGACCAAAAAAAGCTTCCATGAAATAACCATCTGGGCTCAAAGAACACAATATACAGATGCTGTAGAAAACTTTCCATTGGTAGTATAAATCCAAACTAAAGCATCATCCACCTCACGTGAGTGAAGCGGCAAATTAAGGTATATTCTTAATAAAGTTAACATCTTCATATTGCAATAAACTTCCTTAGTCTAGGAGTGCTCCATGAGTTAATAAAATATGACACTTTACTCTTAAAATCCGAAGGAGGGGAGTCACATCTTCATATACAATGTAGAATGTCTAGTAATACAATGTTATATTGATAATTAAAAGCATTCGTGGTATAAGAAAATACATTCTCATAAAACTCCGAGGTGGTGACTTCCTTGATGATTTACTTTGCATGTGTGGGGATTGCTTTGGTGACTTGTTCTTATGTCGTTGGTGCTTGCTGCTATTGGTACCTTCGTCTTTTTGCTTCCTCTTCTCACCCTATTGTATCTCTAACCGGGACCCAAGGGCTTCCTCCGCCTGAATGAACTTGTCGGTGTCATTGAAGAACTTCTTCATTGTCTTCGGAGGGTTCAAGCCGAGGTGCCAATGAAACTCAATGTGTTGGACTCCCTTCTGGGCCGTAGTAAACTGCACAGTTCGGTTGAGGTTGGGAATTTGTAGACATACTACATTAAACCTCTTGATATAGCTGTGGATTGACTCATTCTCCCACTGGACCACGCTCAAAAGGTTCTCTGTGGACTTCGGACAATTCTTACTTGTGATGAAGTGGGCGATGAACAGGTCTATGAACTGTGTCCAGCACTTAACCGAGCCCGGGTGTAAGTTTTTGTACCACGTCCTAGCTGTACCTCTAAATGTTGTTGAAAACGCCATACACATGCTTGCTTCATATGCTCCGGCTAGTAACATCAGGGACTAGAAACTGTTGACATGGTCATTGGGGTCGGAGCTCCCATCATATGTTTCCAGCATGGGTGTCTTGAAACCCTTTGGCCTTGGGGCCGAGAGTATCTTCGGTGCTAGGGGGAGGGCCGGCTCAATAGAACTGCAGCCGATTGTGCAGCTCTTGAAACCCTCCCTTGTCTTGACTGTTGCTGCCGGCGGACTGCTCTTCACTGAAGTGTGGCGTGCTATACGTCAGTATCGCTTCTTAGCGGCCTCATTGTTGGTGCTATTCACCTGACACTTTGATCTTGGTATGCTCCCGGTCTTGAACGTTGTCACGGGGCAGGAGCTGGTTGCTGCCGAAGTGAGTCCATGCCTCTTACCCCGGGTTGCTGGTTGCTGACTTGATTCTCGTGGCTCTCACACCGCGAGTGTTGTTCTTGATCGGTCCTGGATTGGCAACTGTTCTGGGGCCGATCCTTGTGGTTTACCACCTGAGGAGGTGGTGGTGTGTGCCGACCCACTACTGGGTCCCGAGGTGGGGTCTGGCCCCGAGGAGGGGCTGGAACCCGAGATGTCCCTGTACCCCGAGGAGGAGATCAATGCACATTTTGCTAGTGTTGGTTTTGGTTTTGGTTCTGGTTGTTCTGGTTTGGCTGGAGTGGTGGAAACTATTGTTGATAATAAAACTGTTGGTATTGGTACTATTGATACTAGAACTGATGGATCTATTGCATCTAAAGCTGCATGACCCGAACGCTTTGCACCATCTCATGGAACTGCTATGCATCGACCCTGGGAGGAATCACAAAAGGCTCTACAACCGAGATGGCGGCACTCACATGAGGTAGGGGAGTGTTAGGGGGCTGCGTGTTGAATGCTTAGCTTTGTGTCGTTAGCACTCCTAAGATAGTGAGAGGGATGGTGAACTGTCCGATTGTCACCGAGGGGAATTCAGGGTTGAATGGGATCTGCTCCTGCCCCCCAGTAACAGTCATCTCGACGCCCTTTCTGGTGTTGCTTGTTGATGCCATTGATGAAATGCTGGAAGTGTGGTTAAGGTAGAAAACATGACTTTTTGTCGTGTTTCCCACAGATGGCGCCAATTGATGGTGCGTGATCTGGTCACTCCTAGCTGGATGGCAGCTTGGACATTGGTTGCCTAGCTGGTAGGTTGAACTGCAAGACAAGAAGGATCATAGAACTCAGGGTGGCTAACTCGGTGTGGTCACTCCGATGCTTAAGTTAGTAACTAACTGTATGCGAGCTAAAAGCTTGAGTGTATGAGAGCTACTAAGCAAATAATCGCGCGTACCTAGGTCTTAGAGGATGATGCCCTTATATAGATGAGCTGTCGTGGATCTCACGAAACACCTTCGAGATCCTTGGCCTACGTCGTTAGGAGTCCGTTCCGCTCTGAGAGGTGGATAACGTGCTAGCCGATAAGGCCTATCGTGACCATCAGATCCGGGTGGGATGAGGAAAAGTCCTATGGTCGTGTGGCATGACCTCGAAGAGCTTGGAAATAGCTGACATGCTTCTAGAAGTCCGGTACGTGTCACCTCGATAAGTTGGGTGATCCAGAGCTACTCAAACCTCGGTCATTGTCGAGGTGCCCGAGATGCCCAAGGTGGCCTAGCCCATCGAGGTGGCAGGTGGTATAGAAATGGTAACAAGTGCAGAGTTGTAGTCTAATTAGCAGGTCGTGTCCACATATCCTCTGTTTATTAGGTCGGGCCAAATCACCCCTTATTAGTTTCTATACATCTACTTTAATTATCAATTCGTCCTTGTTAATGCAACTATATTCATTTTCAACTTTTGTAATTTGGCCCATATTTTTCAAGTGACTAATCATAGTTATGTGCATCTAATCTAATTTTTTCTCCCCTATAATAAATTTAAGCTTTTTATTTGTTAGAATGTATAAATTTTAATTTGAGAGTGCACTTCCTATTCTTTCATAGAGGGCCTTCTCAAGATTTACATGCATACAACATCTTGGAGAATACTTGAAGAGCAAGTAAAGTGAAATGAGAGAAAATTTGTTAAATTCAACAATCAAGTTTATTTTGCAGCCTAGAGCTACCTTTGAACCAAATGTAGAGATTTTACAAATAATACCACCAAAATAAAACTAATCCATGTGGGTTGATACTCTGGACATCTCAGTTGAATTAATATTGTTGCATGGAAGCTATTCTACCTTGGAACCGAATGTGGAGCTTCTACAAATAATACCACCAGAAGAAAATTAATCCATGTGGGTTGATAAGAGGGACATCTCAGTTGAATTAATATTCTTGCATTCTCCCTTACTTCCAGAAGGAGGTAATTTTTTATTTGAGTAATTCTCCCCCTGGTACATGGATTACTTGTGTGTTGTTTCCTGTTTAGTAGGGAGGTTGTATTCTTGACAAGTAGAGATACAATGTACCCAACACCCACGGAAGGTTGTTCAGACTTCAGAATCCCTTATTCCTTTTAATCGTAACAGTTATTTTCATCACTGAAGTTGTAACTTTGTACTGTGGTTATGAGCTTCCTATTCTGATAATACATTTTGACCATATAAGATGGTTATAGTTATTTATTTTGGCTGTTAAATTTAAGTTGTGGGCATTCAGGTAGTTGTTTGTTCCAAAAAAAGAAAAGAGGATCTGCCAACCTTGATAAGCTGATTGAGGTGGTTGAAACTAGAGGAAAAGTTCTTGCTCTTAAATCATGCCTAGAAGGTTTGCCTCAATACCCTTCTGTTCTTGAGGTGGTTGAAAGTAGAAGGTTATAGTTATTTATTTATTTTTTTCCTTTTCTATTTCCAAGTATGTATACATGTTCTTGCAATGAGAATGGAGAAGCGGACTTCTTCTGTTCTATGAGGATTGTTGCATATATCCCATTCGATCTGGTTTGTGTAACTATTAGAGAACATATGAAAGACCTACACTAAAGGACTTGGTCTGTACAACTGGCCTTGTCTATGAATAATTGTTTTTTTCCTTTCTGTAAAAAAGTTCCAGACTTCAAACTCAGCTGATGAGTTATGTTCAACTTTGTTGTATGGGCTTCAAGCCTTCAAAATATTAAATACTTGAGTTCAACTTTGTTATATAGGCTTCAAATAAATAACAAAAGTGCTTCAATTTTGGTACTTTTAATTCTTTTTAAAGAGATGTTAATGTATAATTTTCGGGAACCTATGATGGCTTGGAATCGCCCATTCGTGTCTGTTAGAACTGAACCCACCAATCTAATAATAGTAGTTATGGTTTATAATCGACATTTCCCACAAGAACATGTTAATGAACCATTTTTTTTGGTCTTTGGTACAACATTTAAGAATCAAGCACATCATGCTCTCTTTATATGAGTTTTAATTATAATTGCAAATTATTTATCTTTAATAAACCGTTTATTCCTTTTTAATGTAATAAATAACAATGTTTCCAGTTCCAAAATCCAGCCGCAATGTCCGTCTGCTAGTTTTATATTAAGACAAACAAAAAATAAAAATATTGTAAAGTATTAATAGTATAAGAAAATGAATGAAATATTATTAAATCTTCTAAAATTTCAAGGTTAATGGGTATAAGGTCTTAAAGGGCTAAAATTTCAAACTAAAGTTTAAAATTTTGTGGCCACATTTCATTTTTTATGGATGGCCGAGAGGGTGCTTTTTTTGGGGGGATTATAGCAGATAAGGGCAGTTTTTGGGCCCTAATATCAATAAAAGTAATATTTTTTAAAAAAATTCAAAAATAGGTTAACTTTGTAAAAAGAATATCAGTTAAGGGCAAACACACTGTTCATCTTGTTCCTCTTGCAATCTATTCACTGCCGCCGCCTCCGACAATGCCTCCGCCTATCTCCTCCACCTCTGCCTCTGCCTTTGGCAATGTTGTCGGAGATGGGCGGAGGCAGAGGCGGCGGCGGCAGCGGCATTGGTGGTCATTCCTCTGCCCAATGCCGCCCACCTATGCCTCCGCCTCCGGTAACGTTGACGGAGGTGGGTGGAGGCAGAAGCGGCGGCGTTGGATAGAGGAATGACCATCAGCGTCGCCGCCACCGCCTCTAACTTCGCCCACCTCTGACAACGTTGTCGGAGGCGGAGGCGTTGTCATTAGTTTTTGGCTACAAATCTAAAATCTTGAAAATTGGAGAGATATAAGTGGGATTGTACTCTTGCCTTCCTACTACATCTAGAAAGTGTGACATGTGTCATTGAACACCGACCAGACCGGACCGCATATGAAACCGTTCTGAGGACTGGTCTCTGGGTCGAACAGTCTGATTGTTCAGTATAAATAAATAAATAATAGTCAAAACCGTTGTCTGGTTTAATGGTTCGACTATTCTGTTTAATCAATTGTTGATAAAATCAATGGTTTTTGGTCAAAAAGATTCTCAATTTTTTTGGTCCGACCATTCGATCTGATCCAATTTTGATAACCATGTTTCTAACTCATACGCTACAACCTAGAAGAACCAGTGATTCGGTCAATTTTATTGAAACCCAGGATAGTCTCCTTGCCCGTCTCATCGCAAAATCTTCCATCAAAGTCTCCAATGACAACACCAAGCCCAGAAACAGATGGTTGAACTAAACTATCCACACTATCAAGCTTTGGTCACCTCAGTCTGCTTTTAGTTTGCTTTTTCACAATCTATTAACATTCAGGGCGCATTTGGTTTATGGGAGTAGGGGTCTGGAATTAGAATCAGAATGAATCATTCCGATTACAGTTGATTGATTGGGTGGAATTAGAATCCTATTCTTGTTTCCCATGGAATGGTATTTCCTCCCCTCCTTAAGGAATGAAATCCCATTCTGATGATGCACAATCCAGCCGGTCTTAGTTGTCAACGATCTTGCCTCTGAACTGAGTGGCAGGGGACCTGAAACGGAGGGGGTGAAGAAGCTCCGGGGAGAACCCGGCGTAAGGGCTCCGAAGCTCAAGTTAGAATCTTTCAAAGGCAACTCACTTCCAGGCTTCTGTCAGATCGGGCATGATTATCTCTGAGCTCCTACCAGTTCGGATGTCATCCCCTCTGGTCGGACAGAACCGCCACTGCTCCTTTTGTCGGAGCCGTCTCTGCGGCTGGTAACAACGATGGCAGGTGGAGGTGGCAGGAGGCCGTTTGAAGTGCGGCTGTCAGGTGTTAGATCCCAAATCAGTCAAGTGTGCCGCCCTTGGATAAGGACGTCCTCGGTGTCAGGTACGTTTGGTCAGTCTGGTGTTTCAGAAGCGAAGTGCTGGAGTGGCGAGCGAGATGTCTTGAGTTCGGTTTGGGGAGTGTTCCGAACTGCCATGGGCCAGCTCGGGTCACGGCTTCGTGAGGCTTAGGACCCGAGATAGTTCGGGCTCCTTGCAGGGAGCTCGGGTTCTTAGTAGGGAGCTCGGGTTCTTAATAGGGAGCTCGGACTCCCAGTAGGGAGCTCGGGTTCTTAATAGGGAGCTCGGACTCCCAGTAGGGAGCTCGGGTTCTCGGTAGAGAGCTCGGACTCCCAGTAGGGAGCTCGGGTTCTTGGTAGGGAGCTCGGGCTCCTAGTAGGGAATCCGGTCTGGTGGAGTTCGGGCTCAGTAGCGAGCTTGGACTTACTTTCGGTGCTCTTTTTGGGCGCTCTACAGCCCCGAGTTGCTTGATTTTGCCACGTGTCGGGTGATTGCGAGGTCGGGCCAAATTTCCCTTCATCAATTGCCCCCCACTCCCTGCGACAAGGGTCCTGTCTTGGCACGGGGAGTTTGTAAGGTAGCAGGAGGATTTTGGTTAGTACTGAGGGCACTCGCTTTAATTTGATTTTCAAAAAGGGCACGCGTTTGGGAGACGTGATGGTAGCTGTTCGGGAGTCGTGCTACAGATGCTTTTATTGCGAGGAGACATGCGCTGACACCCTGTCAGTTTCGAGAAGATGCGTGCTGACGCCCCGTCATCTCTGACAGGACGTGCGCGACGCCTCGTCAGTTTCAGAAAGACGTGCGGTTAGCGCGGCTGTGGGCCGTTGGATTGGCTTCGATCTGGGCCGTCGCTTTCCGGTCGTTGTGGATATAAATAACGGGGGGGGGGGGGCCCAGTCCTTGCTACTGTACCTCTTGAGCTCGCGCCTAAGTTTCAGTTCGCGTCCAGACTCTTCAGCTCGCGTCCCAGGTTCCTTGCTTGTTCAAGCTTTCATGGTCTACTTCAGTCTTCTTCCCGGGTGAGTGCTCTTGGAATCCCGTTCCATTCCCTGATGTCTAGTTCGGAGGGTTCAGACAGTTCAAGCGGGTCTGATGCAGGTTCTACGAACCAATTTGTGTCCCCTGGTAGTTCAAGTGAGCTCGATGTAGGTTCTGAGGAAGAGGTTGAACCTACAGGCCGAGGTGCCTCGGGTAGGTCGGTGTCCACCTCCCATCGTGGCCGGGCTTTAGATCAGTTCGGCCCTTCGACTATGACGCCTGAGGGACTTCAATCCCTCATAGACTACTACAACTTCCCCGGGGAGCACGCCTACTTCATCACTACGGGTAGCTTCCCTTGGGAACACGGTCCTGATGAGATCGTGATTTTCCGGGAGCAACTCGCAGCGGGGTTGCGACTGCCTTTTCATCCTCTTCTCATCGAAGTTCTAAACCACTTCGGTGTGACGGTCGGCCAGCTTCACCCGAACTCCATTAGGAATTTAGTGGGGACGATCTCCTTATTCTGTGACGAGAACTTTCCTTTGGATTTGGAGATTTTTTCCTCTATTTTAATGCTGAAAAAGCAAGCGGGTCCCCTTCCTGGTCGTAGGCAGGCATACTACCTGTCTCCTCGCCCAGGCTTCAAGCTCTTACACGGACTCCTTAATAAGGTCCCGGCGTGGAAGCGGGACTATTTCGGGGTGGCCGTTTCAGACCGGCTGGGGGATGGTCGTTCCCGACTCCGGCGTCACACTCGATAAAGAGACGGCGAAGAGCCTCCGGCAATGGGCGCGGCTTGGGCTGGAGTGTTGACGGTATCTGACGGAGGCCAAGCTTATTGCTGCTGGCCTGAGTTTGGGTAGGTTCTTCCCCTAGCGATCCTGTTTTGCTCTTCTTTTACTTGTTTTACTGATGCCGAACTCCTTTTTGCAGGTACGATAGACTCTCGAGGGACCCGAGGTGGGCACTTGTTCCAGGGCATGAAGAGGAGAAAACGGGTGGCTAAGCGAGCTCGCGCCGAGCCACCCTAGGGTGCGGAGCCCGAGGTACCGGACTACCCGGCGGAGGCAGCCTATGGAGCCCGAGATGGTTCCTCCTATGCAGAAACCGGCGGGGGCTCCTTATGCCGAAACTACTCACATAGGGGCTCCCGCTTACTCCGAGTCTGCCCATACGCGAGCTGGGCCGTCGGGCTCGGAGGCTCCGAGGGACTTCAAGGAGTGTGCTGTCGCCTATTCACGCTCTTCAACGAAGTAAGGAGGCCATGTTTCCCAAGGAAGTCGCGGCGTGGACCGAGCTCCCTCTGCACCAAGTGGCCTGCCGTGCCGTTACCCATGCCATGGTGGTAAGTGCTCCCTTCTTTAGAGTTCTTCGGCCTTTATTCTTCTATTCGTTCCTTTGATCCCTTGTTTCCCTTTGGTAGGTGAACTCTTCTATTCACGCCTTGGCGAACCAGGTGGAGAGGTGCTCGAGGCAGGCGCGAACTGCCGAGGAGGCTGCTCGTGCTGCCGAGGAGGCTGCTCACTTCGTGCGGTCTAGGCAGGCGAGGTCTCAGAGAAATGCTGAGGCCATGGGAGTGGTGGTGAAACATATGTCGGAATTGAAGCTGGACCTGCAGCATCAGGTCGAGTATCTTCAGGAGGATATCAGCGAGAGGACTCAGATCTTCTCTCAAGGCATCGAAGACGCGAAGAAAAAAGCTGTCAGTGATTATATTGCTTCGCCGGATTTTGATGATCTGATGGTGGACTCCTACAGGAGGGGTTTCAAGCTAAGCCGATGGATGATCCGGAATACGTACCTCGAGCTCGATACCAGCGCCATATCCACTTCGCGCATTACTCAAGAGATGGCTAATGCTGCGGATGCCAAGCCAGACTCCGAGGGGGAGGCAGGTCCTTCGGGTGTTGTCGAAGTGGCTTCTGATAATGATGAAGTAGCCCCTGACTTGTAAAAGATGAAGTGGCTTTTGCTCCTTTTTTTTTTTTGAATGTACACCTTTATCTGAAATGAAATGGCTTTTTTGTTTAAGTGCTGGTTGTCCTGTCTTCGAGCTACGTTTTTTGCCGAACTGACCATTTCGGTCCTTTAGTTCGTTTTTTACCTCGGCTTCGGGGTACTTGCCTTGGTGGTTTATAGGTAGTATCTTCTTAAGTTGACGACGTTCCATGCTCGGGGTACTTGTTTTCCTTCTAGGGTTTCGAGCTCGTATGCCCCCCCCCACCGAGTGCTTTCTTTACTCTGTAGGGTCCTTCCCAATTTGGTCCAAGTTTCCCTACGCCGGGTTCGGGCACCATGACCTTACGGAGAACCAAGTCGCCGACGCGGAAGTTCCTCTTCTTTACTCGCGCGTTATAATACCGAGCTACCTTTTGCTGGTAGGCCGCAGTTCGGATGTGCGCGAGGTCTCTCACTTCGTCCAGTAGGTCGAGGTTGGTGCGTAACTCGCCCTCGTTTGTCTGTTCGTCGTATGCTTCTAGTCGCAGCGTAGGTACTTCGATTTCCGCCGGGATCACCGCCTCGGTGCCGTAGGTGAGGTTGAAGGGGGTCTCTCCTGTGGCGGTTTTTTTCGTGGTTTGGTGAGCCCATAGAACACTTGGTAGTTCGTCTGCCCACAAACCTTTGGCTCGGTCTAATCGTGCTTTCAGTCCGCGGAGGATGGCTCTGTTCATTATTTCTGTTTGGCCATTTGCCTGCGGGTGAGCGACCGACGTGAAGTTCTGACTAAATCCCATACTTTGGCACCATTCTTGGAACTTGATATCCTCGAACTGTTTGCCGTTGTCGGAGATCAGTACCTGAGGTAGCCCGAAGCGACATACAATGTTCTTCCAAAAGAAGTTCTGTATGTTTCGGGCTGTAACTATTGCCAGGGGTTTAGCTTCTATCCACTTCGTGAAGTAATCTACTGCCACCACTAGGAATTTTCTCCCACCTGTCGCTGTGGGAATGGCCCCAGGAGGTCGATGCCCCATTGGGCGAAGGGCCATGGACTGGTGAGGTATTTGAGGTCGGCAGCGGGTTGATGGTGGATATTGGCATGCTTCTGACACTTGTCGCATTTTCTTATAAGCTCGATTGCCTCTGTCTTCATCGTTGGCCAGTAGTATCCTTGTCGAAGTGCTTTTTGGGCGAGGGCTCTGCCCCCCAGGTGTCCGCCGCACAAGCCTTCATGAGTGTCGCGGAGTACCAACCCGGCTTCGGCTGGGCGCAAGCATCACAGGTAGGGGAGCGTGTAGGATCGTCGGTACAACCGTTCGTCTATCATGACGTATTTGGCTGCCTGGCGCTGCACCCTCTTGGCTACGTTGCGGTCCGCGAGGAGGGCTCCGTCTAGCAGGAAGCTCGCGAGTGGGTCGATCCAGCTCGGCTCTGCTTCAGTGACGGGAGCGACCCCTTTTGCCCCACCGAGAATGCTGGGCCGAGGTAAGTCCTCTACGTACATGGTTCTCCTGGCGTTGTGGCTCATGCTAGCTAGTCGGGACAGGGCGTCGGCCTCAGCGTTCTCTGACCTCGGGATTTGCTTGATGAAGTGTGACTGGAAGTTGAGCAGAGCCTCCTTTACCTTTGCCAAATATGCAATCAATGTGAGCTCGCGCGCTTCGTATTCGCCTGTAACTTGGTTGACCACGAGTTGGGAATCACTGCAGATAACTATGTGCTTTGCTCCAACCTTGTGCGCTAGGTTTAGCCTGGCTATCAGTGCCTCGTACTCCGCCTCGTTGTTGGATGCCGCGAACTCAAAGCGTAGTGCGTATTCCAGCTTTATTCCGCTCGGGCCGCGTAGCACTATCAGGGCTCCTCATCCTAGTTCGCGCTTGATCTAACCAGGAGGGATGCTACACTAGCTACTACTTCATGGGGTTCGGACTCGTTTGGCTTGGGAGCTCCGAGCTCGCCCGAACTGGGGATCTCGGGCTCGACCGGCTCAGGGGCTTCGAGGCTAAACGTGCATTCTGCGATAAAATCTGCCAAGGCTTGGGCCTTAATGGTAGTTCTTGGCTTGTACTGGAGATCGTACTCGCTGAGTTCAATGGCCCACTTTGTCAGTCGACTGGATACCTCGGGTTTGAGTAAAACTTGTCTCAGAGGTTTGTCGGTCAGGACGATGACGGTGTGAGCCTGGAAGTACGGGCGGAGTTTCCGTGCTGCTATCACCAGTGCATACGCTAGCTTTTCTATCTGCGGGTACCTTGTCTCAGCTCCCTGCAAGATTTTACTAACATAATATATGGGCCGTTGAACCCGGTCTGCTTCCTTTACTAGTACCGAACTGACCACCTCGTCGCTAGCCGAGAGGTACAGTTCTAAGACTTCGCCTTCCTCGGGCCGAGCTAAGGTTGGTACACTGGCGAGGTAACCTTTTAGCTCGTCAAATGCGAGCTGGCAGTCTTGGGTCCACTCGAACCCTTTGCCTTTGATTGCTTTGAAGAAGGGTAGGCAGCGATCTGCTGACTTGGACATGAAGCGGCTTAAAGCGGCTATGCGGCCGTTTAGCCTCTGAACTTCTTTTACTTTCCGAGGCGGTCTCATATCTAGGATGGCTTTTATCTTGTCCGGGTTGGCCTCGATACCGCGCCGATTGACAACGTAGCCTAGGAATTTGCCCGAGGTGACGCCAAAGACACATTTGTTGGGGTTCAATTTCATGCTAAACTGACGTAGGATTTGGAAGACAGAATCCAAGTCTTTTATTAGTTCTTGTGAAAACCGTGTCTTGACGACCATGTCGTCTACATAACACTCTATCTTCGTGCCAATCAGGGGCCGAAATAGCCTATTTACAAGTCTTTGGAAGGTCGCCCCGGCATTTTTTAATCCGAAGGGCATGACCTTGTAACAGTGCAGACCGAACTCGGTTATGAAGCTGGTTTTTTCCTCTTCGGACTGGTCCATCCAGATTTGGTTGTAGCCTGAGTAGGCATCCAGGAAGCTTAGCAATTCATGTCCCGAGGTCGCGTCCACTAGGCGGTCGATCCTGGGGAGGGGGAAGCAGTCTTTCGGGCAAGCTCGGTTCAGGTCGGTGTAGTCGACGCACATGCGCCACTTGCCATTCGCCTTTTTCACCAGCACAGGGTTGGCCACCCAGCTTGGGCAATGGACTTCCCTTATGAAGTCTGTCGCGAGGAGCTTCTCGACTTCCTCGTCGACCGCCTTCCAACGTTCTGGGGCTAAGTTCCGTTTCTTCTGTCTAACGGGTCTGACTAAAGGGTCAGTGTTAAGTTTGTGAGTTATAAGGCCAGGGTCAATACCGGGCATATTGGCCGCGGACCATGCAAAAATATCTAAATTTTGAAGTAAAAAACTTACCAATTCGGTCCGTAGGGGTTCTTTGACGGAAGCACCGATTTGGAGTGTGCGAGCTGAGTCCGTAGGCGAGGTTGGAATCGCGACAGTTTCCTCTGTGGGCGAGGCTCGTTCCTCGCCTTGTTCCGCGGGCCGCTCCAGATCGAGGTCGCCGGCTGCCTTGGTCTTTCCCTTTAGGGCAGCAACGTAGCACTTTGCGGGACTCGAGCTGGTTGCCCCGCGCTACCCCCATACCGAAGTCCGTAGGGAACTTCATGGCCAAATAGTAGGTGGAGACCACCGCTCGTAGGATATGCGTGATTGGCCACCCTATTATGGCATTGTATGGGGAGGGGGTCGCGACCACCAGGAAGTCGTGGTTGAGTCTGACCGCACAAGGCCACGTGCCGACTTCCATAGGTACCGTTATTTTTCCGAGGGGCCTGACTTCCTCTCCGCTGAAGCCCACCAGGGGAGTGTTTGCGGGCTTCAATTCGTTCCTCGACAGCTGTAGTTGATCAAACGCTGATTTGAAGAGGATGTCTGCCGAGCTACCCGAATCTACGAGTACGCGTCTGACCTCAAAGTCGCTGATCCTTAGTTTAATGACAGGCGCGTCATCGTGGGGGTAGCGAACTCCTCGCGCATCGTCTTCCGTGAAGAGGATTGGTTCTTCGGTCTTTGGCCTTTTCGGAGGGTTCTGCTCCTCGAGGACCGCTTCGCGAACAGAAGTCCGGGCTGCTGCCGAGGTACACCCTGCTACCACCAAACCTTCCACAATTACATGGATGGTTCCCCGAATTGGCCTCTCTACCGGAGGCTGTCGCTGCAACGGTTCGGCAGGCCTGCTGCTAGATTCGGGGGCATCCTTTTTGTGCTCGCCCGGCCGATCTGCTTTATTGTTATTATTGTTGTGCTGTACAAAGTTTCTCAAGTATCCGCGACAGATGAGCCCCTCTATTTCGTCTCGGAGATTATTGCACTGCTCGGTACTGTGACCATGGTCCCTATGGAAACTACAATACAAATTCTTGTTTCTTTCGTTCGGATTTCCCATTAGGCGATGTGGCCATTTCACGTACGGGGCGTCCTTGATCGTCATTAAGATCTCGGTCCGCCTTGTGTTCAGTGGCGTGTAATCCGTCCGAACTGGTAGGGGAGCTCGGAACAACTGGTTCGGTTTTGGGTCCCGGGCCGGGGTTTTTCGGTTGACAGAGTTAGAGGGCTTGCCATCCCTCTTTCTTTTCTCGTTTCCGCCCTCGGTTTGTTGGTTGATTTCTTCCTCCGTCCTCATGAACTTGTCCGCGAGCTTGAGAAATTCGGCCACGGTTGCGGGCTGGTTAGCTACCATGTGCCATTTGAACTCTTTGTGCATCACCCCTCTTTTTGCTGCCGTGAGCTGCACCACGGGGTCTAACCACGGTATCTGTAAGCATGCTTCATTGAATCGTTTGATGTAGCCCTGTATGGGTTCTCCTTCCCTTTGGACTACCCTGAAGATGCTTTCCTTTGCTCTGGGGCACCGTTTGCTGGTGACAAAGTGTGTAGTGAAGACCTGCACGAACTGAGCCCAGCACTTTATCGACCCGGGGGCCAGGTTCTTGTACCAAGTGCGGGCTACCCCCCTGAGGGTGGTGGTGAAGGCCACACACATGCATGATTCGCTGGCTCTGGCGAGGTGCATTTGGGACTCGAAAGCGTCAACGTTGTCGTTGGGGTCGAAGGACCCGTCATACTTGTCTAGAGGTGGGAGCTTGAAATCTCTGGGCAAGGGGACTGCTAGGAGTTTTGACGCGAGGGGGGAAGGAACTGAGAGAATCGGGGCAACTCCTACCTCGTCCGAGCTCGTCTCGCCTTTGCCTCTGAGCTCTGACAGGACACGGGTGGCGGTTCATCGACTTTGCCGGCGCCTTCGCTGTTGAGTGGGCCTTGTACTGGCGCTGCTGGCCTCCGTGTTGCCGAGCTCGATGGGCCCGGAATGCTGGTAGTCCGCTGCTGCCAGTGCGCCGAATCGGTTTTCCATGAGTGGGAACTCCGGTTTGGAGCCCCGAGGTGCCGATCTCGCGGGCGAGGTTCCCGATCCGCCTGCGAGCTGCGAGGCGGGGATGACTTTTCTCTCTCTCCGGCCTGGGGACGAGGCCTAGCTGTTTGGGGGGTTCTGGGGCGTGGAGGCCTTTCCTTGGTGGGGGCGCCCATCCTGCGGAGAGGCCTTGACCGGCTTCGGAGCAGGGTGGCGAGGTGGAAGTAGTGGTTGGTTCGGTGGCAGTTGGGGGAACTGCTGTTGATAGTGATACTAGGAGAGGTTGTGCAACACTTGGTGCTGGTGAAGCTGGTGTTGCTGGAACTATTGCATCTGGGCTTACATTGCCCGCATGCACTGCATCAGGTCATCCACCCGGTTTTGGCTAGCTGCCAGGGGGACGGCGGTTGGTTCAGCGAAGGTAGTCTCGATGGGGGGAGGAAAGAGGATGTTTGTGGCAAGAAGGTTTACAGGCGCCACTGCTTGTGGCGTATTCAGATTGGGAATTCCGTCCACCGAGAGGGGGATGGTGAACTGCCCAACGCACACCATGGGAACTTGAGGCTGTTCCCCGGTGGTGTTTGTCTCTGTGCCGCGTCCGGCGTTGCTGGAAGAGGCCATGAGTGTTGAGTTTTTCAAAGAAGAAGAAAGGGGTATGAGAGTTTGGAGGGAGGCCTTTTGAAGCGTTCCCATAGATGGCGCCAATTGATGATGCACAATCCGGCCGGTCTTAGCTGTCAACGATCTTGCCTCTGAACTGAGTGGCAGGGGACCTGAAACGAAGGGGGTGAAGAAGCTCCGGGGAGAACCCGGCGTAAGGGCTCCGAAGCTCAAGTTAGAATCTTTCAAAGGCAAGATAAGCCAGATAGCGCAAAGTTAGCATACCTCGTTCTTGGGGGGTAGGGAGCCTTTTATAACCACCTCGCGCACTCACTTCCAGGCTTCTGTCAGATCGGGCATGATTATCTCTGAGCTCCTGCCAGTTCGGATGTCATCCCCTCTGGCCGGACAGAACCGCCACTGCTCCTTTTGTCGGAGCCGTCTCTACGGCTAGTAATGACGGTGGCAGGTGGAGGTGGCAGGAGGCCGTTTGAAGTGCGACTGTCAGGCGTCAGATCCCAAATCAGTCAGGTGCGCCGCCCTTGGATACGGACGTCCTCGGTGTCAGGTACGTTTGGTCAGTCTGGTGTTTCGGAAGCGAAGTGCTGGAGTGGCGAGCGAGATGTCTTGAGTTTGGTTTGGGGAGTGTTCCGAGCTACCATGGGCCAGTTCGGGTCACGGCTTCGTGAGGCTTAGGACCCGAGATAGTTCGGGCTCCTTGCAGGGAGCTCGGGTTCTTAGTAGGGAGCTCGGGTTCTTAATAGGGAGCTCGGACTCCCAGTAGGGAGCTCGGGTTCTCAGTAGAGAGCTCGGACTCCCAGTAGGGAGCTTGGGTTCTCAGTAGAGAGCTCGGACTCCCAGTAGGGAGCTTGGGTTCTTGGTAGGGAGCTCGGGCTCCTACTAGGGAATCTGGTCTGGTGGAGTTCGGGCTCAGTAGCGAGCTTGGACTTACTTTCGGTGCTCGTTTTGGGTGCTCTGCAGCCCCGAGTTGCTTGATTTTGCCACATATCGGGTGATTGCAAGGTCGGGCCAAATTTCCTTTCATCACATTCCAACCAATTTCAATTTTCATTTTATTTGTCTAAATTAATATATATATATATATATATATATATATATATATATATATATATATTAGAATATACCATTCTAATTTCAACTCTGACTGCAAATAAAATGGGAGCAAAGTTTGGCTGAACACGATGGTTGTTCCAGTGGCTGTGGAACCAATGATAAAATTTCATGCCGATAATAAAATTCATAGGACCCGCATCAATCAATACTGACATACAACCTCATCATTAATTCCACAGCCAGTCGAAAGGCCATCACGTTCAGGTCATCTGAATTCATCAAATGGTCTCTTATTAAATAAGCTTCACAATATTGCAAAGAAGAAGTTGGAACTGGAAGTGACAGACAACAAGATACTCTTGATTGGATTAATGTTTGTGACATATCAACCACATTTGGATGGGTGGACCCAAAATGCAAGTATAAATCGACTTGATGGACACAAAGCTGTAAGCACGTTAAGTGAGTACTTAGAAATTTTTTTAACACCTGTCCCTTAAACTACCCCCGACCTATACTTAAAAAAAAAAGATTAATACTCACTTTTGATAATTGCCAAAATATTTATCAAGTATTCATTTAGCATCTGTTTGGCATTATTGCCGTTGCTTCAGAAAATGGTGCCACATCAACGTTATATAAAAAAAAATGGTGCTCTAGGAAATAGGTATTTATTTGGAGTTGTTTTTCCATAAAAAATGATGCTCTAAGCCATGTCTTATAAATCGAAAAGGTATGGCTTAGAGCAATGCCGAATTTGACGTTTCCTAGATCTGCATCTGCAGCATTGATGCCAAACATATACTTAAGGCTTAATATTGAAAGAATACAAATACAAATATATACGATACAAATACACATAAAATAATACAAAATATAAGATTTTGTACTCTATATATTTACGTTTATAAATTATACTCCTTCCAAACTAAGCATAATGTACTTTATTTTATTGTGCCTCCTAGATCCGGCCCCATAGATACGATGAAATGATACGATTTTTCTCTGATTAATTGATTTTCCTACTTCCAATTACGATTTATTTGAATCAGACAAATCCCGCAATGCTCCAAGTCAACCCAACAGGCCCAAACTCATCTGTCCCCATTATACGCTTAAATGTTGTCTTCAAATTATAATAGGGTCAGGAATGATTTTGTGGATTGTTATTGACCATATAATTATTATTTAATATAGGGCAAATTTAATAAGGGGCATATAAGATAATGTTTTGATAAAAAGAAAGCGAAGAGAATTAACAGGTTTATTGTAAAATTCCCATGCCTTTAGACTGTCAGCTATAATCGGGTTTCATGAGGACAGAGTTGATAACCCTGAATAATATATAATAGGTTCAGTTCTCGGTCTTTTAGTTGATGATCGGGCTTCGGGTTGGTCTTTTCTTGTTGGTTCAATACACAAGTTAAATTTTAGTATTTCTACAAATGTATAGGTTTTTCTATTTGTCCCTGCCTTTTCCATCAAGCCAAACACAGCCTAATGGAAATCTTTCAAAGATCGTTTTTTTTTAAGCACTATTCCGGTTACACTATCTCAGCGTTACTCCAGTTGTTAATTTGTTGTGAGCTTACATGTATGTGTAGACAGTATACAGAAAATATATGATATCAACAAAACAACAAACTGAAATTATAAATGTGGTAACGAATCAGATGTTATTTATCAAAATTTATGGGAGGGTTTTGATTGGTCAAAACTCTTTTCATATCATATCTTTTCATATCATAGATTTTCCCTTTTTTGAAATAATATCATATATCCCTTTAGCATTTTACACTGTTATGGGTTGGGGTCTTTTGGGCCAGATCCACTCAAATTTGGACAAAAGCCCAATTCGAGCCCATCCAAGTTATTCCCCTAATGCAGTTTTATTCTCATGGTTGTAACCATAATTAAGGGTGTCAATGGACCGGTTTTGAGTTGGACTCCGTCCAAATCAAAATCCATTTGGATGGATTGGATGGACCAATAAGACATTGAATTTGGACGGACTGGATGGACCAATATGAAATATTGGATTGGACCTGGTCTGTCCATAATGAATTTATATTGGATTGAGCCGATATCTTGTCCATTGATAGAAGATAAGAATATAGTTGTCAATGAACCAGATTTGAATTAAAACCAATGTAAATTAACAAAAATTTAAACAAATTATATAGTCTTTAAACCAGTCCAAAATGATCCAAAATATTCACTGAATTAGATTGAACCAGGTCCATTTATAATATATTCACATTAGACTAAACCTGATTAGACCAAATCCAGTCCAATTGACACCCCTAACCACAATCTCCACGACTCCTAACAGCATGTGGCCTCAAATGAGTTAACTTACGTCCATATATGTTAGGCATCGATATAGGCTCAAACCCAGCTTTTTTCCATATCGTACGACAGAATGTCTCACCAACAAGCCTACCAGACGAGATCTGCTGCTAGCACCGCTGTGTATGGTAGGCTGCATAACCAATGATGCACAGATGGAGCCCACAGCAGCAGATCCATCCAGCTTGCAAGCCCATATCGTAAAAGATGCATCGGGATTTCCTGAAAACTCTCTACAAGTATCCAATCCAGCTGCATGCCTGTACATTGACATCTCCCATGATTTAACAGGAGATATTCCCATGCTGGATGCTATATGTGCAAGAGAATATGGGCTCCTAAAAATATTCAAATTAAATGTTATATTCAATGATCAGAGTATCGAAAAACTAATTTTAAGAGATGTATGGAGATATGTTTTGAATATATCTATTTATATATATCATAAAAAATTAATAATATTAAGTGTAAGGTCTCAATAAGTTATGTATGCATTAAATTAATACATTTTAATGAAGGAGTTTATGAAGAAATTCATCCTAGTCAATTATAATTTTCATTAAAAAACTTGTGCTTAATTGTAATTTATAAACTATATTTTTTAAGTTTTAAGGGATAGTTTGTCCGACCATAAAACATGTATTGGCACAACTTTTAAGTAAAAAGATAATTAATACATTTCAATAAATATAAAAAATCAAAAAATATATTGAAAATGAAAATCCAGTTGCTTTATGGATATGATAGATCATGCTTAGATCTAAAGCATATTAAGTCTTTATAGGTAGATAAAAAATATATTATTCATTTTTTATTTTATATTTTTCCAAATTTCTTTATAAAATTTTCATAGATCTATTTATAACACCAAACATCTATGATTTTCAACACATAAAATCTAGATCAATATAGATTTAAACATTTTCAAGCATTTAAGCAAAAAAAAAGAACTCACAAGATATTATGAGAAAAATTGAAAAAACTTACCTAGCTCTGTAATATTTTTAAAACATAAAAAATCTTAAAAATATTGATTATGTGTGTGTGTGTGTGTTTGTAGGTCTTGCACTTTAGGAATGAGGTCCAGAGTTTTAGGGGTAAATGAAGGATTATGTTGGGGAAGAAAAGCCCCCCCCCCCCTTTCCATTTTTCTGTTTGTATCTTTTTCACAACATATCCATCAGCGCTATTGATACACCCAATATTCCACCAATATACCTGATATGTCACCAATACGGGTATGATATGGTGGAAAAAAAGATGATGCCACCTATTTCCCATCATATCCCACATCGAGTCTTCAAAGATATGATATACTACACCTTGTATCGGGCATATTGTGTTGAAATTTTAAATCTTGGTTGTACTATTAGTACATGTCTCTTTTCCACTTATGTATGTATAACTCTGAAAATCCTCACACTTACATCAATTTTGTAATTAAGCAAATAAGTCACAGAAAATCTCTGCTCGAGGATATCTTTACCAAAAAAAAAATGAATTTTGATATAATGCTAAAACGCCAACATATTTTCTTCATGTCAACACTTTTGGTGTGAACTACTTTTTAGTGCTAACAATAATTGTTCTTCTAGCTTATTATTTCAGAAAAATGAAAAAAGAAAATTCTTATTGCATAGTTGTTTTTATAATTACTAATAAGTGTGCACATACTTTATACATGGCAATATTTTATGATGATGATAGTAAATAATATGTTTCTAAATTTTTTATATTTTTTTAATATTTCTGTTTATAAAAATATTCTTATTTTTCTATAATTTTTTGTTTAATACAATGAAAATACAATATTAGGGATGTGCAAATGTTTTCTACATTTTTTTTTGTATTTTTTATACTTTTATGTGTTTTCAACTTTTTTAACTTTTATTATTATTGAATTATGACATTAAGTGTTAACACATTTGACCCAAATGGTTGAATTGTCGAGTCACCATCAAATAGGAAAATATCTCCATATATATTTGGGTTGGTTTTAAATTTGTATTTTATTTCTATCATAAACAAAAATAATTATTCTTTGTCACAAATATTTTTAACATGGTTAGTTAATTAAAATAACTGAGATATGTCCAAATGTTTTCTACATAATTTATATATACATTTGTATATATATATATATTTTTTAACTCTTCTACTTTTATTATTTAATTATGACTTTATGGATTGACACATTTGAGACGAAAGGTTGGATTGTTGATCTACCACAAAACAGGAAAACAATTTCAATTTTGGGTTGGGCTTAAATTTTGTATTTTATTTTCATCATTAATAAAAAGGTAAAAACAACTTTTGTTTATTGTGTTTACTTTTTAATATGATTAATATAAAATATTAGAGATGTGTCCAAATATTTTCTAAAGAGTTTCTATATTTTTCATTTTTTATTTTATCTTTTTTAGTTTTTATTATTTAATTAGGGGATCAATGGTTGACACATATGACCCAGGAGGCTGAACCTTGACCAACCACTAGGAAAATAATTTCATTTTGGGTTGGTTTAAAATTTTATATTTTATTTTCAATATCGATAAAAACAACTATTACTTACCAAACTTATTTTTTTAATACGATTAATATAAAACATTAGATAAGTGCCTAAATGCTTTTTTTTTGCAAAATTTCTATATTATTGCATAAAATTTTTATATTTTTTAATGTGATTAATATAAAACATTAGAAATGTGTATAATTTTTCTATATTTTTTATTTATTTCTATTTCAAAAGTTTTTTATTTAGGGTTTTTTACTGTTCAATCCTCCCAGAAATCTTAGCTCCACCATACAGTTGGGGGTAGGTGCCAACTCAGAATTTATGCCAATTCATGGGCGGGTATGGGTGTTATAGGTGGAGGTGTTTATAATTTTGAATTGTTGTAGGTGTTCAAATCTGAATTCTGAGGTGGAGTGCAGTCTAAAAATCTCTTTTATTTAATTATGACATTATGGACTGATCCATTTGACCTGTATGGTTGAATTGCTTATTCATTGCCTATATGGAAAAATGATTCTATTTTGGGGTCAATTTTAAAAAGCATATATTTTATATCATTAAAATTATTAGAGTTAATATCCTAAACATAAGACTTAATGAGAGGGAATTGAATGAGGAATAATGTAGAAGTTCAAATTACATTTTGTGCCCTTGAAATTAGAGAATGACCATATTAAAAAATTAGGGTATTTTAGTCAAACAAAAATTCATTGGCACTTTTAGTAGTAGTATAAATATAGATATAGATATAAAAATGTTCAGAGTTTAGAATGTTCAACTTGTCACCGGATCACAATATGAGTAGGGGTACAAGTTGGGTGGGCTGGGTTTGGGTCTTCCTGAAAATTTGAAGGGGCCTGGCCCAAAGTCTGAGGGTGAAACAATGCCAAATTTTAGCTTGGACCAATTTTTCACCCCTAAATACGGGCTATTATTAAACCTTAACCCACCTTATTTATTATTTATGGTTTTTCTTGGACCAATTTTACACCCGTAAATACGGGCTTCAATCAAACCTTGTCCCACTAAATCAGATGATGGAAGGCATTAAATTACCGAAATACCCTACTAAATTTGTCTATTTTCTTTTTCTTGTGATTCTCTCTTAAAACCTAATTCGTGATCGAAAAAGAAAAAATTCGTGCTTTCTCACCCAGTAATCATCGCCAGAAAAGGGAAAATTCTCCGGCAGCTTGAGCTCTTATACGGAAACCTGCTTGTTGTTGCTACTGAAACAAAACAGATGCACATGGCTCGATGGAGGAAACACAAGTATATGCAAGCCAAGTGGTTTGGCACCTGCGAAAGCACAACGCCTGCCCCATTATTTCCGGTGGGATATTTTGACCATCCGACAAGGCCAAAAGCTTCTATGCTAACATTCGATTGTTAGAGAAGTTGCCCAGCTTGCATTGTACAGCGGTTGAAGTTGTGTAATCCCAAAGACAGTTTTGTCCACGCTCTTTGGTTGCATCCCTCTGAAATATACAATGTTAATAACCCTCCTTGAAATTGAATGAATTGGATTAGTTCTAGTATAATTGTTGATAATTCTCTTTCATTCGATTAAAGAAATGAAACCTGAGATCTGTTGGGTCTGATCCATTTGATAGTAGTTTTGGGATTTTTTAAAGATGATTAATTGCAGAGGTTACAAGTTCTTTTGCTCCCAATTTAAAAGGGAGAAGAATCAAGCAAGGAACACAGGAAGAGGATATTTTTGTTCTGTAGTTAATATAAGGAATGGCATAATTTGAATGGTAGAGTCGAAATTACATACACCTTCTCACTTTCCATTTTGTCTTGACAAATGTCCCATCTTTACAGTCGGAAAATGTTTAAGACAAGAGGTGCTGGTGGCTAAGAGCCCAGATTTAGTAGAAGTCGGCACTAACGTTAGAATTCTTCACCAGAACAGGGACTGGAGAGGGCTTTCGGGGCGAACCCAGGAGCCCACATGCTTGGTGATTCAGGGCATCTCATCGTTATCTTCATCCTCACGACTGGCCCTGGGGAGGGGAAAGCAGATCCCATGCATTTATTTCCCATTCAACGGCATAGACGGTGGATGACAGAGAACAAAGGTGGTCTGCCATTGTTCTGCATCATCTTCGACTCCTGAAAGAAGCGGGGAGAGGAGATTTTGGGAAACCTGGAAGGTCTAGATTGAAGTAAAGGGATTGTAGATGTTAATGGGTTATAAAGCGGAGGGGATGACCTTTTCTGCAACTTTTTCATGAGATTTCTCGTGCGAGACGGCGTGAATGCTTTAATGGCCAAGCAGTTGAAGACGACATCAATGGGGAAGACTTGAGCGAGATTGCTGGAAAAGAGACAGAGATATCTCGGGAGGGAAGACTAAGCTTCTTCTTCGATCTTACTCTCTAGTGTCTACGATGTTCACTTATTCATTATTTTGGCTTCTCAATCTTCGTCTTTGTCATCCTTTCCGTCCTAATCATCATCTTCGTCGTCGCCGGACTTTGTGACAGAGGACTCCCAGTAGCGATTAGCGAGAGAAGCCATATTGATCTGCTTCTCGTCAACAACAAAGCATTTTTTGGTGGAACGCAAAATGAATATTACAGTGTAAAGAAAGGGGTAGTTTGAGCATTTAGGTAGGTTTTTGGCGTCAGTGCTGGGAACACGGCACTGTTTTCTCATAAAAACGGTGTTGTGATTGTGTGAACTCTAAGCACCGTTTTGTCAGAAAAATGTTTATTTTTTGTTTGGAAGTGATATTGCCACAAGCACTGATTTTATTTGGTACTAGTGCTATAAAATTGTTTTCATCATTGGTCATATTATTCAATGTTCAAGATGATGCCACATCATTGTATTGCCCGCACTAATAAGCTGTTTTCTGAGAAAATATCAAATTTGATATTGTTTCAGACTATACTTTTCCGATTTTTAAAACGTGATCTGAGACAATGTTTTTTATGGAAAAACAACACCAAATAAAATGCCGTTGTCTTAAGCACCGCTTTTTCTAATGTAGTGCTTACATGGCACCGTTTTCTCATAAAATGGCATCAATGCCAAACACCCACAAGAAAACTTTAAACAGTTAATCAAGAATCTTTTTCGAAGTTAATAGATAGAAATGAAGAAGGTCTTTGTCTAACGGCTGTAAGTATGGGGGGGGGCATGTAATTTACCCTAATATCATAAGGCGAGGTGTAAATTGGGTCGTGCCACCCGCGGCTTGGCATAGCCTGTCCCGACCGGCCTGGCATGGCATGGCACGACGACACGCAGGTTGGGCCACCCGCGGCCCGCGTGCCAACACGGCCCAACCCAACACCGCCCATATATATTATTTATTTATGTTAGATATAATATATATATATATATTATATTTATATAAACTATAATTATGTAATAATATATAGTATATAATATATTGATTAAATAAACAAATGTTTTCAATTTTATTATATTAATTTATTCAATTATTGTGTATATAAACAATTGTATATATCAAAATTCATATAAAATTAAAATTTTAAGTTTTTTTTTTTCAAATTTTTTAAATAAATAGCATTGGCCTAGTCCACGGCCCGACCTGGCCCAAGGCTTGACCCACGGACCAGCCCGGCCCACAGCACGAGCCCACATGGGCTTGGGCCATGGGCCATGCGGGGCCCACCCCCTAAGTTATCCTAGGGAAGGGTGAGAGGGCCCGATTTACACCTATTATCACAGGTTGATCCATTCAAAATGGGCAATTGAACCGCTGGCCCACCACCCGGGGAAAAAAACGAATTAGTGTCTGGTTCGGTTATTAAAACACTATCTGTGATTGTGTGACACTGGTACTGAAAAAAGAAACGCTATTTTATACAGCTTGATTGGATTTCCAAAAGGAGTGGGTTAAGTTGGCAAGAAGAGAACCAATAGAGGGGATGGTACCTGGTGGTCTACTGGTCTGGTACCCGCCCAGGAGATGGTTAATAAACTACAAGCGGGAAAAAGAAAAAGGCCAAACATGTAACATTAACATATTGCCCTTCAATTTAATACCCATTAGAATGATGAAATGACAAAATTAGTTCCATTTCTTCTTAACTCAGGTTGTTTACATGGGTCCGCGATAGACCGTAAAAAGAAAAAAAAAAAAAAAAACTTGCCAGGTGTCCCATGTAGCAGGACTAAAAGACTGACAAATGGATTTCATTTTAACCATCTAGTTTGGTATTTGAACATTACATTCCGAGTCCTGTTGAATTTCAACAGAAACTTTATTCATCATCTGAATAAATACAATGAAAATCATACAGAGACGCTTGGAGTCATCTGTGCAAGCTGATTTGTCCCCCAATTGATCTCCTAGGTAGGTGGGACCATCCAACGAATAGTCCTAATCCTCGGGAAAAGCAACACAAAGCCAAGTTTTGAGGGGCCCGGACCCAGGTACGACTCCTGTCTTGATAAACCTCTAATGTCACAACTTGCTAGCTAAAGTATGAATCTGGTTATATAAGCATCTTCTGCCAAGAAAATGTTTCTACAGACTTTACGTACCATTTCATTACTATGGCGACTTGAACTGTGATAAAAATTAAAGAAAGTAGGACGAGCGGATCAACGCTTAATTAGGAATTAGGATACTAACTCTTCTGAGGGTTCAAAAGGATTCCATCTTCTTACTTTCGCATGTACGGCACACATTACATTTGAAACATTGTGTACAGGATACCACTTTAATTTTACCATATTCAATCCCATACACCACCAATAGACCTGTTCATGGACCGCCAAGATTTGCAGTGTGGAATTTCTTCCTTTTACCATTCCCTTATGTTGTACGTAGAGGAGGAGACTATTCAAAGGGTATTGTAAGAGGGAGCAGTGAGTCACGAGATTGAAGAGATGGTTAATTCTGTGGAAGCTCCGAAGATGTAATAGTAACCAGCATTTATACCATTTGGTGACGAGATTGGCCATTTTAACATCCTTTCATGGGGATGCAATTCTCAAATTTTCTTTTAAGAATGGCACCATTGGGGAGGGGGTCATGATATGAGATAATTAGTAGTGCACCTCTCGGAGTGGGAAACACAAACAAAGGTTACCATGTCCCAAAGTTCAAGCCAAAACGAATACGAATTCCACTTTATATATGCAAAGTCTTGAGAGCCAAAAAGATCCCAACCTCCCAAAAGGCAGTTCCCCATTAATGCCAAATCGCATATATCAATAATTCACAGATCCTAAGGGTGTAAATAAAGCACAATATTCTCAATACTCGAATAAAAAAGTGAGTATAGAAGAAATTAGTTGTGCGCTTGTTTCTAAATTAAACTTTTTTTTTTTTTCCAATCTCATCACTTGCTAATTTCGTATATTAGATTCCTCTATTAAATCTGGCATTTCACTTCCCTCTTAACTAACCTAATTGGTACATTTGTTGGTCATAAGTAATTAATAAAAGTAATTGCAACATTAACCTAATTGGTACATTCATCTACCATTAAATTCTGTGATTCCACCTTGTGACTCGCATTCATGATTTACCACACTTTCTATTCTATGAGGGGACACGTCTGGTCTACAATTCATTAAATAATATTTTTGTTACAAAATGAAAATAAGAAAAAAAAAAGAGTGGTCAAAGAAAAGCAGATGGAAGGATTTGGCTTTACTGGTGTAAGTAGTAACACGCCACCTATATGATCTCTCCAATTCCCATAAAAAGTATAGTTGATGGAGGTTTGCTCATCTTCTAAAGCTAATAGAAAAAAGATAAACCCTAGATAGTAAATTGGGGCGTTGACAAGTCCAACTGACATTGTTCTAAACGGTGTTCAAATTTGAATTTTGAGATTGTTTTGCAAAACAAGTTGTTGACGAATTCGTGTAAAGATCACATTTAAGAGTAGTCAGGGATTAAAGACTCGATGAATCCATGGCATTGGGCCATTGGCGTAGCTGCTGACGTTATGTGAGGTATGTACTTTTTGTTAATATAATGGTAGAGAGAGAATGCGATTTGAGAAAGAGAAGGATTCTCTCTTTGGCTTCTGTTCCCAAGAATCTTTTCCATATGTTCCCACTCCACACTCCACATACACACACACTCCTACCTATACGCTATACCTTCACTCAGTCAGATAGATTTTTTTTTCACGACTCACGAGCCGCACACACGAGACACCCCTCTCCCCCCCCCTCCACGAGCACCAGCACAAGAGCGATACCACGTGCTTCGCAGATGACTTATATCTTACCAATCTTTCCGATCTTTTCATTCTGTTTCTGTTTGTACTGGCCTGAAGCACTGGTAATAGTATAGTAATACTTCAGACAAAGCAATAACCATTTACATATCTCTCCATTAAAACGTTGAAGGTTGAACCACTAAAGCCTAACAAGCCTAGAGCCTTCAAATGAATTCTGCAAAATGCACATAAATGGATTCCATACTTGCATATCACATTTTAAGTGTTTTTCCTGTTTGATAATGTGTCCAGAATACTTGATACTACATCCAATGAAAAGAAAAATTAGATAAAACCTTGAAAAAACGATTTGCTATATATACATATATTTCACATTTCATAAATACGTACATACAATATCTAAAAGAGTAGAATGCAGAAGCTCAGAGGTGGAGAAATTCAGAAAAGTATCCCAAAATATGAGTCAAGCTGGATGCCTCTCCATCCTCCAACCAATATGATCGTGCAACTCTGACTCACCTTACTTTAAGCAATAAAATTAGTGTCAGCATTCGCTTTACAAAAGCTAATAGTATCTCTGAATAATATCTATAACATAGATTACAACTTCACGAGACTGAATAAATAAAAAAAAAAAAGAAAAACAGAAATTAAAAAGAGGAATATCTTGGAAAGATTATGGACAGATTTATGCCTAATGATCAGGATATTAGACTCGATTCCTCGAAGCTGTTATATCCTTATTCTTTGAAACCCATGGTGCAGTGCAGTTATTGTACTTGAGCCATGTGATTTGCAAGAAATATAAACCATCATTAAACTCGCATAAATCGACCAGGAATCAACTATCCTCTTTTGGAAAGCTTAGGATAAAGCTCTCTTACTGGTAAAATACAAAGTAAAAAAACAACGAGGACGACGATGCAAGCTGGTCCACCACCATTAACAAGATACAACAACAACAACAACAAAAACAAGAAAGAGATGCAGAGATCAATAAATCGATTACCAAGGAAGTGATCATGTACGATACCTTATTGAAAGAGCGCCATCCAACAATAATACCAGCAGTGGAAGTGTTCGATCAACGATCGACATTTGATAAATATCAAAGCTCATCCAAACTATGTTATTTGGAGAGAATTATCATATATGAGCATGGAAATATATATATAAAAAAAAAAACATAAAGGAAAAGAAAAATCAAGCAAAGGCATTAGAAGCATTACAATCCCTTCTCACCGCTTTTGGTTTAGCTTGACTATATTGTTCAGAAATTAGAACCTAGATCTCAACCATGGAAGTGGAACCCTAGAACAAGAGAAAAAAAGGGGGAAGAAGAAGAAAAAGAAACTACAAAGTTTCAGAGGATGATCTGAAAAGAAAAATATAGAAACAGACAGATCAGATCCTCGAAGGTATCATGAAAAACAATCTGCGCAATGATAAACCACAAAAGGGTTAAGGCTGACAAAACTACAGCCATGATAACAAGATTAGAAAAAACATAAAAGAGCAATGATGAAAACCTTTCTCAACTCCCGTCAGAAAAGGAAGAGAAAGCAGTCAAAATCTTTCATCATTACACCAATCTGCTCATGCCCCAACTATTTCAAACCCCATTAATGAATATAACTCGTAATTCAAAATAAGTAAATTGCAGAAAAAAAAAAAAAAAAAAAAACTCACATCCAGATCCAGTTTAGCGGGAAGAAAAAAAAATGAAGAACGACAAGATGAGGTTGATCGTCGTAACGGAAGCAGTAATTGAGGGGAATGAAGCCTGGTCCGACGACACCTACACCTAATTGAGTGATCTCAGCTATGTTATCTAGATCTGATGAGATCGATCCATCGGCCTCAGTTGATAGTGTTGGTGGCCTCGAGCCAGACAACATTCCCCTCAAACAGAATGCTTCCATTGTTTCCCTTCCAGAGTCCGGACTCGCTTGCTCAGTTGCTCGCGCTCTCTCGCCTCTCCCTCCTGACTCTCGCCTCTCCTTTAAGACGGGGGAGAATAGGGATGAGAGAAAGGGTTTGTTTGCGTGATAATGATGAAGAGAATGATTCGGTGTTATAAGGGAGCATGGAGAGAGATGTCTTCGAGGAATAGATAAAAAAAGGCGGAGGAGGAGAGACGACGTAAAAAGACAAAACAAAGCAGCAGACCCCGACCCTACAGCTGGGTTCCAGAAATGACCACGACTTCATGCACCATACAGATACACACACCCCCTCTCTCTTTCTCTGTGTCTGACCCTCAATCAAATTATTCCATTCTTCCCAGCGTCAACCATCAAAATGTATTTTCCACCGTCCAATTTGTCTACCGACAGTAGAACAACAAATCGGATCTGTTATTCACCGTTGGATTTGAGAGATGACGAGGACTATCGGATTTAAGCGAGGAAAATACATAAATGATGATTCTCGTAATGATAATGTTAATGATCATCATCATCATCATCATATTCATATCTCGATGTAAAAGGAAGAACCAAATCCTAAAACACCCTAGACTAGAGGGATGAGTGTGGTTTGAGTCAGGGGAGTAGTTGAGTTATTGAGTGGCCCGATAAACGAACTGCCATTAAATAGTTTGATTAATTAACATTCTTCTCTTTAATATTTATTTTCTTTGCAAATTTCAAATTTGTCCTTCCTTGTAGTTGTTCTTGCCTACTTATTTTTTTTTTCTAATTCTAATTTAATAAATAAAAAATATAAATTGAAATTGACGATAGAGAGTGAAAAGGGGTGGGAGGGGGGGGGTAAGGGGAAAGGAGGGAGGGTCCCTACTCCCTCGTTTGCCGCGTCTTTTTTACGCCAGACGAGGGATTCGAGACGATGACCGACAGTAGGTTCAGGGTCTACCCCTTTTTATGGTTGCAGGCAGGGGAAGTGGCTCTAACCACGGCCAATGGCGAATTGGCGATGGTGATGGTGTTCCTCGGCGACCATTTGGCGATTATTTATAATTCGGTTGTACTTGAAGAAAACGATTTTCTTTTATTAACAACAATGTGGTGTTTATTAGCTCAACAAGAAGAGAAAGAGAGTAGAGTAGTACAAGTTTGGTTTGATATGGGACAAGAAATATATAGAAGAATGGGGACTTTGGGGAAAGCCAAACCGGCAGCAACCGTGACCCTTTTTTATTTCTGTCGCTCCTCTAAGTCACGGGTCAGTATTTCTCTTCTTGGGTTGGGGGGTTGGGCCATGGCCGGAGCTCTCTCCCAAGCAAGAATGATATTAAGGGTATCATTTCAATCATTGGGTATTTGGTTTTGTTACTCTGTTGGATTCCTGTCAGTTTTTTTATCTACATTCCAAACATCACGTGAACTGCTTTTTAATTTCAACGTTCAATTTCTTCAATTCAATTCAGTTGAGTGATCGCAGCAGCAGCCACCCTGCAGACCGACCCAGTAGATGTGAACTCCAATTAATGCGTGGAGTGTAGGTCTGTGTTTGGTGGAACCAGGCCAACCCCGGCCATTCATCTAAAATAGTGCAACATATAATCTCAACTTAAAGCTAGCTTCACACCCTAGCTAGCTAGTCTTGAACCATTTTATTATTAGTCAGAAGGTTCAACGAGCACCAGGCTAGCTCATTTTCGACCAGGACGAAAAATTAAGCCATCTAATACCAATCTAGTTAGAGTTCGGACCTGACAAAATGACAATCTGATCAACCCTAGAGAAATAGGGTGGGTAGGTGAGCGATCTAATGAATTGTTTGAAACTTCCAAGTACATATGGGGATCTGCGGGCATTGAGGACTGCAACTGGGTGATGTATAGATCTTCTATATCTAAAAGTGAGTTCATGTAGGAAAATGAGGATGAGTATATAGGATGACAACATGCATCATCATGCATGGGCCACATAAAAGTGTCATTCTATTCATGCATGGTGTCTAGTAATTATCCTGTATTCCCTTTGTCTTTCCCTTTTCATAAGCTTCAATTCATTCTGAAAATTATAATGTAATGAAAGCGTTGTCCATTGTTAGGGATTATCAATTATTCAATAAATCAGCTAGCTCCATAACAAACACAACACTAAGGTGGATGCCATCCCGTGATTCCCAGCAGCCAGCTGCAGCGTCACAAGTTTGACCTACAACCATCTTATTAAGACGTGGAATGATAGAGAACCGGTCGGACATCCAGAGCCTTCCAAGTTGGGAGAAGTGCTTAATTTGTTACCTCCTGCTTCTCCCTTAAAATCTTAGTCCAAAGCAAGTATATGTAAAAGAATACAAGTCATGGATCTGTTATTCCGATATACATAAGCGTCGTTACGTACTTTTTGAGTTTTTTCCCCGTGGACGATACGCTGTCGACTGTCATTCCTTCTTTACATTTTGCGTTTCTTTATTAAGTGAGAAATTGCTTTTCCATAATTTCCTGCACGCTAACAGCAATCAGATTTGGTTTTCTTTCACACGTTTTGGTTTTAACCTTTTTAGTATCTTTTTAATTTTCACCATCTTTTTCCCTTTTCTTTTTCACCTTTTAGTTCTGCCGTTCTGGTGGTGGTGGGCAAGCTTTTTTTTTTTTTTTTTAATTTTTATTTTTACTTAGGTATGGGGGGAGCCGATCGAGAGGATGGTAAAGGAGTAAGGACATTGACGACGGCTTTTCTCTATCACTTTCACGAATCACGCACCCTCCGATTGCCCCGCTGGGAACCGGTCATGGACTACTACTCTCGGTCAAATTGTCATAATTCCCTTATTATTTTTGTTACGTACATCTGCCATTGATTTCTCTCGCCTTAACTACCGAGAAATTCCCTTCTGCCCTTCTTCTGTTCTACTGGCGGTAAACCTAGTGCTACATATCTTTTAAAGGAAGGGTTTGGTAACAAATGTTAAGCTGCCCGACCAAATGCCACCCTTATACCCGGTCAGATCTTTCAAGGTTTATTTATTTATTTTTATTTTTATTTTTTTGGTGAACAACCTTCCAAGTTCACTAACTCACAGTTACAACCCACCCCTGACTTCAAAGTAGGCTTCCTTGGAATTTGAAAACATTTAGGCTCTGTTTGGTTTCTGGGAAGAATTGGGTGGGATGGGAAAAGATGGGATGGGATGGGAAAGTGTAAAAATTTATACTTCCATTTTTTGGTTTTAGATGCAAGAAAATAATGGGAAAAGCATTGTAGCGAAGAGGAAGCCACCGTGGGGTGCTCTGTTTCACCAAGATGAAGACGAACAGTGGTTTGCCAGCGAAAAGCGAAGACGATGAATGATGAACGGTACCACAAATCTGGGTTTGAGCAGGGAAGGTAGCAGATCTGGGTTCGAAAGGGGAGGTAGCAGAAAAAGAAGGAAGAGAAGTCACTGTCGTCGCTCTGCTTTTGGGTTCGAACGACGAAGGTAGCAGATCTGGGTTTGAAAGGGGAGGTAGGAGAAGAAGAAGAAAGAGAAGCTACCACCATTGCTTTGCTTCTGGGTTCGAACCGGGAAGGTAGCAGTTCGAAAGGGGAGCTAGTAGAAGAATAAAAAGAACCTGTCACCGTTGCTCTGCTTCTGGGTTAGAATAGGGAAGGGGAGGTCGCACTAGTTCTTCGTTGTCAATGGTAACATTGATTACTCAAAATTTTCCACCAGAGTTGCACGGTTTTGGTGCGGCCCCAAATCCACGATTTTGGGATCTGAAACCCACATTTTTCTCATCACATCCCTCTACTTCCCTCAAAACAAATGAGAGAATAGGGAATATTTTTGGAATATTCCTTTTTTCTTATCCCTATCCCACAAACCAAACGGAGCCTTAGGATGCGTTTGGTTCACAATCAGAATCAGAATCGGAATTGGAATGGTCTATTCCCATAGTCTGTTTGGTTCAAATAGAAATGGGAATGATATTTGAAATAAGAAGGAATAGGATTTCATTCCCAAGAGAAAAGGTAGGGAATGGCCATTCCCTCAAATAGGGGAATGCCATTCTAACAGGAATGGGAATGGGATTCTGATTCCACCCAACCAAACTGTTGATGAAATTGGAATAGCACATTCTAATTCTGATTCCAAACCCCTATTTCTGCAAATCAAACGGGGCCTTAATTTCATATGGCCACTATAAAAAAGGGAAACCAATCTAAACTGCATTGCACCTCTTGCATTACACACGAAACGAAAGCACATGACATGCATTTATACCCAGTCTTTATTCTTTTCTCAAAAAGGTTATTTATCCTGATAAGTGCACTTATTTAGTTAAATGTTTCTTATGAAACATTTGTTCAGCTAAATCCAATTTTAAAATGGGCAAAATTGTGGTGATATGGATATTACCAACAAAACTAATTTTACCATGGGGCCTAAAATTTATCAAAAAAGAATGTTGTGAAATTTATCAAAATAGAAAAAAAATACCCAACTTTGTGTTAGACAGTGTATGCCCTTAATTCCAATCAGATTGATGTACCTTATGACATTTAATGTAAATGAATAAAGTACATATTTGATTCATTTTATTATGGTGTGTTTCTGTGTAATACCCTTAAACTGGACACATATGAGACTCGTGTTAGTTTATAATCTTCACAGCTGTTGGATAGATCTAGGGAGATTTATCCTGCCAAGGTTGACACTAATGTGCCGCTGAATTGGTTGGGGTGGCTTGTCTCAGTTGCTCGGGTGGGACCTGAGGTACATGCAGTGCGGGTTTTCTTGAAACCCTGAACCAGACTAGAATTCCAGTATTGCCCTGGACCTTGGAGATAGATGGGCAAAACTGGAATGTTACACCTGACCCCTAGACTCGATTATGAAACTGCACTAGGTGCGGATTGAGCTGTATTTAATATGCCAAACCTCTCTTTAAGGCTATAAATAGAGGAGAAGGGCAAACCCCAATTCACCCAATCAGATTACTGATACAAGAGAGAAGATAACTGCAGTTGGACTAACGCCATCTTCTGCTCTTGCTTTCTCCTATTGCTACTGCCATAGCCAATTCGATCTTCACCTGTAGGAGCGATTAATAAAGGTTCTTGATATCAGTTTTTGGTGAAAAATTGATCTGAAGTCGTGCTCACTCACCCTGCATCAAATTCTTGCTGAAGAGTTCGGTTCTTGCTGAAGAACCACCTGCTGATTCTGCTCCACCCTACGCTGTGTCATCTTCAGTGGGAACAGTCTTTGGCGTTTTCCTTGGGCGTGAACACTTCCTTGGGAGTTACTACTACTTTGTATCAGGTATATCCCTCTCCTACCTTTTGGTTTCAGATCTGGTCTGGTTTAGGGTTCAAGATTGATCATTGAAAATGCAGTTTTCTAAAATAGGGAATGTGATTCCCACATGGGAGAGATAAATTTTTGAAATTTCGCCCAACCTACCCGTAGGGTTTGACCATCCATATGATGGATCTCTCATCCCTTCACTTTGATTTTTTTAGAATTAAACAAAGAAATAAAAAGCCCACTGCTAAGTGAAGTAATAAACCCAACTTAGATTTGACTCACAGCTAGGGGTCCTTCTAGTTTAGCTATAGTTTTTAGGTTTAGACTTGGGCTTATATAGAAGTAAGCCGGAGATATACATGCATAGCTTTATTTCATCTAAAATGACTCTACTACTATTGTCTCATTGAATTCAAAATCTTCAATCAGATGTTTTGACAATCAAAAGATGCATTGAGCTTTTACATGAAGATTTGAGCAGCCCGAAAACTAGTTTAATTATTGCACGTCTTTCTGTGTCTTTCAACATAAAAGTAAAGCGAGAAAGACATAAAAAGTTCTATTTAGAATTTCTTGAAATCAGTTGAAAATGAGCTTTTTGTATTTTTTCGAAGCATCAACTTTTTACGATTAAATCTATTATGAACCAAACAGAAAAAGATCATGGCATGATCTACCCGATTTGTAAACAACCAAAAAACCGCAGGAAAAGATCCACCAAACGGGGCCTGAATATTAACCATGTCATATATTAAAATTAGGAACTTCAATTATTAAGTAACCAACTCCAATCTATCATATACCACAAAACAAAATTATATTTAAATTCTGATCCGGCTTTTTCAGCATGCAAATGCGCTTAACGGGGGAACATTTAATACACTTAGTGCGCCCGATCATCACTGATTCATTGATATTGTGACTGCACGGTGGAAGTATGGAAGACCAAGCCAATGAGAACGGCTCCATATCTAACGGCTTGCCACGTGGCCTAAATCGGTACTTGTGTATCAATCCAACTATGTAGTAAATCAATTCTACATCAACGGACCTTATTGGTTACAGATTTCTTAAAAACAAAAGAACAAATAGCGTACAAGGTGTTTATCTATATGATCCTTCTGGCTTCTGCTTATTTTAAACTATTAGGCTGTATGTATGACCCTCAAAATTCATGGTCTTCTTCTACACAATCACTTTTAAATTGATAAGCTCAAAGAAAAAGGTTTGGGGTTTTGGGTTGCGACAAACTTTCACACTCACACATCAAGGATGTTGGCTTGGCTAGAGAGTAGAGTAATGTTGCGTTGCGACTTGCGAGTTGCGACCGCCAGCTCCTAGTCTGTTTGGAGTTTGGGCCACTCCAACGGTCAATTTTGTGGTCCTATTTTCAATCAAAAGAAGTCAGAATGTAATTGTAGTTGTTAAATATTCGTCAGAATTTTTGCAGAGACATTTAAGTAATAAACTGCAGGCTGTAACAAAAGCTGTTGTATGAAAATTTTATAATCAATAGCAACGAATGCTGTTGTTTTATGATAGAGAGAGGGTGCCCGTAAGTTGTGCTGCCACCACCACCACCACCACGTCTCTCTCCATCGAATGAGTGACAAACGGAGAAGACGCTACGTGCTCCAGTTCTCAACGCGTTTAAAGGGCCTCGAAAATGGTGGTGGATAGAAACGGGGGGAGAGAGAGAGAGTGAGAACACGTAAATGTCAATTCCTGAACCCCTAACGCAGGTTGTCGCCTTTTCTTTGCATGAAAATAATAAAATTAAATTTCTTTCTGTACCCAGTAACTTTAAAATTTTTTTTCAAAAGGAAATGAGGAAAAGGATGTCTTTTCTCTCTTGGTCTTATTTTGTGCTTTCTCTTCTTGGATTCCATGACCTTCACCCCCCCACACACTCTCTCCCCCTCAGCTCAACTGGGTTTTGGGTTTTGGGTTTCGTTCCTCTCAACACGCATTGTCACGTACTCAGAGTCTTCCCTTTCTCACACTTTGTTTCATAAATTACTTAAGAAAAAGATGATGGAGCAGTTGAAAAGGTAAGCGCCCTTCTGTGCTAGCTTTTTGCCACTGAAGTAGGTTTCGGGTCTTGATTGAGAAAGAAGATACTCTGCAAAGAAAGCAATAGACAAACAAAGAAGAAAGCTTGCACACAGGTGTATTATTTTTTTCTCATTTCTTTCAGTTTTATTTTATTCAGAGACGCAGACACATATAAATTAGGGCATTATAACAAGGTTACGGTGCCTTGAGCTGGTTGCCTTTTTATTATTAGTAAATACGGTAGGTATGGAAGACTTCTGTTATTATAATAATGCAAAGCATTTGAATTCTGAAGTGGATAAAAGTGGTCAGAACACTATGACCATCTTTTGGTTTAGTTTTTTCTGCGTATTTGTGATGTGTTCACAACTTGTCACATATATACAGACCCTGCGCTTGTAAGCCTTCGAACCTAGGCCAGAAATTTTGGTTTTCCAATTTTCTCAAACAACTTCACTGCATAACATCCATTAGTAATTATTCATCTCCAACTCCAAGAACGCATCAACAGATCTATACAGCCTCCTCCTTGTAAAACCCACCGAGAAGGGTGCCTTCAACTTCAAGACTATAGAATTTGATTAAGGTTCCACTGTTCCAGTAATATAGAAGTGCTCTTTGGGAAACTTCACTGAACAAATTAAGCCTTAACTCGGGGCCGGGCTGTAATGTGTTGTGTGGTGGACTTGGGTCAAGTCTGGAGATCCTCACTCGAGATTCTAGATTAGGGTCATTAGCTCTGATAACGATTCCAATCTATTTATTTTCCCGAAACAAAGAATAGTATTTATTATAGCTCCTATTTATCAAGAACAAAGATTCTAATTCTACAGTAGCTTTTGTGATAGAATTTTGGCCATGCATAATCATTGTACTCCAAATACCATCGTGAAACTGAAAGTCTTCCCAACATTATAATTACAGCTTGTCACCCCTACGGGTCGCAATTTTTCAACCCAACCCGATAACCCACCCATTAATTTGAAGGGTTGGGTTGTATACTTGTATTCATTTAATCCTGGGTCTGGCGGGTTGGTTAACCCAGTGAAGAAACATTTAAATGGATTGGGTCATGGTTATGAAACGGGTAACCCATTGCTTTTGATATTTTGATTTTTCTCTCTCTAGTTTGTCATTTTGTCATTTTCGATCTTTCTTCTTTCATTTCTCCTTCTTCAAGGTTTGTGAAGAACATGGTCTTTTAACCCTAGATTATTCTCTCACTCTATGCTTGTCTCCTCCTCTCTCTCTCTCTCTCTCTCTCTCTAGGTAATCCTAAGCAACTAAATTCTCTGTTTCTCTTCTCTCTTTATAGAGAGTTTCTCAGCGGCTTTCCGGCTAATTGAAATAAGGTATGAAGCTTACAATCATCCCCGTTACAGCAAAACCTCACATCGGTGGAATTGATAACTGAGTTGCTATTGTTGTCAAGATTGGGATAGCCAGGTGAGGATGCAAACTCCGAATGCATGCAATGGCGAAAGGAGTGTCAATCACTCTACTCTTCATTTTAAAATTTAAAGTTCTATACCTCTACTTCATTGGCAAACAACAAAACCAGGGCTTATGAATTTGCAAATTTCAAAGTCCAAACCAAGAATTTTGATTTTTACAGAGATAATTTGTACATTCATTCATAATCATTCAGACGGTAGTAAATGACTATAGCAAATCAAATCTAATTTGTGAAAAGAGTACAAGTTGCCTATGAGTCAATATCTTAAGTGCCTGCTATGATGTTATGTGCAGTCAGGTAAACACTGTGACCGTTTTTAGTGGTAACGATGGAATCTCATTCAAGTGGTGGGTATTGACAATTGAGGTGGCAGATCAATAATCTAATAATTCAAGGAGACTATGACATTTGATGAGCCATTAGATTACTAGTGAAGTTTGTTGAACTGAATGAGTAATATTTTAAGGGAATTTGTGAGTTCTTTAATGGCTTGGATTATGAAATTAATGTATTTATTATTGGATTATTGGGTTAAGGTGGATTTGGATTGAATCCAATCCATTTAATTTTCCATAAATGGGTCATTAATGGATTGAGTTGAAGTTCAATCCAAACCTGCCCAATTGCCACCCTTAGTCACCCCGGTTTGTGCTCCAGCAGGTAGACACTACCATCATGGCCCCCGAAGTTCTGTGCATAGATGAGTTGCTTGGAATGATGTTTTTGCATTCCAGAGGAAGTGATAATAGTGACAGTCATTTCATTAATAGAAGACAATGCCATGGAGATGTGCCAACCTCTAGGGCAAACAAAAAAGCTTATTTCATGGTTGCCAGCTTCTGTCCCTTAGTGCACAATTCAGTTGGCTACTTAGACAAAGTTATCATTTCTCACTAAAATGCTATTAATCTTTACTTGATCAAATTATATGGCCTTGTCCCTTGGGTATGGGGAATATGTCTTGGGCTATGTTTGGTTTGAAGGAAAAGGTACGTAGGGAAAGGAAGGGAAACGAGGTTTGTAAAGGTTTCCTTGCATTTCCCTTCCTTTCTTTAATTTTTCCTTCAAACCAAACACGGTCTTAGCTTTGAATTTCCCGTCTGTGATGGTGTTGCACCATACTCTTTACCATTTACATAAAGCCTTGTAAGATCCTACTGCACAGCAAATCGTTAGCCACAAAATAATGAACCGGACAAAATCAATATATTATAAAGTCCAAAATGAAGACCCAAACTAGTTTGGGCCTAAGGTAATTCAAAGTCCAGCCCAGCCCATGTTTCGTTGTTCCTCCACATATCTGAAGTGGGTTGAGAAAATCAGTTAGGGGGGCCCAGGCTCAACCATGGCTTTAAAGTTGGGGTAGCTATTTAGCTAAGGACAAGGAGGATGGCAACCGCCAAGCGAAACGAAAGTAAGGTTCCTGTTTTGGACAACCTCCCATCCCAAGCTAGACATAGCGTGGTGTCTACATTCACAAATCACAAAACAGTAAAGATGCGAATATCTTAGCCTCAGGTACACAGCACACGTTAGCATTAGCAGGACCAAGATTCAAGAATATGGTGGGTGGCACGCCACCCTCCTACTTATTGCGCGTTAACTTTAAAAACTGCAAGTAGTAAACTCAGGTTGGATGGCGCATCTTCTGCATATCTTGTCTCCGACAGAACTTCTGTAAAATATCTGATTGGGTTGAGGTCAACCCTACTCCGACCTGAGTTGTTTAAACACCCCCACCCCCTCCCACAACAAGTTGGGTTGGGCTCGGGTTTGTTCAATAACTTCATTCTTTCTGTGTAACAGATTGGCTCAAATATAAGACATTTTAACCCTTAAAAGAAAGGAGATAAACCCTTAAAAAAAAAGGAATACCAAATGCGGCCTAATTTTCCTTTACATGCATGCAATATTTACATATTTGTATTTACATGTTCAGAGGTTAGAAGGACAGGATGCACGTGAGGATGTGAGGCCCACTGGCCATGCTATTGAGTCCTTGACTATAGTTGTCTTCACCTCACCCTCACGTCAAAATTTGTTTTTCTCTCCCACACTATTCAAAGTACTCTTCCTTTCCCGTACGTGCATACTTGCCACTATGGTATTGTATGTATAAATAATGTCCAGCGCAAATTTCTGTATATAATATTTTTAATTCTTGTATTTGTATTTGTATATAATATATGGTATTGTATGATTGGACTTCATGCTTTTACAGTAGTGTATCCCATATTTATATTTATATATAGTTTTACAATGCGCAGAGAATCCCATGGCAATAAAGAGTAAGAAAAGAATTGTTATTTCCACTCTCAGATAAAACTTAAAAGCACTGTTCATTTTCAGTATGTATTTATCCACTCAAAAAACAAAGGTATAAACTCTTCAAATTAGAGTTACCTCCACTAATAAAAATTGATTTAATCTCTTAAACTAAATAATATATCTATATATCAAATTAAAAATTAACCTGAATTAATTTACAATATAAATAATGAATGAAACAAAATTAATCAAAGTACCGGCCTCATACTTACTACGGAGTGGTCATTCTCTTCTAGCGATTTATTTTTAAATGCAAATATTCATGTGAAGACAGACGCACATTAACACGATGCAGGAACTGTTGTGAACACTGACGTGTGAATCAGGCTACATAAACAATCAGGAATGAACATGCACTTTTTCGTATGCCTGGTAGCTGCTGGTTGGTTCACACACTTGCATTCACAGTAAATCCTTATTCAAGCTTTATGCAAAAGACAATGGTGGTGGTGATATGCTGGTTCACCGTTCACACACACTCGCTCCAACAGTGAGGTGATTGGATGAAAGCCCTGAGATGCTGCGTGATTAGCTGAACGCTTTGGACAGATCAAATCAGCCCCCCCCCCCCCCCCCCCCCCCCCCCCCCCCCCCCCCCCACACCCCACAACGTCCCACATCACATTCCTGCTGTGTATTAGGAACATCTCCCTGTGATGATATTCGAAATGGTGATGTCATCACCGAGATTCAATCTTTGTAGAGTGATGTTAAAAAAAAATAAGAAAAAAGAAAAAGAATGTTTAGTGATGACCGAATTCCCCCTTTTGGAAGAGAAAAATTTTGGATGTTGGGAACCAACAGTCTATGCTGTTGAGAACATTTTGGAAATACCATGTTACTATGAGAGTGGGGTAAAATAGTAATTGCCCCTATTTCTTTTTTTTTATTTATTTTTTTACCAAAAAGATGGACATGGGCAGGAATTGATAAACTAAAGCTGTAAAATGGGTTGTGCTGGGCCAGCATGGCACGACTTGGGCTAAAGTTATTTATTTAAAAAATTGAAAAAAGTCTTAAAATTTTTATTTTATATAAATTTTGATATATACAATAATTAAATAAAATAGTATAATAAAATTGAAAACAATTGTTTATTTTATTAGTCATGCCATGCCTAGCACAACTTGTGAACCATCGTGTCAGGTTACGGGCGGCACAACCCAATTTACACCTCTAGAATTAATATGTCCAGCCCCAAAGCTCTCACAATTGGATAAGCTGTTGGCCCCCAACTAGGTTGTGATTCAGCTAAAAAAATGCCTCCTATAAAGCTTCTTTTAGTAATTTTCTCAAAATGGCTCAATAAAAGCTTCAGCCATACCAAAAAGCCCCTTAACAATTAGGCCACCAAAAGTTGGTCATGTGATTATTGTTTCTTCATTTTTTGTTCAGTAGGGCTACACAATAGTACTAGTTCCCAAACTCATAACCCTACAATAGGAGTAGGCTACACAGTAGGGCTACACAATTAGGCTCAATGATTTATATATTTTATTTTACATATAAATTATATGATAAAAATGAAATCATGTTCATTATTTGAAAATTAGAGTTATTGTTTATATAAAAATACTAAAATAAATTAATTTTTCCAAAAGTTTAATAAAAATTGTAAATTATAATTATAAAAACTAAACTAAATATTTTAAGACTTAATTTTCCCAAAAAAATTAATAAAACTGAAAATTATAAAAATAATTTATTTTATCTACCTTAAATGATTTATATGTTTTATTTTAAAATTATATGTTAAAAGTAAAAATATATTTATTATTTTAAAAATAGAGATTATTTATATAAAAATATTAAATAAAAAATTCCTATAAAACTAATATAATTTGAAAATTATAATTATAAAAACTGAAATAGAGTGATAATATGTACATCTTCCAAAGTCCCGATATTGTTGATTGTAATGTTTCTCTTCATAAAACCTATTAAAATGTGCATTTCTCATATATTTATACTTCATTCATAGTTAAACCAACTTTATACTTAGTTTTATTAATATATTTATATGATTTATATGCATTTTTTAACATATCCAATCATTTTCATATCTTTCCTCAGTATTCTTGCTTTTTCAAAATGTATCCCTATTCATATCCAAACTGTCCGATACAATACTCAATACTAATACTTCAATCTTTGCCCCAAACCCTGATGCATATATGATTTTGATACATTGCGGTTCAAGGTTGGATCAAGATATACCTGGACACAATTAAAATTGTCAAATCTAATCATGTCTCCAGCTTCAAAATTTCAAGCCCAAACATTAAAATTTCATCTTATCTCAGTCCAGCCCAAACTCTCGTAAAACCCATATATAATTTCAGTGCGGGTTCGTCATTGAAAAAACTTGGGCTTAGAATACCCCGCCCATAACAACAAAAAAAAAAAAAAAAAGAAAAATGAATGAAATAATATCCCCCACCCGTAAACTACTTTACCTATAATTTTCATCTACCTTTCGACACACTATTACCGTTCGATCCACCTTTACAGCTAAAGCTCAATGACTCAATGTTTTCAATCTGTTATGGACCCAAACATTTGAACCTTCGAACCATTATTCGGTTTCTTTTTAAGGTCTGATTTTCATAAAACCTATAAATTCTTTGAAAACCATTGATCCATTTGACCGGTCACAGGTTATACAATAAAATGAATGAAAACTTCTAAAGGCTTTAACTTTATATGTTTGGTTGCTCTTATTATTTTTGGTCTCAAATTTTAATTATTTTTTTTTGTTTATAAAAATTAAAACTGCAATAAATTACATGTGGAGTATAGTTATATTATATGTTGATGATGTGTCAAAGTCACATGACACCACAGCTACGCATTAGAAATATTTTTCTTCTGAGTTAGGTTTAACTGTTCATCAAACTGTGGAACCAATAATAATTCTCCACACTAGTTATAAAATACATGGGATGGGATCCATAAATATTCAATCTCTCACTGTGAATCCTATAAGCATCACCATTGGTTCCACAGCTCGCCACATGGCTAAAGCATTCAACTAATCAGGATTCCTTCCGATGTGGGGGGTAATCTATTAATCTCGTGATCCTTGATGAGATTGATATCCAATATCTCACCATTATGATTGGTATCCAATAACAGATTAAATTGTCTGAACTGTTCGATCCAGACGGTCAAACCGTCCGGAAACCAGTAACCAAAATGATTCCGTTTCTATCTTGGCTTTTGAAACTTTGGAGGAGTGGACTTGGGGTCTAGCCCCATGGGACGGTCAATTTACCATTTCTAAGATAAAAAAAAAGGTTAATACTGAGAAACACATCGATTATGTTAAAGAATCAATCGTGACAGTTCAAGTGTTTCCACATATAGAAACTTAGATTCTAACAATTCTTTCCAATACTCTATATGCACTCTCAATCTATAACATTGAGGAAAAAAAATCAGCAGAACACAAAGTCAAGGGATCCAAAATATGTATACCCAGATGATAAATAATAGTTAGCGACAAAATGAGGGTGAAAGACTCAACAGCCCTTCTGATGGTAGGCTGATTCTCAAGTTCTTTGATTCACGTCAACAATCCTGTGTCTTGCTAAAAGATTTCATCATGCAGTTCCTGGGATTCCTATTGTTTGGGGATTGTTGACCTGGCCTAAAAGTGCCACATGGCAGATTTTGTGGCCACCTTCTTCGGGTTGTATCAGCATCATCCGCTTAACGGAAGAGGATGACCAAGGAGTGTCCTATACGACAAGGAAGTGGACTCCGCAAGGGAAGAAGGGAACTCCCAAAATAACTCGGCAAACAACCTTATCCCGATAACCTCGGAAGTCCTATTCGACTAGAACACAGATATTCAATTATAAATAGGCATTTCCACTAGAAGTAAGGGACTTTTGGAATTCTTCACTCACTACCTCTTCACACTCTCTTCGGCTCGGAACCAACATTGTCTCCACCTGCTTGTCCCAGCCAACCCTTTTTACCCAAGGATTAAAGTATCAGTATCGTATTTTAATAGCATTAAGTTTAATTACTAAAATGGAAATGCTTGGATTCACTAAGAAAATGTACACAAATTCCATATATATTTTAATAGCATTAAGTTTAATTACTAAAATAATTATTCCATTATTAATATTTTATTTCTATAAAATTTCAAAGTTAAAAATTATTTTTTATATAAAATGTAGATTAATGACTGATATATTCAATTTATATTATATTTTCAAATACTTTGTAAACAATACTTTTATTTTTGTAAATAATAAATACATTGTTATTTAATATAAATTAAAATATTAATTAATAATTTATAAAAATTTAAGATATATATACCATATGCAAATTTATAAAATTTAAGTATTAAAATAATTATTCTACTATGAATGTTTTATTTGTATAAAATTTTGAAATTAAAATTCATTTTTGATATATATATATATATATATATATATATATATATATATATATATGGATTTTATAAATTATTTATTCTATTGATTTATAAGATACTAATTTTGAATATTGTTCTTTTTAATTTATAGTTGATGTTTTTGAAAATAAATGTACGTTGTTTTTTATTTACATGTAAATAGTAAATTTAATAAAAATTATTTTATTACACATATTAACTGATACTATGTGATACACGCTGATATGGTACCGATACACAGCCGATTGACAATCGTAGTGCATCTTGTATCGGTACAGTAGAAAAAATGAAATGAAAAGCATACAATCTGAAACTTGCCGCATAGTTCAGAATAATCAAGGAGAGTAATAGACTTACAAAAAGATAGATCTAAAAGCATTTTCTTACATATTGTCTAAGACTTCCTGTGTACTGTCTGAGTTCTTCACTGTCTCATCAGCAAGAGTTGCAGCAGAAGAATTTATCTTTGTTTGAACCTCATCAATCTTAGCCATCATATCAGAAGGTAGAAAAACCTGGTCCACACCAATCAGCTTAGCAGCAACAAGATAGTCTAATACATTCCTAAGGTTTTCTGCCGTGGTATTTGCCTGCTTCACAACATAAGCTAGGGTGTTTGTTGTACTACTGTGGAACTTTCCCTGGCTAGTGTACGAAACCAAGAAGAGTATGAAACCATGGAAAGTGGTATTTATGATGTCACATTGGATCAATTAAAACAAGCATAAAACCAAGAAGAAATAACTGAAAGCGAACAAACTTACATTGCAGCAATGGTGAAGAGTACGAGAAAAATTAATGAACAAGCATATGCTGCTCGGGAATAACCATAACGTCGTCGTAGGCAACGGCAGTAACAAAGGCAGATGAGCAGCAAGCAAAGCCCAAAGCCTAGGAACCATATTGCAGCAATGAGAAACAGGGGAGCAGCGGAAAAACCTACAGACTGTGTTAGAGACAAATTTTAGCCTAGGAAAAGTGGAAAAACATTCAGAAACAACTAAAACTTGTCAAAAATAAAATTAAGTAAAACCAACGAACGCCCAAAAATTTAGGGCCTGAAATTTCAGAACCCATTAGAAACAAGAAAAACCATGAACAAATAACGGCAAGTCAACCCCCTCCTCCCAAATAAAAAAAAGCCAACACCAGTGGACAAAAATGATCAAGGATAGTGAAAAAATCAAAGTTCATAAAAAACAAGAACGACCAAGATGAGATTGGTCAAAATTCAGAAAACTCACAGCTCAGAAATGTCGTTCGCTGATATTCCATCCCCCTGTGTAGCGCTTATAATTATCAAGAGGGTCTCTGAACCATGCTGTAAGTTTTAGAAGGGAAGTCCGCTTGCTCTTCTGGTTTTCAGACCTGAAATTCTCATGCTGCAACACCAAGAGAATTGCAGCGATGGATCTGTTGGGAGTGATCATCTCCATAGCCATAACCTTCTGGAAGGAGCGTCATGCCTCGTTCGCCATCAAGGCCCACAGGAAATGGATTCAAATTCAATGAATCAGCCGCACCCACAGGAAAACAAAGAAGGGAACTGCGCTCAAGCGAAAAGGGAAATGACATGCCACGTACTGACTTTCAGTGCATCAGTACATGCTTTCCAACTGCTCTCAACCGATCTGGGTTGCTCTGACGTTAGATTCTATTTTCTGTACGAAAAGACACCTTATCCTACATAACACCACGTGATTACTTTCATTCTGCTATTTGCATAATAAGTTCAATTTCCTTGGTTTGATGCTTTGAGTGTTGCTTAGATGTTCTTTTTTCTCAATTTGATATAAAAGTAATAAGTTTTAATAAGAAAGGGGATTGCCCGGGAGACAGAGTTGCCGCTTCCTTTGAAAGTTTTCCAGGAGATCGCTTCTCTTTTGATCGTGAAATTAAAATAAGCCTCTAGGTTGAAATCATTGCAATGGGTATGCACTCATTTTTATTTGTTTCTTTAAGTTAGCATAGAGGATAAGCGTCAAATTTTACCTGGTTCTTTGCTCATGAATCTAGGAAAGGACTAGAGGCCATTATCAACCTTTTGTTCCCTAGATGTCTGGACCATTGATAATATCACTAGTTAGCCCATTGAATTAATTTTATTGGACCTTTTTATTGTTAAACCAAACAAATTCCCAAGATGCTTCTTTCCAAGGGCTAAAAAATAAAAAAAAAAAGAAAAAAAGAGAGAGAAAAAGAGAACAAAAAAATTTTAAAAAAGAAAAAGGGAAATAGAAAAAGAAAGAAAAAATTGGGAAAAAATCACTCATTTGATTAATCTCAAAACATTCCAGCCTTAAGGATGTCAAATGACATAAATACCCATGAGTCAGTGAAACTCAAATTGTGCTCAACATGTAGTTCTTTCCTGTGGATTATGCATTTAATGGAGAAATGATTGGAGGCTCTCTTTTGGCCGATTGCTTTGTCCATTTTCGTCAAACCCTCTTTATTATTCATTTCTTTAATTATCCCTTTGAGCCTTTATAAGAACTATTCCTTCAAATAAACCCTCCTAGGAGGTGGATGTCATATGCTCAATTATGTGTGCAAATCTCAACAAGTTTTTGAGAAAGACAAAAAAAAAGAAGAAAAATGAAATGAAAATTTGAGGCAAGTGTGCAAATTTTAATAGAAAAAAAAAGAAAATGAGAAAAAAGGAAAGAAGCCAAAAAAAAAGAAAGGATGTTTCGAGGATAAACTGGGGTACCTAATGGCTGCAAATGAAAAAAAAGGGAAAGAAGCAAAAAAAAAGAAAGGATGTTGCAAGGATAAACTGGGGTAGATGTGATAATCAAATCGATAAGATATTAGTCCGTAATAGCATCCATTCTCGGTTTATTTTAACCTTACACATTTACATTTCGTCATGACCTGTAGTATTTAAATACATGAAGAACACTGTGTTTCATTTGTGATTATGAGAGTATTTAATGGGAGAATGATAAGAATATACGAGCATAATTGATAACCCTGCATTTTGATGCCTTAAGGGCATCAATTCAGGGGTATTTTTGGCCTTAGATTAGTCAAAGTGCACCATTTTTCTAGTTAAAATAAATTATGTAACCTCTGAGGGTCTCTGTGAAAATTATGTAGAAAACTGAGAAGTTTTCATTGATGAAGTGTAATTTTTGGGAAGTTGGTATAAAGACCAGCTGAAAGATGGGGTGTTTTTGTAAATAATTAAGAACAAGAGGGCGCTTCCTTTCTGCTAAACTCAATTGGCGCCCATCCTACTGTATGACCATGCTCCCCATTCCTTAGCAAACCCTAGGGAGCCTTTTCAACCCATTCTTTTCCTCCTTGGCTAACCCTAGCTGCCCCAGCTGTGTAATCTCCACCATCCATTTTAGGGCTCTCCTTTGTAGCTTTTAAACCCTAGGGTGCCACCTATTTTGCTAATCTTCACCATTCGGCTCTCCCACCATTAAATCTCAACCACTCCCTCCATCTTATATTCCAACCATTCAATCTAGGGCGCCACCTATTCTTTTAATCTTAACCCTTCAACCCTAAATGTTCTAATCTACACCCTCCATTTCTGGGCGCCCAAATTTCAGCCCTACATAATATTGGGCGCCCTCTCCTTCCATTCTCATCCATAGGATCACCCCAAAACCATCTTAGCCATCCATTAGAAACCCTAAGGTTTCCCTAACTTTGCTAAATCCCAATTGCCGCCCCTATCTTTTTCCCTATTTCTAGTTGCGTCCACCCTTCTCTATAAAAGGGTCCCAAGGGCCCTGTAGAAGGGGTTGGTCAATTCACCCAGGTAAGAAGGAAGGTTGATCTTGAGAAGTTCAAGGGTAAAGGAAGAAGAGGACGCCCATGTAAGAGGAGGGGTTCCTACTGGTAGTTCGCCAATACCACTACTGCTACATATGGATTTGAATTCCAACCATTTTTTCTTCAGTTTTAGAATTAATTTATGTTCTTTAATTTTCAATTTATTTTTCCTTCCTACAAATTTTACTTTTATTAGATTTAATTTGTACTTTATTTCTTTTCTATAGATCTGAAATTCGGTCAAATAAGATGGAAGGCTTAGCTCGAGAAGTTTGAGGGTTAATGGCGAGATCCAGAGATTGCTACCTCTGATCAAATTGCAAATTTCTTTTTAATTTCTATTGTTATTTATTTTAGTTTCAGTAGTGTTTGAACTCCATTTTTATTTAATACCAATTTAATTAATGAAAGTTTTGTGATTTTGCAATTTCCCTTTGCATTTTTTTTACTCGAATTAAGGTTTGTAATAATTTTTCCCTCGCTTCCCTATGGATATGACCCATTCTCACCATTTACTACGTCTATAGTTGCTGTGAGAAATGAAAAAATTATGAATGTTTAAACTGGTGTTCCGGAGTGTTTAACGACACGCTTCTGGACAGACCAATAATCATGAGTAAGGCCCTAGAAATCTCAATTCAGGCATCTAATACCCATTATAGTTTAAGTTTATTAAGCCTTTACCCCTTGTTTTTAGAACCCTTATCATAGGCCATGTTTCATCCTAATCAGAGGTCCTCTTCGATACTTGAGAAATCGACATTTGGCATTGGACAAACCTAAGAGGGCTAGCAAGGAAGGAATTGACAAAAAAAAAGGAGAAAGAAGAAAAGAAGAATAAAAAAGAGGAAAAAGAAAATGATTGAGCCTAGTGATCCCCTATAACCATGAGCAAAATAGTCCAAAGAAGAATCTCCTCATTGAAAAGTGGAACACCAAAGAATGTGAAGGATTGTTCATTTGAAGTGTTGTAAGAGTACCAATCAACCCAATTTGAGAAAATTGAGCTTCATCCCTCTTTTGAGACTTGCAATCAACAACCATTTTGAAGTGTCATAATCCTTTTTGTGCAAAATTGAGCAAGTATCTCCTTTGTGAATTATCCTTCTTAATTGATCGAAAATGAGGCAACCCCCACTTTTGATGGTATTTCTTGATGACGATCTTTGATTAGAAATCAATGCATATCCAGTCTATAACTTTGAGGTTTGAAACGTTATGGCTATTGATTTCCTAGTAAGAGGTGGTTATTTTATATTTGATTCTAAGTTTGGGAAAATCCCCACTTTATAGAATTACGAATTTCTATTTGTTTCCTGGCATATAGTGGGTTATCTGATTGCACCATGGCATATCATGTGTTTTTACTTGTTTCCTAGCATAAAGCGGATTTTCGACTACATCGTGGCATATTGTGCTTTTTAGAAGTTTAAAAATTGCATCATGGCATATCATGACATTTTGATAATTTCCTGACATAAAGTGGATTTCTGGTTGCATCGAGACATATCACACTTTTTAGTAGTTTAAAAATTATGGCATGACATATCATGACATTTTGCTAATTCCTTGGCATATAATGGGTTATCTGATTGCATAATGACATATCATGGTATTTTGCATGTTTTTTTTTCATCATAGATATCGATGTAACCGGTTCTGGTCACATACCAATTTTTTCGTGATGTATCAATTTTTTGCCTAAGTACCTTGTAATTTAACCTGCTCCTAGGTGGCTTGTGACTCAGAGGATGATTGAGCTCCCTGGTGGCAAACTGCCTGGTGGTGAGCTACTTGGTGGCGAACTCCCTGGTGGTGAGCTACTTGGTGGCGAGCTACCTTGATGAGCTTCTGGGTGCGCTGCCTTGGAGGCGAGCTCCCTAGTGAAGTGCAACTCGACTGCCCTCTGCATGAGGTGATTTGCTCCTCTTTGTAGACAGTGGGAGTCGAGGAACCTGCGAGAACTGAATCAGAGGACCCGGGGGTGTTTACCCGACAGGGCCACTCCAATGACTAAGTTAGCACTCCGATAGTAGAGAGCTTGAAGATGATATTAGAGAAATGAGAGAGCTAGAGAACAGGGGTTACCTCCATTTTCATCCCCCCTCCCCTCTAGGGGGTCGAAGCTCTTATATAGCGGTGTCCTGACAGATCTGGTGTAACCACCTCTAATTCTCTACCACAGCCGTTACGTGCCAGGGCTGAGCTGGTGGGCGCAGGTAACCGTTGCAGAGTACGGCCTTACCAGACAAGGGACACCTCTCAGGGCTGGTAGGCATGATGCTGCTTGGCGAGAGACGTGGGCGCAAGTCTCCAGATTTAGCAGGAACAGTTGTCAGGTAGGAAATCTTCATGTGATATGCAAAGCTGCTCTGCAACGAGCTACCTTGAACTGAGCTACTTTTCCCTGAGCTGCTGGTAATGTGCCGAGGTGCTTCTACCCAAGGCAAGTCTTCGAGGTGGCCTACTAGGAGGTGAGCTGTCCGTAAGATGCCAGGCTGCCTGTGGCAATCTGCCTATAAGTGGTGAGTTGCCTATGACGAGCTGCTTATGTCGAGCTGCCTGGAAGTGGCAAGCTTCCTGTAGGTGGCGAACTACCTATAAGTGGCAAGCTGCTTATGTTGAGCTACCTATAAGTGGTGAGTTTCGTGTAGGTGGCGAGCTGCCTGTAGCTAGCTCGAGCTATCTAGTTGTCAAGAGGCTGCACTTATTTGGCATGAGGTGCCAGGTGTCATAATTTTACTAGAGGGCCAAATCCGCCCTCATCATTTGCCCCCCACTCCCGAGCTGAGAATAACTCGACGAAAGGAGTAGATTTCTCCTTTTGGCCCGTAAGTTGATGAGCTAGCAAGTGCTAAGTCTTAAAAAGGAGTTACAGAAACTAAGGGGAGGCTTTTGAAGCGTTTCCCACAGACGGCGCCAATTGATGTAACCGGTTCTGGTCACATACCATTTTTTTTCGTGATGTATCAATTTTTTGGCTAAGTACCTCGTAATTTGACTTGCTCCAAGGTGGCTTGTGACTCAGAGGATGATGGAGCTCCCTGGTGGCGAACTGCCTGGTGGTGAGCTACTTGGTGGCGAGCTCCCTAGTGGTGAGCTACCTTGATGAGCTTCTAGGTGCGCTGCCTTGGAGGCGAGCTCCCTAGTGATGTGCAACCCGACTACCCTCTGCATGAGGTGATCTGCTCCTCTTTGTAAACGGTGGGAGCCGAGGAACCTGCGAGAACTGAATCACAGGACCCGGGGGTGTTTACCCGGCGGGGCCACTCCGATGGCTAAGTTAGCACTCTGATAGTAGAGAGCTTGAAGATGATATTAGAGAAATGAGAGAGCTAGAGAACAGGGGTTACCTCCATTTTCATCCCCCCTCCCCTCTGGGGGGTCGGAGCTCTTATATAGCGGTGTCCTGACAGATCTGGCGTAACCACCTTTGATTCTCTACCGTAGCCGTTACTTGCCAGGGCTGAGCTGGTGGGCGTAGGTAACCATTGCAGAGTACGGCCCTGTCTAGTTGTCAAGAGGCTACACTTTGTTGGCATTAGGTGCCAGGTGTCATAATTTTACTAGAGGGCCAAATCTGCCCTCATCAGATATTTTAAACCTTGCATCATGGTATATTATGACAATTTGCTAATTTATCGTCATAAAGTGAATTTTCGATTGCATCGCGGGATATCACGCTTTTCAGTAGTTTAAAAATTGCATCATGGCATATCATGACATTTTGCTAATTTTTTGGCATAAAATGGATTTTTAGTTGCATCATAACTCGGCATAAAGTGGATTTTTGATTACGTTACAGGATATCATGCTTTTTAGTAGTTTAAAAATTGCATCATGCTATATTATGACGTTTTGCTAATTTCTCTTCATAAAGTGAATTTCCGTTTGCATCGCGACATATTGTTCTTTTTAATAGTTTAAATTGCGTCATAGCATATCATGACAGTTTACTAATTCCCCGACACATAATGGGTTATCTGATTGTGTCATGGCATATCATGATATTTGCTTGTTTTTCGGTATACAGTGAATTTTCTTATTTACATTACAACTTAGCGTATTTTTTCTCATCACAGATGTTTTAAACCTTGTATCATGGCATATCATGACATTTTGTTAATTTTTTGACTTAAAATGGATTATCGATTGCATCACGATATATCGCGCATTTTAGTAGTTTAAAAATTGCATCATGGTATATTAGGACATTTTGTTAATTTCTCGACATAAAGTAAACTTTTGATTGTATCGCGATTTATCATGCTTTTTAGTAGTTTAAAAATTGCGTCATGATATATCATGTCATTTTGATAATTCCCCGAAATATAGTGGGTTATCCGATTGCATCATGACATTTTGCTAGTTCCCTAACATATAATGGCTTATTTGATTGCATAATGGCATATAATGGTAGTTTACTTGCTTCCCAGCATACATTGGATTTTCCGATTAAAATTTGCATAATGGTAATATCATGGCATTTTGTTAATTTTCCGACATAAAGTGGACTTTTTATTGTATCATAGCATATCGCGGTTTTTAGCAGTTTAAAAATTATATCATGGCATATCATGAGATTTTGATAATTTTCCAACATAAAGTGGATTTCTGATTACATTGCGGAATATTGCCCTTTTTATGTATTTAAAAATTGCGTCATAACATATCATGGCATTTTGCTATTTCCACGGCATATAGTGGTTTATTCGATTGCATCATGGCATATCATGACATTTTGTTAATTTCCCAGCGCATAATGGGTTATCCGATTGCATCATGGCATATTATGGTATTTTGCTTATTTCTTAGCATACAGTGGATTTTCGATTTGCATCACAGTTTAACATGCTTTTTCTCATCACAGATATTTTAAACCTTGCATCATGGCATATCATGATATTTTGTTAATTTCTCGGCATAAAGCGGATTTCCGATTACATCGCAACGTATCGTTCTTTTTAGTAATTTAAAAATTGCATCATGGCATATCATGACATTTTGCTAATTTCCCGGCATTAAGTGGATTTCTGATTACATTGCGGCATATTGCGCTTTTTAAAAATTGTGTCATGGCATATCATGACACTTTGCTAATTCTCCGACATATAGTGGGTTATCCAATTGCGTCATGGCATATCATGGTATTTTACTTATTTCCCAACATACAATGGATTTTTCGATTTGCATCATGGCTTAACGTGCTTTTTCTCATTACAGATATTTTAAACTTTGCATCATGACATATTATGATATTTAACTAATTTCCTGACATAAAGTGGATTTTTTATTATTTATTACAACATATCGCGCTTTTTAGTAGTTTACAACTTGCATAATGCCATATCATGACATTTTGCTAATTTTTTGAAATAAAATGAATTTTTGATTGCATCGTGGCATATCATGATTTTTAGCATTTTAAAAATTGCATTATGGCATATCATGATATTATTTTTTTTGTTGATTTCCTATCTTTTAGTGGATTTTATAATTTGTATCACGACTTAATGTGTTAAAAATCTTAAATATTGCATAATTGCATATAATGAGTCTTTGTGATTTCTCGGTTTATAGTGGCCGCCCACATCGAGTCGTGTCAGCACCAGGCGTGCAACGGACTCCACCGGGGAAGAAGGCAATTCCCCGAAGACCTCGAGGGACAACCTCATCCCAACAACCCCGAAAGCCCTATCCAACCAGAGCATGGATTCCCCACTCGAGGTACGAGACTTTTGGAAATCTTCACTCACTACCTCTTCACATTATCTCTTTGGCTCAGAACCAACATTGTTTCAACCTACTCATCTCAGTGTGTGACTTTGTCCTTCTACCTCAGCCTCATTTACTTGGCAGAACTATTTAACTTTGCCCTTAGTTTAGAATACCTTAGATGGGACAATATGACTTATCATAAACTATTCTTCAACCTACCTGCAGTTCTCTTGTTCGTATGAACAATGTTAGTAGGATTGTTGGATATAAGTTTTGCTGTTTGTGAGAAATCACAATTCCATATAATCCTTCTTGTAGTAGGGTTCACATTGACCCTTGTTTACATTTTATTTTGGTCAAAAGAATATCTAGGGAAATTGCTCTTTTACCCTACATCCATGGTAAGGTGTCATGCCCAAGATCGTTCTCAAGTCTCAACGCCTCGACTAAGATAGGATCATAATTTTCAATTCTAACCCTAATACAGTCCAACTTGATTTGTTTAAGTTAGGTGGGGACTATCCGATCCAAGTTGAAAAAGACAAATGGACCCATGTAAAGTGACGACCCTAACACTAAGGCTTAGTTTGGAAGAAATACTAATACAAATATTTACAGTGCAAATGCATACAAAATATAAGATTTTGCACTCTATATATTTGTATTTGCACTCCTTAATGGAATAATCTTCATCATCATCATCTTAATGGCCATACAAAACAAAATTGGTTGTCAATTCAAGGGACAATATAATTGGTGCCAAATGTTTACTTCCCACCCTGTTCTACGTACTTCTTGTTAGACAGTGTATGCCCTTAGCTCCAATCAGATTGATGCACTTGATGACATTTATCGTAAATGAATAAAAGTACATAATTGATTCATGTGTTTTGGTATGTTTCTATGTAAAACCCTTAAACTGGACACTTATGAGACTCATGTTAGTTTAGAATCTTCACATCCGTTGGATAGATCTAGGGAGATTTATCTTGCCAAGGCTGACACTGATGTGCCGCCAAGTGGTTAGGATGGCTTGTCTTAGTTGCTAGGATGAGACCTGAGGTGCATGTAGTGTGAGTTTTCTTGAAACCCTAAAATGGACCAAAATTCTAGTATTGCTCTAGACCTTAGAGACAGATGGGCAAAACTTGAATGTTACACCTGACCCCTAGACTCGATTATGGTACTGTACTGGGTGTCGAATTGGACTATCTTTGATATGCCAATCAGTGAGATCCTTAGAGGGGGGGTCAAAACCTGGGTATGTTGGGACAGTCCGAGAATTCATTTAAGTGGGTGATCATAGTGACAAGATCAGCTCCTTTGTCGGACAAAGTGAATGATCGAGGATGCAATCTCTCTGATGGAAACCTAAACTGCCGGTAGTGTTTGATCATTATGGGTTGAGAGGTTAAGTGTAAGACCATTGAGGGTAATACCTGATGGGATAATCTTGCATCTGCCCATAGTCCTTGGGTTTTCATAAGGTGGCTGGACCCAAGGACCATTTAGTGTAAATGTTGGGCCCATTAAGAGCCCATGGTGATGGACTCAGGGGTTCACTGTCTCCTATAGTGAATTCGGCTAGGCCTTGTAACAAAGGCTGGGTTGAACCCATGTGGCTGATGTATGGATCAATGTTTGGGTTCCACGCTATACAAAGAGAGCCAAATAGGCAACAGGTTAAGGGGTAAGTGAGCACATAAGCTTAATGGGCCTAAAGCCCAATTTGAACTGGGCTTAAGTTAGTTAATTAAAAAGGAGGCAAGATAGAATTTATAATCTGATTGAGATTAGCAGAAAAGATAAGGTAAGTCTTATCCATTCAAGAGTCCAGATCCAAATATCAGATTTGGATTAAGAAACTCTCTCCTAATTAGATTAGGAGGCTGATCCTGAGAAAGCTATAAATAAGGGGGGTGAATTCCTCAATTACATAATACAACAATCTGTAGAATTCTCCCATTATTCTTACTATCCCTACCCAGTTCGATCTCCACCTATGGAACTGATCAAGAAGAGTTCTTGATATTGTTTCTTTGCTGAAGAAACAATCTGAAGTCGGGCTCACCAGCCCTTTACTCCATTATTGCTGAAGAATTTAGTTCTTGCTGAAGAGTCATCCTACTGATCCTGCTACACTACGCACAATGTCATCTTCAGTGGAAGCGGGTTTTGGTTTTTTCCTTCGGCGTGAACACCTTAATTGGGAGTTACTGTTACTTCGTATCAGGTATATCCCTCTCCTCCCTTTGGTTTCAGATCTGGTCCGGTTTTGTTTCAAGAATGATCATTGAAAATGCAGTTTTCTAAAATAGGGAATGTGATTCCCAAACGGGAGAGAGAAATTTTTTAAATTTTGCCCAACCTTCCTATAGGGTTTGGCCATCCATATGATGGATCTCTCACCCCTTTCACTGGTATCAGAGCTAGGTTCACATTCTTGAACCAAAATCAGACCCAATTTGAATCTGCGCAAATAGGCAGAATCGGTTCTACCCGATTTGTGCAAAAAAGGGTTTTCACTGAGAATTCAGTTCTTAGCCAAGGGCGATTGATCTAAAATTAAATCTTTTATTTTCTTATATATATTTAAAATTGTTCTACTTATATTTCTTGGATATTGGTCTGTTCGTATGGTGGAGATCAAATCCTTTTATTGGTGCTAGAAATTTGCGCATCTGCTGATTTGTTCTATTCATTCTTGGTCTGTAAATATTTTTATTTTATTTTTAGACGGGATGTATAGGATTTTTTTCTGATGTAATATTAATAGAAAATTTAGATTTTTCTATTTTATTCCATTGAAGACGAAGCTGGTTTGCATGGAGAAGAAGACTTGCACAGATAAGAAATCTACAATATGCGAATTACAGTAATGGAAACTGCAATCTATGAACTAATTTATTGTTTTGTAGGGTTGCATTCTTATGAACAGCCCCCTTTTGTGTTTTTTCACTGATTCCTGATTATCATTTATCAGTTTTTAATTTCAGATCATCTTCTTGAATTGAATATTGAATTAAACATCAAACCCTAGACCCATTCGAGCCATATGGGACCAAACTAGTTGCACTGAATCTGTGGTTCGATGGGGACTGTTCTCAGCCCTAAAATTTCCTTCATGGGCCGAGGGATTGATGGTTAATTGCAAGATGCAATTCCACCCACATCTGCAAAACCCAGTTTTAATCTATTAAAACTGCCTTATCCCCAATTCAGCATAAATGCATGTGATGTATGGATGTGTGATGTGCTACGTCCATGGGCCATAAGCACTTGGCCCATGCTGATTCGATAGTGGCTCTTTCGCAAACCATGGTTGAATTCACATCATTGCCATGGTGTCCTTAAGATCATTGGATGATCTCCTTACATGATGGGCCCCACATCAGCTTCCTCTCCAAGAGGAACTGTGCGGAACCCTAGCCGTTTAGGGCCCATCTAAATCTAGCTTTATGAAAGTCAGTGGGAGCCACTTTGGTTTGACCTAAAAAAAACTAGGGCGTAATTATTCATTCCCTCTTGAAAATATAAGTGCATGCGATAGGGAGATTCATATGATGAACTCTCTAAAAGCCTTTCATCATTAGCATGAAGATTGGTCCTTTAGTAATGAGGAGATGCACCATAAAATTGGGTTGTCCATTTGCTGTTAGATCTGTTGGATTATTTCATAAGATGATAGGGGCGTCATAGATCGATGTGGGGGGGCCTATCCTAAAACTGAAGACTCTCTCACGGTACCTTGGCATTCACGAATATGATGGGTAAGCACTTACTGGACAGAAAGGCTTAACCTAAAATGGCAATGAACCTTGTTTGACAGAGGCCAAAGGGAAAGCTCATTAGATGAGTGGATATGATCCTTCACAAAAGGTGGTGTGGAGTTATGCAGCTGAAACAATTGGCTCCATGTACTGTATGTGGTTTCCCACATTTCCAGAGACAATTTCGCAATCTCCGTCACTGAGATAAACATGAATCAATTTAGGTTGTGGACTAATAATTTGCCTTGCCTTTTATCAGAAATGGCAAACGAACAATTTGCTAAGCTGTTGGACGATAACAAATTTAAGGGCCCAAATTATGCTGAATGGTACCGTAACCTTATGTTGGTATTAACGTCCGAGAAATTGGACAAGGCTGCTAAGAACCTTGCTCTGGATCGTCCGGGTGATAGGGCTTCTGAGGCATGTAGGAAGGAATATCGAGAATGGAAGATAAGAATTCTCTTGCCCAGTGCTACATCATAGCCTCCCACAAAAATCTGATACAGAGACAATTCGATCAGATCGAAGTGTCCAAGGATATCGTAGATAGTTTGAGGACAATGTATGAAGAGCAAAATCGTTCTACTCGTCAAAAGGTCTTGAAGCTGTTCATGACCGCAAAAATGACCGAGAGCCAAATGGTTCATGACCATTATCTCAAGATGATGGGTTACATTAATGAATTAGAGGCACTCGGGTCAGGGCTAGATCATGTCACAAGGTTGATGCCATCCTAAATTCCTTGCCTCCCTCCTTCAATCAGTTTATCATGAATTACAACATGAATAAGGTAAATGTTAGCCTTTAGGAACTCAACAATATGTTGTAGAGAGGGCTGAAAAACTGATCAAGATGGATAAACTGATAGCCATGCTTGTTGAATATGGAAATTCAGGTAAGAAAAAGAGGAGGGCAAAGAAAAAGCCTCAGAAGAAAACTAGCAACCCTAAAAAGCAGAACAAAGATAAGGCATCAGATGCATGTCACTTTTGCAAACAGACCGACCACTAGAAGAGGAATTGTCCTCAATATCTGGAGAAGTGATGGAGAAGTGACACTCTACTTGGAGACTTCTGCAACAGTTGCAGCTATAACCATAAGAATTGTAGAACTAGTTTTCAGAGAAGGAACAATTGTACTTAAAGATTGTCTTTTCGTACCTAATTTAAGAAGAAATTTGATTTCTATCTCAAGATTGTTTTTGGATGGTTATTCTATCTTATTTAATAATGTGATTACTATTAAACGGAATAACAAATTCATCGCATACAGAGAACTTGAGAACGGTCTCTATGTTCTCCATCCTTCTCTAGAAACAAACATTACCAAAACTACGTCGGAAATAATCCCCAAAAAGAGAACTCGTGATACAGTTAATCCCACGTGCTTGTGGCCTTACCAACTTGGCCACATCAACATAGATCATATCACAAGGTTGGTAAAGGATGGTCCTTTGAATATTCTAATTGTAAAAGATCTTCCATCCTGTGAACCTTGCCTTCAGGGTAAGATAACGCAGCGGCCATTTACCGATAAGCCTGAAAGATCTGCAGGCACACTTGACCTTATACATACTGATGTATGTGGTCCCATGAATGTTAAGACATGTAACCAGAACGTTTATTTCATAACCTTTACTGATGACTATTCTCGGTATGGTTGTGTATACCTAATTAGACATAAGTCTGAATCCTTTGAAAAGTTCAAAGAGTTCATACAAGAAGTCAAGAAACAGTTAGGGAGAGAAATTAAGACCCTTCGATCAGATCAAGGCGCGCGAGTATCTCTCTGACGAATTCAGGGACTACTTAAAGGAAAATGGGGTTGTATCACAACTGGCTCCTCCTGCCACACCACAATTAAACGATGTGTCAGAGAGGAGAAATTGGATTCTATTAGATATGGTCCAATCACTTCTTGTCCACTCAGAGTTATCTACATCATTTTGGGGTTTCACGTTAGAGACTATGATTTATGTGCTGAACTGGGTTCTAACCAAATCTATTCCTAAGACTCCATATGAGTTATGGACCAGTAAGAAACCAAGTGTAAGGCACTTGAAGATTTGGGGTTGTCCAATACATGTTAAAAGAACTAGTGTTGACAAATTGGAATTCAAGACTAGCCGTTGCCTATTTGTAGGTTACCCCAAAGGCTCTATAGGTTACTTGTTCTATGATCCAAAAGAGCAAAATGTGTTTTACAGTCGAAATGCCCACTTCCTAGAGGAAGATTACATCTTAGATAATCATCATCAGGAAGTTGTTCTTAATGAGGAAAGCCCAGGGGTAGTGGAAAATGTCCAACCAGCTCCAGAAAATAACCAACCTAGAAAATCTACCCGTGTTTCCAGGCCTCCAGTTCATTATGACTATGACCAAGAAAGTTACTTAGTGGAAGCCACGACCAGTGAGGAGGATCCCGTGACTTATTCAGAAGCTATATTGGACATAGATTACTTGAAGTAGGTAGATGCAATGAGAGCTGATATAGACTCAATGGAGACCAATGGAGTTTGGGCTCTAGTAGATCCGCCATCTGGGGTAAAGGCAATTGGTTGCAAATGGATTTATAAGAGGAAGAAGGGCCCCAATGGTAAAGTTGAGACCTACAAGGTTCGCCTTGTGGTGAAAGGGAACACTTAGAAAGAAGGAATCGATTATGAGGAAACATTTTCACTCGTGGCAATGCTTAAATCCATTAGAATCCTGCTAGCTGTAGCAATGTACCATGACTATGAAATTTAGCAAATGGATGTCAAAACTGTGTTCCTGAAAGGAGATTTTACTGAAGATATCTATATGCAGCAACCGCAAGGTTTCATAGCTACAGGTCAGTAGCACATGGTATGTAAATTCAACTGATCCATATACAAACTTAAGCAAACTCTAGGAGTTGGAACATCTAGTTTGACTCTACTGTCAAACATTTTGACTTTGAGCAAAATCTGGATGAGCCCTGTGTTTACAAGAAGACAGTGGGAGATAAGGCTACGTTATTGGTTCTATATGTAGATGACATTCTACTCATTGGGAATGATGTAGGAATGTTAACTACAGTGAAAGTGTGGCTTTTATAGCAATTCTCCATGAAAAATCTTGGAGAAGCCTTCTACATATTGGGTCTTTGACTCTATAGAGATAGATCGAAAATGATAATAGGATTATCCCAGTCTACTTACATTGACAAGATTGTCAAAAGATACAGTATGGAGAACTCCAAGAAAGGAAATGTTCATTTCAAATACGGGGTCACTCTCTCTAAGGGTAAGTCTCCCAAGACTCCCGAAGAGATTGAGGGCATGAAAGAGATTCCCTATGCCTTAGCCGTAGGTAGTATCATGTATGCCATACTGTGTACTCGTCCTAACATTTCTCAAGTTCATGTGGTAAGCAGATACCAACGTAACCCAGAGCAGGAGCATTGGACCACTGTGAAAAACATATTAAAATACCTTTGCAGGACAAAAGAGTTTTGTCTGGTATTCGATGGTAATTCACTACAGATCCAAGGGTATATAGGTGCCGATTTCCAGTCAGATCCAGATGATAGAAAGTCTACATCTGATTATATTTTCATGATAGGATCGTGTGCTGTTAGCTAGAAAAGCAGCAAACAGGGCTCCACAGCAGATTCCACAACCGAGGCCCAGTACATTGCTGCAAGTGAAGCTGCCAAGGAAATTGTTTGGATGAAGGAGTTCATTCAGGAATTAGGAGTAATTCCATCCAGCACATCACCCATTTCATTGTTATGTGACAACACTGAAGCCATTGCTCAAGCTAAGGAGCCACGAGCCCACTTGAAGTCGAAGCACATCGAGAGGAAGTACCATGTACTGCGGGAGATAGTTGGAAGAGGAGACATCTTGATTCAGAAAGTAGCATCAGCAGAAAATGTAACAAAGCCATTAACTAAGCCACTAACATAGAAAGTGTTTGAGAAACATGTGAAAAGTATAAGACTCCAGCTTATACCCAATTGGACATAAGTGCAAGTGGGAGCTATTAGAAAGTGTATGCCCTTAGCTTAAATCAGATTGATGTACTTGATGACATTTGTTATGGGCCCGAGCGTAGGATCGCGTCACAGGTCATTCCACGGCAGGAACCCCTGATCTTCTCTTGCCTTTGGCCTTGCGCACAGACCCTATTTTGCTTATCTAGTGGGTGATTTGTCCAAGAGACCACCCGTACTCTCCCTTGGGGTGATTTGTCCAAGAGACCACCCAAACTCTCCTCACTCATTTCTTGACGGATTCGGCTAGGCTAGGGTAATCCAACTCAAACTAAAACTCCTAATTTCCTACTTAAACTGAAACTCATAACTCTTACTTAAGAAGATAAAATAAGATAAGGGATAAGGGATAAGGGATAAGGGATAAGATTAAGCTGGCGGCGAGTTGATGTGTCCAGATAAGGGTGGGCCCACCCCTATGAGCTGTCGTGTGGGCCCCGCTCTGCTGCTACTGCCGGGTGCGTGCACGCGGCTCATGGTGCCACTGCTGCACGGTGCGTGCGCACAGTGCCGCTGCCGCGCAGTGCGTGCGCGCGGCTCATGGTGCCGCTGCCGTGCGGTGCCGGCGTGTGCATGGTGCGTGCTGCCGTGCAGTGCACACTGCTCCCTGGCGGTGCATGCTGCACGCCATGGTGCCGCTGCCGTGCGGTGCCGAGTGTGTGCGTGCAGCGCTCTGTCGGGCAATATGTGCTGCGTGCTGCCAGCCTGTCGTGCGGCGCTGCTAGGCGGTGCGTGCTGCTGGGCGGCCCGCTGTGTGTGTTGCTGCCTATGATTGCGCCGCAGCATGCTGCCAGGTGGTGTGTCCATAACATCACACCCCTCCCGGACTACGAGCTTGTCCCCAAGCTCGAATTGGGTGTCGAAACACCCTCAAGGGAATCCTGGGTGGCTTTGCCCTCCTGGATCGGGTTCCCATGGAGGGGGTTCATCCTCATCTTCCTCTTGTTTCACCAGGAGGCAGAAAAGTCTCTTGCACCTGTGCCCTGCCGAGTAGAGTTCATCGCAATTAAAACATTGCCCCCTCGTCCTGCGTTCTGCCATCTCAGCCCTTGACAAGTGCTTGATAGGGGGTGTACCGCCGTTGCTCCCCACACCGGATGTTGATTTGGAATTGGTGCTCGTCTGTGGCTTCCGTTTTGGGATGGCTGCTGGATATGGAGCCATTCCGAGTGGTTCCCTGTTGTCTTTTAGAGAAGACCCTCCTCCAGTAGGCTTCGGGTTTGTCCAAGCCGCTGCTGGGCATCCCATGCTGAACGGCCCTCAGCTAATCTGCAGTTTGCGTTCGAAGGCTCGGGCTAAATTCATTGCCGTGATCAGGTTAGGTGGGCTCTGCATCTCTACATCAACTCTCAGGGGTTCAGCTAGACCAGCTGTGAACATATCAACCTGCTGGTCTGGGCGTACTAAAGAGGCCCTGGCGAGAAGGGTCTGGAACTGCCGCTGATACTCTGCTACGGTACCGGTCTGCTTGAGATTAATGAGTTCCCCCAAAGGGTTGTGTGTTAGTGGGGGTCCGAACCGAAGGAGGCAGTACGACTTGAACTACCCCCAACTAAGACCTGGTTTCTCCTGCTCCACTTGGTAGAACCAGAGCTGCGCTTCTTCGGTCAGGTGGAACGCGGCCAAGCTGACCTTGTCCTTGTCATCGGTGCGTTGGTTGCGGAAGAACTGTTCACAGCGGTGCAACCATCCTAGTGGGTCTCCAGCACCGTTGTAGGATGGAAATTCCAGCCGGCTGTACTTGGGAATAACAGCGGCTGTTGGGGCAGCGGTCTGCTGTTCGCTGGACGTCTCCGCCCTATCCGGATGGTGGCTGTTGGTGGTGGCGGTTCCCTCCGAGCTTCTTTCATTGTTGGAGAGAAACGCTTCCAGAAGGCGTCGCAGCTCTCGGACATCATCCTTGACCTCACGAACTTCCAAGCAGGTTTCGGCGAGTCTATGCTCTAGCTCGTGGACCCTGGAAGACAGCGGCTCCTGTTCCCCCATGATGGTAGGCTCCGATACCAAAATGTTATGGGCCCGAGCGTAGGATCGCGTCACGGGTCATTCCACAGTAGAAACCCCTGATCTTCCCTTGCCTTTGGCCTTGCGCACAGACCCTATTTTGCTTATCTAGTGGGTGATTTGTCCAAGAGACCACCCGAACTCTCCCTTGGGGTGATTTGTCCAAGAGACCACCCAAACTCTCCTCACTCGTTTTCTTGACTGGAAAACTGAATGCTTTATTTCAATACGTAGCTCCTTAAATAGGAGACTACAAAAGAGAATTCCTTGATGGATTCGGCTAGGCTAGGGTAATCCAACTCAAACTAAAACTCCTAATTTCCTACTTAAACTAAAACTCATAACTCTTACTTAAGAAGATAAAATAAGATAAGGATAAGATAAGGGATAAGGGATAAGGGATAAGATTAAGCTGGCGGCGAGTTGACGTGTCCAGATAAGGGTGGGCCCACCCCTATGAGCTATCGTGTGGGCCCCGCTCTGCTGCTGCTGCCGGGTGCGTGCGTGCGGCTCATGGTGCCGCTGCTGCGCGGTGCGTGCGTGCGGCTCATGGTGTCGCTGCCGTGCAGTGCCGGCGTGTGCACGGTGCGTGCTGCCGTGCAGTGTGCACTGCTACCTGGCGGTGCATGCTGCGTGCCATGGTGCCGCTGCCGTGCGGTGTCGGGCGTGTGCATGCAGCGCTCTGTCGGGCGGTATGTGCCGCGTGCTGCCAGCCTGCTGTGCGGCGCTGCCGGGCGGTGCGTGTTGCTGGGCGGCCCACTGTGTGTGCTGTTGCCTATGATTGCGCCGCAGCGTGCTGCCGGGTGGTGTGTCCATAACAACATTTGTTGTAAATGAATAAAAATACATAATTGATTCACGTGTTTTGGTATGTTTCTATGTAATACCCTTAAACTGGACACTTATGAGACTCGTGTTAGTTTAGAATCTTCACAGCCATTGGATAGATCTAGGGAGATTTATCTTACCAAGATTGACACTGATGTGCCACCAAGTTGGTTGGGGTGGCTTGTCTTAGCTGCTAGGGTGAGACCTGAGGTACTACACTAGGTGTCGGGCAGTGTTTGATCATTATGGACTGAGAGGTTAAGTGTAAGACCATTGAGAGTTATTAGTACCTGATGGGCTAATCTTGTATCTACCCACAGTCCTTGGGTTTTCATAAGGTGGCTGGACCCAAGGACCATTTAGTGTAAATGTTGGGCCCATTAAGAGACCATGGTGATGGACTTTGGGGTTCACTGTTTCCTACAGTGAATTTGGGCAAGCCTTATAACAAAGGCTGGGCTGAACCCATGTGACTGATGTATAGATCAATGTTTGGGTCCCATGCCATACAAAGAGAGCCAATTAAGCAGCAGGTTAAGGGGTAAGTGAGCACATAAGCTTAATGGGCCTAAAGCCCAATTCGAAATAGGCTTAAGTTAGTTAATTCAAAAGGAGACAAGATAGGATTTATAATCTGATTAGGATTAGCAGAAAGCATAAGATAAGTCTTATCCATTCAAAAGTCCAGATCCAAATATCAGATTTGGATTATAGAACTCTCTCCTAATTAGATTAGGAGGCTGATCCTGAGAAGGCTATAAATAAGGGGTCAAATTCCTCAGTTACATAACACAACAATCTGAACAATTCTCCCCTTGTTCTTGCTATTCCTACCTAGTTCGATCTCCACTTGTGGAATTGATCAATAAGAGTTATTGATATTGTTTCTTTGCTGAAGAAACAATCTGAAGTTGTGCTCACCAGCCCTTTACTCCATCTTGCTGAAGAATTCGGTTCTTGTTGAAGAGTCATCCTGTTGATCCTGCTTCACTACGCAATGTGTCATCTTCAGGGGAAGCGGGTTTTGGTTTTCTCCTTGGGCGTGAACACCTTCATTGGGAGTTACTGCTACTTCATATCAAGTATATCCCTCTCCTCCCTTCGGTTTCAAATCTGGTCCGGTTTTGTTTCAAGAATGATCATTGAAAATGCAGTTTTCTAAAATAGGGAATGTGATTCCCAGATGGAAGAGAGATAAATTTTTGAAATTTCGCCCAACCTTCCTACAGAGTTTGGCCATCCATATGATGGATATCTCATCCCTTTCACTTCTCTGGGAAGGGAAAGTGTTGTGTGAAACCTCGCCTATCATTTTCTCTAATTCTCTCTTTTTCTCTCGCTTCCATGATGAATTCTCTTACCTTCATTTTGGCAATTATCTATTTTGAGATTTGAAGGTGTGGGGGATGTTTCATCTTCTCACACTAAAACACTTTTATGTTTGACATTGGATTTGGTTTCCAAGACTGTAGAATGTGATCGTCCCACACAACCATAGGACCCCAAATCCAAATGCACGTCCAAGACGAACGAGTCATGGACCAGCAGCTGTTTGTGTGTTGGACCGCGGAGAAGACATTCTACCGTTGGGGAATCTGGCATTTTTTTAAGGAACTAGATGGAGATCGGATGATATGTTTTTTACAAGCAATTCTAAGAAAACAACATTTCTCTGAGACTCCCTCCCTCACTGTCACAGTCTCTCATACTTGGATTCGAATAATGTGGTCATCCCATAAGGGGTAAGGTTGAGTTTCTAAGGGAGAGCTAGTCACAGTCTCTGAGGCTCCTCCCTTCTACGCTATCTATGTACAGCCTAAAAGCCGCTGCTGCTTGAAAACCATGCAAATTGGCACCTAGAATTGAGTAGAAAGAGGTGGCTAGCCCCATTGACATGCATATGACAGCTAACAGCAGCTTATAGAATGATAGAGATGACACAACCAAGAAACACCACTCTCCAACTCCTAACTTTTGCCATGCTTTCAAGAGTGTGATCCCATTGAATTTGAATAGATTGGACGGACCAATATGACATATTGGATTGGACCTGGTCTGTCTATAATGAATTTATATTAGATTGAGCCAATATCTAGTTCATTGATAGAAGCTAAAAATATAGGTGTCAATGGATCAAGTTTGAGTTGAAACCAATCTAAATTATTAGGAATTTGAATAAATTGAACAGTATCTGGATCAGTCCAAAATTGTCCAAAATATTCATTGGACTAGATTGGACCAGGTCAAGTGAGTCCATTACAAATTGACCTGGTCCAAGTGACACCCCTACGCGTAATAAGAAAAAAAAAACTGATTTTATCTTCTAAATCAAATTAAAATACCTAACCTAGATTTACCAAAATAATGGGTCAAAAACAAATTACGTAACAATTCCCCCATTTTTAACTACCCAAAAAATGAATATTGTAGATAAGCATATGCTGAGATGGATAGGGGTAGATCAAAGCGGACATGGATTAATGTAGTAAGAAATGTTTTAAGCACTAATTCGTTTGGTTCGTAGTTGGAATCGGAATTAGATCCAGAATGGTCCATTCCCATAGTCTGTTTGGTTCAGACAGGAATGGGAATGATAATTAAAATCAGCAAGAATGGGATTCATTCCCAAGGGAGGGACAGGGAATGGCCATTCCCTCAAATGAGGGAGTGCCATTCCCTCAAATGAGGGAGTGCCATTCCAGCAGGAATGAGAATGGGATTCTGATTCTACCCAACCAAACAGTTGGAATCGGAATAGCCCATTCCGATTCCGATTCCAGACTCCTATTTCTGCAAACCAAACGGACCCTAATAATTTAATTTTTAATATGGAATTAAGTGGAATGACAAAACAGGACTCATGTGACCGACCCATATAGTTGGGAAGGCTTGACTTGAATGATTATGAATGTGATGATTACATTCCACTAACTAGCCTCAGCTAATTGGGTAAATTTGAGACCAAAATCCCTTGCTACATGGTCATGTTTGGGAGTACTTAAAAAATAAGTGCTTATTCGAAATAATAAGTGCTTATTCAAAATAATAAGTGCTTATTTGGGCTGGGACCACATCATTAAGCATTTATTGGTATTTAGAAAATAAACCTGAAATAAGTGTTTATTTTAAAAATAAGGGCTTATTTTTTAAACCCAAATTTCCAACTTTTGTGTAAGCACTTATTCAATTTTTTTCTTTCTAAATTATCCCTATTTGAATTTTATAAAAGTATTTTCATAAAAGTACTTCTACAAAAGTGCTTTCATAAAAGTAATTTCATAAAAGCGCTTTCATAAAAGTACTTTCGTAAAAGTGCATAAAAGTTTTTTCGTAAAAGTACTTTTATAAAAGTGCTTTCATGAAGGTACTTTCTTAAAATGCTTTCATAAAAGTACATTTGTAAAATTTGAAAGAAAATGAAGGATTGGAGAAAAAGGCTACCAAACACCCAATATGAAGTAAGTGCTTATTTTTTTAAAATAAACACTTGAAAAAGTTGGGTGTCAAATGACATAAGTACTTATTTGAATAAGAACTCCCAAACATAGCCTTAATGTCAAAATATAAACATTTGAACAGACAAAATCGCTTACGAGAAACACTAAAGAAATGTGGGCATAAAGCTAATGTGGACCATCCTGATTGAATAATTTGCCAATCCAAAGAACTATTTACGGGTGAATAGTTAGATCAGCTCTAACATCTTTTTATCAAGGTTCAAAGTATTGGAAACGCTGTGTATCGGAAAGACAATTTTAAGAGGCGTATCGGGATATGCCTTGGATATGCATGCGTATCAGAGAAAAATTAAAATTCACATAGATACACATGAAAACACAATAAATACTTCAATAAATCATGAAAATACATCAATAACAATAAATATAAGACCTCAATGAGGTATATATACATTAAATTAATATATTTTAATGGTTTTATGAAAAAATACATCGTAGAATTATAATTTCATTAAAAAACCTATGCTTAACAATAACTCCTCGATCCAAACATAAAACATGCATTAGCACAACTTCTAATTGAAATTATAATTAATAATTATTTATTATTTAAATTATTATTATTATTTTCATAAATTATAAAAATAAAAATAAATAAGTATTATACAATAAATTCAAAAAATAGTTATTAATGAGGAAATTTCAATTGCTTTGTCGATATGATAGATCATCCATAGAATTATAATATATTCAATCATTGTGATCAAATGATAATATATAATTAATTTTTATTTATTTTTAATTTTAAAAATATAAAAATAAAATACAATAATTAAAGAAAAAATTCAATTGCTTTGTCATATGATAGATCATCTATAGAATTATAATATATTCAATATTTGTGATCAAATGATAAAATATAATTAATTATTATTTATTTTTAATTCTAAAAATATATAAAAAATATTTCAATTGCTCTAAGGATATGATAGATAAATCCATAGATCTAAAACATATTAAGTCTTTATGGGTAGAAAAAAATTACATTTTCAATTTTTTTTGTTAATTTATATTTTCCCCAAATATTTTCATGGAATTTCCATAGATCTACTTATAACATAAAAAAAAATGTGATTTTGAGTGTAAGAAATGTAGATCAATAGAGATTTAAACATTCAAGAAAAAAAGAAATCACAAGATATTATAAAAATTTGAAAAAACTTACATATTTTTGCCATATTTTTTGAAAATTTGAAAAACCTTAAAAAATTAATGATTTACTCTTGTTTCTTGCAAATTTTTGCATATCTAGCACTCTGAAATGAGGCTTGGAGTTTTAGTTATTTGGGGGAGGGGGGGGGGGGGTGAAAGAAGGCTTATTTTAGGTCTTTCCCCTTTATTTTTTTTCCAGTTTTTTGCTGTATCTTTTTCGTGGGGTATTAGTCGATACACCCTTGATATGCCCCCAATACGGTGGAAAAAAGACAATACCACCAATTTTCTACCGTATCTCATATCGAGCATATCATATCAAAATTCGAAACCTTACTTTTTATTTGCTACAAAGAGAATTGGTTTTGCAAGAACCTGCACGAATCTATATTTTTCTGCCATATAGAATGAATGATCACTACCAATCCACTCATAGTCCATCTGATCATAAGGCATCCAGGGATTTAAACCCACGGATAGGTAGGCTCTCTACATTGTGGCAATGGACCCTGTTTACAACCTGTTACCAAGACACTAACCCCACCAATTCATAAAGTAGTTCTTGCATTGACAATGTTTTGGATCAAATTTTGTTTCATGAATTAAGGGCAGGGAGAGGACCTAGGACACCCTTCGGCTCCAAACTAGATTGACAACTCTAAGAACCTTGGTCATAAATTAAATAATACTAAACCCATCACAATGTGTCCAAATCCTCTACAAACACCAAATGATATTGAGACCTGATGAGAGGGGTTTGGCCCGACCTACTAGTTAGCTGACATGTGGATGTGACCTGCTGATTGAACAGTGACTCGGCATTTCCTACCACCTCAGTAGGCTAGGTCACCTCAGGTACCTCGGGCACCTTGGCCAGGACCGAGGTCTGAGCAGCTCGAGATGGCCCAACTTGCTGAGGTGACACGTAGCGGACTTCTAGAAGCGAGCCAGTTGTCTCTGAGATCTTCGGGATCATGCTACATGATTGTAGGTCTTATCCTCATCTTGCTCAGATCGAACGGACACAATAAGCCTTATTGGCTAGCACGAAGTCCACCTCCTGGTGTAGAGCGGACTCCTAAGAGCACATGCCTAGGATCTTGGAGGTGTTTTGTGAGACCTTCGACAGCTCACCTATATTATGGCATCTACCTCAGTGACACAAGGTATGCGCGATTTATCGCTCACTAGCTTACTTGCTATCAAGCCTTCAGTTCGCACACATAGTGTACTGATTTAAGCATCAGAACGACCACACTGGGTAAGCCACACCGGGTCGTCTGAGCTTTGTCTCTTTGCAGTTTGACTGGCTAGCTAAGCAGCCGACATTTGAGCTTCCCTCCAGCTAGGAGCATCTAGATCGTGCACCATCAATTGAAGCCGTCTGTGGGAACCTTGACAAAAAGCTAAGTTCTCACCTTTAAATTACTTACTTTCTTTGCAACATTATACTAATGGCATCATCAAACAACACCGGAAAGGGTATTGAGATGATCGTCACTGGGGGGCCGCACCAACCTGCATTTAACCCAGAGATCCCCTTAGTGACCATCGGTCAATTCACTATCCCCCTCATCATTCTAGGGGTATCAACAGTTCAGAGCCAAATGTTCGCAACTCATTCAGTCAGCACACCCCTACCTCATGTGAGTGACACTCTCCCAACCGCAGAGCCCTTTGTGGTTCTTGTTGGGGTTGAAGCACGTCAATTCCATGAGTTTGTGCAAAGCGCCAGGGTCATGTAGTTGCAGATGCAACAACTCCACCGATTCTAGTAGTACCAATAGTACTGCTACTACCAACTGCAATTTCCACCACTTCACCAGAACCAAAACCAAAACCAGAACTAGCAATGACGTCGGACACCTCTTTGGGGACTGGTTCCGTCTCGGGTCCCAACTCCTCAAAACCAAACCCCACCTTGGGACCCTTCACTAGGTCAGCGTCCATCCTCACCTCAGTAGGAAGTGAACCAAAGAAACCAGCTGCAATGTAGCCATCACAATGATCACCAGCAATGATCGCACAACAACCAGCAACATCGCCACCACGACAATCAGCAAATCAGAAATCAACAACTAGGGATAAGAGGCGAGGGCTTAGCTCAAGACACCTTTGTCCCCCATGGCTGTCAAAACCTAGATCACGTTCATGAGAGCGCCAACAACAGACATCAGCTCCCTCCTTGTGGATACATCCGAGAACGAAAGAACACCTGGGTCAATATACCAGCCAAGACTGAGGTGAATAGCACCAACCGAGAAGCAGTGAAGAAGCAACGATGTCACCGAGCACACCGCACCTCAACAAAGAGTAGTGCCCCAACAACAGCGGTAGAGAAGAGGAGGAAAGAAGTGAGCTTGCTAGCTGCACAACCGGCTCCAATTTTGTTGAGCTGGCCTTCCCCCTATCACCAGAAATCATCTCGGCCACAAGGCCAAAGAACTTCAAGACACCCACCCTGGAGACCTTTGGCAGAAACTCTAATTCCAATAACCACGTTGGCAGTTTCTCTTCCTTAATTCTACTTGCCAAGGTAGACGACGCTAGTCTCTGCATGGCCTTCTCAATGACATCCAGAGACACAACGAGATCATGGTATAGGAACCTACCTCCGGGATCGATCAAAAACTAGTAGTAGTTCGTGGACCTGTTCACCACCCACTTCATCACTAGTAAGAAGCGCCCAAAGTCTATGACGAGCCTTCTAAACATGGTCCAGCAGAAGAATGAGTCCCTTTGAAGCTACATCAAGAGGTTCAACTCGGAGACTATAGGTACCCAACCTCGACCGCACTGTGCAGCTCACTGCGGCCCAAAAGGGAGTTTGCCACGCGGAGACCCAGCCAGCAGAAATCCAAATCAGAACTACCATTTCCACTATGACATCAGACACAGTACCGAAAGCTGCCACAACCTAAAGGACGAGATTGAAGAGCTAATCCGCTGAGGTTATCTAAAGAAGTTCATCAAGTAGAGAGATGCGCTAGAATCGAGTAGACGAAACGATCGCGATCAGCAGCCACCTCGGCAACTACCACTGGAGGACAGACTGATCCACGGGGTGATCAAGATGATCACCGGTGGATCCATTGTAGCAAGTTGCAGCAAAGAAGGCAAGGAGGCATTCCGCGAGCTCAAACATGAAGACGAGAACCCATTGAAGCACCCTCGGGTGGAGGAGGTGATCTACTTCACCGAGGATGATGCTCGCAAGATCCAATATCTGCACGACGAGGCCCTCGTAGCCAAGATGATAATCAATGACTTCGAGGTGGATGATAGCTATAATTATAAAACCTTAGCAAGTGCACTAGTTATCAAGTAGTATAAAGATATCATTCCCACAAGGATTTAACAAAATAAGTATTAGAACTATAGCTTCCCTTAATTATTTGAACAACCGAATTCTAACAATAGGAACTACTGAAAAGATAGAACAAAGAAAGAATAAAAACAAAGGCAATTAATGACAAAACTTGCAACGATCTAGTTGGAAGCGCTAGGAATATTGGTCCACCTAACCCTTCCAATGGATATCAATTTATTAGATTAACCAAGATAAGTTATTATTTTCATAAGTTGAAGTTTTTCCAAATTTATTTAATATTCCCTCTCAGGATATATCAAATCTACCTCTATCAAGTAACCCTTCGATCTCTCGAATAGAGTTCTCGTGATAGAGATGTAGTAAGTTCTATGAAAAACCTGTGCCATCAGATGAATCATGTATATATATATTCCTATATACCATTCAATTCACACTATGAATTATTTAGTCCACTATATGAATTCCTCTCTTGATTCATTCATATAAGCCAAATCAATTAAGAGGTGATCAAGCTCCTAATCGCATTATGCATAATAACTCAGACAATATGAAAATAACAATCTTGGATAAATCAGAATAAAAATCAATCCATTATCATCATTAAGCTTTCCACAACCCTAGCTACAAATAAATTAATTCATGATAAAGGAAATAAAACAAACAAGGGGTAAGAAAGAATTCATGATGTCGCCCTTGAAGCTGAGATCTATGAGCTTGTCTTCTCCTTGCCGCCACCTTCCTCTTTTTCTCCTTCTTGCTTTGCTTCCAAGATGGATTTATAGATGCCTAAAGCTAGTCCTCCCCCACTTTATATAGCTTTAGGAGGATGGGCTGTTTCCAACTCCTTCTTGGAGTTCTTCCTCAAAAATAGAAAGTCCTAATCTAATCCTATCCTTATCTCTTATTTAGTAATTTCAATATCCTTTATCTTTCTAGAATTACATCAGAAAATTAAATCTGATAGGATTCTTTGCAGTTTCTTATTCTTGCATTCATATTAGGCTTCCTCAATGAATTGGGCCGCTGCAAGGCTTCTCTGTGAGTTGGGCTTCTTCTGCGAATTGGGCATCCCTATGAATTTGCTCAGACTTCGGTCCCGATTGTGACTTTGATTCAGCCTGAATATATCAAAACTCAAAACATAAAAGTTGTAGAGTTCTTCCTTATCTTTCCAATGCATCTTGAATCATCTCAATCGTAGTCCGGATAGGAGAGTTATGTCTAGATTACTAAGGAGTGCCAAAATTGTGCAAAATTACCCGATTAGCCTTGTTTTTCTCCTGACGCCTTTTTTCGTGCCCTAAATCGAAATACAAGAATAATGAGTCCAATTAAGTACTAATTAAGTATAAAAGACTGAATATTTAGGGATAAAAATATGGTAATTTTTATTCACATCAGATCCCCCCACACTTAAGCTTTGCCCGTCCTCGGGCAAGAAAAAATAAAACAAGAACAAACTAACTTTCCTACCAATTTTTTTAAACTCAACTCTCCTTCATCTTTCTCCACAAACATTCTAGGTTAACTATTTCAAACCGTTAAATTAACACAACCAAGTCATACACGACTCATTCATCAGCCAATCCAATCTTTTCTATTGCAAACCAAGTAGTAAATAAGGGAAAACCTCTTTTTTTTTTTATCGGGAGTGAGTGCATTTTATGCTCTATCTCACTTTTGGATCACTCGGCTAGTAGGTGCATTTTATGCTCCATCCTACTGTTGAATTTGCTGGCTAGTAAGTGCATTTTATGCTCCATCATACTATTGAATTACTTGGTTGGTAGGTGCATTTTATGCCCCATCCTACCAATTGTAGCAATGGTAAAACAACTACCCCATTTACTTAAACCTGAATTTAGGACTAGCTTAACTGGAAATGGCTTCAGATAAGTCATGTACTCGTTGATCGTACATCATTAATAGGTTCACAAGAATTTTCCTAGAACATTGTTTCAATTGATTTTAAAAGAGTTGAGGTTTTGATTTTTTTTTTTTTTGAACTGAAATAAAATCCTATACTCTCACCCCCCCTCCCACACACACACTTAGTCTACGTATTGTCTTCAGTGTAAGGTAAAAAGAAAAGGTGGAAATAACTTAACTATAAAAACAAGAAGAGAAAAAAAAGAAAAACAAACTTCCCTGTTTTTAATTATAAATTGGATCCTCCAGGCTTTGTAGTTGCAACTTCTGATGTTATACCCTCTCATCCATCATGGGTGGGTTTAAATCTTGAATAGGGGTCTGCACAATAGATGGGAGGAGTTTTGTGTGAGTTGGAGGTGTTTCAATGGAAGGTCGCAATTGCTTGGTAGAGGCCGGTCCATCCAATGGTAAAAATTTTTCTTGTCTTGGCTTGCACTCTTCCTGACCGGCCACCAAATAGTTCAAAACCTCCTTAACTTCTTCATCCAAGACCTGCACATTTTTACAAGAATTAAGATTGCAACGTTCTAAAGGATCATCTGTATTGACTTTAACTGCCTAAACATCAATGCAATCAATTGCATATATTTCATATTCAATTGTGTTGGGATACTTTATGGTTTTAAATACATTAAATACTACTTCTTCACCATTGATTGTAAGAGTAAGTAGATCTTTCTGCACATCAATTAAAGCATTACTAGTAGCAAGAAAAGGTCTCCCAAAAATCAAGGGCATTGTCCTTTCTTCCTCCATATCCAACACAATGAAATCAACAGGAATAATAAAATTGTCCACTTTGACTAAAACATCTTCTATTATTCCCCTAGGATATTTGATGCTTCTATCAGCTAATTGCAGGGTAATAGTAGTAGATGTTAGTTCATGCAATACAAGTTTTTAAAAAATAGAATATGGCATTAGATTTATACTGGCACCTAAATCGCATAAAGCTTTCTCAAATTCTGTATTTCCTATGGTGCACGGTATAGAAAAACTCCTTGGATCCTTAAGCTTTGGGGGCAATTTATTTTGGAGAATGGCTAAGCACTCTTCGTTTAATTTCACCATCTCGCATTCCTCCCATTTCCTTTTATTTGACATCACCTCCTTCAAGAATTTGGTGTATTTTGGCATCTGCGACAATACATCAAGAAGAGGGATGTTAATATGTATTTTTCTAAACACTTCTAAAAATTTCTCAAATTGTTTATCCAAGTTAGCTTTCAAAACTCTTCAAGGGTAGGGGAGAGGAAGTTTAATAGCATCTAAATTCAGTTTAGGTGTACTCCCTTTGGTCTCCTTTTGTGAATCGACAACTTCAGCTTTCTGATCATCATTCTGGGTCTCGCCAATAGTCTTTCCACTTCTCAAGGCAATGGCATTCACTTGCTCCCTTGGATTCTTCTCTGTATTGCTAGGTAATCGTCCCTCTCTTCTTTCTGACAGCATGCTCACAATCTGCCCCACTTGAACTTCTAAGTTCTGAATAGATGCCTCTTGACTTAAGAATCTCTTTTTGTGATATTGGAACTTTGCTTTAGTAGTATTAATGAACTTATAAATCATGTCCTCCAAATTTCCCTTTTTTTTTTCTTGCAGGAGCGGATGCTGTTGGTTTTTATTCCATGAAAAATTCAGATGACTCCTTCACCTTGGGTTGTATGTATTCACATAAGGGTTGAAATTTGTTCTTTGATCAGCTCAGTCATTATTCCATTGGTAGCTAGTCGATACCATCTCTTCCACTAGATCATAGGCTTCCTCTGGAGTTTTCCTCATGATAGTGCCTCCTGCAGCTGCATCAATAATGGAGCGATTAGATGGAGTAATACCATTATAAAAAGTTTGAATTTGGCGCCAAACAGGTATTCCATGGTGAGGACACTTCCTAAGCATCTCTTTAAATCATTACCATGCCTCATACAAAGATTCCTTCTCTAGTTGAACAAAAGTAGTGATATCATTGATCAATTTTACTGTTTTAGAGGCAGGAAAATACTTAGCCAAAAATTTTTGAGTCAAATCATTCCAAGTAGTAATACTTCCTGTAGGGAGTGAGTTAAACCAATCCTTAGCTCTATCACGTAATGAAAATGGAAAAAGTCTAAGCCTAATAGCATCATCGCTAACTCCATTATGCTTGAATGTGTCGCATATTTCCAGGAAGTTAACGATATGTGCATTAGGATCATCACTCGGCAACCCACTAAACTGAATACTCGTTTGGATCATTTGGATGATCGCAGGCTTGATCTCGAAATTATTGGCTTAGATTGTTGGCTTGCAAATGCTAGAAGTAGCCACATCCATTGTTGGACAAGCATAGTCCAAAAGAGTTCGATTTGCTTCTACCATCTCTTGTTCTGCTGGTTCACCCTCTTCAACCATCTCTCTTTCTTTACTTTTATTGGCTCTTTGTAGTATGCGAAATGTTCTCTCTATCTCAGGATCGAATTCTGCTAGTTCTTCTCCTCTAGTGTGTGTCATACACTAAGTAAGAATTTGAATAAATAATGATAAAAGAAAAAAAAATAAAAAATCCAAATTAACCAAAGTTAACAAGTTCTAATATTATTTTAGGATTAAATCCCCGGCAACGGCGCCAAAAACTTGATAGCTATAATTATATAACCCTAGCAAGTGCACTAGTTATCAAGTAGTATAAAGATATCATTCTCACAAGGATTTAACAAAATAAGTATTAGAACTATAGCTTCCCTCAATTATCTGAACAACCGAATTCTAACAATAGGAACTACTGAAAAGATAGAACAAAGAAAGAATAAAAACAAAGGCAATTAATGACAAAACTTGCAACGATCTAGTTGGAAGCGCTAGGAATATTGGTCCACCTAACCCTTTCAATGGATATCAATTTATTAGATTAACCAAGATAAGTTTTTATTTTCATAAGCTGAAGTTTTTCCAAATTTATTTAATATTCCCTCTCAGGATATATCAAATCTACCTCTATCAAGTTTTTCCAAATTTATTTACCCGATTAGCCTTGTTTTTCTCTTAACGCCTTTTTTCGTGCCCTAAATAGAAATACAAGAATAATGAGTCCAATTAAGTACTAATTAAGTATAAAAGACTGAATATTTAGGGATAAAAATATAGTAATTTTTATTCACATCAGCAGATCCTAGTGGACTCAAGCAACTTAGCGGATATCATCTTCCTCAAAGCATTTGAAAAGATGAAGTTGGAGCGGAAGGATTTACAGCTGGCAGATACACCGCTGGTTGGGTTTAGTGGAGAAGTGGTGAAGCCTCTAGTCGAATCATGGTACCAGTTGCAGCAGGGACTAGACCCAACACAGTTAGGTTCGAGCACATGTTCCTGGTGGTTGCCACCTCGTCCCCCTATAACGCCATTCTAGGTTAGCCCATCATGCATGCACTATGTGCGGTGGTGTCGACCTACTATTTGTCAATGAAGTTCCCGACGAACTATGGAGTAAGGGTAGTATGGGGCGATTAGCTAGAGTTGCGGAAGTGCTACATGGCCGTACTAAAGGGCAAGGCCAAGTTGGCGGATAACGTGGAGCTAGAACCACCCCCCGAGCACACCGAGGATCGAGTTGCATTGATAGAGGAGATAGTCTAGGTCCCGGTCTCTGATGACGACCCCACGAAGACTCTCCAGATTGGCGTTCGCTTGAAAGAACTAGTTCGATCACAACTGGTAAGCTTTCTATTGAATAGCTTAGATGTTTTTGCTTGGTCGGCAATAGAAATGCCCAGTATTGACCCTAGTGTTATAAATCATAAGCTTAATGTGAACCCTTTAGTCAGGCCAGTTAGACAAAGAAAAAGGAACCTCACCTCAATAGAGCTTGCCCAAAGGACAATTTCCCCCTTCCTAGAATAGATCACTTGGGAGACACAACCTCGGGGCACGAGTTGCTAAGCTTCATGGATGCTTACTCCAGCTACAACCAGATTAGTATTGATCTAGCTGATGAGGATAAAACCGCCTTTGTAACCGAACTAGGGCTATACTCTTATAAAGTAATGCCTTTCGGACTGAAAAACACTATAGTGACCTTCCAACGACTTGTAAACAAAATTTTTGAACTTGTTATTGGAAATAAAGTTGAATGTTACGTAGATGACATGGTCGTGAAGACCTAGTTCTCTTCCTCTTTAATTAATGATTTAGACTTTGTTTTTCAAATTCTAAGAAAGTTTAACATGAAGATCAACCCAAACAAATGTGTCTTCGGGGTCACGTCAGTTAAATTCCTCGGTTACATAGTGAACCAGCGTTGCATCGAGGCTAACCTAGAAAAAATAAAGGCCATCCTATATATAAGACCACCCTGGAACATAAAGGAAGTACAAAGGCTAACTGGCTGGGTAGCCGCCCTGAACCGGTTTATGCCTAAATCAGTTGGTTAGTGCCTAAATCAGTTGGAGATGAGCTTAAACTCTAACTCTCTACGAACGACGAGGTAGTCAACTCGATACTAATCCGAGAAGTAGATCGAGTCCAAAGGCCCGTCTAAAATATAAGTAAGGTTTTGCAAGTAATTGAGACAAGATACCCCAACATCAAGAAACTAGCCTAGGCACTAGTCATCCCAGCTCGGAAGCTACACCCTTACTTCCAAGCTCACACCATCGTCATCCTCACTGACAGTCCACTGGGGTATGTTCTTCAAAAGCCCGAGGCCTCAGGCAGACTGGCGAAGTGGGCCATCAAGCTGAACAAGTACGACATTCGGTTTGAGCCACGTCGACCCCTAAAGTGCCTGAGCCTACCAGCACGTCGGAGGCATCAACCAATTCGGTGCCAGTTCTGGTCAAGGAAGCCTTGACCTAGGACGAGGAGCCTTGAATCCCACACGTTGATGGCTCATCTAATCAGCGGGGAAGCAGAGCCGAACTCATACTTTATGGGCCGAGCGAAGTGAAGCTGGAGTATTCTCTCCGGTTTGGATTCGAGGCATCGAACACTGAAGTGGAGTATGAGGCGCTAATAACAGGGCTGACGTTGGCGAAAGAGGTCAGAGTGAAGCATGTCTTGGTATGCAGCGATTCCCAGCTGGTTGTGAACTTGGTGAATGGCGAGTACAATCCTTGAGAACCCACCATGATGGCTTATTTAGCCAAAGTAAGGGAGCTCTTGCCCGACTTCCACTCTCGGTTCATCCGACAAGTACCAAGGCCGGAGAACTCTGAGGCCGATGCACTGTTGAGGTTTGCAAGCACAAGTGACAATACCATGAGGACGGTGTATATTGAAGACCTGCCTTAACCCAGCATTGTTAGGGGGCAGAATCTCCTATCTTGTAAGCAGAACTGGGCTGGGTTGACCCGCTTGTTGACAATCTGCTCCCTGGGACCCTATTAGTAGAATGTAACACAACTTGGAGGGTAGAGCATCGGTCAGCCTGGTGTATTGTTCATGCATTGTAGTTAGTTGCATTTTGTTGTGTTTATTTTGGCTTTTTGTTAATTCATTTAAGGGCATCCAACCTAAATAAGATAAGGTGGAGATTTCATCACTCTTCCTTGGAGCAAAAATCACCACCATTCACGTGCGGCTCACCCTAACCCTAATTTAAAATTTGAATAGAAAGATCCTTTAGGGAAGCCTCACATTTGGTTCAAAGTGTTGAATTTTAGGAGAGCTTGAAATTATTTTCCATAATTGGCGGTTGGTGTCTAAGGAAAGAGGTTAAACGACTAAGCCTAAGCGGGTTTTGTGGTTACTTAATTAGGTCCTTGCGAGAGCAAGGGGAGCCTCCCACATCCCCCCCTCTTACTTGGCTAACCAAAGGAAGTGGTGTAATTCCAAGTGAACCTAAAATGATTCATATTGGTTGAACCACTAGTTTAAGAATCCCTATGTCAGCCCTAGGTCGTGTGGTTGATTTGCTTGCATTTTTTTTAAATTTAAAAATTCAAATTTGAATTTAAATTTCAAAATCTGAATTTGAATTTAAATTTCAAATTTCAGAAAAATAAAAAATAATAATAAATTTTAAAATTTTAAAAATTCAAATTTGAATTTAAATTTCAGAAATTTAAATTTCAAAATCTAAATTTGAACTTAAAATTCAAAAATTTAAATTTCGAATTTAAAAAAAAAGCATAAAGAAACAAAATTGAATTTAAATTTCAAAATCTAAATTTGAACTTAAAATTCAAAAATTTAAATTTCGAATTTCAAAAAAAGCATAAAGAAACAAAATTGAATTTAAATTTCAGGAATTTAAATTTCAAAATCTAAATTTGAATTTAAATTTCAAACTTCAAATAAAAAATAAAAAAAGAAGAAAAAAATAAAAATAAAATAAAATTCAAATTTGAGTTTAAATTTCAAATTTAAATTCAAAATTTAAATTTCAAATTAAAATTCAAAATTTAAATTTCAAATTTCCAAAAAAAGGGGGGATTAAAACAAAATGAATTCAATGGTTGGAGTTTATGGAATGAGAAACTACTTCCAACTTGAGCCACAGATAGACTTGAACCATATGTCTCAACAACTGGACATGATTAATGGGATGGCCCACATAATTGACCAAGTCTTTGCATATCATCAACAAAGTGGTCCATACCCAACCTTGTCAGCCTATCCATCATGTTCCATCTATGCAAGCCCAACCCATCATGTTAGCTAGTGCCCTGTGGTAGGCCCATGTCAACCAGTCAGTCCAAACCAAGTACATGCGGCCAACACACTTTTCCAACCCAATGCTAATGAACACTTTAGTCCATATAACCCTGGGTGGGAAAATCAGCCCAACTTCACTTATAGGGCCCAAGCCCAAGAAACCCTCCTACCAGATGTGCACTCTCAATGGTCTGAAGGCCAGACCAACTGAGAGTACAATGATTACCCTAGGACTCAACCAGCTCAACCATGTCAAACCTACACACAGTCTTAGCACTACCATTCATCTAACTCCATGGCCCAGCAATTTTAGAGGCCACAAGGCCATACCCAATTCCAGTAGATGTATCCTAGGAACCAACCGGCCCAACTGTATCAGACTTACCCTCAACCTCTTTAGACCCGTACAGTAGATGACCAATTCATGCAGCTTCATCAACTGATCCTAAATCAACAGAAGTCCATCGATAGATTAGAAAGCCAAATAGGACGGCTAGCCGAAGCCAAGGCGAGGAGAGAAGTAGAGAAAATACCGAGTCAACTGGTTGCGACTCCTAGAAATCATCCACTGGGTTTTCCTCCACAACAAATTCAACCACCTCCTAAGAACCCTCAGCTTGAAAATGCCAAAACTGCTACAACATTAAAGAGTGGGAGGATGTTAGAGGACCAGCATGAGAAAAAGAGAGTTAATGAAGAAGAAAATGAGCAGAAGACCCTCAGTTGGGGGGAGAAGAAGAAGGAAAGAAAACTTCAGAAGAAGAACCTTTAGTGAACCAACCCGTAGTTCCCTTTCCAACTGTACTCATAGTCGAGCCGGTGCGAAAGAAGAAAGAGATTCACAGCGAGGAGAGTAGGGAAGTCCATGTTAACTTCCCTCTCCTCGACGCGATCCAACATGTCCCGGCCTATGCCAAGTTTTTTAAAGAGCTGCATACTCAAATGATGGAGCCATGATCAGCCCCACAAAGAATAATGCTCTTGGCAGATATTAGTGCAGCTCTCCTAAACCACTTTCCTTGAAAAAGGAAAGACCTTAGTGCTCCTCTCATAAGTTGTGTCATCTCTGGAATCACCTCCAAGCGAGCCCTATTGGATCTTGGGGCCAGTGTAAACCTGTTTCCGTCCATCATTCACAAAAGGTTCAGGATCGATGAGTTGAAACCTACCCTAGTAATTCTACAACTCTTTGATCGGTCGGTCGAGACTCCTCGAGGTGCTATCGAGGATGTCATTGTCAGGATAGAGAACTATTATTTCCCTATAGACCTTGTTGTCCTAGACATGACCCCAACCGAAGAACTGAACCATATCCCGATAATCTTAAGATGTTCGTTTCTAGCAACGACTGATACAAACTGTAAGTCGGGAGAAATGGACATTTCATTTGGTCAGCCAAAAGTCCAGTTAAATGTTTTTAGTGCCTCTAAGTATCCAAGTCTAGAGGAAGATGAGGGCAAGATAGATGTAGTTGATGATCTTTTAGATACTCTGTCTGCCCCTTGGTTAGCCTAATCTGAGCCCTATTTGTATGAAGATGAAAGTGAGTCGAAGAATGTAGATGGAAGAAGTGTGTGAATGTGTCCGGCTAAAGATGTTAAACTTAGCGCTGGTTGGGAGGTAACCCAACATAGTTTTTAGTTAGTTTTAGGATTAGAGATTTTCTTTTCTTAATTTGAGACCAGGTGCCAGACCTTGAACCCCTCAAGAAAACCCTATTGATTGTTTCCTTTGGCCCAAACCCTTTTTGCATCATTCTAGTCATGCCATTAGGGACGATGGCATTTAAGTTGGGGGTGAGGAAAGAGAGAAAGAAAAATGACAAAAAAAATTGAGAAGCTAAGCCTTTAAATATGTAGAATTAAAATTTCACTGAAAATTTTAAAAATTTTTTCCAATATAAAAGATACCCAAACAGAAAAAGTTGAGGAAACGGATAAAAGAATATTGAATTCTGTAGAAATTGGTAGCAAGTGATAAGAGTAAAAAATTGGTCTTATTTGAATATTGTCGAAACCGTTTAGAAATTTGAAAATACTCTCAAGTTTGCCCCTGCGAAGATAAGAAGAGAAATATTGAGAAATTAGACAAAAAAATTCTTCAAAATTGTTAGAGACAGTGGACTACCCTAAATTGTGCTTCTGCAAAAAAAAATGATAGAGAGAAAATAAAAGGTCAATGGACACCCTACACTTAGTAACCAGGTCTCTTCACCTAAGTCAAGTGTCGAGGTTCGTGTCAAACGGAAAAGGGAATGCCTACTCACCTAACACTTATTAACCAGGTCACTTCACCTAAGGCAAGTGTCGAGATTCGCGTCAAACGGTGCGCATATTAAGTTCAATGGTAGAAATCGACTGTCAGAAATGATAAGAAGAATACATGTCTGATTTTAAAAATCAATTTCAACTTATCAAGACAGTCTGCAAATGGAAGGGTAAATAAGATTTTTAAGCCAAGTTTCTGTAACATTGAAAGTAAGATAATTTTACCCCTTAAGCCCAATACCGATCTATAGAGAGTTTGAGGATATTGGAATCAGGATGCTTGATTAATTCTGTTAGGGAGGATCTTGAGACGGGAAAGATCTCTATGATCAGTGTAATTTTAAGGCTGCATTGCTAAGGGACTAGCAATGTTTAAGTTGGGGGGGTGATAACTCTGCATTTTGATGCCTTAAGGGCATCAATTCAGGGGTATTTTCGACCTTAGAATAGTCAAGATATGCCATTTTCCCAATTAAATGCAATGTTGTGGCCTCTAAGGGTCTCTATGCAAATTCTAGGAAAACTACGAAGTTTTCATGGCTGAAATGTAGATTTTGGGAAGCTGGTGTGAAGTCTAGTTCAGAGAGCGGGTGTTTTTATGAAAAATTGAAAGCAGGAGGGCGCCTCCTAGCTGCTAAACCTAGTTTGGCGCCCCTCCTACTGTATTAGCATGCTCCCCACGCCTTAGAAAACCCTAGGTTACCTTCTAACTCATTCTTTTCATCCTTAACAAACCCTAGCCGCCCCTAACTGCTAAATCCTCACCTTCCATCTCTTCTAATTTCCACCACCCATTCTAGGTCACTCTCTTTTTAGCATTCTAACCCTAGGGAGCCACCTAATTTCTAATCTTCACCATTCAACTTTTAGCCATTAAATCCTAGCCCTACATAATATTGGCCATCCTCTCATTTTCTTCTCAGCCTTAGGATCACCCTAGAACCATCCTAACCCTTCATTCTAAATCCTAGGGCACCCATATTTTTGCTAAAACCTAGCTGCCACCCCCTCTTTCTCTCTAATTCTAGTTATATATACCATTCTCTAAAAAAAGGACCCTAAGGGCCCTAGAAAAGGGATTGGTCAATTCACCTAGGTAAGAAGGAAGGTTGATCTTGAGAATTTCAAGGGTAGAGGAAGAGGAGGACGCCCAAGCAAGAGGAGGGGTTCCTACTTGCAGTTAGCCAACACCACTACAGCCACCTCTGGATTTGAATCCCAACCACTTTTTCTTAAGTTTTAGAATTACTTTCTATTCTTTAATTTTTGGTTTAATTTTTTTTCCTTTTTGTAAATTTAGTTTTATTAGATTTAATTTGTGTTTTATTTGTTTTCTACAGATTTGAAATTCGGCTAGGTAAGATTGAAGGCCTAGCTCGAGAAGTTCGAGGGTCGAAGGAGAGATCCGAAGACTGCTACCTCTGATCGGATTCTCAAACATTTTTATTTCGTTCCTCTTACTTATTTGTTTCTGCTATTTATTTCTATGCATTTGTTATTCTCAGTACTGTTTGAATTTGGTTTTAGTGAATTCTATTTTGTTTCTTTTTTAATTAATTAATTTTATATTTCTACAACTCCCCTTTGTGTTCTCTCTCCCGGATTTAAGTACGTAATTATTTTCCCTTGCTTCCCTGTGGATACGACCCGTTCTCATCACTTTACTGCGTTAGTAGTTGTTTAAGAATCAGAATAAAATTATAAATGTTTAAACTGGTGTTTTGGAGTGTTTAACGACGCGCTTCCGGACACACCAACATGCGATGAGGAGGCCAATGATGATGAACTACGGATGATCCTCGACTTAATCGAAGAAGTACGCGACCTGGCCTACATCCGGACTACGGCCTACCAATAACGGGTAGCTCGGTACTACAACGCTCAAGTCAAGTGACACCAATTCCAAGTTGGCGACCTTGTGCTTCGGAAGGTGATGGTACTTGAGCCCGGTGTTGGTAAGCTCGGACCAAACTGTGAGGGCCCGTACAGGATAAGATGAGTATTCGGAGAAGGAACGTACGAGTTCGAGACATTGGAATGGAGGCAAGTGCCCTGTGCCTGAAACATCGACAACCTAAGAAAGTACTACCTGTGAGCTCGGGAGCCAAGCATTTGCAAAAATTTTCTAAGTCCAGATGACCACCCGCTTAGGTGAATTGGTCAGGCCGCACATCGACTAAATAATATAATGGAGGCTGGACTATGTGTTGCTCCCAAAGCCTAAGGGCCACGGTGCTGAGCCAATAGCGGCCTCAACGCCAAAGACGAATAAGACCATGTTGCTGTCTAAGCATATGGGTAGAACGAGCGAACTAAACTTATGCCTCACTGGTGCATAGGTAGATCGGGCACATACCCTACAATGTCTGTTCACCTCGGGTTACAGTGACTTCGGATTATTCGTTATTGTTATAGTTCGAAGCTCGGCACCTCAAGGTAACCTACACTTTGAAAAATTTTCAAGTCATTGATCCATTGTACGCGAAGTGACAAAAAGAGCATTTCATTCCTTTCAAAAGATGAGTTGTACATTCACCAAAAAAAAAAGGAGAGAAGAAGAAAAAAGATTGTACTTAATCGAGCTCGAAGGCTCGGCATACATTGTATTTACAATGGGGCTCCTTACCCCCACCTTTGATGTTCTCGGGGTACTTGGCCAGCTCAACCTCCATGACATCTTCAGCAACAGCAACCTCATCGGTCTCCACGACTTCGTCGACTACAGCAACTAGACCCTTCTCTGTTGCTTCCCTGTTGAGACCGTCATCACTCTCCTCCTCTGAGTTTGGATCTTGGTCGGCTTCTAAGACCATTTCAGTACTGACTCCAACCATTGTGAGGGCTCCAAGGTCAAGCTTGGGGAAATTACGCCTAGCCAACCAACGGCAAACCTTGAAGCCCATCCAAAAGGCATCCGAGCATTCCTCCTCCCTTGGTCGATTGTACGCCGGAGAGGCTTTGTAGGCAACAACAGCAGTGACCTTGGCGTCTTTAATGCCCTCGGTAAGAGCGGCCTTATGCTCGGTGGCAGCAGCCTTCAGGTCATCGGGTTCCTTCAACAGTCATTCATTAAACTCCTTCTTTGCTCGCACTCCGGCCTCTAGCTTATGAACGACATCAACAGCCTTCATCAATCGACTTTGGACCTCCGTAAGCGCTCCCTCAGTCCGGTCAACCCTCGCTTCAACAGCCAGTGCCCTTTTCAGGTGCTGCTCGGACTACTGTGCGAGAGAATGGATCATTGTGTTCACCTACAAAATGAAGTAAATTTTTTATGTATGAAAGATCGAATGAGCAAAAGCAAAACACCGAGATCGAAGACATATCACCATGCAGTGATTCACAACCTTGCCCCCTAGTTGAGCAATAGGTAGCCAGACAAACTTACTCTTCAAGAGGCTAAACCGGGCATTCAAGATGCTTTGGACCATCTCGGGGCCATCACTAGAAGAATCGACACCAGGAATAGTGGCCTAAGGCACGGATGTTGGGACTGCCTCAGGTTGGTGAGGTGGAGAATCCTTTCCTTGGTCTTCGTCAACCAAGTTGATAACCGGAGGGTCCTCAGTTGCAGCAAGGGCCTCGTGCTCGACTGTGGGCTCGTGGAAAGTATCACCTCGGGTTGTCTTTCTCTTCTTCCTCTTCTTCATGCTTGCGAAGAGGTTGGTGATCGGGACATTCGTCATAATGCCTATAGAATGCAAGTACCGAATCAGCCGAAGTGATAAAAAGAAAAGGGTAAATTACAAAGACCCCCCATACTATGGGGTCTGTGACAAAGACCCCCTGTACTTTGTTTTGTGATAAAGACCCCCTATAATATGATCATGATGCAAAGATCCCCTTCCATAAAATCTACCATTGCAATATTTTTTAATTCCCACACTACCATTGTAATAACTATTTGAACAATTGAGAGAAAAACACAGTTCATCTTCCTCGAAGAGAAAAACACAGTTCATCTTCCTCGAGCTCACGATACACGAACAGCGGCGACTGTAATCCCTTCTACCTCAGATCCCTTCACATTTTTTTATCTCTCCTCCTCTCTCCCTCTCTCTCTCCCCCAATCTCTTCTTCCCCTTCCCCTTTCTCTCCTCCCCTTTCTTCTTCCCGCTTTCCTCTATTTCCTCTTATTCTACACACACTTCGAACAGTGGTATCAACCTATCACCTAGTAGTTATGTTTCCTACAAAAGCAGGCATCGGGGTAATAAGAGGTGACCAATTGGAATCTCGCAAGTGCTATGTAGCCGCCCTAAAAGCAAAGGGCCAGATTGCCATTGACATTGCTTTGGAGCAACCTCCTGAGACTGTAGACGAGCGAGCTTAACCTACCGAGCAGACCATCCTGGTTCTGGTTTCAAAAACTGAGCCAGAAAATAACATTACAGATAGGAGTTCGCTTGACAGAACTAGTGCTCTCTGACTTAGTATGTTTTTTACTTAATGTTCTAGATGTATTCACCTGGTCGGATGCAGAAATGCCTGACATAGACCCAAAAATCATAACTCATAAGCTAAATGTTGACCCTACAGTTAGACCAGTTTGACAGAGGAAAAGGAACTTTGCCCTAGAAAGATGGCAAGTAGTAAATGAAGAAGTGGGGAAGCTGCTAACTGCGGACGTCGTGAAAGAAGTCCAGTACCTAAGTTGGAAAGCAAATCCAATGTTGCTAGAAAAGGCGAACGACAAGTGGTGCATGTGCATCAATTACATAGACCAGAACTGAGCTTATCCCAAAGATGGCTTCCCTTTCCATCGGATAGACGACCTAGTAGATGCAACCTCAAAGTATGAGATGTTGAGTTTCATGGATGCACACTCCGGCTATAACCAAACCTTGATAAACCTGGCAGGTGAAGAGAAAACAGTCTTTGTAATCGAAATTAGATTGTATTGTTACAAAGTCATGCCTTTCGGTTTAAACAACGCTGGAGTGACCTTCCAACAACTTGTAAGCAAAGTATTTTCAAATTTGATTGGAAATAAAATTGAATGTTACATTGATGATATGGTTGTCAAAACACAATTTTTGCAAGATTTGGTCACCAACCTCGACCTTGTTTTTACTATTTTAAGAAAATTTAATTTAAAGCTCAACCCAAATAAGTGTGTCTTTGGTGTGACCTCAGGTAAGTTCCTTGGATACATTGTCAGCCGATGTGGTATTGAGGTTAACCTAGAAAAAATCCAGGCAATCTTAGATATGTGACCTCCTAGATCGGTTAAGGAAACTCAAAAGCTAATTGGCTGAATAGTTGCCCTAAACCGATTTATGTCTAAGTCGGTTAGGAAGTGTTTACCTTTCTTTAAAGCCATAAAGAGAAACAATGGTTTCGAATGGACCGAAGAGTGTCATCTCACCTTTGACGAGTTGAAGAGATACCTTAGTTCGCCTCCCCTGTTGACCAAACCCGAGACCAAGGACGAGCTCAAACTTATCTTTCCGCGAGTGACAAGATGGTTAGCTCAATCCTAATAAGAGAAGTAGATAAAGTACAATGACTTGTTTACTATGTAAGCAAAGTCCTACATGCTACTGAGACAAGGTATCTAGACATAGATAAGCTTGCATTTGCATTGGTGCTAGCAGCCCGAAAACTAAGGCCCTATTTCAGGCCCATACCATTGTAGTCCTGAACGATCGACCTCTGAGGCAAATTCTTCAAAAGCCCGAGGTCTCGGGGAGACTGACGAAGTGGGCAATAGAGCTCAGTGAATACAATATCCATTATGAGCCGCGACCAGTGATAATATCATAGGTTTTGGCAGAGTTTATTGCCGAGTGCACCTTCAACTCGCCGGCCCCTAAAATGGCCAAGCTTGTAACCACATCATAGGCTTCAACTAGTGCGGCACCAGCACTAACTCATGAGATCGCGAGCTGGGATGAGAATCCCTGGATACTTCATGTGGATGGCTCGTCCAACCAGTGTGGAAGCGGAGATGGGTTGATACTTTATGGACATAGCGAGGTGAAGCTGGAATACGTGCTCCAGTTTTTGTTCCAAGCTTCAAACAACAAGGCTGAGTATGAGGTGTTCATAGCCAGGCTGGCCCTAGTGAAGGAGGTCGGAGCTAAGCATCTCATGGTTTACAGTGACTCACAACTTGTGGTGAATCAAGTAAACAATGAGTATGAGCCACAAGAACCCTCCATGTCGACCTACTTGGCTAAGGTAAGGGAACTCCTATCCAACTTTAACTCTTGGCATCTCTAGCAAATTCCGAGATTGGAAAATATAGAGGCTGACACTCTCTCTAGGTTGGCCAGCACAGTGGACTTGATCAAAAGAACAATCCACATAGAAGACCTACCTCGCCCTTCCATAGAGGGGACAACAAAGGAGGTTGCGCCGAGCTGGATAGATCCAATCTTTGACTATCTAAGACAATGCATATTGCCGAAAGAATAAAATGCCGCTCGACGAATAGAATGACAAGCAGCTCACTACGTGACAGTAGGTAAGCAACTCTACAGAAGGTCATTCACGTTGCCATATCAACGATGCTTGCACTGAATTGAGGTAGATCGAGTATTGCATGAGATCCATGAAAGACTTTGTGGAGGACACTTGGGGGGCAGGGCCCTAGCTCAGAAAGCTTTATGACAAGGGTACTACTTGCCCACCATGAAAGCAGATGCGGTCAAATTGGTCCAAAGATGTGATAAGTGCCAGCGACACGCCCATATCCTACACCAGCCAGCGGCCGACCTGAAATATTTAACCAGCCCATAGTTGTTCGTGCAATGGGGGATAGACTTGCTGGGCCCCTTTCCACCAGCGAAGGGTCAGAAAAAGTTTCTAGTTGTGGCAGTAGACTATTTCACAAAGTGGGTGGAAGCCGAGCCGCTAGTCACCATAACAGCTCATAACGTTCAGAACTTCTTCTGGAGGAATATCATCTATAGGTTTGGTCTACCAAGAGTGCTGATCTCGGACAACGGAAAGCAGTTTGAAGACATCAAATTTCAGGACTGGTGTGCACAGATGGGAATAAGGCAGAACCGCACCTCGGTCATTCATTCCCAAAGCCAACGGTTAGGCTGAAGTAACCAACAAGATCATCCTCTGTGGCCTAAAAGCTCGGCTTTCCCGAGCTAAAGGTTTGTGGGTGGACGAGCTGCCCAATGTGTTGTGGGCCTACCAAACAACTGTTAAAACAACAATAGGCGAAACACCTTTTAACCTAACATATGTGACCGAGGCGGTAATACCTATAGAAATGGAAGTACCAACACTACGATTTGAAGCATTTAGAGAAGAGACCAATGAAGAAGACTTATGAGCAAATATCGATCTGAAGCATTCGACAATGTGAGGAACAAAGGGAGCAATGTCCTCGACATAGGGGCCGGCCTTACGCTTCTCCTGGCTGAGTTGGAAGGTGGTAGGGCCCAGGTACTGATCAGTACACATTGGCTCGTCGCCCCTATCAAGGTCAATGATAGGAGGGGCGGAGCATGGCAACCTCACCTCGGCATTGATCGAGGTCCCCTCCGTAGAAGAACGATGATCTACCCTTCGCTTCTTCTTGGACGACCTCTTCTCTTTGTCAACCACCATCATGGAAGCCAAGTTCACCATATCTGAAGAAAAGACAAACAGTTAGCTAGACTGTTAAGCAAGATATAAAGGAAATATAAAGTGCAGATGCTATGTCCTGACGACCAACCTACCTACACGACTCAGGCCGACCTGTATAAGCATGGGCTCGGTTAGAAACCTTTCTACTTGAACCTTCTCGTGGATGAGCTCTTGAAGCGTTGTCTGCAGCTCGACATCCTCACTCTCGGCAAAACTTCGATTGTTACTGTACCAAATGGTGTCCATACCCCAGACACCATCCTTAGCAAGAAAGAAAAACTTATTCTTCTACCCCTTAACTCTATTGGGGAAATCAACTAGTACCTTCCACCCGCAGCAAATAGGAAGATAGAAATAGAAAGGGCTTGAGATCCTCTTCATGTGAACCAAAGTAGAGAAGACCTCGAGACTCTGTGGGAAGTTACGACACAAGCTGATCAGCCCCACCAATGTTTGGATCGCATTGGGGGCGAGCTGACCCAGAGATACACCATAACACCTCAGAACAACAACTATAAAAGGGTGAAGGGGGAAAAGGAGAAGGGCGGCCAACGTCTCCTCATAGACATACAACGCGTCGCGGTCTTGGTTCCAAGGAAAGTGGTCAGCATTTGGCTCGATCCATCTATACTCACTATGGATTTGGCACCTATGACATAACTCAACTATTTGCTCCCCAGATAACTCGGTCGGACCGAACATGGTTATAACCCGCTCAACCTCATGCCTCTTACCCTCCAAGTAACCTACGCAATACTCTCCATATGAGTCCTAACCCGAGGAGCTCACCTCGCTATCCGACCTCTGATCGGGCGGTCTACCCCTAGACAGACTATCAGACATTGCGAAGACCAGAGTACTCACTAGAGAAATGGAAGAAGATTGGCGACGTGACGATGAAACTCAGACCAATAGAGAGCGAAGATCAGACTAACAGACTAACTCAGTTCACAACTTCCTTTGACCAGGCACCACCCAGTAAACTCCAAAAGAGAAATTGTGTGAGTGGGGACCCCAGTGGGGGACCCCATACTTATAACCCACCAAGCGAGAAGATGAACGGTATAGATGTACCGACAACTGGGTTACAGCTAGCAGCAGGTACGAGATGTTTTAAATTTCAAAATTTGCATGCTCGCAGGGCACGCTCTTTTCAAAATTCGAAAATTAGTATGTGCACAGGTCGCACACCTCTTTGAAAATTTCCATACACGTGCTCCCTCCTCTCTCCAAATTTAATGTTTGAAATAGAATTCATAGTCCACTTAGCTACAGATGAGCCGATATAGTAGCGGGCCAAGCAACCCATGAACCAGCCGGACCAATTGCCCCTACTGAGAGCAACTTTAAATTCGGTCCTCCCAATCAAAGTAGTGGCTTTGGCGAACTGCAAGAAAGAATTGCTCTTCTTGCCTGGGTGTTCTCCTCTTCCTTTACCCTTGAACTTCTTAAGATCAGCCTTCCGTCTTACTTGGGGCAGAATCCAACCCTTTCTTAGGAACCCTTGGGTTTTATAGAGAAGGGTGGATAAAATTGAGATTAGAGAGAAAGAGGGGGCGGCAACTGGGTTTTAGCAAAGATATGGGCGTCCTAGGGTTTCTAATGAAGGGTTAGGATGGTTTTGGGTTGATCCTAAGGCTGAAGAGAGAAGGAGAGAGCATCCAATATGATGTAGGGCTGAGATTTGGGTGCCCAGAAATGGAGGGTGGAGATTAAGGCATCCAGGGTTGAAAGGTGGAGATTAAAAGGAGTGGGTGGCGCCCTAGAGTGGATGGCTGAGATAGAAAATGGAATGGAGGGCTGAGATCTAATGACTATGGGCTGAATGGTGAGGATTAGAAGTTATGTGGCACCCTAGGGTTAAAAAGCTAAAAAGAGAGTGCCCAAAAATGAATGGTGGAGACTAGAAGGGAAGGAAGGTGGAGATTGAGCAAGTAGGGGCGGCTAAGGTTTGCTAAGGATGAAAAGAATGAGCTAAAATGCGCCCTAAGTATCTCGCAACTAACACAATAACACGCTAGATAAGACGGAAATAGCTCCGCAGGGATCTTAGGCCCATTACCCAAAAGGCCCTGAGCACTAGCACCTATAGAATGCACTTAATCCCACTTGAAAAGGTACATGCACTAAGTACTCTAGAGCTTTCTTAATCTCCCAAAGAACTCTCGAACACTCTTTGATTTAAGCATCGGAGTGCCCTTCTTGAATAAAAGACACCCGCACACTCTTACCTTCTTCTCTTTGCAGCATACATCAGCTCGGTCATCCGAACATTAGCTCGGTCATACTTCTGCATGGCCCGTACAGCTTGGCCCAGCCAGGTAGACGTCCAAATTGGAATCTGAGTCACTAGACGTGAGGGAGCTTCCACATCGCGCAACATCAGATGGGACCTAGGTTAAGCTCGGTTGAAGATTCTCTGAATGTTTTTTGTTCTTCCCATTTCCATACTAAAATATGTCTGTATATGTGGATTTTAATACCTGGTATATTGTAGCCCTCATGTAGTCATTCCAATGAGAATCTCTGATATACGAGTCTGAGATTCGTGCCAAAGCATGGAATTATTGTATTTTTATAGTTCATACTAGAGTCAGAAAACATGAAATTATTTGGCCATGCATACATGCAGGATCTTGTAAATCACAAGTTAAATCTTCCAGTTTTCTGTTTTTTTTTATTCATGAATTTATACAACTATATATCGCCAACCAATACCAATAAATGTGATCTTCAACTGCATATTTGTGTTGAAGTTCAAAGTAAAAACTTGCTCATGACTCAATAATAGTTTATTATTTTCTTCAAGACCAGAAGTCCCACCATTGTGAACTACTACACGGCTGATCAAATAGCCCAACTGAATTGGAACTGCACCAGTTTTCAAGTAATGTTAAAGAACCGTCTGTAGTTTCAGCCATGTTCAGTTCGGGTTCTTCCTCCTGTCCAAAGCACTAATCAATGCTTCTATTGTTCTCATCATCTGAATAGCAGACTATTCCATGGTCTTGAGTTTCCAAGGATAAGCTGGGCTTCGCTCCAGATTCGCACTTGTCATCTCCATTAGTGTTGTTTCTCACCATGCCCGATTTGCACCACCTGTTTTCCTTGAGGCTTGTTGAGCAGATAAGCCAGCTTCTACAACGGTCAAAAAGGCACGATGAATATGTTACAGTCCTAACAAGATTTTTATCTGCTGACTTGTGAAAAGCCCATAGAGAAATGGAAGGGAAGTAGTACCTGATCTTATCATTAAAGATTGCTTCTCCTTTTTCAGAGTCTCAAACCGGGAAGTCAGAGCATCATAATTAGCCCTCAGTATGCTGCAGTCATGCTCGAGCTGCTTTGATTTCTATCGAGCCCTCCTGTTTTGGAACCATATAGCAACCTGGCGAGGTTGCAACCCAAGTTTTCTTGCCAATTTCACATTCTTACGGGGTTCAAGCTTCGTCTCTTATTCGAATATGGTCTCCAAAGACTTTATTTGCTCATCATTAAATCTCCTCATTTTGTTATTCTTCTTTCTTGCGTCTACAATCAGTGGCAGTGGGTCTAGGAAGCTGGAAGATTCTGCTTTTCCAGCAGCTGCTAGAGAGGATTCTTCACCGTTTAAACAACTTGGGATGGCCAAGATGTATGTTTTTCTTCTATGTAGAAATATGGAAAGAGACGGGAGGAATTAGAGCAGAGAGGTATGTTCAGTATGATATATGGTTAGCCGGGCAGAGTATCTCACTATTTCGGATGTTGAGGGGTTTCCTCTTATGGTTTCGCACCAATAAAATGTAATATCATGGAGAGTTTTCTCTTCCTGCCTTTTTCTCTTCCTTCCCTCTTTTTTTGGAGTGTGGGGTCAGAGGTTAACGAGCATTCTTTGGCTAATTGGCTTTGCTTCAAACTTAAACCTTGAACATTTGAATATAGGATTTAAACATGTGGGTGAAGGTGATGGACATCTGTTTTGCAGTTGTGTAAATTCAAAGCATGTTCCTGGTACTCGGTGAGTCCTAGAATCAAGTTCAAATTCTTTGCAGACCCGATCAGCTCTGTACATGTGGGTCTTGATGGTGCATGATCTGGATATTCCTACTTGGAGGGCAGCTCAGACAAGGCTCGGAGGACCCGGGGTGGCTTATCTGGTGTGGTCGCTCTGATGCTTAAATCAATACTCTATGTGTGCGAGCTAAAGGCTTGATAGCAAGTAGGCTAGTGAGCGATAAATCGCACGTACCTTGTGTCACTAAAGTAGATGCATTTATATAGGTGAGCTGTCATAGGTCTCACAAAACACCTTTGAGATCCTCGGCCCGCGCTGTTAGGAGTCTGTTCCGCACCAGGAGGTACACTTCATGCTAGCTGATAAGGCTTATCGTGTCCGTCCGATCCGGGGGGATGAGGATAAGACCAACAGTAATGCGACATGATCCCAAAGAGCTTAGAGACAACTGGCTTGCTTCTAGAAGTTCACTATGTGTCACCTCGGCAGGTTGGGCCATCCCAAGCTGCTCGGACCTCGGTCCTAGCCGAGGTGCCCAAGGTACCCAAGGTGACTTGGCCTACTGAGGTGGCAAGAAATGGCGAGTCACTATCCAATCAGTAGATTGCATCCACGTCCTAGCTAACTAGTAGGTCGGGCAAAATCACCCCTCATCAATTTCCCCCCACTCCCCGTGCCAGTCCTGACCCATTGTGGGGAGTTCATGACGAGCTCAGGTGGGTTTAGCCCGATCTTCTCCCGGGTCAAGGTTTGATCCGAAGGTCAGACCATGATGACCCAACCGGCTTGGTTGCTAAGTCAAGTCGCATATCGGGGATGCATGGACGTCATGCGGATTACAAAACTCCACGAACGTCAAAACGCATGCTCAACCGATTTTGGCCTAGAAAAGCGTGCAACCGATTTTTGCGAGAGCCATCAGATCGCATTTATTTGAGCCATCCATGATCGACTACTGTGGCTATAAATAGGGACCTTGAGGTCCCATTTGCTTTGTCTCATTTCAAGTATTTGCGTTCCGGAGGTCGCATGCTAGCTTCCAGGTCGGTGGTCTCTGTCTTGTTTCTAAGGTCGCTTTCTCTTCTTCGGTCTTAGGTAAGTCGCCTTCCCTTGCCTTTGTTTTTAGAACGACCGAGATGGCCACGTCATCCCATAACTCGGAGTCCAGCCCAACTGACGCGGACACCTCGGTTCAAGAGCGAAATCTTCTAGTAAAAAGGCTTTGTCTTCAGTAAACCACGTTAGGAGGCGAGCCTACCTCGACTAGTACCCTCACCCTGCCAACTGGCCGAACTACTTCCCCACTAAAACCTATTAATGGTACATTGGCTGGCTAGAGATCCTTTTTACCGAGCTCCATGCCCTCAAAGTCCTCCAAAAATATAATGTTGGTTGAGTTTCCAGAGTTAACTAAGATTCTTTTTACTTTAAAATCATTGATTCACAGCCCTACTACTAAAGCATCATCATGTGGATACTGTACTCTGCATATGTCTTCAGTAAAGTAGATAACTTCTTCCTTCCTCAGGCACTTTTGCAGGTTGTCATCTTCATTTTCCTGTTCTCTGATGGAGTTCTTCTCTGTTGAGGTGTTGCACCCTACTACTATTGACCCCCTAGTGATCATGTTGATGACCCCCTGGATAGGTCGTTCCTGCTGTTGGTCACGGGGAGCTACTTCTTGCTCCCTACTTGCTTGGGGTGCTTCTCTGTTTTGCTCTTCAGGGCATCACTCATTGTACTTATTGTATTTTTGTTATAACTTATTGATTAATTAATATTTATTAGAGATTAAACTTTTATTTGAGATTATACTATTTATTGACTAAGTTAATATTTTTTTAGTACTTATTGTATTTTTGTAATCATTGTAATCATTGTATTTTTTTTCATTATCAATATATTTTCAATAATTGTGTATTTTCGCTATATAGATTCAATAATTATTGGAGATTAAACTATTGTTATATATTGGATATAAGACTATTAATTTAGCTAAAATTATGAGTGTCCATGAGTTGGTTCGGTCCAGCCGTAGGCTATTTGGCCAACCAAATTGAGCTGGTCAAGTTGGGGACTTGGTCAACTGAAACCGACTGGCATTTTGTGAAAACCAACCCACTCAAGTTGTATCGGTTTGGGTCGGTTTTCACAAAAGGTTAGTCGATTCAAAAGATTTAAACTTAAAAATTAAATTTAATTTTAAAATTTATAGTGCAATTATTAAAAAATAAATTAAAAAATTAGATTTAAGAAATATAACATTTTAGACTAAGAAATATGGGAAATTTCTCACTTTTTCATATTAAAAATTATATTTAAGATATAAAATATTAATATATATCCATGGTTAGGTTGTTCAATTTTGGTCGGTTTACAAATGGCCAAAGTGAAACTGATCCAACTTGGTCGAATTGGAAAAATTTTTAACCAAAGCCAACCTGAAATACTACAAAATCGACCAACTCAGGTCGAGTTGATCGGGTTGGTCGGTTTCATAAGTTTGATGAATAAACCTAACTGAAATTAATTATTGTTATTTTTGTATTATAAAAAATCTATTAAAAGTAGTATATAAAATATGAATAATTATTAATTATTTAAAAATTTGAAAATATAAAACAATTGTATACTCTTATGTGTTTCTATTAGGGTCATTTACTAAAACACATCACATATATTTTACAACTTATTTACTTAATCAACCCTTCATTAAGGAGTGTTTGTTTTGCCAAAAGGCCCATGATTTTTTATTCAAAAGATACCCTCAACACTTTTTTTATACAGAAAACAAAATTGGCCAACTATAGCAAATAGAGTGGTTGCCCGTGTCTTATTAAGGGCAAGAATGGTATTTTTATTTCCATTTTCTTTTGATTAAATTTATTTAAATGAACATTACAATTAACATTGTCATTTTCCACTATCATCTAATGGAATATTGATTAAATCTGTTGCAAATTATAAGTGGTGTTTTAATAAAACGCTAATTATAGGGTAGATTATTACCAAAAAAAAAAACTATAGGGTAGATTTTAGTAATTCCATGAAACTATAAGGGTATTTTAATAAATGATCATTTATATTATTTATCTTTCGCTTAATAAATCCCGTGCACCGCACGGGTCCCCATTAATAGTCCTATATGTCGAGGATGATATCGAGGGCCATAAGCCACTTGATCCAACACTATTGACCCAATCTGGCATCTAGAGCGGCCAGGAGTCTGTACTAGCATTTTCAGTTCTAGGTTGGTCTTGGGATGAAACAGAACGATCTATCTCAACACTGGACTGAGAGGTTAACCAACCCGGTTCAGACTGGAGAGATAATGATATTTTTATAAGCACAATGAGAGAACTAATAGGCAATTTAATAGAGATTAGAATAAAAAGAGGAATTCAAAATTTGAATAAATGTTTCAGTAGATAAATTGTATATATGGGACAGTATTCGTGCAATACAATGGATGGATGTATTACTGATACACTGCATGTGGGTAGAACAGCAATGAGTTTCATCCTTGTACCGGGCAAATCATATCAATATTGCTAAGCCTTGATAATGTCTCAACTCAGCCAGGAAATTTAACGATCGAAACGGCAAAGTGGTTATCTTAGAATTAGAACAATTGCCATGGAATCCAAGATGTAGTCACGATGGGTAAATACTCAATATTCTGTGCTTGTGCATTCCTTTTTAACGAGACACCAAGAGACACCAAGAGATCAGATAGCTAATATTAACAGATTATACAAGAGTCATCAACAAGACCATATACATGTCCACCACCCAAAACAACAATTTCGTCACTCAGACAATTGCACTAGAAGTCTTGAACATTTTAATATCAACAGATGCACCACAGCATGGAATTAAAGGAAACAAAAGTAGTGTGCCAAATTTTAAAAACTCATGCAAAGCAGCTTTAGAGAACCGCACATGGTTATTAACTTTTCTTTCAAGTATGTGTGACTGTGTGTAATGAAGAATTTGTGAACTAGATTTCTTGTGGTATTTTTTGCAAATTAGGGATAATTATCTAATTTCGTAGATTTAAAGTATTTTAACCATTTAGCATTGAAATCTGTTTCTTGTCATTTGTGACCGGGGTATGTGTGTGAGAAAAGGGAGACAGAGAGAGAAAGAGAGTAGGGGGGACTGTGAGTTTTAAAGTGAAAATCATAAATCAAACAATATGGGTTTTGACATTTGGAGTGCTAGCTCTAAAAAAGCCAAACCATGGTGGTATATCAGACTTTCACTATTTTCACAAGTTTTAGTAAAAGAAATATCTAAAACATAAATCCTATGATGCCCACACAAAGAGACTGATATAGACACCATACCTATATTATATAGAGGAAAGAGGGAGGGCAACTCTCCTCTCATTTCTCATTCATTTGGCTTAATTATTTTTAAATTAAAAATATAAAAATCACATATTCATCTCAAGTCTTACCTATCTCTTATAAAATCCTTCTGATCATCTAAATCTCACTAAATCCTTCTATTATCTCTAATAAAGTAGAGGTATAACTTGTATGGGTTGGTAGAGTTAAGGACCAACTCAAGCCCCAACCACAGACCAAGGTCAAAGCATAAGTTTGCCAATTCAAACCCCACACATGCTAAACCCAACACAAATTAGGATGGGTTCAGTGGGTGTGAGTTTAGTTGGACTTGGGCAAGTCGTTAAGTTTGAAAGTTTTTTTTTTTTTTGGCAGGGACAATCATTTCTAGTCCGCCCAGGCCCATAATATATGCATATTCATTTCCAAAAACCCCATACACATACAACGACAGGTATCCCATAATACACATTTATTTCAGTATTCTCAGTTTCTATCTGACTTAGAGCAAATCATAAAACAACTGGGTTGAGTTTGGTACAGTTGTTTTGAAACGTTTTGGGTTGATCAACCTAAAACATTTTAAGTAGAAACAGCAATGGTACCAAACAAAACCTTAATCTCACTTAAAGCAAAACACCTTGTAACAATTAAAATCTAGAATTCAAACATAAATTCCAGATTGCAAGAATCATTAGAACAACATATCTTGAAACTGCTTCTCTTCTACCCCATATTCAACTATGATATGGAAAAGATATGATATGAGAAAAATACTAAAACACAGTAATCTAGAAATTTTCTCCTTTTTTGAATTTTTTAGTTTTTTATTCTCTGTCATTTTTAAACAACCAATGAGATACTCTCCTCCCCCATAGAAAATTACCTAAAAATCTAAAATTCCTCTCTCTCTCTCTCTCTCTCTCTCTCTCTCATGTTTCCAATAAACTAAATAATATATTCTCCTAAAATTTCTCCTAAACTACCTCTCCCATTATCCCCAACTTTCTCTTAAATTATCTCTAATTCCTATTTATCTCCTAAATTATATCTAATTTAGTAGAGAGTTCTCTCCTAAATTATCTCTTATTCCTATATATCCTCTCCCTCACTTTTTATCTATACATATCTAAACTAAGTTTGAATTCAAAAAATTAAAAATAATTTAAATATTCTAATAAAATTATATAATAACTTTAAAATATTTATTAAAAACAAAAAAAAACAGTTATAATAGATTTAATAATATTCATAATATTAATAATGTTATGTTTTTATAAAATCCACCACGAATTATGTACTAAAAACATAAATATCTTATTTTTTTCAAATATTAAATATTATTTCAATATTTCAATAACTAAATATCTTAAATAACAAATATTCAACATAGCTAAATAATTACATAACCATGTATTTAATATTATATAAGAACTTTAAAATAAATAAAATTAAAATAACAAAAAATTTAAAATATTTTATATCTTATTTAAATATTCAAATAATGAAATATTTAGCATAACTAGATTTTAAATAGTTATATTATTAAAAAGTAGAAAAATAATTATAACATAGTATTCAAATTAATAATAATTTAATACTTTCCAAAATTAATAATGCAATTATGTCATAATATTATAAATTATAATTTTATGGATAATTGAATTCAATAAATAATTAATTAATATTTTAAAATTGAAATAATGATATTATTTAAATAACTAAATAATATTATAAATAACAAATTTCACTTATATCAATTAATAACTTTCAAAAAAATTAATATTTATTGATAAAATTTTAAAATCTTAATCTATATTTATTATGTACTTATATATACTAAAATTAATCATGTACTTATTTTTACACTAAAGAATATGGGAATTTTACCACTTTCGTGTATTAAAAAAATTATATTAAAAATATAAAATATTAATATATATGGCCGAGTCGTTCCATTTTTTGTCAATTTACAAATGGCTAAAGCAAAACTAATTATTGTTATTTCTGTATTGTAAAAGAATTATTAAAAGTAATATATAAAATAAAAATAATTATTAATTATTTAAAAAGTTAAAATTATGAAACAATTGTGTATTTTTATGTGTTTCTATTATTTAGCTTTCGCTTAACCCACTAGTACGCAACGAACAATCCATTTCTTTCCCTACCCATTAACCTATATGATCTATCTTATAAAACATAGTTATAAAAGATGGAAGAAACAACCATCAAATATTGACAGTTTGGCCGAGTGGTCTAAGGCGCCAGATTTAGGCTCTGGTCCGAAAGGGCGTGGGTTCAAATCCCACAGCTGTTAATTTGTTTATTTTCATTTCATCTTTAAAGATTTACCAAACAAAAAATAATATATCTTTTTCATAAGTTTTGTTATATTGATACTTTCTTTCAAATAAATCTCTGACGCTCTCTTGCGCGCACATTATTTTAGTTTCTTTTTTTAATTTAAATTATTTTTTAAGTTATTGAGAAATTCCATTAGCTAATTTGTCTCTTATTAAAGAAAATGATGTTAAACCTTGCTCTTTTGGTTTGTTTTCAACCTCTAATGTCTTAACACTTCTTATTTTCATTTTCTGACATCAAATACAAGACCTGACAATATTTTTATTATTCGTCCCAAAATGCTCATTGCACATTTTATTCATTATTTATTATTAGTAACACATTCTTATTATACAAAAACTTTACTATTATTTATGTATTCAATTATTTAATTATTTATTCTTGAAATAATAATAATAATAATTTATGATTATTTTATAACACTATTATTTTATTAGTTATTTATTGTTTAATTATTTAATTACTATTATTATTATTTCATTGTTTAATTATTTATTATTAGAAAAATAATAATTTATGTTTATTTTATCATCTTATGTGTTATATATTATTTAATTAGTTTTTATTATTTTATTATTGCTCTTTATTTAATTATTAGATTAGTTCATCATTATTTATTATTTTTGTTTTCAATATTAATTTTATTTTAAAAATAATAATTAATATCAATTTACTAATTAATGTAAATATCCATTATAATAATCAATTATGGCGCAAAATTGTAAAGTAACCATATTCAACATTCAACATTCAACATTCAAGTTTTAGCTTAATATTTTATGCATTCAAATATCAAATAAAGCAAAAAAAAATCAAAGTGCTTTTTTTTTAATTTCTTTTGCCTTTTAGACATCAAACTTCAGACCAAAAGAATGACACCACAAAGTGTTGATATATCTTACTTGCATTTGTTTTTTGTTCGAGCCATAAAAGCTAAATCATAGCATCACATAATGTTAATGCTTGCAAGGTTCAATATTTAAATTTTTAAATTCAATTGTTTAAGGCATTTATAGAAGTATAGTGAAAATTTCATTCAAAATTTAAATGTCTTTTAAACTTTCTAAGGCTGCAAATGATATCTAATGAAGGGTGATTTGGCCCTCCAATGACATTACGACACATGGCACTATAGAATCGTCACGACTCCTCAGTATCATGTAAAAATTGACATCGGGAGCCCTTTGGACACATCGCGCCCATCTTGACCTCCTCACCTCCACCTCGGCAAGACGACCTATGAATGCCATGGAAAGTGTCAAGTCGGTGTAAGACCTGCCTCCGCTGACTTGATCGAAGCCCTTAGCGACCTAGATGACGTGGCAAGCTACCTACTTCACGAGCGGGCTATCATCTCCGACTCCTTTGGGCTCACGTTGTCACGTCAACGGAACCGACTCCCTTACCACCCGCTTCGGAAGCAAACAGATAAGTGTTATCACTTTACACGGAGTCTACCTCCAGGTGTGAAATCACCTCTGAATCAGACAAGCCGGTGATCTCGAACACGCTATGTGAAGCCCACAACAAGCTACGCCCATATAAAGGCATTCGATTACTCAAAAAAGGTATGTGCGATTTATCTCTCAAGCACTCTAGCATTATCGCTTTGTAGCTCTCACAACTCTTTGTTGATTTAAGCATCGGAGTACCCACTCCGAGTAAAGCAACCCATGTATTAGGCCTGTTTAGAAGATGTTGTAAACCAACCAAACCAGACCGACTCGACCCGAGATGGTCAGTTTCTAAAATGGTTCGTTCAATCTCGGTTTAAAAATGGCAAAGCCCGATGTCCCGGTTCAGTTGTGATTATACTTTTTGTAACCCAATGTGAAACCGACCCAAGCATACATACACATATTTGCCTTTTGTAATTCATATATCTTATATATTTTTCATCTCTTTTACTTTTGATTGAAAACCACTACTTTCTAATCATCTCCATCTATGGTCTAACTAATAAAAGCTAAATATAGGGACTGACATAGAAAAAGTAAAAAGTTGAGTCTATTCATAGGAATGAAAACCAAAGAGACAACTATAGGTATAGGTTGGACCTATATATGGACTGACTAACACTCAAATAGCCAACTGCAACTCATTAGAAATGTAGGGAGCATATAGGTACAATTTTAGGCTACAAGCATTAATTTTGGTTTGGTTTAACTAAAACCAATTAAACCAATGTTAAATAAAATGAAATTTAATCGGTTTTCTCTCTTTATTGGTCTGTTTCGGTTCGCCTCAAATTCAACCCAACTTATTCGGTTCGTCTTAAATTCAACCCGACCTTTTTTGGTTCATTTAACAAAATCAAGTGCAACCGAACTGAACCGACCTGTGAACAGCCCTACCTGGTACTTTGATAACCCTTCTCTTGTAGCTCGACCAGGTAACCTCACCAGCCCAGCATCTGAGCTGTCATCTAGTAGGGAGCAACCAAATCATGCAACATCAATATCTAATTGTTCAAATTCAAATTTGATCTTTTTTGTTGTTGAAATATAACATCTAAGTCATTTTTTGTTCAATTTATTAATAGTATATACCAAATCATGCAACATCAATATCTAATTGTTCAAATTCAAATTTGATCTTTTTTGTTGTTGAAATATAACATCTAAGTCATTTTTTGTTCAATTTATTAATAGTATATAATATTCTGATAATCTTTAGTTTAATTTATTTATACTGTTCAATATCTAATTGTATGTGGACTCTGTTTCAATATGATGGAGAGGATCGAATTCAAATTCAAATTTAATTTAATTCAATTTCCGATTTAATTCAATCCATCTACATCCCTACATCTTTTTACCCTTTTATTCTCAAATTATAAATGCTCTTCCACTAATGTGCCCAAAGTCACTCTTTATTATCCCATAAGAAGATGCCCTTGTAAGGGCCCACGAATGGTTCAAAAGATTGGAATCACAAAGAGTATTGAAAAAGAAAATTTTAAGATATGTATCACCATACTAGGGGGACCCATGCAATGCTCGGGTTTTATTAAGCGAAAGATAAACAATAGAAACATGTAAGAGTATACAATTGTTTTATATTTTAACTTTTTAAATAATTAATAATTATTTATATTTTATATACTACTTTTAATAATTTTTTTAGCCAAACAAAAATAACAATAATTAATTTCAGCTAGGATGGTCATCAAACTGACAAAACCAATGAAACTGACCAACCCGACCTAACTCGACTTGAGTTGGACGATTTTCTAGTATTTTCCAGTCAGCTTCAGTTCAACAATTTCCCAACCCAACTAGGTCGAGTCAGTTCTTGTTTGGCCATTTATAAAACAACCAAAATTGAACCAACCTAACCATAGGTATATATTAGTATTTAATAATTCAATATTAATTCAAATATTATGAAATCTATTATAATTACTTTTCTACTAGTAAGAATTTTTTTAAATTTATTACATAATTTTGTTATTTTAACTATTTAAAATTTAGTTATCTTAAATATTCCATTATTTAAAATATTTAGTTATTTAAATATTTAAATAATATGTAACTATTTTAAAGTTATTACGTAATATTCAATACCATGTTATATAATTATTTAGCTTTTTTTAATATTTTGTTACTTAAAGTATTTAGTTACTAAAATATTTAAATAATATTTTTTTACTTTTAAATTTTTATTATTTGAATACTATTTAAATAATTTTGTTATTTAAAATTTTAAAATATTATTTAGTTATTAAATTGAGTAATCAATGAAAATAAATTGTCAAAAACTAACCATGAGTTTTCAACATTTCTCTTAAACTCACCACAAATTTTCAAAATGTCTAAAACTCACAATGTCATTAAGTTGACATTAAAAAGACTAACGGTTGTTAATATATTACCATTTTAACCTTCATAAAAAATATAAAATATATACATATATTTTAATATTTAGACATGAAAAAAGGAAAAATTCAAAAAATATTTCCAAATATAAAAACACAGAAATTACAAAAAATATAAAAAATTATAGAAATTGCACACAAAATAAAAAAAAATAATATTTTCAAATTATAGAAACTATAGAAATTGAAAAACAAATCAGAAAATAAAAATTGTAGAAAAACACCAAAAATTATAGAAAAACACAAAAATTGCAAATAAATAACAAAAAATATAGGAAATTTTATAGATGGTAGAAAATAGAAAAATGTAAAAAAAAAAACAGAAATTATAAAAAACACTAGAAATTATAACAAAACACTATAAATGTAAAAGAAAAAGAAAATTGAAAAATGAAAAAGACCTATTAAGAAACATTAACGGTGCACTAACAAAAGGTGAGTTTTGGAAAATAAAAACTTATTGACATGGTGAGTTTTAGACATTTGAAAAGTTGTGGTGAGTTTAAGAGAAATTCTGAAAACACATGGTGAGTTTTAGACAATTTCCCTATTATTTTTTGTGTTTATAATAAATATTTTAAAGTTATTACATAATTTCATTATAATATTTAAATAATTCTTATGTTTTGTAATTCAAACTTTCTTTAGATAGATATAGATCAAAAGTGGGAGAGGATAAGTAGGAATTAGAGATATTTTAGGAGAGACTCTATACTTAAATAGAGATCATTTTAGAGATAAATAGGAAATAGAGATATTGGGGGGAAGGTGGGGGATAGTGTTGTCACTTGGCTAGAATTACAAAACCAAATCTTTCTTTCTTTCCTTGATAACTAACTCCCTTGTCACATGGCTTAATGGGTGGTTTGGGAAGAGAAAAGGAGGAAAGAGAGAGAGTGAATAAGAGAACTGGAAAGGGGTAACAAAGAAAGGAGAGAAGTTTAAAGAGAAAAGAGAGAAGGGGGATGGAAGAAGGATATGCTTGCTGATGTGGGACCTAATCGCTTCATAATATAGTCTAGATGCTTGGTATATACATGGATACGACGGAATGCTATGGATATGCATAAATATGCCAAAGAAACTCATATAGATCCCAAAAATTAGGGTGCAAATGGATCAAATTATGATTTGATTTGATCCGAAGTCCGATCCTATATTGTCGGATTCGGATATCCCTTGTTTTAGATTTTCGGATCAGATAATTATTTTCGATTGAAAAATTGTATTGGAACGGATCACCCCCTTTCCAATCCAATATACATGTTACATACTTATTTATTTATTTATATATGATATATATATGATATTTATTTATTTATAAATATGTTATTTATATTGCATTTTTGTAAATTGTTTTATAAAAAGATGTACATATATTGATGAGAATAGTTGAAATAAATACTTATGTTTTTTTCTTTATTTAAACAATTATATTTTCTTTTCCTTTTAATAATTTATTAATTTTTTTTTAAATTAATTCAGATTGGATTACATTTGGATATCTGACATCTTAATCAGATTTGAATTCAAATCGATACTTATGAGATCTGATTGGATCGAATCAGACCTATAGTGTTTCGGATTGGATTTGAATCCGATCTAATACGTTTGCATCCATACCAAAAATGCATTGATAACACTCAAGTTTAATGATTAAATGACTACTAATCAAACACATTAGGGCTGTTCAATAAATGGTAAAAACCAACTAAACCGGCCAAACCAACTCGACTCGATCCGAGTTGGTCGATTTCAGTTTTATTGATTGTAAAATCCGATTTATTGGTTCGGCTGCGGGTTTTGATTTTGTAAACTGAACCGACTTCACCTATCATCATAGTGCTAGATTGTAGTCTTTTTACGGGATGAGAACAGTAATCAATCAATAGCTATCTTTCATCCCAGTGCCAGATTCTAGATTAGGTTGTACTTTTTCCTCATCCCATAAAAATATAACAGAAGCTATTGATTACTGTACCGAAACTAGCACTAGGATGAATTGAGGGATGAGGAGAAAGTACAGCTATTAATATTGCAGTTTTCAGTAAAAAGAAATATTGTAGTTTTCAATATAAAATTAATAAATAATAAATTAATGCCCAATTTTCAGTACAAAATTAATAAATGTAAAAGATTGCTATTAATATCTCAGTAGAAAGAAATACCTCACCAGTCACCACAACAATCGATTAGTTTTATTGGTTAACCGAGTAAACCGATCTATGTACAAAACAATATTATAATCGGCTTTAACAGTATGTTGGTCGGTTTGGGTTAATACAAATGCCAACCTGACAGTATCGGTTCGTTTGGTGTAATTAAGCAAAACCGAACTGAATCGACCCGTATACAGCCCTAAAACACATAATTATAGAGTTTCTCCCCTTTCTCCCTTACCCCAATGGTACATGAGCTCTCAACCCCTCTTTGCTTTAGCCTTTCTTGCTCTCTTAAGAAGCCAGTTCATTAGTCTCCTTTCCCTCTCTCATATAGACACGTCATCATGCCTGGCCTATTTCTCAATGTGTAAGAAACATGACAGATTAGGAACCCACTTCTTTCTCTTTATTTTCTTACCTTTTCCTTCTGTTTTTTATTTTTGGAGAACACACGTAATTGTTGTGTAGAGGCAAATTCATTGCATTCTCCTACTAAAACGGTCATGTATTTACCTCCAAAGCATCTTTCTACAAATTAGGTGAGGTTTTGGATTTTGTTCCCATTTGATGTAACTTTTCTATTTTATCCATTCCCCCGTAAATACAGTTTTCTCTACGACCACAATCACCAAGCTGTTTTTCTTCCATTTTGCTTTTCTTCTTAGAGTTTGTGGATAACAGATTCAAAGTGGTTATGAGTTTGCGTCTTTCAGATCTTATAATAGATCTTATATGAACAATCTCCATTTTTTAAATTCTTTCTTTACGTATCTCTTTCCCTTCTTTTACTCTCATATTAGATGAACAACAATAACAGAGACATATTAGAAGAACAGTAGCAATGCTCCAGTACAGGTTGCTCAATAATGCAACCTGTGTCCAAAGAGGCCTGAAACCTGTGTGCAATCCAAAACATGTTACTTGATACTACAACCTACATCTGCATTATTCCTCTTTCATTCAATTTATTTGTGAAATGACAGTCTCTTGTGTATTGAACAAATGAGAACAAAGTGACCACACTATTTTGACTCAAGGCTGTGTTTGGTTTGAAGGAAAAAGTATTAGTGGTTTGACCAAATTATTTTTTTATATTTCTCTTCCTTTTCCTACTTTTTCCTTAGAGACCCATATTTGTGAAAAGATATAATATCTGAAAGACTTCTGATCAGTCAATTGGAATCATAAACATATTAGCCAATTAGATATTATTTATCATAGATGAATTTTGGTTGGTCAAAACTCTTCCTATACCATACTTTTCCCGCATCATAGATTTTTCCTTTAAAATGTTCACCTTTGAATTTAAGCAACACATAGCGTTTACATTCCAAGAATTTAAGGAATGCAGAGCTTTGTTAATTACGAGGGAGAGGGGTCAAGAGAGAGAGAGGATTATGGGAGGCTTGCTGATGGCCATAGAATTCATTGCGTGTTAAAGGGTGGGGTCTTATTGACCCAACATTGCTGTTACGTTCGCTATATCAAGCGAACAACAAATCTCGTTTACAGGGTAATAAGATGATATATGCAGGTCAGATTTATACTACAAACCGACCCAAATCTAACCTATATGATTTTGCTAATTTTTTATATGGTTAATGATTGTTAATTATTATTTCACAATCATTAAGGAACAATTAGTTGCCATTTTCATTAACATTAAATTTATTGAAATTTAACAATAATGTTGATTTAACAGAAAATATCAAAATAATCCTAAATTAACAAATAAAGTTCATTTAATTAATAGTAAATTAACGTTAATTGAACTTGAAAATAATCCTAATTATAGTTAACTAACAATAAATTATTATTGAATAATAGTAAATTGATTTTTTTTTTCTGGCTCTCCTGTGACCCATCGTTTGATGTGTTGATTAACCTGAGTTTTTGCACAGGTCAGGCCTAGGCAATAAAACTTGGGCCCAACCTAAACTTGGGTTGGGCTTGGGTTGAGGCCTTGGGTAAACCAAGCCCAACTTGACCCAATTCGGGTCCAATCCAACTCAAATCCACTAAAAAAATGTATATGCATGTGTATTATATTTATATAATTTTTTTTTTTACAATTATATATACATCTGTATATATAAAGTATGTATAAATACATATGTATGTTTTTAAATGAAATTTGTACATATTTTCAATCAATAGATATATAAACTCTTTCAAGCCTGACCAACTTGGCCTGGCCCAGTTCAAGCCCAAGCACAACCTGAGTTGTGTTGGTTCAAGCTCAGATTGGGTCTAGGTTAATAAACTTGGGCTTAACCTCGGGTTGGACCAAGCCTGTATCCGAGGTTTGGACCTTTTAGGGCTGGGCACGACCTAGCCTGCCCGAATTATAACCCTACTCTTGATACAACCATGGAAGTGGAACCCAATAAACTTGATACAACCTATTCCTCTAACAATAATAAAATTAAAAACAAGAGAAATAAGTAAAAATAAAATAAAATTCTTCAACCCAATAAACTTGCTAAAGTTAAACATTAATAAGTTTATGGTTGGATTGGATTTAAACTTATTTGACCCAACCCGACTTTTTGCACATGTTGGGTCCAGTCCAAAATCAATTTGGACAGATTGGATGGACCAAAAAGATATAGTGGATTGGATCAATCCGGTCCAAAATATTTATTAAATTGGATTACACCTGGTCCGTCAGTAATAAATTTATATTGGATTTGATTGGATTAAGCCAATATCCGGTCTATTGATATAAGATAAGAATATAGGTGTCAATGGACTGGGTTTGAGTTGAAACCAGTCTAAATTAAAATGAATATAAACATATTGGATGGTCCGAACATTGAATTAGACCGGTCCAAAATGATCCAAATTATTCATTGGATTGGATTGGACCCGGTCCATTTGTAATGGACTCACATTGGACTGGATCGGATTGGATCAAATCCAATCCAATCAACACCCCTAATGTTGTGCTTATGTTTTGGGTTGTGGGCTAGGCTTCGGTTAGAAAACTTGGGCTTGATGTAAATTTTGGTTGTTAAGGGCTTGGGTAGCCAAAACCTGACCCAACCCAACTTGGGCCCACTCCAACTCAAGTCTTATGAGTTCAAATCAGCCCCCTACAAAGTCCCACAGCACATTGCTGCCATGTATTGGGAACATCTCCCAATGATGACATCATCATTTCTGGTATTATAATCGGGAGATGTTCCCAATACATAACGGGAATATTTTGTGGGACGTTGTGGGGGGCAATCTTGTTTGGGGGCTGATTTGATCTCAAGTCTTACCCAACAAAATGCATACATACATGCATTATATTTGCATAAGAATATCTTCTTTCAAATTATATATACATGTATATAGGAGTAATAATTTTCACCCTAGCTTGGTCCCAGGCTCATTTTAGCCTGGAACTCAAGAAGGGCCCAAGCCTAATATCCCCTATCACAAATGCAAGCCCGACCCTGCCCTGATTACCCTTACATGTATATATGCATAAGATATGCATATTACATTTGTAAATGGAATTTGTGCATATCTTGAATCAATTGTATTGTGAAGTTAGACTATAAAGTTGCGTTTGTAAAGATGCAAATAAGCATGAATGCAAATATGTAGAGTATAAAACGGTTCATATAAATTGAAAAATTGGGTTAATTTTGCACTGACAAATTTATCTTTTTACCAAACAGACTTTTATCTGTAATGGATGCAAACATGAATTTCAATAAAGCATATGCGTTTTTTTATCAAAAGCCTATTTGAATGCAAATTTACTTCTTTTTTATTGATGTACTTTTACATTTTATTATTAATGTAAATATGCATTGGTCTGTCATTTGTCAATGCATAAATGTAATGTTGCTAAACACAAGCAAAAGTGAATCAGAGTGCAAATTTCAATAAAGCATATGCGTTTTTTTATCAAAAGCCTATTTGAATGCAAATTTACTTCTTTTTTATTGATGTACTTTTACATTTTATTATTAGTGTAAATATGCATTGGTCTGTCATTTGTCAATGCATAAATGTAATATTGCTAAACACAAGCAAAAGTGAATCAGAGTGCAAATTTCAATAAAGCATATGCATTTTTTTATCAAAAGCCTATTTGAATGCAAATTTACTTCTTTTTTATTGATGTACTTTTACATTTTATTATTAATGTAAATATGCATTGGTCTGTCATTTGTCAATGCATAAATGTAATGTTGCTAAACACAAGCAAAAATGAATCAGAGTGCAAATTTACCCTAAACTGAGATTTACACTCCATTTGCATCGTTCCAAATGCAGCCTAAAGTCGAATAAAAAATGTTTAAATAAAATTATATCCATGCATTCTTTTAAAGCCGACCAATCCGACTAAGCTTGAACATACCTAACCCGAGCCCGAACCTGAGCTTACCTCTCAATTCTCTTGGGTTAAGCTAGCTCAATCTAGGCCTGGGTTGATAAACTTTGGCCTAACCACAAGTTGAATTAGACCTAAGCTTGAGATTTGCACCTTTAGGACTGGGCCTAAATTTATCTTCAAGGTGACCCGATTGACCTACACTTCATATCAGATTCCCAATGCGACCCAATTAGACCAAAATTTATAGTGAAATTCGTTTTGCTTGCACAATCAATTAGGCAAATATAACCAGACTAGAATGGAAAGTGAGATATGTCAAAGGAACAGGTTTTATTGAAGCCAAACCTACCCAAGGCATTTCTTAGAGTTGGCCGAGTGTGCAAGCAACCCTATTAAAGGGGGATTAGGTGCCAACCGGCTGATTGATGTAGTGGAGACTTGGGATCGAATCCCGCCTGCACCTTGGTTTAGGAGAAAGAGCTAATATTCCTTTGGACCAATAACCTAACCTGAGCACACGCAGTCAAAAGAGAAGTAGTAAAAACCCACTAGAGTTGAGGTTGTCACAGTAGTGGGCTTCGGCTAAACCAATTATGTCAACTTCGGATTGTTTGAGATTCTTGTACGAAACATGAATGAAAACTGAATCAATTTTTTCTACCATGGAGATCTGATGCTAATGTTTCAAGTGCCAAATTAGGATGCTGATGGCTAGCAGACAACAGAGAATACGCAAGTGAGAGATATCAATTATTAGACCAGAGAGTGTAGGAAACAAGTCAGGTTAAAATTTTGGCAAGTATACCGAATCAAGATGAAACTCATTCCTTACCCCCTTTGGTGAGGATGAAATAATATGGCATATACCCCGGCGACTCCGCCCAAGTTGGGGTTAGATTGGGCTCTAAACGACCCCATTTATTATTGGGCTTGGCGTGGCCCAATAATATGTGGGTAGAGTCTTGTGGGCAGGACCTTGGTATTCCACTTGGTACGTTGTTACCTACCAAGAAGAAAATAACACGTGATGACCTTAGAGTATTCCACTTGGCTGAATTATAGTCTGTTATAATACACGTACGTGGTGTCGTGGCCTTGTTGGCTACCAAAATTGATGACACCAAATCAACGATAACTCAGGCTACGATAGCATGAGTTGTGATGCTGCATAATCTGGGTACTCCTAGCTGACTGAGGGTTGGATCCTAACTGTGATGGACGGCACCTGAGAAAGAAGGTGAAGGGTTACCGGGAAGCTTTTCAGGAGGGAGCACTCTGATGGCTAAGTTAGAACTCTGAGGAGAACTCAAAGAAGATACAGAGAGTTAAGAGTGTTGAAAGTGCTAGCTCCAGTACTTTTGCTTCGTGAGGGTTGGGCTTCTTTTATATCGGAGCTCGGTCACATCTGACATAACCGCCACTGCCCTAGCCGTTACTGCCAGGGCAGGTGTGGCAGGCGTAGGTTGCTGCTACAGGCTGCTACTACAAGGTACGGACTCGACAGACGTGCCATACTTTTCAGAGACGACAAACAAAACGCTGCCTGCCAAGGGATCCGAGCCATGCCTCCGGATCCGGTAGGTACGGATGTCAGGCAGGCACGGATGTTAGGCAGATTTCCCTGCAGCCTACCGAGCCATTGCACTCCGAACCGCCTGGGGCAGGTTTGCCTTGCGCTGAGGTGCCCGCACTATAAACGGGCCTTAATCAAGTTCGAATAGGAGTCTTGACGGTGCTGCCCCGAGGTGTTCCTCCCTCGAAACACTTAGCCAAAAATCGAGGTGCTCTCTCCTTAGGAAGGGAGAGCTCAGGGCCCCTTAGGAGGAGCTCGGGTCTCAAGGGGAGCTCGAGCCCTAAGAGGAGTTCGGGATCTCCCACACTTGGTGGGAGTCAAGGTTGGCCGGGCGCTAGTCCCCAGCGAGTCGCTTAACCCGTCGAGTGGCCAATGTTGGACTCGGCGGGTCCTCCCGTCGAGTTACGGTTGTGCTGTTAGGCTGAGCTGTTAGTCGAGCCAGGTCACACACACGTGTCCCTGTGCTGCGAGGTCGGGCCAAATCACCCTCCATCAATTGCCCCCCACTCCCTATGTTGGGGGTGCTGACCCAGCGTGGGGAGTTCACGATGCGCCAGGTGGATTTGGCTCGACACTTATGCCACCCTGTCGGGCAACCCGTTGGCTAGACCGGTCTGGCACTCGATTCACTCAGAAGGAAAAAAACTCGGGCCGTGTACAACTCACACGTGGACGTCACGTGTTGGCCGTTGGTGCCCGGGCCTAGAGACTCGCAGCCGGGCCTAGAGACTCGGTGCCCTGGCCTAAACTGATTTCACCTCGAGAGCCTCGCAGCCGGTTTTCTTGAGAACCGTTAGATTGTTTCGATGTTGGCCGTCGGTGCCCGGGCCTAGCGACTATAAATAGTAGGGGACCCTGGTTATTTTCTTCCGTCACTAAGTATCCTTCGTCTAGCTTGAGCTCGCGTCTGGAGTCTTCAGCTCGGGTCTTCTAACTCGTCCAGTTCTAGCTCGATTGCATTTTTCCTTGGTGAGTCCCCGAGCCTCCCTTTCTCTTTTTTCAGCTCGTTTTATTCAATGTCTAGTGGGGGTAGTCTCTTAGACGAGCCTGAGGTGGGTACCTCGGGTCAGGGTGACCCCGCTGTTGCCCAACCTTCCCATGAGGCATGGGTGACCTCGGGCAGACTGGCGTCCACCTCCCGCCGAGGTCGGGTGCTAGATCAGTTTGGTCCATCCACTATGACGCTAGAGAGACTTCAGCATCTCATCCAGCACTTCAACCTACCTCAGGAATACACATACAGTCTCCCTACCGGCAACTTCCCTTGAGAGCACGATCCGGATGAGATTGTGATCTTTAGGGAGCAACTCGTCGGCAGGCTTCGTCTCCCCCTTCACCCTCTTATCCCTAAGGTGTTGAGACGCTTTAACGTCACGCTGGACCAGCTCCACCCAAACTCTATTCGAAACTTGGTCGGGACTATCTCCCTTTGTTTCGAATACAACTTTCCCTTAGATATAGATATCATTTGTTCTCTCTTGTCAATAAAGAAGAGTGCCTCGTGCGTTCTCCCCGAGCACAGGCGGACCTACTGTCTGTCCCCTCGCCCGGGTTTCAAACTGTTGCACAAATTCCCAAGCAAGGTCCCAGCCTGGAAGCGGGACTACTTTGTAGTCTGGGGCAGCACGGGGTGGCCCTTTCTTACTAGCTGGAGGGTGGCTACTCAAGACCCCGGCATCATTCTCGACCGGAAGACGAGGGAAACATTCCACTCATGGACTCAGGTCAAGCTTGATCACAAAGATTACATTACCGAAGAGAAGCTCATTCAGGCCGGTTTGAGCCCGGGTAGGTCTATTTTTACCTTAGCGTCCCGCTTAATCAGCTGTGTTTTCAAGCTTACTGACGCCGAACTCTATTGCAGGTCCCATGGAGGAAGAGAGGATTACCGATCAGAGGCTCCTCCACCAAATGAAGAAGATGAAGAAACGAGCCGCCAAGAAGGCGCGTATAGAACCCCCAAGTACCCCCACCCCTGAGCCCGACCTCCCATAGGTTCCTTCTTCAGGGCCCGAGCTCCCTAATTCCCCTCTAGTGATAGATTTGGAGGGGGACTTACTGTCTCAGGAGCCTAAGGTGGCGGCAGAGCTGGTTGCTGAGCCAATTGGGGCTGCTGTCGAAGTTCCTCATCCCGTCGAGGCTGCTACTGAGGCTTCCGAAGAATCGGCTCCCCTTGCTGCTGAGACGGCGGTGTCCAGCTCGGGGAGCCAGGAGGAGGAGGAGAGCATCCTGATCCCCTAGTATAGCCTTGAAAAAAGTAAAGGGGCTGACTACCCTGCCGAGGTTACAGACTGGGCCAATCTCACCCCTGGTCAGCTCGAGGCCCGCGCTGCAACCCACGCTATGGTGGTGAGTTCACACTTCTAAGAATCATCGTTTTCCCATTCTCTCGTTCTTTTCTTTGGTACTGATCGGCCTCTTTTTCCAGGTGAACATCGTCATGCGCTCGTTTTCTCTTCAGTCTGACAGACATCTGAAGTAGGCTTTGGCTACTAAGGAGTCATCTCGCGCAGCTCATACTGATCTGAGGGCAGCTCAGTGTAAGATCCATCAGTTGGAAGGTGACGCTAATACTCAGAAGAGCTTCATTGAAGTCCTACTATTAGAGAAGGAGGAGCTAGCCTGCGAGAGGGATAGGCTGAAGGCTGAGGTGAACGGGTTCAGAGTAGACCAGGAAGCCTTAAAGCTCGAGGTGGAGAGCCTCAACGCGAGTCAGGAGGCTTCGCAGCTCGAGGTGCAGACACTTAAGGAGGCCAAGGGGGCCCTGGAGCACGAGGTGGAGTACCTCAAAGCTGATATTAAGGAGAAGACCGAGATCTTCGATCAAGCTCTCGATGAGACGAAGGTCCAGGCCGTCATTGACTATGTTAAATCATCCAGGTTTGATGACGTGATGTCGTAGGCCTACTGTAGGGGGTTTAAGCTCAGTAGGTGGTTGATAAGGCATGCATATCTTGACCTCGACACAAGCGTCATCACCACCTGGAGGATCACAGACGACATGGCCCTCCAGGCCATGGACGACCCAGACTCCAAAGAGGAGGGCGGCGATGAGGAGGTTGGTGCTACCGACCTAGCTGACACCCCCGAAGAGGCTCCAAGTGAAATTGACAAGCCTCCAAAGTAGTTGTATACTCCTTGTATTCTGGGCCTGCGAGCTCAGTTTTACTTTCTCTTTTTTTTTATCCTTTGTACCGAGGTTTTTGTAATGAAAGTGCATATTATGTAATGAGAGTACATATTATGTAATCAGAGAGTTTGTACCCGAGACGCCTTTCATCCTTGGTATACTAAGCCTATGCTGGCGAGACGGTTAAGTCATGCATAGCACCGAGGTCTTTAGTTAGCTTGGCATGTTGGCCCTTGGGCTAGAGGGGAGTGACTCGTGGTCCGTTCTCCTAAAGTCTGCCCCTGCCGAGGGGGTGACTGGGTCTTGTGTTGCCGAGGTCATCGCTAGCTCGGCGAATTGGCCCTTAGGCTCTAGGAGTGAGTCGTGATCTACTCAGTTCGGTGACTTATGGGTAATATAGGTGGCTACATTATTATGCCGGGGTCTGTTAGTTCGGCATTTTGACCCTTAAGCCCTGAGAGTGACTCATGGTATGTTCTCGGAGTTTATTGCACTGAGGTCTTTGTTAGCTCGGCATTTTGACCCTTAAGCCCTGAAAGTGACTCATGGTCTGCTCTCAGAGTTTATTGCACTGAGGTCTTTGTTAGCTCGGCATTTTGGCCCTTAAGCCCTGAGAGTGACTCGTGGTCTACTCAGTTATTTATAGGTAATACTGCCTTAGGTTGACAATATTCCATACCCTTTGCCAGTAGGCCACGGTCCTGATGTACGCGAGGTCCTGTATTTCTTCAAGCAAGTCGAGGTTGGTGCATAGCTCGTCTTCGTTCGCCCTGTCATCATGCGCTTCTACTCTCAGCGAGGGAACTTCGATCTCGGCCGGAATGACTGCTTTGGTGCCGTAGGTGAGATTGAAGGGGGTTTCTCCTGTGGCGGTCTTTTCTGTGGTACGATAGGCCCATAATACACTGGGCAGCTCGTCTGCCCGTAGTCCCTTAGCTCAGTCTATTCGCGCCTTTAGTCCGCGGAGAATAGCTATGTTCGTGACTTTCGTCTGACCATTTGCCTGAGGGTGCGCCACTGAGGTGAAGTTCTGCCAAATTCCCATGTTTCGGCACCAGTTTTGGAATTTGATGTCCCCGGACTGCTTACCGTTGTCTGAGATCAGTACCCGAGGTAATCCATAATGACACACTATGTTCTTCCAAAAGAAGTTCTGCACATTCTGAGTTGTGATTGTTGCGAGAGGTTCAACTTCGACCCACTTTGTGAAATAGTCAACTGCCACCACTAGGAACCTCCTTTGTCCTGTAGCCGGTGGGAATGGTCCGAGTAAGTCAATCCCCCATTGTGCAAATGGCCACGGGCTAGTGAGGTACTTTAGGTTGGCGGCAGGTCGGTGGTGGATGTTGGCGTGCCTCTGACACTTATCACATTTTTTAACAAGCTCGGTCGCATCTGCCTTCATCGTTGGCCAATAATACCCTTATCGTAGTGCTTTCTGAGCGAGGGCTCTACCCCCAGGTGTCCACTGCACAGGCCCTCATGAGTATTGCGGAGGACGATCTCGGCTTCAGAGAGTTGCAGGCAGCGCAGGTAGGGGAGTGTGTAGGATCTTCGGTATAGTCGTCCGTCTATCATGATGTATTTGGTTGCTTGGCGCTCTACCCTCCTGGCGGCATTACAATCTGCAGGGAGGGCCCCGTGTAGCAGAAAGCTCGTGAGCGGGTCAATCCAGCTTGACTCTGCTTGAACGACGGGAGCGACCTCCTCTGCCCCCCTGAGAATGCTAGGCCAAGGTAAGTTTTCTATATACATAGTCCTCATGGTGTTATATCCTGTGCTGGCTAACCATGATAAGGCATCAACCTCAGCGTTCTCTGATCTCGGGATTTGCTGGATGAAGTGTGACCGGAAGTTGAGCAGAGCCCCTCTTACTTTGGCTAAGTATGCTACCATGGTTGGCTCGCTAGCTTCGTACTCACCCAGAACCTGATTGACCATGAGCTGGGAGTCACTACAGATGACGATGTGCTTGGCTTTCACTTCCTTTGCCAAATCTAGCCCGGTTAGCAGCGCTTCGTACTCTATTTCGTTGATGGATGCCGTGAACTCAAAGCGTAATGCGTACTCCAGTTTCACACTGCTTGGCCGTACAGAACAATCCCAGCTCCGCTGCCCTGCCGATTTGACGAGCCATCTACGTGAAGGATCCAGGGTTCTTCATCCCAGTTCAGGCCTGGCCTAACTAGGAGAGATGCCGCTCTAGTTGCTACTTCACGGCGCTCGAGTTCAACCAGCCCGGGAACTCTAAGCTCTCCCGTACTGGGGGCCTCGTGTTCCTTCGGCCTGGGGACTTCGGAGCCAAAGGTGCATTCTGCGACGAAATCTGCAAAGGCTTGGGCCTTGATAGCAGCTCGCAGTTTATACTGGAGTTCGTACTCGCTGAGCTCGATGACCCACTTTGTCAACCTTCCCGAGACCTCGGGCTTGAGCAAAACTTGACTCAGAGGTTTGTTGGTAAGGACAATGATGGTGTGAGCTTGGAAGTGTGGGCGGAGCTTTCAGGCTCCTATAACCAGTGCATAGGCTAACTTTTCTATCTCTGGGTACCTTGCCTTTGCTCCCTGCAACACTTTACTAATATAATAGACAGGTCGTTGGACCCGATCTACTTCTCTTATTAGTATTGAGCTGACCACCTCGACACTTGTCGAGAGGTATAGCTCTAAAACATCACCCACTTCGGGTCGGGTTAAGACTGGAATGCTGGCAAGGTGTCCTTTGAGCTCGTCGAACGCGAGTTGGCACTCTTTGGTCCATTCAAAGCCTTTGCCTTTGATGGCCTTAAAGAAAGGCAGGCAGCGATCTGTTGACTTGAACAAAAAGCGACTCCAGGAGGCTAACCGGTCGTTCAGCTTCTGAACCTCCTCTAATTTTTGGGGTGGTCTCATTTCTAGGATGGCTTTGATTTTGTCCGGGTTGGCCTCAATGCCTCGCCAGTTGATGATGTACCCTAGGAATTTACCCGAAGTGACACCGAAGACACACTTCTTTGGATTTAACTTCATATTAAATTTACGTAGAATTTCAAAAACTGAATGTAAATCTTGAACTAATTCATGCAAAAATTGGGTTTTGACAACCATGTCGTCTACATAACATTCTACTTTTTTGCCAACTAGTGGATCAAACAGCTTATTTACAAGTCTTTGAAAAGTGTCCCAGCGTTTTTTAACCCAAAGGGCATGACCTTGTAACAGTACAGGCCGAACTCGGTTATGAAAGCGGTTTTCTCTTCATCAGTTGGGTTCATCCTGATCTGATTGTAGCCCGAATAGGCGTCCAAGAAACTCAGCAACTCGTGCCTCGAGGTCGTGTCCACTAGATGGTCGATCCTGGGAAGTGGGAAGCAGTCCTTTGGGCAAGCTCGGTTCAGGTCGGTGTAGTTGACGCACATGCGTCATTTACCGTTGGCCTTTTTCACCAGAATGGGGTTGGCCACCCAGCTCGGGTAATGAACCTCCCTGATAAAATCGGCTGCAAGGAGTTTCCCGACCTCCTCATTGACTGCCCTCCACCGCTCTGGGGCTAAGTTGTGTTTCTTCTATCTAACGGGCCTAACTACAGGATCAGTGTTGAGCCTATGAGTTATAATGCTGGGGTCTATGCCGGGTATTTCTACCGCTGACCATGCAAAAACGTCTAAATTTTCGAGACCAGTTGAGACCGCAGGGGCTCCTCAATAGAAGTGCCGATCTGAAGTACCCGAGCTGGATCCTCTGCAGAAGCCGGGACAGGAATGGTCACCGCTGAAACCCACGAGTGGAGTGTTTGCAGGCTTCAGGTCACTTTCTTGGAGCTGAAGCTGATCGAAGGCTGCCTTGAAGAGGATATCTACCGAGCTGCCTGAGTCGACTGGGACGTGCCTGACTTCGAACTCGTTGATCTTAAAATTTATGACGAGCGCGTCATCATGGGGGTAATGGACCCATCGCGCATCGTCCTTAGTGGAAAAGATCGGTTCCTCCATCATTGGCTGCTTTGGGGGGTTAAGCTCTTCCCTAGCGGCCTCTCGGGCTGATGACCGAGCTGCGGTCGAAGTGCAGCCCGCGATAATGGATCCCTTGACAATGACATGGATGGTTCCCCGAACTGGTCTCTCGTTGGGAGGTTGCCTCTGCGGCTGTTCTGCTTATCTGCTGAACTCAAAAGCTTCTTTACCCTGCTCCCTGTGTCTACCTGTTTTATTATTATTATTATTGTGTTGTACAAAATTTCTTAGATATCCGTGATGGATAAGTTCTTCTATCTCGTCGCGGAGGTTCTTACAGCTTTCGGTACTATGACCGTGATCTCTATGGAAACTACAATACAAGTTTTTATTCCTAACATTGGGATCGGCCTTAAGCCAAGGTGGCCACTTCACATATGGGGCGTCCTTGATTGCCATGAGGATCTCGGCCCACTTTGTGTTGAAGGGCGTATAATCCCTTTCTGTTGCCGGAGCTCGGAAAGGTTGGATTGGCTTTGCCCCCCAAGCTAAGTCCTTTTTCTTCTTGCTATCACTCGGAGCTGGGGGCTCCGGTTCCCTTTTTCTTTTTTTAAGGGCCTGTTCGCCCTTCTGGTTGATCTCCTCCTCTGTCCCTATGAACCGATCTGCCAGTTCGAGGAACTCGGGATCTTTCACACTTGGTGGGAGTCAAGGTTGGTCGGGAGCTAGTCCCCGACGAGTCGCTTAACCCGCCGAGTGGCCAATGTTGGACTCGGCGGGTCCCTCCCGCCGAGTTACAGTTGTGCTGTTAGGCTGAGCTGTTCGTCGAGCCAGGTCACGCACACGTGTCCCTGCACTGCGAGGTCGGGCCAAATCACCCTCCATCAAGTTGTGTTGATTTGGAACCGGTGAGAAGGAGGAGAGACGATTGTATAATCAGGGACACTCTTTTTAATTGCACGGTTTTCGAAATTTTATGAAATTTTGGCGAAATTGAGACCATAAGCCAAAAACCCACACATTTGGAATTCAGACAATCCACCTCAAGATTGAAGAATTAGTCACAATCTCTTCTTTGTTTTGTCACTTGTATAAGTAATTAAGGCCATGTTTGATTCACTACTTTGGGCTTCATTTTCATAATTTCTGTTCATGTAAGAATGAATAACGCAATATTTGGTTCATTACTTTGAACCTCATTCTTTTAATTCTTGTTGGATAAAAATGAACAAGAATGAATAGCATTCAAAAGTATTTGGTTCATAGTAATATTTTCTCATTTTACCTATTTTTATCCATTCTTGTCTATTTTAGAAATTCATCTTAGATAAAAATAAGAAAAAAATGAAAATTGTACCAAACATGGCCTAATACTACACTGATTATAATATAATGGGATGATGTATCAGTTGGTATTGGTAGATTACTCTTGATTAGCATCGTCATACAATGAACTCCATTAATGGAGAAGTCATTGTACATGGTGGTGTGATGCTAACGTGCAGACGGTAAATTATGATACTTATCTCCAACCATCGACATGGGGAGGAGGATATATGTTTGGCATATCAAATGCATGAAGACCATGAATCAGTCCATCAGAGAAATGGTGAGAAATGGTGGGAGTATGACACTCGTCACTGCTGGGCTGGGCAAGAACTCCCACTTCCCAGGCCCAATTTTGCCTTATCGAACTGGACCTGAACTATTCGTGATTGGCATGAACAAACTCTACACCTATGCAATGCAACTCGTCTGCTTCCAAATTGGCAAGATCCAGAGAACATTGATTTGGTTTGCTAATAGGAGCTAAAATTGGTACATTCTATAGAAAACATCGTCTCTATGCGTCTCTGAGCAAAGTCATTAATTTACGCGCATTATGCTGAACAAAGAAAAGTTATTTGGAGTGGGTAAGCAAGGTTAAGTTAATAAGTTATGCTGCAAGCCAAAAACAAAGGTCCATTAGTTGTATGATTGATGTCACCTGCTCAGCGCGACTTCTGGGATATGCCCAGCCCCCCTGTTGTGCAGCCCCAGCCCCCATGAAGCGAAAAAAAAAACATTAAGGACATGATCCCCCCAACTCCACTCTTCCATAAAAATGGATTGTAAGTTGTGAACACATCTTGTCAATCGTCACACCACACGCACCTCTCTCTCCTTCTCACACACACACAGTGATATAATCCAAACACAGTAAATAAATGAGTGCAGTCGGGGAAGGGGATCATCAAGTGCATTTGGAACTTGGGTAGTGTTCCTCCCATAAGCTTCGCTTTATGCCTTATGATACTCCATCCCACAAAAGTACACGTGGCAAACAAATTCTATCTACATCTAATAATCTCAAATACTAAAACAAAATTAAATTGCATCTGCATATATAAATATTATGTACTTCTCATATCTAATCTAATAATATAATCCCAACCACCTTAAAAAGTGATCAAGATGGAAACCATATCTATATGCTTAAATTACTTCTGAACTTCCCTTGGTTATTAGCAAGTGGGTACTTTAATTTATTACTGCACATATACTACAGAAAAGGCCTTATCCTCTCTCTCTCTGAGTCACAGAGTCACAGTACGTAGAGAAGCTAAGGGATCGTCCTGTCTTGATTGTCGGTGTCTGTTTCAATCGTAATCGTTGGTTAAGTGGCTGGGTTGCTAGCGGAAACCCCAGAAAAATGCTAAGTTGCTTTCATGGACACTAAACTGGTGGGAGGTCCCTGTCGGTTGAATCGACTAGTCATGAGAGAAGGGTGCGAATTGTTCCTTGGGTCACTGTCATTGTTGGCTCAACATGTTTCTCTCTTACGTCTTAATCTTACAGCCAAATGGACGACAATAACCAGTCATGATCATCGTCATCTGTCCTCCTGTATGCACAAACGAAAGGTTCCATGGTTTATCAGTACTTGGGCCATTGTCGGTGTTCTTTTAGATCGGTCAGAAACAGGGGAGAGGTGGTGAAATTAAACATCCATCTCTATCTCTTAGAATGTGGAGAAGTAATAGTAACAGAAGACACGATCGCTTTGATTAATTACTTGATCGCACAGATAATATTACTGATTTATCGATACACACGCTATATGCACGCTCACTTAACTTAGGCATAGCTATGTCCATGTATCTAATTATTTGCCGATACAGTCATACTGATGACATTAATTTGACTGAAATAGAGAGATTAACCCATTAATTTCACTTGTTATTAATTTGCTCTGCCTGTCTGAAATCAAAGTATAAAAAGAGTACTATTTTCTTTTTCTTTTTTATGTAATTTTGAATTTCACTTGGTATGGTGAGACCCACCAGCTGTCACCACCATTCAATTAGTTCCACTCAAGAGTCTTTATAAGGCCATTTTCTTGGTTTAATGCCAACCCTTTCAAGAGATTGTAACATGTCATTCTACAAACAAAGACAAGATAGACAATGAATCAAACCCTAATTCTCTCACAAATTTATGAATTATGGATGGTGTTCAACTATATATAGAGAGATGGTGGATCAAAGTAAGCAAATTTGATGAAGTTCCCGTGTTGCGATTTATATGTTTTCAATTTCTTTAAATAGGTTATTTCAGTTAAACAGTGAAAGATATTTTTCTTAATTAGTGGACTAACATTACATTAATTACCAATATGGTTGGTTTGTTCTGCTTGAAAATAAAAACATAACTATTAACTTATGAAGTCTAGCTAAACCAGACTTTGCATTGATCTCATCCAAATTCCATGCAAGTTGAAATCCCTAATACTACTTCTGGAAGGACAAAACTTTCCTCGCTTGGTAGTGGTGACCCCGGCTTCCTCTAATTTTCTCTTTCCACCTCATCCTTTCTCTCTCTCTTGATCAACGGGCGTGTAAGAGTGTATCTATGACTACGAGGGTGAAAACTTAATAGTGAGCAAGAACAACTCAAGAAGACAGCGACATGTAAGAAACGACAACTAGGTAAATGCAAATGAGACCATAAGTCAATATTATTATTCTTCCATGATAACGCACTATTTTTTCAGTAAGTCAAAGTAAGTAATGAGAATGAGAATAAAATCCCTTTTATTCATTCCTAATTTAGGGTCCCTTTGGTTTACCCATAAACCTGAATACTTTAGGGTCCCTTTGGAATAATTCATTCCTAATTTCCTATAGTGTTTGGTTCAGACAGAATGGGGATGAAAATTGACATAAGCAGGAAAAGATTTCATCCTCACGAAAGGGGTAAGGAATGAGAGAATGTCCATTCCAACAAGAATGGGAATGAGATTCCGATTTTATCCAACCAAACAATTGGAATTGGAGGGGATGCTTTGTAACATGGATGAGAAATTGGTGGGTGTGAATTGATCTATACCATGCCCTGTGGCAGCGACCAATCCACACCACACTATAGTCCACAGTTGTTATAAACTGTAGACAGACTGTGTGGACTGAACTGATCCACACCCACAATGGCGTTCTGTAGGTCTGGTGTGGACCAGTCCATACCACACTTTTTTATTCCATGTATCTCATATACAATTTATGAAATAATCTATACAGTCGATCAGAAATGTCTAACTTTTACAATTTATATGATAAATAAATTGGAGAAAAGGTACCGACAATTAAATATTAACCAATAAATATTAATTTTAACAAAATGGTAATAAAATAATTAAAAAATAAAAATTATTATTTTATTAATAAAAAACATTAAAAAGTATTATTTAAGCAAACAAAATAACAAATTATTTACAAGACAAGCATAGCATCAAACTAATAATCCATTGGATCCCGCACTAGTTGGTGGAAAAAATCACTTACATTACAACTAGTATTTAAATAGAAATAGTAAAAACTAATGTTGTAAGATAGGCATAGCATCAAAATATTGGTCTACTGGTTTTTCGAACTATTATACTACAAGTTCAAAATGTTTCAAGCATATCCAATATGCTAACCATATTATTCGAAATTAGAATTAAAACTAAAACTAAAACTATTCAATTTGGTGTTGCTCCCACATCATATTTGTTATATTGTCCCTAATATTGGTTATTTGTATATCTATTTGTTCATTTTCCTCTTCAAAATTACTCTCATTAGCTTCATTTGAATTCTCGTTAGTCATGTCTTCCACTGCCCATCGATTGATGTCTTTATCATGAATGGCTTCTTGCCTAATGAAATTGTAAATGATGAAGCATGCCATTACGATGTAATAATATAGATAACCATGTTCTGGTCATAAACTTTAATGTTGCAACATATTACCTTTTATGAGTATTGTCTTTAGACTCTGATTCACTAAAGACTAGTCTTTTTGAAAATTCGAGCCTTTTTTGTACATTTTGTCACCATAAAACTAATTGATACGAGTATGAAAATGTTGATAAACCATTAACACCTTGCCAAAGTCAATATCATTTTCTTTTTCCAATGGTGTAGGCAACTTCTCTACTTATGATACAAAGTTTGGAGCTCCTGGGTCTCTTATGCTATTGAAGTACACAACAAAGTCCAAATAGTATCGTGTGACTGTAGCAAGTTATCAAAAGAAAGGAATTGGGTACAGGCATCAATAGGGGTGTCAATTGGATTAGATTTGGTCCAATCTGATCTAGTCCAATGTGAGTCATTATAAATGGACCAGGTTCAATCCAATCCAATAAATGTTTTGGACCAATTTGGACAGGTCCAATTCAATGTCTGGACTGTCCAATCTGTCCAAATTCATTTTGATTTAGATTGATTTCAATCCAAACCTGGTCCATTGACACATATATTCTATCTTATATCAATGGATCAGATATTGGCTTAATCCAATCTAATCCAATATAAATTTGTTAAGGATAAACCAACTCCAATCCAATATAATAAATATTTTAGATCGGATTGATCCAATCCAATATGTCTTGTTGGTCCGTCCAAATTGATTTTGGAGGGGTCCAATCCAAAACCGGTCAATTGACACCCTTAGGCATCAATGCTAGGTTTTGGGCTTTTAATTTTGTTGGTTTTGCTTACATCCCTTCTTCCTAATAGAGTACTTGGGCCCAAGGTAAGTTTAGCAGATATTACTCATTTCAAAAGGCACTCTTTTAAACACAAGGAAAATATCATTTTCCATGGAAACCAATTTTTGGAGTTTGATTTTTTGCCCAACCAAACAGAATGCAAAAAAGCAATTTCTCTTTGCAAGTGCACTAACTTTGGGGGAAATCACAACTGTACCAAAATACAAACTTGGGAAGAATGGGAAACATTGTGGTGCGGTGGAGGAAAACACAAAGCATATCCTTTTTGTGAGTTATTAACGGTTTAAAACTCATACAGAAAAAAATGGTAACATTCTTAGCAAAACAGTCTCAAGAGATTGATTGTACAGGATTAAGAACTTCAAAATAAAAAAGACAAAAAAAAAATAGAAAGGACTACCAAAAGATAACATTCTCAGGAGATTGAACAGGTAAAAGAGTTTTGTCTGTACAAAAGAACAGAGCAACTAATGCGAGCATACATACTGGTTGTGGTGGAGCTTGCAGTGGCAGATAATACCTTGCGGAGGATAGCTTGTGCTCAGGAATGCTTGAATGCTTGGAGGTGGAGAAGGAACGGCGGTGGAGAAGGAGCGGCAGTGGAGAACTTCCAAAGGTAAGAAAGATATGTAGGGTAGAGAAGTATTGTATATATTAAAGAGGGTGTGAATAAGCTAGTGGACCGACTACAATCACGAGAAATAAACATTGACAAGATTTTGGATCATGGACAGGACCCGTCTACGAGATATTATGGCCAGTCCCGTCTATGGCAAATCGAATGCGTGGTTCATCCTTTGGTGTGGAACAAAATGAGCCATCCATGAGATGACCATGTTAAGGAATAGCATCAGAATAGCCCATTCCAGTTCTGATTCCAAACCCCTATTCCCGTAATTCAAATGGGGCCTTAATTATTTCATCCCATCCACCAACCAAATAAATGCACTCAAAAAAGGCCTATTGATTGAGGACAGTTGAACCTTCTAAAGGTTCATGTGTCATGTCTTCATGGGCTCTAACCCTACAGGGGCAGACATCAATTTTGATGCCTACCAAGAGAGAGACAGAGTCAACTGCCAGAGTTTCACTCTATTTCAAGGTGGGCGGGTATGAACGATGGCACCCGGATTCGAATTCAGAGGTTGATAATTTGGTCACCGGAGCTAGGCCACGGTGTTCCCTGAGTGAAGAGAAATCTATTCCCATTGGAGTAGCACTGTGCTGAAACCTCGAAATCTTAGCCTTGGATGCATTGCTGGACAATTCATCGAGGGCTGTGATTCACGATTCTAGTCTAGGGCTACTCCAAATAACGGAGTCCAGTTCTGTTATTGACATGGATTATGATAACAGAGGGGGTAATGCGCTGGGACGCACCGACTTTTCATGGGCCACGTCCCACGTTGCCAGGGCAGTAATAAACCAGGTCTAAAGTTTGTCTTTTTGTTGATCGGATCAGCATCGTAATCGATGTAGGTGCCCTCTCCTCAGTCCTCACTCTGAGTGGAGATTAGATTTGTTGGACCAAAATATTCTAAACTTTTTTGGTCACGTTTTTTTATATAAAACTTGGATTCATCCAGCCAGAGTGAGGGTTACGTTTTTGATCCTTTCAAATAATTAAACAAGTAACCAGTGGTGAGTGAATTGAGGGCCCCAGAGGGCAACCGTAACACAACACAACAGAGATATAGCAGCACTGTTGAAGTTGAGCTGTGTCTAGCGACTGTACCTTCTTTGACACCTGAGCAAGAAGAAGATGACTCCAGTATGGAGTGGTAGTGGTAGACTAATAGCTAAAGACTGGACAAACTAATTCGGATCGTTTGACATCCATGTCATGTCGATATCCCACACACTTTTCAAGAAAACAATGTAATGTTGCTGCAACTTGGTATTTGTTTGTTTCCTTAGAAGATCGGCTTCAATGTTCATAAGACCATGTTTACACTGTTCGTATTGTCTTTTAATTTACAGCTATGTATTTAAAAATGAAAATATCTGCATATTTATATATATTTTTTAAGGGATTGTGGAAACGGTGTTAGTACGATCTTACGAGGATCCTCCATCCACTACTACGTGCAGTCAAAAATTGAATGCCTACATGGTTCAAATTGACAAGGCCACCACACCAACCTACCTTACCTATCTACAAAATGAAAATGATGATGATGATCGATTTCCAACTTGCGTCAGGTGTTTCCGGGTGGTCCAGCTTTAGTTTAAAGCAAAGCGGCAACTCGATCGATAGGTCATCGGTCCCTTGAATCCTTTCCTTTGCTACATTAATTTTAGGGTAAAATATAAAATGCTCCCCTGAAGTTTCTGACAATCATAAAAACCTCTTTTATAGTTTTACTTTAAGAAAACCTCCCCTGAACTTTTAAAGATCTCGATAAAAATCTCCTTTCTGTCATTCACTGATTCAGATGGAAAACCAATAAAATTATAAAATTGCCCCTAATTATTTTTTAGAGTCAATAAAATATTTTAAAATATCAGAATTGCCCCTGCTTCCCCTTTCTCTCGCAATAGAAGCTTAGAAGGGAATGTCATGAAATACTTCCCCCGATCTCCCCTCATTGGTTTTTCTCATTGATTTCATCTTCTTCTTCTTCTTCTTCTTCCCCACTATCTCCACTTTATTCCATCATGTCAATAAACAAATGCGAGATCGGTTCCAATACTTCATCAGTCACCACCATGCGCTTCAACCTCAACTCCTCTAACCACGGGTAAGCTTCGGCCATGGACGAGATCTAGGGGTGCACATACCCTCCCCACCCCCTCCATGAGATTGAAATCAGCAAAATGCGGTTTCCCCTTAGCAACATAGATCGGACCTCCAGGAACCATTTGATCAGTTGCAGAGGGAGCTTGTCCCTTATCTCAATCTCTCCTTGTTGAATGGATCAATGTATGTTTTGATTTCCATTATCTTGTCTGTCATTTCCCTAATTTCTAAAATTTCTTAAATTCGATTCTGGTTCGGGTTGGAGTAATCTTTTCTCTCCATTTGTTTGCATGTTTTTGTGCTTTCCTTTCTACATCTCTTGTGGGTATGAACTTTCAAGTTAATCTTGTTATTGCTTTCTGGGTTTATTGAGTTTACCCTTTACCAATTTTGAGTTGAAATTGATTGTCTTGCTCTTGGTTTTCATAAGAAATTGTGCAAATAGTGGATTTCGGCAATCAATCACCTCAGTTTCAATACATTCTATTAGAAACACAATTGGCAATTTTGGATATACGAATCAATCCTTTTGAGTTCTTTCTTCTCCTGAATTATTCATGGTTTTCTATTAATCTAGGTGCATTGATTGCTCTAACTCAATCGACTTAATGGAAGAGAGTGGGGACAATGGGGACGGAGAAGAGAGAGAAGAAGAGTGGGGGCAGTGAGGGGGAAGCAGGGGAAGCAGTGAGGGGCGATCGAGGGAAGGATTTCACATTGTTCCCTTCTATTGCAAGAGGAAGGGAAAGCAGGGGCAGTTCTGACATTTTGAAATATTTTATTGATTCCTTGACAATTAATTAGGGGCAATTTCATAATTTTATTGGTTTTCTGTCTGAATCAGTGATGGAAGGGAGGTTTTTGTCGAGATCTTTAAAAGTTTAGGAGAGATTTTTGCTAAAGTAAAACTATAAGGGAGGTTTTTATGATTATCAAAAACTTCAAGGGAGCTTTTTATATTTTACCCTTAATTTTATGAAATGATCACCCACTGTAAAATGTGCAATGTGAGTAATTACTAATTAGGTATGGAAAAGGTTTAATGCTTTCTTCCTCGTTGGCTATAACTTGTAACCAATATATGTATTCTTAATTTTAATTAACTTTGATTTTATAGATTCAAGCCTGTAAGAAAAAAGAAAAATGAAAAACTAATTGCCGGTGGCCGGTGGCTGGTGCTGGCTGCCCACGTTGTGGAAATCCAACCGGGTCCCAATGAAATACTAGTTGTAATATGGATGTATACATAGGTCATTTGAAGCTTTCCTAAAAAGGGTAAAAAATAGGATCCAACCGGGTCCCAATGATTTCTCTTTATAGTCCTAATTCATCAGCGCCTCTAGGTGCAGGGATGAACATAATTACAAAAACAATTAGGTGCCATTTAGCAAGTCTAAAGATCTTCTGAGAAATTTGATAACCAAAAGATATGCGTTTTTATACAAAGATCTTGGCAGATCACAAATTATTTAGTTGAAGGGAACCGGATTCAGTCAGAGCAAAGTCCATTCAAACAGCCTTTCTAGTCTTGTATTGGGAATATCTTCCAATGAAATAAAGAACAAAAGTACAGAGATATTCCTGATAAAAGGTTGTAAAGGCTGTTCGAACACTATTCGAACGGGCCTAGCTCTGACTGAAGCCGATCTCTAGTTGGAGAAGTATCTTTTCACACAAAGACGAAAAATGTGAGAAATTTCATTTTTAGCTTTTTTGTGTAAGCTCAAATTGAGTTTCTCACATCTTTTCGAAGTAAAGCTTTTTGACGGCTAGATCTTCCCTCAACTAAATGGGAAAAGACAACATAAACTGCCAAACTTCTAAACAGCCAACAGCCCACACAAAAAGATACATCAAATGAGACCTCAATTCAAACTCACTGTAAATGAATATCAAATAAGGGTGCCTCCATTCCACTTGCAATGTTGAACTGTCAATTCTACAAATTTCCAAATTCCTCCACTGGATTCAACAATTAATCTAAAGCCACACTTATGAATAAAAATCCATAGCTTGTTTTTAAAGGTGTAAATCGGGTCATGCCGTCCGCGGCTCAGCACGAATTTGGACCGGCCCGACGGTCTACAGGTTGTGTCAAGCCCGATACAACCGTGCGAGCCATGCTGGGCCTGGGGTTTTAGGTCCACGAGCCAGACCGGCACAGCATGACCAAGTGGGCCATGCCGCCTACGGCCAGTGTACAAGCATGGCCTAGCCCACAACCCAGCCTAGCACGACCCATATATATATTATAATATTATAATTATATAATAATATATAGTATATAATATATTAATAAAATAAATATTCTTTAATTTTATTATACTAATTTATTTAATTATTATTATATATATAGGTAATTATACACATCAATATTCATATAAAATTAAAATTTTAAATTTTTTGTCAATTTTTTAAATAAATAATTTTAGCCTGATGCACAACCAAACCTAACCCAAGACTCGACTTATAACATGGGCCCACACAGGCCTGGGCCATTGGCCATGCCAGGCCGACCCCCAAGTTATCCCACGGGAACCCGCACCCGCCCACGGCCGTTTTACACCTCTACCTGTTTTGTCCTAGGCAATGTTGATAAAAAATTAATGATCCCTCCTCTAACCTACAAATCTTGTAATCGTGTGGCCAACTAATAATCTTCACTCTTTGGAGATACTAATTAACTAGCTAGGAGCCTAGGAGGGAAAGTGACAGAGAGACGTCGACTGCACATTAAAGGGATATTTTCTGTTAAATCGCCACCATGGATATATGTAAAAATCCACACCTACGTACAGACAAATTCATGGTGTATTGTATAACCAAACCCACGTCACTTACCATTCTCTCTCTCTTTGTAGCCATACCTAAGGTTCAAAGTATCGATAAGATACGAGTTTTGGCCATATCGTATCGGTACGACTGAAATACTTTTTTTTTTAGTTTTTTATTTTCAAACTTTGATTTTTTAGAAATATTATAAACTGTTTTTTATTATTAAAAAAAATAAGGATCTGAAACACCTGGAAATAGGCATTTCGGACTATATCATTTATAAAAGATACGACTATGTAATTTGGCTTGGACTGCTCTTTGCATAAATAACAGAGCATGGTAATGTTCTCTTTGATGGTTTTTTTTCTTATTCTTATTTGCCTTGGATTGCTCTTTGATGTTTTCAACTGTGCAATTTGGGCTTAGGCTGATTAAGTGTATTTTGTTGCTGGATCAATACTTTTATGTTCTAGACAACAGTTAAACTTGATTTGGTCAGAGTGTATTTTTATTTATTTTTTCTAATTTGGGGAAATCTTTCCTATTTCAGTTGAAGTAAATATTCTTTTCCTTTTGGTTTTAGTCATATTACTAATAACATTCAAGAATCTTACATGTTCAACATCTCATCTCATTCTTGAAACCAGTTTTGTATCTATTATATGTGTTGTAAATACTCATGTAGACGAGTCTACAGTTGTTTTGCTTTGATGGAAATCCAAAAAAAAAAAAGATGAAGAAACATATTGTTTAATTTGATAAGATTATTGGGGTTGGGTTTCTTGATTTTATAGCCAAAAATACCAGAGCATGGGATTGCTATGTGATTTGAAATCAATGTTTCATTGTCTCTGGATTTCAAAGATTCACCCCATATGTTGCTAATTTTTTTTTTATTGTCAATTTGTAAATTTGTAATTTAGCAGTTGTTTTTTATATTACTTGAATTTGTGTGCTTTGAGGACTCTTTTTATTTTAGATTTTTCATGCTAATTTGTTGAGTAATGTACGTATGAGTATCCATTACCCATCATATCCATATTTATTGTTCATTTGTTCATTTATTTTTTATGAGCCAAACCTAAATATATAATAGATTTCAAATTTGTTTGTCTTGTTGTTCAATTGTTCATTTGTTTTTTGGGTAAATTTCTTAAACTACCCTTATAGTTTAGCTAATTGACTAAGTGTACCCTTACTGTTTGAAAATTAAGTAATGCTACCCCTACTATTTCTAACCATTAACAATAACAAGAAATTGAAGAGTTCCCTTCATCCCCTAGCACTTTTATCATCCATTTCAAAGGTTGGGTTATTAATTTGTTCCCAAGCAGGTATAATAATCCCATTAAATTATTCTCCTTTATGTTCACGTTTAATTAAGCTCAGTTTGAAAAGAATACAAAAAGTACAAATATAAATATGTACAATATAAGTATATACTAAATAATATAAAACATAAGATTTTATGCTCTATAAAATGAGTCTTATTAGGCTCAGTTTGAAAAGAGTATAAATACAAATATATATATAGTGTAAATACATATAATATAATATAAAAATAAAGTTGTATACTCTACATATCTGTATTTGTATATAATTGCATATTTGGAGCGACAAAAAGAACAATAGCAACGGAAAGGACAACAAGAGTGGCAGCAAAAAGTGGAATATTATGGCCCTTCACATGAGGAGGCCTTAATTTGCTAACCCTAATCCTGGTGACACAAGAAATTAATCATGCCAATAAATGTGTCTGCTGGGCGGGCCCTTTTTTTTTTGTTTATAGTGAAAACTGTTCTTCACTCCAACTAATTTGTTTTGATGTAAAAGGAAAAAGCCAAACACAATTATTGCTGGGCTGCCAAGAGATGTTGTGACATTAGGTCATTGTTAGGTGTTATTCTTGCATGTATGTAGATTCAATTGGAATTTGGAAGGTGATCGGTTGATATCAAACCAAGTACCAGTTAGGCCTATGATGAATTCATGTCATGAGTAGGTAGACCTCCAACTTGGGTAGCCTTAATAGCTGTGTGAAACCAAACCAAGGCAAAGTGGCCTCACCACTTGGCGCATCAAAGGTCTCTCTCTCTCTCAACCTCACCATGCAGGGACCAACACACCAAGCATTTAATCCGGGAGCTGTTTTCTTCAAACTGCATGTATATAAAAGTATAGTAAGCTAGAAGAGAGTAAGTGTCGATCACATACACACACATTATTGCCTCAAAGCTATAAACATTTCAAACCTATCAGATCCATATAGACTATGGTGGATTATTTTGTAGTTTTGTAGATTATAGCTGCTTCTACTTTCGCTCCATATTTTACAGCGGCTAAAAATTATTACTACTGAACCAACAAGCTAAGAAAGAAGAAGACGTAAGAGAGGCTTAGACTCTAGAGAGGCTTTTTAGGTCTCAAAAGTAAGACGGGGAACATCTGCACTGCACAATTCTTTACATTTTGCATGCATTACAGGGAAATTGGGAATTGTGGGATTTGGGATTTGGGATTGATGGGCATATAGGCTAGGCACGCCTACGATTCACTCTGACGGTGAGAGGATTTGCCATCTCACAAGACAGCCTCAAGATCTCAGACAGGTCAACCGGATTTTGAACCGAGCCTATCCACTCAAACTCGTGCAACAAGGTTGCTACCCAAAAGGTCACTGTCGTTAGCCCTAAAGCTTTTCCGGGGCATGTTCTCCTGCCCGACCCGAATGGAGCTAACCTAAGATCCGATCCCATTACCGAAAACTCCACTTCGTCCTCCTTCCTTGACACGAACCTTTCCGGCATGAATTTCAGTGGGTCCGACCAAACCTGTGGGTCCCGCGTTATAGCCCACATGTTCACCATGGCTGTTGTTCCAGCGGGCACCTGTTTACCATCAACTGTCGTATCTGTGATTGCAAGCCGGGCCCATGACAGAAGTGGGCCAGGTGGGTGTAGCCTGAGTACTTCCTTCACCACCGCCGGCAAATACACCATCGCTTGAATGTCTGGTTCCAGCACCGGTCGTGATTTTCCGACGACTTCGTCCAGCTCTTGCTGGACTTTCGACTGAATGTCAGGATGGAGCACCATCCTTGCCAGTATCCACTCTATCAAAATCGCTACCGTGTCTGTTCCTCTGAAGATCATCTCCTGTACCAAGAAAGGAATGGAAAAAAAATATTATTTAATTCCTTCGTTTTAAGCAAACATTTTTACGTAGTAATCGTTACATTTTTTTTTTCTCTTCTTTTATTCAAGGAAAAGAAATAATTAACTAAACTGGGAGAGTGCACGTTAACTTACCCAAAGAACGGCGACCATATCGGGGTCTGATAATTTATCGGAACCTTGAAGGGAGAGCAAAACGTCCACGAAGTCCTGGTTATTCTTGCCGGTCTTAGTTCTATGTTCGGCGATGATGCGGTTCACGAAGCGGTTCACCTTGGGAACAAGCTTGGAGCATCTGGATCGGATATTTTGGTAGTCTAATCCGGCCAGCCATGGGAGGTGGTCGGACCAATTGAGCTTCCCTAAAAGATCGTACCCCTCTTCGACCAGTCTGCTTAGTTCGTCGGTTTCCTCACAGGAGGAACTCAGCTCGTATTGGCGTCCAAATACAGAACTCATCATGTTGTTCAGTGAAGCACGTTTCAGCGTGTCACGAACACTGAATTCTCCTTTACGATGGCCAACCATTGACACCATCTGAGCCGCGATTCGGAACCTCTGGTCCTCGGAGCCGTTAATTTGTTTAGGGCAGAAAAGATGGGTTGCAGCGATTCTTCGAAGTGTTCTCCAGTAAACACCATAAGGAGCAAAACCAATTGCTCGATTGAACATGAGACTGTAAGCCGACTCCTTGACCGGACGATCCGCAAAGACCGAGCTGTTCAAGATTTCTTTAGCAACGTCGGGGTTACATGTGATGATGACGCGAGTCTCACCCAGACTAAAAGCCATGAGACGATTGGCTAAGCACTGCTGCGCAGCGGCTGCTAACTGGCGGTGCGCGAGGCTTGCCATAAGATTAATGCTTCCCACCACAGGGAGGCCTCTCGGCCCTGGTATTGGCTTGGCGCTGGGTCCTTTCTTCAACCAGAACCAGTACTTTCCCCAGGCTGAGCCTCCTGGGTAAGCCCAGTAGATGAAGGTCAGTGATAGCCAAGCAAAAACAAGTAGGATCACAGACGAGACGAGATTATCAGACGAGAAGGCTCTGCATTTTGCAGCGAGAGCAAAAACCCACAAGCGCTCTATCTCAGTTTCCATGGCTAGGGTCGGGGAGCAAGAACGAAAGGTAGGATGATTTTCCTTTCCTTTCCTTTCCTTTCCTTGGGCTTGAAAGGGAGAGAAGGGGGGGGGCTGGTTTATATAGAGAAGGAAAAGAAAACTAAAAAAGAGTAACAACGGTTAATATAACGGACAAAGGTAAGGGAAAATTATAAAAATGTTTATGAGCGCCGCCAGCCAATAACGGAAATAATGTTTCTAACGCTTGGTATTTGACCCGTGCCGGTTAACTGGTTCGAAGCTGTAGGGTAGGATGAGTCAGCCTGATGATCAACCCCATTCACCTCTTGCTGCTGCCGCTACCAGCTTTGTTTCTAATCCAGGGGGCAGGGGGCAGGGGGCAGTGGGCAGTGGGCAGGAGCATCAACCCATGCCGATATGGCTGTCTATCAAAAAAGCAGAGCATTCCGATATGGCCAATGCTGACAACATTGGATTCCCGAACCGACTCGTGTCAATCAGTGTTACTTACATCGTTCACAATTACAAACCCTGCCTGCTTCCTGCACATCAGATCCTCGTTATATATCTCTCGACTGCATCATACCGCAAAAACTTACAACCAATCAACCATCAATCATAAATCATATAGATTTTCAAAATAACTTTTGATGTATGATTTAGGCAAATTTTTTTAACTATCATATCTTTCTAACATCATACATTTTCTCCCATGAAAAAACTTTGAATGTTTTGACAGTAAGAGTTTGGGCTGTTTGGGGTTTGTCGCAGCACATCACATGCATGTTACCCCAATTCTAATTACTTATTTACCCCATACCGATGCCGATATGTCATGCAAAGATTAGATATCTATTTCTTTCGAACAACCGTCAAAAGCTTTTTGCATATCACTTGCTAGTAATCAATCACAAATGCATACACTTAGTGTTCTAGTGATCTCTATGATAATACATGCATGGGCCCATGGGCCGTCTCCATTAGATCTGTTCCTGGGAGTATCCTCAAAAAGGAACTTTTCCTTTTCTCAGTCATTTTGGGTTAACAAGATGTAAAAGCATGTTTCTTTCTATAAGAGCAGTGCATTCCGAGGTATGAAGTGGGAGAGAAGGGATGTCATAATTGGGGTTTTAAATAAGACGATTTTTTCATTATTCATTTTTTTTCTTTTTCGTATTGAATAAATAATAAGAATGAGAGGTGATATACAGCCAAGTAAGCAGCAGCTCATGAAACCGAGGTGATGAGATTGCGCCCCTACTTGCATTATTCGGATATTAAATTTTTCAATTAAATTCAAATTTGGATATTGCCTGATTCAATTCAAATTCAATCGATTTACACTCCTACCTACAAAGACTCTAATGGTTAAGTTAACTAAGAACTCAAGAAAGCCGAGGTGATGAAATTGCGAGAGCAATTGAGTGGTTAAGATTATGTAAGAGTCACCTATGACCCTGAGTCCACATTTATAGTTGAGGCCTCCTTGCGTGTGGGGGACACTTGGTAACGACTATATGTTGGCCAGCATCAAGTGGGAAGCCATTAAGGCATAGACCACATGGCCGGGTTTTCCCCTTAATAAATGCACCGGGAGAGGCTCGGTCGAGGTTGTAACGCCTGCTATTAAAGCTCCACATTAATAGGGCAAAGGGATGAGGATGCCCCCTAGCCCTACGAGATTGCCCTTGGGAGTGTGCCACATATCATAAATCGGTGGGGTGGATGAAATTGGCAACATCAGATATGAAGAGATAAGGGTACTTTTGGAATAAATAATTATGGGTCTATGTTCTTGAACATTTTTTACTCTGTTTTAATGGTCATGTAACCATTTCCAAATGACAATACAATGTCTCACTCAAAAACTTGTGAGCCTGACTTGACATATATTACTCAAACTTCTATATTTAGTTGAAGGAGAACATAGAGTTTCAAACGAACTCAAATATAGGAATATCTTAGTCGAAGGAAGCCAAGACATGCCAAATCTCAGCTCGGCTTCGTTATATTATACCCCTAGTAGAAGTACAATGATTGCTTTTTATTTTAGCTACATGATGGATAACTATGGGTGTCAATCGTGCTATTGTACAGCAAGCAAATTAAAGGGTCAAAATATGACGAACATTTGAATATGTAGAATATTTAGTCTCGGTTTAGAAAGAGTAGTACAAATACCAATATGTATGATGTAAAATCATACAAAATAGTAAAATACAAGGTTTTGTATTTAAATATTTTTTTCAAACTAGTAATAATTTTATATACTATTTTTAATAATTTTTTTACGATACAAAAAATTAATAATAATTAATTTTAGAAAGGGTTGTTTATCAAATTTAGGAATGGCAATTTTTCCTATTTCCTCGATCCCCATGGAATCTGCTCCAAATGGAATGGAGATGTGGATGATTTGAGATGGGAAAATTTTCATCCCCGTTGGTGGGGACAGGGAGAGCACTCCCTACCCTGCGTGGACCCAATCCCCACCCCATGGGATCCCCGCTAATATATGTATATATACACATATGTTTATATATGTATATATGTATGTATATATATATATATACATAAGTCTATATGTTAGTATTTTTAAAAATATGGTTGAATATGTTTGAATCTTTTCTAATAGGATTGTAAATTTTAATTATTTTATTTTTATTTTTTAAATAAAATAAAATAAAAAACATAATGGTTGACATTATAAAGAATCATGGGGAGTGGGGATCTCCACAAGGATAGGGATAACATTATCCCCATTAGTGAGGATGGGGACGGAGATGTAGATGGGGATTTTCGTGGGGACGGGGATGGGGAGAGGCTCCTTGTCCCCGCCTTACCTCGTTGCCATTCCGAATCAAACTAATGAAACTGACCAACCTAATTTCTAGTATTTTCAATCGGCTTTGGTTCAATAATTTCCCAACCCGATTGTGTTGGATCAATTTCGCTTTGGTCATTTGTAAACTAACTAAAATCGAATGGCCCGACTATAAATATATATATTAATATTTTATATTTTAAATATATTTTTTAATACAGAAAAGTGAGAAAATTCCAATATTTCTTAGGCTAAATATTTTAAATCATAAATTTAATTTTTAAATTTATTTTTTTAATAATTTCATTGTATTTTTTAATTTTAAACTTAATTTTTAAATTTTATTTTTTTAAGTTTAAATATTTGGAACATACCGACCAAACCAAAAATTGATCCAAACTGATATAACCTGATGAGTGGCCAACACCCCCCCACCCCCCCCCCCCCCCCCCCCCGAAACCTAACTAGGTCAATTTGGTTGGCCGAACAACCTACAACTGAACCGAACCAACCCTTGAGCAATTGTTTAATCTCCAAAGATTATTAAAAATTTATAGTGAAAATACACAATAAATTAAATTTAAAATGTTAAATAAAACTAGTTTCAACTCCAATAATTATTGAAAATTTTCTATTAAATAACAAAACAAAAATAGATTTATACATGATTATTGAAAATATATTTATCACAAAAAACAATAAATAATTACTAAAATATAATAAATATTAATTTTAGTATAGATAAATATATAATAAATAAAGATTAAGTTTTTAAAATTATTAATAAATAGTGATTTTTTGAAAGTTATTTTCTAGAATTATTAATTGGTATAAATAAAATTAGTTATTTACAATATTATTTATTTATTGAAATAATATCATTAATTAAATTTTAAAATATTAATTACTTGTTGAATTTAATAATCCATAAAATTATAGTACTATTAATACATAATTTTGTTATTTTAACTATTTAAAATCTAGTTATGTTAAACATTTAGTTATTTAAAATATTTTGCCCCTAGTAGAAGCACAATGGTTGCTTTTTTATTTTAGCTGCATGATGGATAACTGTGTATGTCTATCATGCTATTGTACAACAAGCAAATTAAAGGGTCAAAATATGACAAACATTTGAATATCTAGAATATTTAGGCTCGGTTTAGAAAGAGTAGTACAAATACCAATATGTATGATGCAAAATCATACAAAATAGTGAAATACAAGGTTTTGTACTCTACATATTTGTATTTATATTTTTTCCAAACTAGTAATTAAGCACATGCGTTGCACGTTAAAATTTTTTCTTTATATTAATTAATTGAATTTTAGATATATCATAGTTAAGATAGAAATTAAAAATTAACAAAAGTAACAATATGATTAAAAATAAACTTAAATGCTTGTAGCAAATAACAATTATTATTATTATTATTATTATTATTATTATTATTATTATTATTATTATTATATTTTGTATTCCATTTCTATCATAAATAAAAATAGATTTTATTATTTAATATGATGAATATAAAACATTAGAAATGCTCTCAAATGTTTTCGACAAAATTCTATACATTTTCATTTTTTGTGCTCTATCTTTTTTTAAATATTTATTATTCATTTATGACATCATGGGTTTCTTTGAAAATTTGGATCGTTGACCCACCATCTAGATAAGAAAATATCTTGATTGTACAAGTGGTATAAGTGTGTAAGAAAAATAAAAAAAAAGGATGATTAATACCATTTTTTATCAAATTGGTTATCATTCACCAATTTGATAAAAATTCACAAGAAACTCTTGGCTGTGAATTTTATACCAACTTGATAGAAATGTACAACTTGATTGTACAAGTGGTTGATCCCTTTAGTTCTTTTATATGGTCTGATTAATATTATATAAGTTTGTAAGAAAAATAAAAAGAAAAGAACGAGAGAGGAAGCGATAGAAAGACTGAGGGAGAACAATAGAGATTAAGGGAGAAGGAGATATTGATCAAGAGGAAGAGTGGGGGAGAAGAATGAAAGAGAGAGAAAGAGAGAGAGAGAGAGAGAGAGAGAGAGAGAGAGAAATAAAGGTTTTGATTTGGCTACTAACCAAAGATAAGAGAGTGGGAGAAACAAAGGGAGCGATAGATCGAGACATGACTATGTGAGTGAGAGAGAAGGGAGAGAGATCGAGAGACAGAGGGAACATGAGAGAAAATGAAAACCTATTTTCGGTATAGGCTTTTTGTTGTATCCACATGGATTAAGAGTGCCACGTTGGCAACAACCACATAAGCCTCTGATGATATGGTGTGGGTTTTTATAATTTGAAATGTAAAGCCGATTGTTAGAGTTTTGTTGGTTTTTGGGTCATCCTACAACCTAATTTTAAATGTACAACTGGCTTTGGCTATAATTTTACCTTTAAACTATATATTTCATATACACTATATAAATAATTTTTACTTATTACACTTAATTTTTGTTTGTTTATGATATCATTTGACCCAAACCAATAACCACCACCTAAAAAGAAAAATAGTTTGATTTCTAGGTAGAAATTAAATTTTGTATTACATTTTCATCATTGATAAAATTATTTTTTATGTATAATACTTATTTTTGTTCAATATAATGAATTCGTAATATTAGAAATGTACCTAATATTTTATTTTTTATAAATATATAACATTAGATATGCACCCGAATTTGTTCCTGTTTTTTTATTTTTGTAATTCTTTGTGTTTTCTATTTTTTAAAATTTTATTATTTGACTATGGCATCATTTCATTTCTAGGTAGATGTTAAATTTGGCACTCCATTTTCATCATTAATAAAAATACTTCTTACATCTCATACTTATTTATTTAAATTTTTATTATTTAATTATGACATTATTTATTAATTCATTTGACCCCAAATCGTTAAATTGCTTACCCACTACCAGAAGGGAAGAAAATGTTTTTGTTTTCAAATTACTTTTCAAAATATTTATTTTTATACTATTAAAATTAATATTGGATTTAATTACAAGCATTTAATGATGAGAAAAATATATCTTAAATATAGGATTTAATGAGAGAATAGGAAAATATTTTTATTTCTAATTGATTTTAAATTTTACATTCTATTTCTATCATTAATAAAAACATTTCTCATTTAGCATACTTGTTATTGTTTAATATGTATGTTAAAAATGTTCCCAATTTTTTTATTTTATTTATTTTTGAATTTTATTATTTAATCGTGGCAACATGGATTGACCCATTTGACCCAAAATGGTTTAATTTCTTACCACCACCTAGATGAAAGCACTATTTTTTCTAGGTAGATTTTAAAAATGTAAGCTTTTATATTATTAGAATTATTACTTTATTAAGTATGAATTTAATTAATTAAACTTAATAATGAGAAGAAACAAAAATGACTTGAATATATGATTCAACGAACATGAATGCAAGTTAATAACTTAAATGTTGGATTTAATAAGAAGGAATTGAATGCTTGGATATCTTAAAATTACCTCTTTTCAACTCATTTAGGTTGCGTTTGAAAACGATGCAAATAAGTGTGAACTAAAATTTGTAGAGTTAAACCGGTTCATATAAATTGCAAAATTGGGTTAGTTTTGCATTAACAAATTTACCTTGTTACCAAACAGACTTTTAGCCGTAATGGATGCAAACATGAATTCCAATAAAGCATATGCTTTTTTTTTTATCAAAAGCCGACTTGAATGAAAATTTACTTCTTTTTTATTGATGTACTTTTACATCTTATTATCAATGTAAATATGCATTGGTCTATCATTTGTCAATGCATAAATGTAATATTGTCAAACACTGTCAAAAGTGAACCAGAGTGCAAATTTACCTTGAACCGGGATTTACACTCTATTTGCATCATTTACAAACGCAGCCTTAATATCAATAACTGATTACCCTATTTGCCCTCATTTTTTATCAATAAATTTAAATCTAGAGTGATAAATTTTGTCCTCAAAAATTCTAGAAATATTCTTGAGGCCATTCGTACTTTTTAAAGTAGTATAAATTTGGAAAAAGTGCAAATACATGCACAGTGTAAAGCCTCGTATACTGTATTTGTAAATCTTGTATTTATACACTTCTCAAACTGAGTCTTATCAACAGAAAAATGGCATGATCCTGGTTTGTAGTTTGTTGTAATCTTTCAATTTATCAAAAAAAAAAGGTCGTATTGGAAGCTTTTTAACAAACATAAATGACAAAAGAAATTGTACGAACAAATTTATCATGCCTTATTTTAATTAATATATATTTTCATTAAATTATTTGAGCATTCTTCTCTCTCTCTAAGTATCAACCCCCGGTTTCTTTCCAAATCATCTAGTGGCCAATGAGGAGATGAAAAGGCACAATACCAGAAGAATTTTGACCAATCAAAACCCTCATAGTTCTGTTCATAAATTCTAAAAACAAGTTGGTATCAATCAGCTGCCTCATGCGAGTCCGGATCTCCTGCCCATGAGAACTCTGTCCATGTTTGTCAGTCACACATGGAGAACATTTCATCCTTTGCATGGTTTTATGTGGAGGGAGATGTTCCCAATTCACGAAAGATAGTGTATTGTGGGTAAATGTGGGCAGAGTTCTCATGGACAGAAGATCCAGAGTCGCCTCATGCTGGCATTCTCATTGCATTTTATATAAAAAGCTGAGTAGAAGGAAGCGAATCAAATATGGCCTTTATAATCCGTTGTTCTTATGTGGTAAGGGAGCATTTACCGAAAAAAAAATGTGGAGTAAGGGAGAAGTAGAACATTAATTTTTCAATCATTATATGTTCATCACAAATTAGTCTGATTATATTTATACTAAATTATCATTGATCTCTTTCAAAGATGCCCTTTTGTGATGCCTAAGAGCCTTTTTTTTTCGAGGAGGTCCTTTGTTGTTGCCACCACTGTTTGTTCTACCTTTTGGGGATCAAAAACGAATTTATTCGCACAAAATTTGGTATCAAACATCCAACCAAACACCGGATGAAATAAGAGAATTGAGTGCAAGAAAACCCTGTTATGGTCTGTTAGCTTGTTTGAATTAATAAATCCCCCTTTTAGTAGTGGGTGAGAAAAGGGCTCTAAACCCACTCACTTGTATTTAAACAAACTATATATAAATTAAACTCTTAGATTCTATCATTCTATGTCATTTTTCTTAAATTCCTTTCAAACTTGACCCACATGGGGGTGGGGAGGTCCATATAATCTTTGACCTTTTCAAAATTGAATCTTTGAATGGTTTACTGGAGTTTAAGATGGATTTGCTTAACTTTGGATCCGTGGTCCATACTCCATAGAGAAGCTTTTAATTTGGGGCTTCTTGGGTACCAACAAGTAGGTGCTCACATTTTGGCATTATTTTGGGATTTTTTTTTTTTGCCACAACAGATCTCTAGAGATAATGGATACTAAGAAGAATAAAGTTTAGATTGTTGGTCCTCCCTCCATATCTTGACAACAAAATCAATAATATTTTTAATTAATCGATAAAGTTTATTTTGGGATTTTTTCTCTTTCTAGATAGAATATTTTTAAATAATTAATTACTAGGAAAGAATATATTTCATACTTAAAAATAAAACATATCAATCTCTTGGATTATTTCAATATGATACCAATCCACTTGTTCAGATGCACTTCTTATATATATACTAGCGGGGACCCATGCGGTGTACAGGAAAATCTAAAAGATTGAATAATTTTATTCACTATTAATTAATTAATAATCATTAACTAAAAGTTTTCAAAGTTATTGTTAATATTTAAAATTTTAATAATTGTATTTTCGTTTAACGATTTATAGAAAATAATTATTGTTAATTTAATATTAACAAATATTTTTTAATAAAATTAATTTTATTAATCATTTGTAGTAATTTTAATAATTGTTATTATATTATTTTTAAATGAAATTTTGGTTGACTTTAAATAAATAAAAATAATTACAAAATCTAACATTTTTATTAATTTCACTAATAATTAACAATAATATAGCAATGGCAACGGGGCGGAGCACCCCATCCCAATCCCTGCCCCATAGTCAATAATATAACATTTTTATTAATTTCTCATACTCATTTGTCTTTAATAATTTACAATGAAAATTACATAATTTTTCAATAGCTTTCCAAAATCTATCAAATGTAATAAATTTTCCTAAAATTTCCAAAATATTCCAATAATTATTTAATACATTGTAAATAAACTTCCAAAAATTTTATATCTTTTAATTTCCAAAATGTTATTTTACAAAAATGTAGTTTTATTAAATTTTTTGAAAATTTTATTACATTTGTGCAATTATAGAGATTTAGTGAAAATTATTTTAAATTGTTATTAAATATTTATTTTTATTAGGTAGTTTACTAACAAAATTACACTAATTTATCTTTTATTTTCCCATATAAATTAATTAATAATACATCTTCCAACATTATAATATTTTATTCCCCATCTGCATTCGTTTATTATAGAAATTAGTTAAAGAGTTTTCAATTTCTATAAAATTTTGTTAATTAACATGAATATAACAATATTTACCCAAAATACTTTAATAAGTCATGATGAGTTAATTAATAACAATATTTATTAATTTTTGGTAACTTACTAACCGTATTTATTAACGTGTGGTAATAACCCTATTTAATACTCATTGAATATGGATTGGATTAAATATTAATTGTATTTAACTATTTATTAATTAATATGAATATTTTAAATGAGAGAGAGTTGATATAGATTAGAGGGAGAAATTTTAGGAATTGATTGGGGAGTGGGGTAACATTATACGTTCCTATGGGCTTAAAGGAGATACCTTAGGAGAGATATTCTAGGAATATTTTTATGTAGTTGGGTTGGAAATGGTGGCATGGCTTAATAGGAGTAATGGGAAGGGGAGAGGAGAGGAGAGAGAGTCAAGGAGAATCAAGGGTGGGGGTAATTGAGCAAGGAGAAGCATGTTGATGTGGACTGTCTTGCTATATATATATATATATATATATATACTAGTGGGGACCTGTGCGATGCACGAGAAAATCTGAAAGATTGAATAATTTTATTTACTATTAATTAATCTATAAATTAATAATCAAATATTTTTGTTAATTAACTAAAAGTATTCAAAGTTATTGGTAATATTTAAAATTTTTAATAATTGTATTTTTCATTTAATGTTGATTTACAAAAAATAATTATTGTTAATTTAATATAAACAAATATTTTTTAATAAATTTAAATTTATTAATCATTTGTAGTAATTTTAATAATTGTTATTATTTTCATTATTTTTAAATGAAAATTTGATTGACTTTAAATAAATAAAAATAGTTACAAAAGCTCCATCCCCGCCTCATCCCTAATGTTAGGCGAGTTCAGGGCAAGGCATTCACTTCCTTTTAGGGACATAAAATCCATGAGTTTCCATGCCGCATCCTCAGTATCAAGTGAGTTCAAGGCAAGGCACCCAACCCATCCTCATCAAGGATGGGGAATCCTCGAATTTTCCCCACCCTGTCCCCAGTGTCGGGCTGGTCTAGGGCAAGGCACCCACTCCTCGTCAATCTAATGTTCAATTTGATGACAAAAATGATTAAAAGATATATTGAGTATCAACCACAAGGTAAATTTAAAAAATTACACTAAATTGTCTTTAATTTTCAAAAAATGTAATTTTATGAAAATTTTGGAAAATTTATTACCTTTGTGTGATTTGGAAAATTTATTCAAATTTATTTCTAAATTATTATTAAATAATTTAATTTCTTTTTAAATGGTTTACTTACAGAATTACACTAATTTATCTTATATTTTCTAATATAAACTAATCAATAATTTTCCAATATTATACTAATTTATCTTAATAATTTGTGAAATTATTGTTTCAAATTATAGTTTTCCCTTTCCCATACTCATTTATCTTTAATAATTTTCAATAATTTATAATGAAAATTACATAATTTTTCAATAGTTTTCCAAAACCTATCAAATTTATAAATTTTTCTAAAATTTCCAAAATATTCCAATAATTTTCAATAATTATTTAATACATTATAAATAAACTTTCAAAAATTTTGTATCTTTTAATTTTCAAAATGTTATTTTACGAAATATAGTTTTATAAAATTTTTTGAAAATTTTATTACATTTGTGTAGTTATGGAGATTTATTGAAAATTATTTTAAATTGTTATTAAATATTTATTTTTATTAGGTAGTTTACTAACAAAATTACACTATTTTATCTTTTATTTTCCAATATAAATTAATTAATAATTTTATTTTGCAATATTATAATGTTTTGTCCCCCATCTGCATTCGGTTATTAACTATAATAATAGAAATAACTAAAATTTTATAATTTTTTATAATTGTTAAATATAATTCTCAAATTTAAAGAAATTAGTTAAAGAGTTTTCAATTTCTATAAAATGTTCTTAATTAACATGAATATGACAATATTTACCCAAAATACTTTAAAAAGTTATAATGAGTTAGTTAATAATAAGATTTAGGATAAATTTCTTAAACAACCCTTATGGTTTAGCTAATTGACTAAGTGTACCCTTACTGTTTGAAAATTGACTAACGCTACCCCTACTGTTTTTGACAATTGACTAACTCTACCCTTAATGTTAGCATCCGTTAACTTTCCATTAAATGTAATATCATGTGACTAATATATTTATCAAAAATCTCAAATATACCCTTCCCACCTCTTTTCCTTAAAAACCCTTTGACCTTTGCAATTACTAGTGCTGCAGGGATGCGTCTTCACTCCGTCAACTGCAAGTGCTCCAATTTCTATTGCCCACTCGAAGACAAAGGAGTGTATAAATAAAAATACCCAACCCCTATTGGTAAGCTCCTTCCATCCTTATTACTTTTCTCTACGGGTTGCCATGGAAGCAGAACTTAAAAAAAAAACTCTGCTATAGAAGAAGTCAACAATGACAATTAGGAAAAAGATATAGAGAAAATTTTCTCTGATTACAAATTTTCACAACGTTCGTGATCAGTTGAGAGACAAAGCACTAAACACTAGATCCAATGAGAAAGAGAGTGATAAACAAGAAAAACTGCTTTGGACTCCGTCCTTCCAATGTGAAGATTTCATGGCGGAGGATGTCCAATTCAAGCCCTATTCTTCAGCGCTTTTGGGGCCTTTTTCCAAGTAGGGGTGCTCACGGTTCGGTTAACTAAATCATAGGGTATTTTTTTAAACTGAACCAATCTGATCGGTTTTTTAAATACCCAAACCGAAACTGAACTGATTCAATCGATTAACCCATTAACCGGTGGACTGGTTAACCACGGTTTGGTTTTTCGGTTTTTTTATGCACTTAAAAAAAAAAAATCTAAAACTATTGGTGCCAGCCATTTGTTACTCTCCTGTCGGTGTCGGCCATCAATTCAGATCCTGCATCAAGCCATGACGCTTCTAACAAAGTTATTTCTAGAGCTTGCTGTAGGCTGTCGCGATGAGAGCTTAAGAGGTGGTGCGTGGCGGAGCCTCAAAGATGAGAGATGACTCAAATGAGAGAGAGAAGAGAGATACAAAATACAAAGATGGTGTTGGTGCTTGCTTGCCGACGAGGCGGCGACCGGCATTGCCGCTTGGTGCTGGTGGTTGGCGCGGGCCGCGCAACGGAGATGACAGGTGAGAAGCCGAGAAGAGAATTGAGAACTACCAGCGAGGCGGCGACCGGCGTTGTCGCTTGGTGCTAGTGGTTGGCGCGGGCCGCGCAACGGAGATGACAAGCGGGAAGTCGAGAAGATAATTGAGAAGTGAGAACTAAGAGAGGTTTACTGGTTTAGATAGGAGAGACTGAGAGACTAAGAAACAGAGAACTGAGAATTGAGAGAAAAAGGGAAATTTCGATTTTCGAAGAGACAGACTGGCAGTTAGCAAACTAAGACTTTCAACCTTTTTCTTGGAACTTTTCAGTTCGATTTCAAAAAAAAACTAAAATATATAATATATAATATATAATAATATATAAATATATATTGGTTGGTTCGGTTAACCGCCCGTTTTTTAAATGATTAACTGAAACTATCGGTTTTTTAAGAATATCGAACCAAAATCAAACCGACTGGTTCGGTTAACCGATTTTTTTATTCGATTTTGGTCAGTTTTCTTGGTCGGTTCGGTTTTTCAGTTTTTTTTGCTCACCCCTACTTCCAAGCGCCATGAACATGCTAAATCATTGAAAGAGAAAAAAGAAGAAGAAGAAGAAGAAGAAGAAGAGTTGGATCTCAGGCTCTCATTATGATTCTGTGATTTTATTTCTAGCATTAGTTTAATTTCTTGATTCCTCACTTCCCTTGGATTCAGAAAAATCACAAATTCCTACTGCCCCTCATTTGCGAAATTTAATTATTTCTTCACTAATTTCTAAAAGGACAATGGAATACCAATATAATTCAACAAATCTTTACGAGAGAAGAAGCAAGGGATATATTAGACACCCCTTGATGCAGTACGATCCGGGCACTCCTAGCTGGCTGCTGACTGGCTCCTTGTTGGCGACGAATGACACCTTAGAAGATGAAGAAGAAGAATTCCCGGGGATTTACCTGGTGGGAATACTCCGAAGCTTAAGTTAGAACGCTGAGGAGGAAGAGAAGAGAGAGTATAAAAGTCTAAGAGTGTAGGTCACGCTAGATCACTATGTCTCGAGATTAGTTCGTGAGCAAGTAAGAGTGCAAGTTCAGATCTAATTCGAGAGAGAGAGAGTCAGTCTCTCCGCTTTAAGGGCTTTTATAGGGGCGTTCTTGTCAAATCAGGCGTAACCACAATTGGGCTCCTGTCGCAGCCGTTACCTGCCAGGGCTGCGCAGTTGATCGTTACAACGTACTGCCTGCTTGGCTGAGTGACACGTCTCCGAAGGGACAGGCATGCCACCATCTGTCGAGAAATGTGGGGCAGACTATCAATCGGGCAGGGACTGCGCCGTCAGTCGAGAGACGTAGCATAGTCTGACGAGTACGGTCTTGTCAAATGGAAGCTTCCTGAGAGTGTCGCATCACAGTCGCAAGTTACTTCGTAGCGGGCTATCCTTGCTGCGAGCTACTTTGTAGCAAGCTCTTAGGGGTACTAAGAGCTGACCCTCATCAAGGTTGGTCATTGGGGCAGTTCTTCTGCCCAGGTGCTGGAGCGAGCTGGTTTCCCTAGCTCGCGAGCTGAAATAATCTTGGAGTATTCCCTTCTCAGTAGCTCAGGGGATCTGGAGCTCGCGTTGTAGCGAGCTCCCTCTATAGAGAGCTATGATGTAGTGAGCTCTTCTACAGACTCGTTACTCGGTCCCAGTCAAGCCAGGTTGCTGAGTTGTTGCTCGTGCTGAGTCAGGTCCACATGTCATCATCTCAGTAGGTCGGGTCAAATCATCCTCCATCAATTGCCCCCCCACTCCTCAAGGTAAAAGTGTTTCCTTAGCGCGAGGAGTTCATGGAATGTGACGGATTGATTTGACCGAAATTCAAAATTGATTGACTGTTCATATTAAATGCCTGCGCGGGAATCAGGGGATTTTCCGACTTTTTGAATACCAAAAACGTGCTGAAGCGGCTCTTAACTCTGGATGTCGTGCAGCCATCATTACCCCAATCATGGGATACATGCAGCTAGTCACATTTTGGTTTCAGAAGGCGTGCGGCCAGCTTGACTGTGAACCGTCAGATCTGCTTCGATCTGGGCCGTTGATTCAGAGGCATAGTAACTATAAATAGGAGGACACCCTGGGCCTCATTTCCTTCCATGCCATCTTGCTGCCTTCGGATTCTGAGGTCGCTTATTCATCTAGTCTACCCGAGTTCCTCAGTTTACTTCGTTTCGTCTTTTCCGGTGAGTCCCAATCACTGCCAACCATGTCTGGGTACCCATACCACACCTACCATCGGGGCAATAAACAGGATGACAATGCTCCCTCGAGCTCGGGGGGAGCTTGGGAGCAGGTCCCGGAGGCTCGGGAGACCTCCGGTGATGTAGCATCTACTTCCCGGGGGAGGGAGCCTAACACTTTCGGCCCTTCCTCCATGACGGCGGAGAGACTCAGGTCTCTAATCCGCTATTTCACCTCCCTGGGGACCTGGTCTACAGCCTCCCCACTAGCAACTTCCGTTTGGAGCATGGTCCCAATGACATAGTTATCTTCTAGGAACAGCTCGAGGCTGGCCTGCGTCTCCCTCTGCACCCCTTAATAGTGGAGGTGCTAAACCATTTTAACGTCACCATCGATCAACTCCATCCCAACGCTATTCGGGACATGGTTGGGACTATATCTTTGTGTTATGAGTATTGTCTTCCTTTGAACCTTGACATTTTTGCCTCTATTCTTTGCATAAAAAATGCCACTCCTGGGGTTCCACCGGAGATGCGCTTTTACTACCTCTCTCCCCGCCGCGACTACAAGCTCTTGTACGATCTACCGAATAAGATTCCCGCCTGCAAGCGGGATTATTTCGTGGTCCGTAACCCCGAGGGGTGGCCCTTCCCTACTTCTTGGAGGGGCGCCATCCAAGACCCCGGGGCCGAGCTGGACCCCGAAACTCGAAAAATGATGTTGTTCTGGGCATCGATAGGCTTCCTCTGTTCGGACTACTTGACCTAGGAGAAGCTCGTGCAGGCCGACCTGGGTCCGGGTAGGTTGTCTTTTTAGGTCGCGTAGTGTCTTGTAGTAATATTGTGTGTATACATGTACTATGTTCTTTACCGAACTGATATCTTGTGGTTTCTTTTTTGGTAGCCATCATGTTTGGTTTTGATTCGCGTTGCCTCCTTTCGAGCAATCAAAAGCGCAAGCAGCCAATTTTATCAAGGAAGTCCATTACCCGAGCTGAGTGGCCAACCCCGTTCTGGTAAAAAAGGCTAACGGTAAATGGCGCATGTGCGTCGACTACACCGACTTGAACCGAGCTTGCCCAAAGGATTGCTTCCCACTCCCCAGGATTGACCACCTAGTGGACGCGACCTCGGGGCATGAGTTGCTGAGCTTTCTAGATGCCTACTCGGGCTACAATCAGATCAGGATGGACCCTGCCGATGAAGAGAAACTTCATAACTGAGCTCGACCTGTACTGTTACAAGGTCATGCCCTTCGGATTAAAAAATGTCGGGGCAACCTTCCAAAGACTTGTAAATAAATTGTTTGAGCCATTGATTGGCCAAAAGGTGGAATGTTATGTAGACGACATGGTCGTCAAAACCCAGCTTTCTTGCGACTTAATACAAGACTTGAACTTAGTTTTTGAAATTCTACGTAAATTCAATATGAACCTGAACCCGAATAAGTGTGCCTTTGGGGTCACCTCGGGTAATTCCTGGGGTACATCGTGAACCGACGCAGCATTGAGGCCAACCCGAACAAAATAAAGGCCATCTTAGACATGCAACCACCCCGGAAAATGAAGGAGGTTCAGAGGCTGAATGGCCGAATAGTCGCCCTGAGCCGCTTCATGTCCAAGTCGGCAGCTTGCTGCCTGCCTTTCTTTATGGTGATTAAAAGCAAAGGGTTAGAATGAACCCAAGACTGTCAGCTCGCACTCGACGAGCTCAAAAAATACCTCGCTAGTATACCGGTCTTAACCCAGCCCGAAGAGGGCAATGTTTTAGAGCTGTACCTCTCGGCCAGCGATGAAGTGGTCAGCTCGGTACTAATAAAAGAAGTAGATCGGGTCCAACGACCGATCTACTATGTTAGTAAAGTGTTGTAGGGAGTAGAGACAAGATACCCGGAGATAGAAAAACTGGCCTACGCACTGGTTATTGCAGCCCGAAAGCTCCGCCCGTACTTCCAAGCTCACACTGTTATCGTCCTCACCGACAAACCTTTGAGGATAGTCTTACTCAAGCCCGAGGTCTCTGGTCGACTGACGAAGTGGTCCATTGAGCTCAGCGAGTACGATCTCCAATATATGCCGCGGACTGCTATTAAAGCCTAAGCCTTAGAAGATTTCGTCACAGAATGCACTTTCGGCTCCGAAGTCCCCAGGCTGGTTGAGCACGAGGCCCCCATTTCGGGCGAGCCCGAAGCTCCCTGGCCGGTCAAGTCTAAGCACCATGAGGTTGCAGCCAGTGCAGCATCTCTCCTAGTTAGGCCAAGCGCAAACTGGGATGAGGAGCCCTGAATCCTTCACGTAGAAGGCTTCTTGAACCACTAGGGCAGCAGTGCTAGAATAGTCTTGCATGGCCCAAGTGGCACAAAGTTGGAGTACGCACTGTGCTTCAAGTTCGCGACATCCAACAATGAAGCGAAGTACGAAGCGTTGATAGCCGGGCTAGCTCTAGCCAAAGAAATGAAAGCCAAACACATTATCATCTGTAGCGACTTCCAGCTCGTGGTCAATCAGGTCACAGGAGAATACGAAGCTCGCGAACCGACTATGATTGCTTACTTAGCCAAAGTACAGGAGGCCCTGCTCAACTTCTAGTCATACTTCATCAGGCAAATCCCAAGGTCGGAGAATGCTGAGGCCGACGCCCTGTCCCGGTTAGCCAACACCAATGATAATACCATGAGAACTGTGTACATAGAGAACTTACCTCAGCATAGCATTCTCAGGGGGGCAGAGGAGGTCGCTCCCATCGTTCAAGCGGATCCGAGCTGGATCGACCCGTTCGCGAGCTTCCTGCTACACGTGACCCTCCCTGCGGACTGCAACGCCGCCAGGAGGGTGGAGCGTCAGGCATCCAAATACGTCGTAATAGACGAACGGCTGTACCGAAGATCCTACACTCTCTCCTACCTGCGTTGCTTGCGACCTACCAAAGCCGAGCTCGTACTCCGCGACACTCATGAAGGTCTGTGTGGCAGACACCTGGGGGGCAGGGCCCTCGCCCAAAAAGCACTATGATAGGGATATTACTAGCCAACTATGAAAGCAGATGCCATTAAGCTCGTTAGAAAATGTGACAAGTGCTAGAAGCACGCCAACATCCACCATCAGCCTGCTGCCGACCTCAAGTACCTCACCAGCCCGTGGCCTTTCGCACAATGGGGTATCGACATACTTGGGCCATTTCCACCAGCGACAGGCCAGAGAAGTTCTTAGTGGTAGCAGTGGATTATTTCACCAAGTGGGTAGAAGCCGAACCTCTCGTAACAATCACAGCCCGAAACGTCCAGAACTTCTTTTGGAAGAACATAGTGTGCCGCTTCAGGTTACCTTGGGTATTGATTTCTGATAATGGTAAGTAGTTTGAGGACATCAAGTTCCAAAACTGGTGCCAAGACATGGGGATCCGACAGAACTTCACTTCAGTCGCGCGTCCTCAAGCAAACGGTCAAGCAGAGGTTATGAACAGAGCTATTCTTCGCAGACTCAAAGCGCGCCTAGACTGAGCTAAAGGACTGTGGGCAGACAAGTTACCCAGCGTTCTATGGGCTTATCGAACCACAGAGAAGACCGCCACAGGAGAAACTCCCTTCAACCTCACCTATGGCACCGAAGCAGTCATCCCAGCTGAGATTGAGGTTCCCTCGCTACGACTGAAAGCGTACGACGACAAGGCAAATGAAGACGAGCTACGTACCAACCTCGACCTACTCGACAAAGTAAGGGACCTTGAATATATCAGGACCGCAGCTTATCAACAAAGAGTAGCTCGGTACTATAATGCCAGGGTCAAAAAGCAGAACCTCCACGTTGGCAACTTGGTCCTTCGAAAAATTATGGTACCTGAGCCCAGCGTTGGTAAGCTCGGACCGAATTGGGAAGGACCTTATCGAGTGAAACAAGTACCTCGGGCATGGAATATTGTCAACTTAAGGCAATATTACCTATAACTACTGAGTAGACCATGAGTCACTCCCAGAGCCTAAGGGCCAAAATGCCGAGCTAACACGACCTTGGCGCAATAAGACCCAGTCGCCTCTATGGCAAGGGTGAACTACTGAGTCGACCATGAGTCACTCCCGGAGCCTAAGGGCCAAAATGCCGAGCTAACACGACCATGAGTCACTCCCAGACTATGTCACCCCCTCAGCCTAAGGGCTAAAACACTGAGCTAACAAGGACCTTGGCATCAGGAAAGACTTTGCTGCTTCAGTGGCGAAGGCAAAGTATGGAATATCAGAGGCGTAGGCAACTCGGGTTTAAACCCAATGGAGCATGGCTCGTCTCGGCACATTGGTTGAACTAAGGTATAAGCAACAAACGTATAGTTCGGGCATACATGGTAACCACTCCGCGGTATACTATAGGGATGCCTTAAACGTAACGGCCGAAAGGTCCTATTTCGGGTGTGTAGCCCTAATAGCTCGAAGTGACGAGACCGCTTTAGCAAAAATAAAAAGAGCACACCATACTTAGAAGAAGAAAAGAAATTTCATTACTGTTTAAAAAAAAACAACCGAGCAAAACAGCTCGAGAAAGTTCAGTAGCAGGAAAAAAGGGCACAACCGCCTAACAATGATCTTTTCAAGACTGAGTTTATGGCACCCGAGAGCCACTAGAAATCAAAGCAGAAAATCGACGCCACCAGCCTTAAGGGTCCACCTCATCCTCGTCCTTCGGAGAGTCAAGCTCTTCCTCCTCCGCCTGGTCCGCCGTCTCAGGAGACAGGCCCTTCATAGTGATGCCGTCAAGGTTGAGCCTGGAAAATTTCTTTCGGACCAACCAGCGGCAGAGCTTGAATCCGGAGCGGTACGAGCTCAAGCCATACTCCACCTGGAGGTCGTGATACTCCTGAGAGTCTTTGAAGTCCCAGACCGCTCTCTCCCGCTCGGCCTCCACCATGTTGTCGAAGTTTTGAGTTCGGTCCAGAAGAGTGGACTCTAAGTCCTGAACCTATTGGCAAAGGAGCTCCCTCACAATGCTAGGCCAGGTGCCGACTTCCACAAGTACTGTCACCCTTCCTAGGGAACAAACTTCCTCTCCGCTGAAGCCCACCAGGGGAGTGTTCGTGGGCTTTAAGTTGCTCTCCTGAAGTTGAAGTTTGTCGAAGGCCGCTTTGAAGAGATGTCTACCGAGCTGCCTGAATCGACGAGGACTCGCTTGACTTCGAAGTCATTGATCTTCACTTTTATGACGAGCGCGTCATCATGGGGGTAATGGACCCCGCGTGCATCGTCCTCTATGAAGAAAATGGGGTCTTCTGTCCTTGGGCGCTTCGGGGGGTTTTGCCCCTCCCTGTCGGTCTCGCGAGCTGACGTGCGAGCCACTGCTGAGGTGCCGCCCGCCACGATCAAGGCTCCGACTATAACATGGATGATCCCCCGGACTGGTCTCTCCTCAGGGGGCTGCTTCTGCAGTTGTTCTGCTTGCCTGCTGGACTCGGGAGGGTCTCTACTTTGCTCCCCTTGTCGACCTGCTTTATTATTGTTATAATTATTATTTTGTACAAAATTTCATAAATATCCACGACAGATGAGCTCTTCTATCTCATCACGGAGGTTTTTACAACTCTCGGTACTATGAATATGATATTTATGAAAACTACAACATAAATTTTTATTCCGGGTGCTAGGGTCGACCTTCAACCGAGATGGCCACTTCACATATGGAAATTCCTTGATCGCCATGAGGATCTCAACCCGTTTTGTGTTGAGGGGCATGTAGTCCCTTTCTACTGCTGGAGCTCGAGAGGGCTGAACTGGCCTCGCCCCCCGAGCTATGTCCTTCTTCTTCTTCCTGTTGTCGCCCTGAGACGGGGGTTCTGGCTCCCTCTTTCTTTTTTTCTGGGGCCTGCTCGTCCTTCTAGTTGATCTCCTCCTCAGTCCCGATGAACCGATCTGCGAGCTTAAGGAACTCGGTTACGGTTTTGGGTTGGTTGACAACTACGTGCCACTTGAACTCCTTATGGGTGATACCTCGCTTGGCTGTTGTGAGGCGAACTACGGGATCCAAGTCAGGTATCTACAAACCAGCGTCATTGAACCGCTTGATGTAGCTCCAGATGGACTCCCCTTCCTTTTGCACTATGCCGAGGAGGCTCTCTTGAGTTCGTGGGCATCTCTTGCTGGTGACGAAGTGGGAGGTGAAAACCTGCACGAACTGTGCCCAACTTTTTACCGAGCCGAGCGTGAGGTTTCAATACCAGGTGCGGGCCACTCCTTTGAAGGTAGTGGAAAAGGCCACGCACATGCAGGACTCGCTGGCCCGTGCTAGGTGCATCTGGGACTGGAAGGCGTCCACATGGTCATTTTGATCGAAAGACCCATCATACTTGTCTAGAGGAGGGAGCTTGAAATCCTTTGGCATGGGGACAGCAAGGAGTTCTGGAGATAGCGGGGAAGAAACCGAGAAGAGGGGGGTAGCTTTCACTTCAGCTGAGCATACCTCCTCCTTTCCTTTGAGCTCGGGAGAAACTCTAGAAGCAATTCGGCGAGCTCGCCGGCGTCTTCACTGCTGCTTTGCTGGTTCGGCGTTGGTGCTCAACACCTCGGTGTTGCCGAGCTCGATAAGCTCAAACTGCTGGTGACGACTCTAGACCGAAAGGCCTGTCTGTAGCCCGCTGCCAAGACCTCGAACGGGTAGTCTGCTAACGGGAGCTCGAACTGCGAAGGTTGTGGTGACATAGGTAGCTCGGCACCCGGTCAGCCCAAAATTGTTGGAACTGCTGTATTTGAGCTTGCATGGCCCACATGCATTGCACTAAGTCCTCCAATTGGTTCAGGTTGGCTGTTGGGGGCACAATCGAGGGTTCAACAGAGGTTGCTCCTACCGTAGAAGGGAGCGGGGCAATGGCGGGTGCCACTGTAAGGGGCACATTCAAACTGGGGATTCCGCCCATGGTGAGGGGGATGGTAAACTGTCCAATGTAGACAGTAGGAAGTTGGGGCTGCTCCCCAGAAGCGTTCTGGCTGTTGCCACATCCGGCATTGCTGGAAGAAGCCATGAAGAATGCTAAGTTTTTGGAAGAAGGTGTTGTAAAAGCTTGGAGGAATTACATGTGGGTGCCCCTTTTCCTTCCATTTCTTTCTATTGCTTAATATCCCTCCCCCCATAATTTAATCCACGATGAAAAGCTTCTAGAAACAACAAAACTCACCTCCCTCTCTCTCTCTCTTCCCCCTCTCCAGCACCCCACCGAAATCCCTTTGTCGGTGGATGTGGACACTCTTTTCCAGTAACTTTTCCGGAAATTCTCATTGCTTCTCGTTGCTGGAAAGAATTTTTTTTGAGCGCGAGAGAAGAATGGCAGTTATAGTAGTTTCGAAGAGAACGAGAGGGATGCCAACCTCTGCAATTCTAGAGAAGAGCACCGGAGAAGAGCAATAGTTCTAGCTGTTCTGAGAGATCTACAATTATGGCCGTAACCGGAGGAGTCTTACTGTTGTCCGATCTACAGTTCCAACAATTTCGTTAGTTTTGGCGAAGAGATTGAGAGGGAGAGGGAGAGGGAGAGGGAGAGATTTGAATAATCGAGTAATCTACAATAGAGGGTAAAATAGTCTTTTTCATATCTCCGTTGATGCATGTTAATGATTAGGAAGGATTAGTCAATTGTTAGAAACAACAAGGGTAGCATTAGTCAATTTTCAAATAGTAAGGATACACTTTGTCAATTAGCTAGGGTAGATTTTTGGTAATTTACTAGCTATATTTATTAACTTTTGGTAATAATACTATTTAATACTCATTGAATATGGGTTACTCATTAATAACTGTGTTTATTAATTGTATTAATATTTATTAATTAATAGTATTACTCATTGAATTTGGGTGAGAGATTTTAGGAATTGTTTGGGGAGTGAGGTAACATTATAAGTTCCTAATGGCTTAGAGGATATACCTTAGGAGAGAGATTCTAGGAATATTTTTAGGTAATTGGGTTGAAAATGGTGATATGGCTTAAAGGGAGTGGTGGGAAGGAGAGAGGAGAAAGACTCAAGGAGAATGCAAGGTGGGGTAATGAAACAATGAGAGGCATGCTAACATAAACCGTCTTGTTAATAATATAATATATATTGTATTTCAATTGAGCCAAGCGATTTTGAGTACAATCCAAACATTAATTTTGGGATATATTTAGCCAGTCCAAACCACAAAAACCATGCAAATACACTGAAAGCATAGGCATCCATTACACAATAGAAACATCTGGAAATATTCCCAATGTGTGGCTCAATGCTCATGCTCTCTAAGTGTTAGCATAGCTTTTGCTTTCAAGAGATCCAAGCTCCTGGTGAGAGGCCAATTTACTTGTGCATATCCTTTGTACAAAAACTCACTAGATGGTTTTACAGTATTTCTCTCTTTTTTTCTTTGTTGGCTAGGACTTTTGAAGAAAATTGGAGACTATACACGATCAAAATTAAAAATATTTAAACCAATACAAGAGTAAAGGATCAAATTGCATCTAATGAAATTTTTAGTAGAATACAAACAATTGTGGAGGGAATAAATGGTTATATTTGATCCAAAGTAGAAGCTCCAAACATCAAAACCAACATCTTCTCAGCGCATAGCTAATCATCATCTTCACGGTCTTTATTAGATGGTACCTGCAACTAAACCCATAGTTGCACCTTTTGTTATCTTCATTGTTGAACTATTCACGCCCTTCAAATACCTAAGTTCTGGTAGATCGATGGTTATCTTCTATTCAAAGCTGGTTGCAATACATACAAACCATAAAGCATCACAATGCCAACAATGAAGCATCCAAACATTCCACATATTACTGCAAATCTATGCCTTAGAAGAAAAATAACTTAAAGTTGTAAATCATCATTAAATATCTACAAATAAAATTGATGTACAAAAAGATGTAAATATAAAACATCTTCTCAAAAGCTTTAGGGGTCGCATTTTGCTTATGGAAGTAACAATTCGTTAAGAGAAATGATTCATCTGGAATCTACATGCCAAATTCTAAAATTTGAAGACCATTTAATTGATAAGTACAAATAGGGATCCAACGTCCTTCATTGCCATTTGTCAAGCCCTAGATGAGGGACTCTCTCTGAAAGCTCAGATGCAACGTCTCAGATCAAGAAGCATTAGTCTACCCTGATCAAAGTCCACCACGGTGTTTGTCAGGCTTGGCTGGCCAAGGCCACGAACAGCAACCAGAGTCAACAAAACGATTAGTGCACCATTTGATTCAAGTCTTCAATCCCCCGTCAAAGCACCAAGCCTATGTGTAGGGAAGACTAATTTAAGATTCTACAATTAAATCTACGGAAGGATCATAATTCGTGGCCCAGCCCATAGTCCAGCCCTTGGACCAAGCTTGGATCTAAAGCAGGGCAAGAAATGGGCCTCGGTTGTATGGATTGGCCAGAGTCCTACACCTTTTACAACCATATTGCCTTTTTATCAAGGCCCCATTCGCTTTTTGGTAAATTATTTATCCAGGTAAGTGTTTTTCAGGAAAGATTTATCCAGGTAAATGCATTTATCCATGTTCTTTCATTTCTCGTGCAAATAAGACAATGACGATTTTAGTCACAAAATCTGATGAGGGCGGATTTGGCCCTCTAGTGAAATTATGACACTTGGCACCTCATGCCAACTAAGTTTAGCCTTTTGACAACTAGACAGCTAGAGCTAGCTACAGGCAGCTCGTCACCACTAGGGAGCTCGTCACCAAGTAGCTCACCACCAGGAAGCTCGTCACCAGGTAGCTCACCACCAGGGAGCTCATCACCAGGTAGCTCACCACCAGGGAGCTCGTCACCAAGTAGCTCACCACCGGGGAGCTCGTCACCAAGTAGCTCACCACTAGGGAGTTCGCCACCAAGTAGCTCACCACTAGGCCGTTCGCCACCAGGGAGCTCCATCATCCTCTGAGTCACAGGCCACCTGCGAGCAGGTCAAATGACGAAGTACTTAGCCAAAAAATGATACATCACAAAAAAAAAAATTGGTACGTAACCAAGAACGATTACATCAATTGGCGTCGTCTGTGGGAATACGCTACAAAAAGCTAAGTTCTCATCCTACCAAAGCTAAGTTCTCATCCTACAAAAAGCTAAGTCCTCTTCTCCCAGAAAGCTAAGTCCTCACTTTTTAGAAACTGAAGCTCTCGTTTTATAGTTTCCATTTTTTATGAACTCAAAGACTATGCAGGGAGCTAACAAACTAAGCAGCTCTACCAACTTTACTTTCAATTTAGACAAAACCTCGTCAGTCCTCTTCGTGAGGTCCCCCCTACAAAGATAAGCTCTTCACGGCTTCCGCGGGAGTTGGCGGCCAACAGACTACATGGGCGCCCTTGCCGGTCGAGCCTTCCAAGGCTCCTGCGTGAGCTGGTGACCTAAAGTTAGTAGTGCTGCCCCCGAAGGTCGAGCTCCTAGTAACTTCTTGTAGGAGTGGGTGACTGGCATTACGAGGCTGATGCAACGCAATCATAACTCTAAGGCACCCACCTGGTCAGCTTGGCACCTCACAGTTAGCTCGGCACCCGGTCATCCCAACACTGCACAGGCAACTCGGCACCTGGTCAGCTCGGCACCTCACAGGTAGCTCGGCACCCGGTCAGCCCAACACTGCATAGGCAGCTCGGCACATGGTCAGCTCAGCACCTCACAGGTAGCTCGGCACCTGGTCATCCCGGCACCTCAGAGGTAGCTCGGCACCCAGTCAGCTCGGCACCCGGTCAGCTCAGCACCCGGTCAGCCCGACACTGCACAGGCAGCTCGACACCTGGTCAGCTTGGCACCTCACAAGCAGAGACCTCGGCACCACATAAGTCCCAGTCGCCTCTTCAGCATGGGCAAAGTCAAGAAGAGTGGACTACGAGTCGTTCCCAAAGCCTACGGGCCACATTACTGCTGAAAAACCCAGTCGCCTCTACGACATGGGCAATACAACTGCTTAAGACCCAGTCGCCTCTTCGACATGGGCAAAGTCAAGAAGAATGGACTACAAGTCGCTCCCAAAGCCTACGGGCCACATTACTACTTAAAATCAAGTCGCTTCTTCAACATGGGCAAAATTAGCAAAGGTGGACTATAAGTTGCCCCCAAAGCCTAAGGGCTACAATACTGAACTGGCAAAGACCTCCTCACCTTACAGGCAGCTCCCAGAGCCTAAGAAATTGGATCAGCACTTACCAGCTCGTCGACTTACGAGCCAAAAGGAGAAACCTACTCCCTTCGCCGAGCTACTCTCAGATCGAGAGTGGGGGGCAAATGATGAGGGCGGATTTGGCCCTCCAGTGAAATTATGACACCTGGCACCCCATGCCAACTAAGTGCAGCCTCTTGACAACTAGACAGCTCGTCACCACCAGGGAGCTCGTCACCAAGTAGCTCACCACCAAGGAGCTTGTCACCAGGTAGCTCACCACCAGGGAGCTCGTCACCAGGTAGCTCACCACGAGGGAGCTCGTCACCAAGTAGCTCACCACCAGGGAGCTCGTCCCCAACTAGTTCACCACCAGGGAGTTCGTCACCAAGTAGCTCACCATCAGGTCGTTTGCCACCAGGGAGCTCCATCATCCTCTGAGTCATAGGTCACCTGGGAGCATGTCAAATGACAAAGTACTTAGCCAAAAATTGATATATCACAAAAAAAAATTGGTACGTGACCAGGAACAGTTACATCAAAATCCATTATTACAAGGGGCGTTTTTTGTCCCATTCAAGTATTGGCAACTTTCCCCCAAGGTGGGAAAGTTATTTACCCACCTAGGAGATGGGTAGGGTAAGTGACCCAAGAAAATAAACTCTCCCTGGTCCCCACATAAATCTGAAAAAAGAACATGGGATTATTGGTAAATGGGAATCAAAATCCCATTGACCAACTTTCCCCCCTCTCAAAATCCAGAAAAAGAACGCCCCCCAAGAAATATCACAAGGGGAAATTTGAGGCTTTATTGTGTGAATTTGGATTCGTGAAGAGATGAACCAAAATTTCGTATATGCAATTACCACTTCTAGAGTTCTGGTTTCATGTAGATGGCAAAACAAGATAAACCTCTCTAATAAGTAATAGGGGAAAATTCTGGATCAGTACCCTGTACTTTGGCTCGAGGGACAATTTGGTTCCCAAATTTTAAAATGCGACAATTCAGTATCTGAACTTTCAAAATGTAACAATTCAGTACTTTCCGCTAACCAGTCCGTTAATCAGCCATTAAGTGACATTTGAAAAGTTAAAAATGCCCTTCGAATCGACCCACAGCCCTAGTCGATGACTAGTTAGATCGAATTGATTTTAAAAGTTGGTGACTATTTAGAAGAATCTAGAATTTTGGATTGTTCATTTTATTGTCAATGTTTGGCTGGTTGATAAAGAGAATTAGATGACATTCTTAGGACATTTTTGACTTTTTAAATGTCACTTAACGACCGATTAACAGAATGGTTAACGATAGGTACTGGATTGTCACATTTTGAAAGTTTAGATACTGGATTATTACATTTTGAAAGTTCGGATACTGAAGAAAGACCGAAAGACATAATACTATAGTGATGAAGATCAAAAGAAAGACTGAAAGACATAAAACTATATATAGTGATGAAGATCAAATGTACAGGATCCCTGTTGTAGTTGAGTCTGCAAGAAAGATGACGTCAAAGGGTCTGGGTGGATTTTCTGGGCACTGGCGCTCAAGTGAGTACCAAGCTCTTCGAGGTAGTAAAATTTAGAAAGTAATTGAAGCAGAAATCGGAGCAAGAGCGTGTGTAAGCATATATGTGACTATGTGAGCGTACCTTCTAAGGGTAAAGACAAAAGACTCACCCTTACATGGACTTCAAGACTCGGTTGTGACATATCCGATACGTTCGGGCTGTTGGTGCTTATCTATTCAGATGCGTGCTTGGGGCCGATAGGCTGATACGCTGAAGTGCTTTTAAGCGAGGCCGAAATTCGATCGTATTTCATTAAGTCGATCTGTCGACATGCGTTCAAGTGGGATTCTGTCACATATATTGCTGAAGTGTCATAAAAGCGTTTCTGTCGCCACATAACAGAATATAATTGGAGGGATAAATCGATACTCATCATAAAGATATATGTTCATCTACACTAAAATAAAAATTTCGGGAAAGAACTTAGGGGATGTTTTTAACCATGGCCGTTTTTTTGAAAAACGGTGTCACGTCGGATTTATATAGGCGTTTCAGCAAATACCCATATACATGATTGTCTGGTTTATGCCTTTTTTAAAAAAACGTTTGAACCATGAGTATGTCTCGTAAATCGAGACCCCACTAATGTATGAAACATCAAATTTAGTGTTTCATGCGTCAGTGAACCGTTGCCCCAACGGTAAATGATTTGATACTAGTGGGAATGTTCCGGTGCTTCTCGGCCCACCAGAACACATTAACCCAATGAGTGGTAGGATTCACTTGAACATTTTAACTCTTTCTTCTTGCCGCCAAAAGTTCTCTTCTCGGAAGAGGTTGATCGTCACCGGAGGAAGTTGGTCGTTGCCGGAAGAGATTTGTTTCTAGACTTTTTTTTTCCTCGGTGTAAATTCGTTTTCTCTGTGTGAAATGGTGTTGAATATATTGTAAACTCGTTTTCTCACAGACAGCCTCTGTAAACTCGTTTTTTTTTTCCTTTCACTTGTACTGGCATTGCTTGGAAAGTATTGAATATAGCCTAGTCCTTCTATGTGATAGATGATCTAGTTTTGCTGTAATCTCTCCCTCTCTCTCTCTCTAGCTGAAGAGGCTGAACTGAAAATATTTTGTTGCTTTGTCTTTTGGTAAAAAAGATTTAAAAGGAGGTTGTGGGATTGTGAATGGCTGAACCTAGGATAGATCATAGATCATTGAACCCATAATGCTTCCCACAAACTGGGACTAATCCATCTGCAATGCATAAAATTTCATAAAATTTTTTCTTATTTGGAAAACTTCATAAAATTTCTCATTGACCAAAATCTCCATGCAATTCGAAATTATGAACCTTGAGCGATAGAAAGAGTTGTTGGAGTTCCATTTGGATGTTGACTTTCAATCAAAACATATTCTGAAGCCTGTCGAGTGTTGATATTTTATGGTTAAACACTACACCTACACGGTGAAGTCTCATGATCAGGTGCATCTTCCATTGGTTAAACACTACACCAATCCAGACTAATCCATCTGCAATGCAGTTAAGGTCCACCGATATCCAGCTATTCTGAACTAGAATGTATGAAAGAATATCTTATTTCGATCAGATACAGATAATGAACCCTTCCATTTTCTATCTGATAACAATGGTTGAAAGATTGAATCTCCTTCAACTACCAAAATGATAATTCACAACCCCTTAGCAATGAAGTTCCTTTAGGACAGCAATTATTCTGCCCTTGTGGAAATAGAATCCTTGTCAATCACAGGGCAACTGAAACACCCACTCTGTCATTGAACACCTTCTATCCCCTGCCCCTTCCCACCTAAAAGAGAGATAAAAGTCAGCTGACTCCAGGCCTCCTATATGTTTCAGGTTTCAATTCACATCATAATTTAAACAAGTATGTTGCCTTTAAATTTATTTGTATATTATATATAGTTATTGTAGAACCTTTCAGTTGTTCTAGATCCATTACCAAAGGAGAAAAAGAACTATTCTCGATCCTTATCATAGAGTCAAGGTAGTTCCTTTAAATTTTCTATGTGGTTAGCAGGTTGGATTGATTGCTAGATGGTCTTGACCATTTTAACAACACAATTGAATTGCTGTGGCCATGGGTCCACCTTTGGTGCTTGGGGGTATTGTGTTCTCCTTTGAAGATCCAACATTTGTAGCTGCAGGTCCAACTCTGGTGCCTACAGGCTGAAGCCTAGGGCATCACATAAATTGGGTTCTCCTTGTTGATCAGATTGCTGTAACCACAGGTCCACTTTTAATGTTTATGGGCCAGGATCCACAGACAAAAGTCAGATTTCTTGTTGGGGTGCCTTATGACTTGCACCTTAGGCTTATTAGCTATTATGCTTGTGAGACAAGCCAACATACAAACTGGGCCTTAGAACTAGGTAGAATTCTCTCTCTTCTCAACTGGACTGCAAATGTTAAGTAAACCTGAGTTTTGCATGGTGCTGATAGGTGGCCTATTTCCTTATATCTGTTTATATTCAATACCCAATAAATCTGCATCAGAAATTCTCAATCCAGAAGCTGTGAACTAAGAGAAAACACCTAAAAGCTAGTCATGTACCCCCCCACCCCACCCCCCACACCCCGTCTTTTCCAATTATATCCAAGTATGAAGAATATAGCTTTTTGTTCCCCCTCGAACTACAAACAATTGCACTCAATGTCAGATTTCTTTCTCTAAAAATCAGTCAGAACTATACAGCTTCTGGACGTCAGAGTTTTAGGTGTACTTCATCTCAAAAAACTTGCAATTTGTCAAAGAAAGAGTTTGGTTGAATGGCAAGGCTAACCTGGCAATATCCCTTTATTCATGCTGATATTGTTGATCTATTCCAACAACATTTTCATTCGTTGGATTTAAATTTTTAGGCCAGATATTATAAAACAATCACCCAATTAATCTGGACCATTTGATAAGCATCGCTATATAATTTGGTATGATATTAGCATGCATCATCTTACAGGCTAATGTATACACATACATGAAAAATGGTGATGAAAATCACCTTACCAAACAGCTTAGTGGTTCTCATTGCCTACGTGGAAGAAATACTCCCAAACAAAATCAATGCATTTTTTTTTGTGAAAAATGGGTCTTGGAAGTATGGGCATTTTTTCTTGAAAATTGGTCCCAGAAAACGCCCATGCTTCCAAACACCATCTTAGTAGTGCACGACTTTCTCAAATATTACATGTCCACCAAAGGCATGACGTTAGTAATCTACAAATTTATCTACACAGTTTAGCTGCTTACATAAACAACTAAAAGTGGAAAAGTAGGGCAATCAACAGGCTCCAAAAGTCTAAAGCCCATTTTGATTGTGTCGAATTCAAGTTATCCATTTATATAATCAGATAGATTTTTTTTATTTCATCATGTTCTAATTATTTTATAAATATATAATTATATATTGATTTAATTAGGGGTGAGCAAAAAAAATTGAAAAACTGAACCGATCGAAACCAAACCAAAAAATTGGTTAATCGAACCGGTCGGTTTGGTTTTGGTTCGGTGTTTTAAAAAAACCGAAGATACCGGTTTGGTTTCGGTTAACCAATATAGAAAACTGGCAGTTAACCGAACCAACCGGTATACATATATTTCTATAGACTTTATATATATTTATGTATATTATATATTTTTTATATATGGGAAATTGTCTAAAACTCACCATGAGTTTTCAACATCTCTCTTAAACTCATCACAACTTTTCAAAATGACTAAAACTCACCATGTCAGTAAGTTTTTATTTTCCAAAACTCACCTTCCGTTAGTGCACTATTAATGCTTCTTAAGAGAGGTGTCCATGTCAGCATAAATAACAATCTTCATGACCAAATTACCCTTGAATGGTGAGTTAGAGGAAAAATGATCTTTTTCAGTTTTCAATTTTCTTGTTTTTTGCATTTTTACTGTTTTGTTATAATTTCCAATGTTTTTTTTATTCTGTTTTTTTACATTTTTCTATTTCTACAATCTATAAATTTTCCTGTATTTTTTGTTATTTATTTGCAATTTCTGTGTTTTTCTATAATTTATTTTGTATATATTTTATATTTTTCTTTGAAGGTTAAAATGGAAATATATTAACACCCGTTAGTCTGTTTAACATCAAGTTAGTTTTTTTTTTAACCCCAAAATTTACTACCACTGGAGGGGTGGCCACTGAAGCTTTATTGATATGCAAAAAACCTTGGAGGGGGGGACGTGAGGCCTTACCCCTCGCACTATACAAAAGGGACCCAGCTCATATAAACAACAAGTGTCCGGGAAACCTAAAATTAACGAATTCTCAAAAAATGAAGACCTAGACTATCTGTTGTAACCAATTTTTGTACGTGTGAAGGAAGAGTTCATGTGCAATCGTAAACAATTTTTTGAGAAGTTAAGCAACCAGGCTTTGTAAGAGCATCCGCCGGTTGATCAGCTTCTCGATAAATATGAACACAAAAGAAATCCAATCTATCCCTAAGCTCCTGTACCTGAGTCAACCAAAACCAAAGCTTCCACAGGGTTGTACAGTCACTGTTGAGGATGCCAATCAAAGTTTTGGAGTCTGATTCCACCATAATCTTATTTACTTATTTAGGTCAAGAGAAACCGCAAGGTGTAAACCATCCAGCAAGGCCATAGCCTCTGCAACTAAATTAGTATTAGTGCCTTAAGTGTTAAAGAAGGCACAAACAAAACCATTCCTTCCATCTCTGATGATACCCCCTCCACCATAGGGGCCTAGGTTTCCTCTGGAGGCACCATCTACATTTAGTTTCATATAATGCGCCTATTTCTCTCTTTCCAAATCTCCCATATTGCAAAACAAGCAATCAACCCTACCACAAAAGCCCATTGAGTTTTGGCCGAAGCTGCTAAAAACTAAGTGGAGAGAAGTTCTTTAATACTCTCATTTCTTCTAAATAGCAGCCCTAGCATTCTGCTAAAGAAAAGTCACACTTCCCGAGATAGGCAACTATGCACCAAAAGATGGTTGGTATCTTCTTCTGAATGATCATGGCAACAAACACATCTGGATACTAAAGGCACACCTAGCTCATTTATATCAACATCCACACCAATCTTCCCAACCATAAGTTTCCAAACAAAGAAACTTATTTTGGTTGGCATTAAAGCATTCCAAACCACCTTGTACCAATTCACTATGGGATGAGCAAATCTATAGAAGGACCAAGCTGATTTAATAGAGAATTCCCCCTTGCCTCAAGGAACCAAATTAATTTATCTTGGCTATTAGTGAGTTTCAATCCGGACCCCTAAAATTTTTGCCATCACTTTTTGCACTACCCCATCAAAGGCTTCTGTTTTCACACGACCTTTACTAATTGGAATACCAAGATAAGTGAAGGGAAGTTGCTTATGCATGTAGCCAGTGACTAATGTGATAATCTGGATTCTGCTGTGTGAAGCTTTTGTTGCAGTGAAAAAACAACTCTTTGCCTTTTTCACCAATTTACCTTAACATCTCTCATACCTCCAGATTACAGTCATGACTTTCTCTAACACTTGCTTGGACCCCTTAGTGAAGATAATGGTGTCACCAACATAGAGACTGTGAGTTATAGCCGGACAACCCTTGTGAATCACAAAAACACCTTTGAGTGCTCTTCACCCAACTTAGAAAAAAAGTATCCTGTGAGAGGGGGTCCCCTTGTCGCAATGATAAACAAGTAAGGTGAGAGGGGGTCCCCTTGTCGCAAGCCCCTGGTGGACAGAAAGTATCCTGTGATTCCTCCATTCCACAGAACAGAAACCAGCAGTTATCAACCATTTTTCTAACCATCTCGATCCAAGCCTCACTAAATCTGAATCGTCTCAAGGCAACAAAGAGAAAGTCCCAATTCAGTCAATCATAAGCTTTTGCCATATCCAATTTAAGAACTATATTTCCCCCCACCACCTTTCTGTCAATATCATTAACCATTTCCTGCACCAGAGCCACACTGTCCATAATGTTTCGCCCCTATATGAAAGCACCCTACTCTTGTGAAATTAGCTTAGGTAAAATGCCAGCCAGTCTTTTAGTAACAATCTTTGCAAGAATTTTGTAGCAAAAATTACCTAAGCTAATTGGACAAAAATCTGTGAAGCCGTTAGGAACCTTGCTTTTAGGGATGAGAGTAATAAAGGAGGAAGTGTAGCTCACTAGGAGCTGGCCACCACTGAGAAAATATTGGACTACCCCTACCACATCAGCTCCAACAATGCCCCAACAAGAGACAAAAAAGTGTCATGTGAAACCATCCGTACCTAGATCATTGTCTCTGTCAATGGCGTGAACCACCTCTTGAATCTCTGTCTCAGAAGGAATGGCCAACAAGAAATAATTGTCTCCTTGAGTTAACACACACGGAATAATCTCTAGCAATTCATCATCACAAACTACCCCTTCCTCTGAAAGAACACTGCGAAAATAATTCACTACACCCTGGTTCAGTGATCCAGTTTCCTATAGAATCTTTGATTTTACAAATTCTACTTCTCACTTTGTTCAGTTTAACCGAAAGATGAAAGAACTTTGAGTTTTTATCACCCTCTTTCAACCACTTGATTCTAGATTTCTATCTCCAGAAAATTTCCTCCAATTTGTGAATTTCATGAAGTTTCTTTCTCTCCTCTCTAAGTTCAGTAAGATTGGCAACCGAGTTTATCTGTAAGTGGTTCATTGCTGCATATTGAACACTATCTTCTACCTCTTTCACTACCTGATGAACATTCCCAAAAACCTCCCAATTCCATTGCTTGAGCTTATTATTTAATTTATGTAATTTGAGAAATAAGCTCATCAAAGGATTGGCATGAACATCCTCAATCCAACAATCCCTGACAACAGTGTGAAAAGTGTGATGAGAGAGCCACATCTACTAAAATCCAAAAGGCTTGGGACCCGTCTGTCTTTCTTCCTCAACAGAAAAAACCAAGGGGCAATGATTTGAACAGTTGCGGTTGAGATGGTTTACTAGCTTCAAAGGTAAGGATTGAGCTCAATTGGAATTAACCAGAACTCGGTCAAGGCGAGCCCAAACACAGTCTAACCCTTCTCTATTATTGCACCAAGTGAATCTACTTCCAGAGTAACCCAGATCAACCAAACCTGTTGCATTTATCATATCAACAAAATCATCCATTGCAGAGATATCAGGACTTCTCCCTCCCACCTTTTCCTCTCTACAAGCAAACCCTAGCCGTTGTAGTTCTGGTTAAGCAAGCAGTTGATGGATCTACTTTTAGGACTCTTCCTGCTACCTACGCAATTGATCTCAGATATCTGTCATTATACAAATTAATCAACAACTTTGGTAATGAGATCTAAAATGGAACCACCAAAGGTTCCCACTACAACTCCAAACCAGGCATCCATTTCAAAAATCTAAGCATGTAGTCATTGACAAAAACAACCTCTCGCAACCAAACCCTAAGAAATTCCTTTTCACATTCGAATCTGAGAAGTACATGCCTAGGATCCAGGGCTGTGACAACAAGAGCTCTTTGAAGTCTGAAAGTACCTACCAGAAATTTCCTGATTTCAGCAAGGGAAGGGCAACCATATGAACATTTTCCAATCAGTGCGAATTGAAGAGGGGAGAGAGATTTCAGAATATCTTCATCTAAAAACAGCACCGATGGTTCTCCCTACTTGATCGATAGCACATTCAAAGGAATATCCACTGCCGGTGGATCAAGAATAGCAAGAAAAGTGTTCGCAGAGGCAGCAACCACCGAAGCAAAAGAAGGAGCACCTCAAGAATCCCCAAGCGGCTCCCCCACCGTTTTTCGTCAAAAAAAATGCAGATTTTTGCACAGGTGAGATTGAATGTACAACAAGTTAGTGACATGGTGAGTTTTAGACATTTTGAAAAGTTGTGGTGAGTTTAAGAGAAATGCTAAAAATTCACCATGAGTTTTAGACAATTTATATATATATATATATATATATAATATTATTATATATTATATATAAATATATATTTATAATATATGATTTATTATTTATTATTTAAAATATAATATTTTATATAAATTTATAATTTTTTATTATATATTTATATATATTTTTATAGAATATATTTTAAAAATAAAAAGCCAAAAAACCAATGAACCGAACCGATGGTCAACCGGTTAACCAATTAGTTTCGGCTCGGTTTCAATTACCAATTTTCAAAAAACCAGTAGTATCGATTCAGTTAAAAAAAGCCCACGATTCGGTTAACCAAACCGTGAGCACCCCGAGATTTAATAAATAAATATATATATAATTTACATAATTATATATAAAAATAACAATAAATTATTTTTCATATTATACTATATAAATTTATATATAATAAATTCATTATTGCATGTTTATATTAATTTATTATTATTATTATTATTATTATTATTATTATTATTATTATTATTATTATTATTATTATTATTATTATTATATATACAATAACTTAAAAAGTAATTAATTTTTTATCATATAAATCGTACAAAGTATAATCAGATTAAATCCACCAAATAAGACTCGAATCCGATCTAGAGATCTTCAAATCTGATTGGGTTTTGAATCAAATTCAGATTTCAATTTTCATTAATCGGATTAGACTCAAATGTTATGAATCCGTTCCAAATCCAACCCGATTGCTAACCTAACTAGAACTGACTGACCTACATAATTTCATAATATTATATTAAATAATGTATTATATATAATATAATATTATGGATATATTATGGATACTTGGGATTGACAAGGGACAACATTATCCAACTCACCTTTCAATATTAGTTCTAAATTTTTTAAAGGTGAGTTAAGCTTTGAGAATGTAAGAGGAATTTTCAAAATTCAGATGCAACCAACAAAAACCTAACCTCTTAAACAACAAAGAAAAAAAAAAATGAAAGTCATTCAGTGCTACAATTAACAGGAAGAGGCAGACACCCACGGCCCCATAAAATCGAAACCTTAAGGCTATGTTTGGTTTAAAGGAAAAAGTAGGAAAACCTTTACAAACCTTGTATGAATTTTTCTATCTTTCCTTTCCCTACTTTTTCTTTCAAACCAAACACAACCTATGGCTGTTTGTTTCCTAGCTTTTTCTTTCAAACCAAAGGTAGCATTAAAGTAACTTACAACATTTTATTTATTACCCCGCTATGATGTCACCAAAATCATAAAGTAACGCCCTTCCCTAACCCTAACAAATCTATGATCTTCTAGGAATTTATTTGTTAAGGACGTTGATAACCCAGCATTTTGATGCCCTAAGGGCATCAATTCAGGGGTATTTTCTGCCTTAGAATAGTCAAATTGTGTCATTTTCTCAGTTAACTTCAATGTTGGGGCCTCTGAGGGTCTTTGTGCAAAATTGGGAAATTTTTAAGGCTGAAATGCAGATTTTGGGAAGCTGGTGTGAAGTCCAACTGAGACAGGGGGTGTTTTTGTGAGAAACTGAAAGCAAGAGGGCGCCCCCTAGCTGCTAAACCCAGTTTGGCGCCCATCCTACTATATTAGCATGCTCCCCATGCCTTAGCAAACCCTAGGGCACCTTTTAACCCATTCTTTTCACTCTTAAAAAACCCTAATCGCCCCTAACTGCTAAATCCTCACCTTCAATCCCTTCTAATCTTCACTATCAGAGGTCTAAATCACAGACCCACTAGGAGCACAATGATTACCATAGGACTCAACCAGCTCAACCATGTCAAACCTATACACAGTCCCAATACAACCGATCTAACTCCATGGCCCACCAATTTCAGAGGCCACAAATGCAAAGTCAATTCCAGCAGATGCATCCTAGGAACCAACCGGCCCAACTTTATCAAGCTTACCAACAAACTCCTCAAGCACGTATACTAGATGACCAATTCATGTAGCTTCAGTAGCTGATCCTAAATCAGCAGCAGTCCATTGATAGATTAGAGAGCCAAATAGCATGGCTAACCAAAGCCAAGGTGAGGAGAGAAGTAGGGAAAATACCGAGTCAACCGGTTGCAACTCCTAGAAATCAACCATCGGGCTTTCCTCCACAACAAATTCAGCTACCTCCTAAGAACCCTCAGTGTGAAAATACCAAGGCCCTTACAACCTTAAGGAGTGGGAGGATTTTAGAGGACACGTGTGAAAAAAAGAGAGTTAATGAAAAAAAGCAGGAAGACCCTAAGTTGGGGGGAGAAGAAGAAGGAAAGGAAACTTTAGAAGAAGAGCCTATAGTAAATCAACCCGTATTTCCCTTTCCAACTGCACTCATAGTCGGGCCAGTGCTAAAGAACAAAGAAACTCACAACGAGGAGAGCCGGGAAGTCTATATTAACACCCCTCCCCTCAATGCAATCCAACATGTCCCAGCTTATGCCAAGTTCCTGAAAGAGTTGTGTACTTAAATGATGGAGCCACAATCGGCCCCGACAAAATTGATGCTCTCAGTAGATGTTAGTGTAGCTCTCCTAAATCAACTCCCCCAGAATATGAAAGACCTTAGTGCTTCTCTCATAAGTTGTGTCATCACTGGAATCGCCTTTGATCGGGCTCTATTGGATCTTGGGGTCAGTATAAATATGCTTCTATCCATTCATGGCAGGTTCAAGATTGGCGAGTTAGAACCTAACCCAGTAATTCTGCAACTCGCTAATTGGTCAGTCAAGACTCGTTGAAGTGTTATTGAGGACGTCATTGCCAGGGTAGAGGGTTGTCACTTCCCGGTGGATTTTATCGTCTCATACATGACCTTAACCGAGGATTTGAACCACACTAACTATAAATCGGGGGAAATGGACATTTCATTTGGGGAGCAGGAGGTCCAGTTAAATGTTTTAAGTGCTTCCAAGTATCCAGACATAGGGAGAGATGGACTCACGGTAGATATAGTGGATGACTTTTTAGATGACTTGTCTACCCCTTGGTATGCCAGTCTGAGCCTTGTTTGTATGAAGATGAAAGTGACTCGAAGAGTTTATATGAAGAAAGCGCGTAAATATGTTCGGCTGAAGACGTTAAACATAGCATTGGTAGGGAGGCAACCCAACATAATTTTTTCAATTAATTTTAGGATTAGAGTTTTTTTTATTTTCTTGATTCGAGACTAGGTGACAGACCTTGAACCCCTCAGGAAAACCCTACTCGTTGTTCCCTTTGGCCAAAATCTTCTTTGCATCATTCTAGTCATGCCATTGGGGACAATTGCATTTAAGTTGGGGGGTAAGGAGATAGAGAGAGAGAGAGAAATTGAAAAAAAAAATGAGAAGCTAGCCTTTAGAAAAGTACAATTAAAATTTCACTGAAATTGAACTATGGGACGGAAGAGAAGAGAAAAGAAATTGGATTGTGTTTCAGGTGTAGCCGTCCCATTTTATTTTTAATTTTTTGTTTTTATTTTCCAACTCCTTTTTTTGGTAGAATAGTGATTTTCAAATTTTTTTTAGATCTAATTTATTTTTTTTAGTATTTTCTCTCTATATCTATTTTTTTCTCTATTTTAATTTCTTATTGGATTTTTTTGTTTTATTAGGCTTGTGTTTTTCTTTTATTTTAGATTAAAAAACAAAAAAAAAAAGAAAATTCGTTTATTTTATTTTATTTTATTTCTTGCAGCATAATTTTCTTTTGTTTATTTTATTCTATTTTATTTTCGGTTTAAATTTTAGATTTGTTTTTTTCTTTTATTTCAGATAAAAAACAATAAAACAAAAAAAAGAAATAAAATAATTTTCGTTTATTTTATTTTATTTATTTTTGCAGCGTATTTTTCTTTCATTAATTTTATTTTCGTATTAATTTTTATATTTGTGTTTTTCTTTTATTAAAAAAACGAAAAAAAAAATAAATAAAAAAATTCAGCATATTTTTTCTTTTGTTTATTTTATTTTTGGTTTAATTTTTTTGATTTGTATTTTTTTCTTTTATTTTATTTATTTCTTGCATAATTTTCTTTACGGTCATTTTATTTTCAATTTAATTTTTAGATTAGCAATTTGTTTGTTAGAATTTATCTTCTTTTATTTGTTTAATTGAAAAATTAATTGCTAAATAGGAAATTGTTGAAATTTTCGAATTTGAGTTTAAATTTCAAATCTGAATTTAAATTTTAATTTTAATTTGAATCTGAATTTCAATCTCAATTTTCAAAATTTAAATGTTAAATTTTTTTAATTTAAAAAAATTGAAAAAAAAAGTTAAAATTTTAAAGAAATCGAATTTAAATTTTAGGAATTTGAATTTAAATTTCCAAAAATCTAAATTTTGAATTAAAAAAATCAAAAAAAAAATTGGTTAATATCTTTCCTGCATTTTCATTCCAATATATAGGGTTTTATATTCTAGAGCATGCATCATATAGGTTTATTTAATTGCTGAAATTATTATTGTTAGTTGTGAATATGTTGGGTGTTCTTTTTATTATTTTAATTGTTCCTTTTGTTTAGTTTGTTTGCTTTATTCTTTTATGTTTAATTGATGAATTGCATTTTAGAAACAATTGTTCATGCATTGTAGTTAGTTGCATTCCATTAATTCATTTAAGGGCATCCAACTTAAATAAGATAAGGTGGGGATTTCATCACCCTTCCTTGGCCCAAAAATCACCACCATTCACTTGCGGTTCACCCTAGCCCTAATTTAAAATTTGGATAGAAATATCCATTAGGGAAGCCTCACAGTTGGTTCAAAGGTGTGTTGAACTTTAGGGAAGCTTGAAATTACTTTCCATAACCGGCGGTTAGTGTCTAAGAAAAGAGATTAAATGGCTACGCCTAAGCAAGTTTTGTGGTTACTTAATTAGGTACTTACGAGAGCAAGGGGAGCCTCCCACATCCCCACCTCTTACCTGTCTAACCAAAGGAAGTGATGTAATTTCAAATGAACCTAAAAGGATTCACATTAGTTGAACCACTAGTTTAGGAAACCCTAAGTCAATCCCTAGGTCGTGTGATTGATTTGTTTGCCTTTAAAAAATAATAAATAATAAAAAAAGAAAAGAAAAAAAATTTTAAAATTCAAATTTGAATTTAAACTTTAGGAATTTAAATTTCAAAATCTGAATTTGAATTTAAATTTCGAATTAAAAAAATTAAAAAATCAAATTTGAGCTTAAATTTCAGAATTTAAATTTCAAGATCTAAATTTGAAAATAAAATTCAAAATTTAAATTTCAAATTTCAAAAAAAAAAGAAAAAGGGGGTTAAAATAAAATGAATTCAATGGCCGGAGTTTGTGGAATGAGAAATTACTTCCAACCTAAGCTACAAATAGATTGGAACCATGTGTCTCAACAACTGTACAAGATTAATGGTATGACCCAAAGATTTGACCAAGTCCTTGCACGTCGTCAACAAAGTGGCCCACCCAACCTTGTCATCCTATCCATCATGTTCCATCTATGCAAGCCCGGTCCATTATGTCAACTAGTGCCCTGCGGCGGGCCCTCGTCAACCAATCCGTCCAAACCAAATACATGTGGCCAACAGATTTTTCCAACCCAAGGCTAACTCATCCTCTAGTCCATATAACCCAGGGTGGGAAAATCAATCCAATTTCAATTATAGGGTCCAAGTCCAAGAAAACCCCCTGCCAGATATGCACTCTCAATGGTCTGAAGCACAGACCCACTAGGAGCACAATGATTACCATGGGACTCAACCCGCTCAACCATGTCAAACCTATACACAGTCCCAATACAACCTATCTAACTCTAAGGCCCCCAGGTAAGACGGAAGGCTGATCTTGAGAAGTTCAAGGGTAGAGGAAGAGGAGAACGCCCAGGCAAGAGGAGGGGTTCCTACTTGCAGTTCACCGACACCACTACTGCCACCTCTGGAATCAGATCCCAACCAGTCTCTTTAGTTTTAGTTTTAATTTTTGTTCTTGCATTTTCAGTTCCGTTTCTTTCTTTCTGCAATTTATTTTCATTCCGCTTGATCTTCGTTTTCTTTTCTGCAAATCTGGAATTTAGCCAAGTAAGACGGAAGGCCTAGCTTGAGAAGTTCAAGGGTCGAAGGAGAGATCCGAAGACTGCTACCTCTGATCGGATTCTCAAACATTTTTATTCCGTTCCTGTTATTTATTTATTCTTATGCAGTTGTTATTCTCAGTACTGTTCGAATGTGGTTTTAATGAATTCCATTTTTAATTAATTAATTTTTTTTTATTTCTACATCTCCCACTTGCATTTTCTTCTCCCAGATCTAAGTACATAATTATTTTTCCCTTGTTTCCCTGTGGATACGACCCGTTCTCATCACTTTACTGCATTAGTAGTTGTTTGAGAATTGGAATAAAATTATAAATGTTTAAACTGGTGTTCTGAAGTGTTTAACGATGCGCTTCCGGACACACCAAACGTCCAATCTTTAGGCAATTATTTATGCCAAAAATGAAAGAGACTCCTTTTTCTTGTCCATCCAATTTCTATCTAAACTAATCTTTTAACCCAAATGAAAGAGACTCCCTACTTGTAAAATATCACTATTATATTTGGTATTAAAATTGGAATGTCATAAATTTGAGTTCAATTCAGCCCCCCACAACGTCCCACAGCACATCCCCGCCACGTATTGAGAACATCTTCCAATAGTAATACCAGAAATGATGATGTCATCATTGGGAGATGTTCCCAATACACAGAGGAGATGTGATGTGGAACCTTGTGGGGGGCTGATTTGATCTCCATAAAATTTGCCTTCAAATTCCTACCAAATATGGAATTCGAAATGATGGTGGAGCTGATAATTTCATTTCTACAGAACTTAATTCCTCTCCTTAGGGGTAAGCAAAAAAACCAAAAAACCGAACCAACCAAAATCGAATCGAAAAATCGGTTAACCGAACCGATCGGTTTAGTTTTGGTTCGGTGTTTTTTAAAAAACTGAAGCTTTCGGTTCGGTTTTGGTTACCCAATATAGACCGGTATATACTAATAATATCATATATATATATATATATATAATATTATATAATGTATATAATATTTTTAAAAATTGAAATTGAATCCCTGTCTCATCTCTGTTCTGTATCCTCTCTCTCAGACTCTTCTTCTTCCCCAACAGGCCAGACCTATTGACGACCTCCGGCCTCTGGCCAACGATGAGATTTCTTTCTCATGGTAGCTCAGAGCAATGGATAGAATATTAGCTACAATCATTAATGGATGTGGCTGGCAAATGATAATAGTGAAAGTTGGGCTCCCAACCCTTTTATCCAACCTCTCAGTATGCTTAGTTTTTGTTTGCAGAGAAAGCAAGAAAGGATGAAAAAGGTTGAAGAGGGGAAGATCTATTTACAACTATACGAGAAAATGGAAGCCCTTGTTCACATATGCAGAGATGGATGTAGAACAATTGGCCCCCATGACAAAGTTCTCAAGGGGGACCAGCCACCCTGTACTTTTTCAGCATGCAAGGGGCTTGAGTTGCTTGTCCGTCACTTTGCTGCTTGCAAGTTGAGAGTTCCTGGCTTCCTGGAGGTTGCATCCATTGCAAGAGAATGTGGCAGCTCCTCGAACTTCACTCCCGCCTCTGTGCCAACTCCGATGAGTGCAGGGTTCCCTTGTGCAGGTTCTCCCTATCAACTTTTCCCTTCTATTATGCTTTCTTATGGCTTCAATGGATCAATCATCTGGTTGCTCCTATCCGATGGGTGATCCCTACACAGCTCACCTGCAAGAGGGAAGGTTTTTTCCCTTTTTTTTTAATTTTGAGGGCATGAAAAAAACCGAAAAACGGAACCACAGTTAACCAGTCAACTGATTAATCGGTTGCATTAGTTCGGTTTCCATTCGATTAGATTTAAAAACCGAACAGGTCGGTTCGGTCCAGAAAATCACCCCACGTTGAGCACCCCTACTGCTCCTGCAATCCAAACACAGCCTAATGAAAATGCATGCACATGAGAGGGTAAGGATATTACATGGGCACTACCCGATCGTTGAAAGTTCATTACTTAAAAGTGCGTAGTCTCATGTTTGGATTCTTACAACGTAGTAATCTCATGTTTGCATGAGAATCAGGACGGTCATCCAACTAGCAAGTTTTATCTATAAGATCTTTAAGGTGTTAAAGCATCTTTTAGCTTCTCATCATCTATAAAATTCTGATTACAATTGCATAGCCAATTTTGCATGGTTATCCCCAGCAGAGCTTGTTTTTGTCTTACGTGAATATATTTGGAAATATAAATAAACAATAAACATTACAACAGAAATGATAATAATAGCTGATTTCCATGCTACACTTCTAGTATCTGCAATTCCTCTGAAGAATGTTGCACAACATTTGATTTATTACAAGATGGAAAGGCATCAGTTCGTCCTCTCTCGAGATGCTCTAGAAATTCCATTACTACAGGATCAGTCCAAGGAGCTCCTAGCGGAGCTTCAGCCCCTGCTACCCACCCAAGATGACCACCTTTGGGGGTAACTATCAACAAACAATTTGGGTTTTCCTGACAAAAATGAATATTGTTGTTGGTACACCACTTACAGATAAATTGAGAGACAGGGGAGTTAACAGAGATTATAACATGCAAAGCAACAGCAATATCTCATTTCAGCATTTTAAGACATTACTTACGATACCCATTGGCTTATTGGAAATTTCTTGGATATCGTTGGGCACTTCATTTTTTTATTTTTTTTTAACTGTTCTGGGGGGGTTGGTTAATTTCCATCCTTGGGAACCAATTTATACAATGGTCTTGAGCATTTGTTACAACATTCATGTCATTCTAAGGGATTAATCCAGATATATTGATGTGGAGTTGTGTTAGAAAACCCTAATCTAGATCTGCTTCTAATCAGATGGGGTGATTCCCCCACCAGAGAGCATTGTGAAATATTGAGATGCTATGTTGGTGATCAGGGTACTGGTACTGGAGATTTTTGGAGGGATGATAACGATAGAGTGGACATGAGTTTTTCATGGACCACTGGAGCAGGTCACTCTTGTTCTTATGGGTTCCTTGGTCAGTTGATATAACAGAGGACTCTCTTGGGGTTACTTATTCCCTTTCCTAGATACTTTGAAATACATTGTTTTTGTGTCTCAAAAAATTGATAGAAAATATAAACTAGAAGAGTTATAATGGGAAACGTCAACTTTAAGGACCATTACAGCAACATACAAGGAATAAGTCAACATTCATATTGAAGAGAATCTGGAGCAAGAAAATCTTTACCATGGTGATGGAAACTGGGAAAAGAAAATGAAATGTATAGGAATTGTAAGGATGGAGATAGTAGAAAGAATTATGCTAATCCTACTATGATGTGTAGAATTAGAGATCTGGTCTTGCCCTTGCTCTTTTTATGGATCCATTAAGAAGTCTACTTACTAAAACAGCCTTGGCGCAACAGTTGGGTTGCTCCATTGCAACCTGAGTGACCAGGGTTCAAAACAAGAATGAGAATAAATCACCAATTCTACTTAAGAGAGTAGGATTAGCATTCCCTTGATGCTTCTGCATGCACAACCAGTGGCACATAGAAACACCAATGCAGGGCTGCAAATGGATCGAATCAAAACAGATATAGGTAGATCTAAATTTGATTAATATATATTTGAATTCAAAAAGTATCTTATCCATCAAATTTATATCAGATTAAAATCAAATTCGGATTGTGATCGGATATTGAATAGTATAAGTAAATTAAACTAAAAATTATCGAAATGTTATATGTTAATAATAAAATGTACTAAATATGACTATGATATTATATTTCATGAACAGAATGAATTTGAAAAGGATTTATTGTGTGTGTGTGTGTGTATAATTGGATTTTTAGGATCAGATGGGGGTGGATCCATTGTTTATTCAATTATAAACAGATTGAATTCAGATCACCCTTAATGGGACCGAATTCGAATTTGGACAATCAGACACTGTTTGCAGCCATACGCAGCATGTGCAACCATGCACACTACCAAGCATCAATACTGACTCATCAATGAGATAAACCCATCAATAAGTACAAGGATGGAAGAAATGTAACCCATTAATGAAGTAGATCTAAATTTGATTAATATATATTTGAATTCGAAAAGCATCTTATCCATCAAATTTATATCAGATTAAAATCAAATTCGGATTGTGATAGGATATTGAATAGTATAAGTAAATTAAACTAAAAATTATCAAAATGTTATATGTTAATAATAAAATGTACTAAATATGACTATGATATTATATTTCATGAACAGAATGAATTTGAAAAGTATTTATTGTGTGTGTGTATAATTGGATTTTTAGGATCAGATGGGGGTGGATCCATATTTTATTCAATTATAAACAGATCGAATTCAGATCACCCTTAATGGGACCAAATTCGAATTTGGACAATCAGACACTGTTTGCAGCCACGCAGCATGTGCAACCATGCAATATGGCAGAATGGATGACCAAGTTTGGTAAGAAAAGTAGGGTAATGAGATAAACCCATCAATAAGTACAAGGATGGGAGAAATGTAACCCATTAATCAAGTAGGAACATGAGAAAAAGGCTAACAAAACCAAGACAGAATGGATGACCAAGTTTGCAATATGGCATGCCATTATATATCTATAAATAAATGCTGGCACAACATTTTGGTAAGAAAAGTAGGGTAATACCTGACTGTAAGACTAATTAGTAATTACCTTGTTGAAACTATAGAGTAATGATCAACCATGAAAAAGCAAAGGAGTACCATACTGAGATTGCATATGAAGTCGATAAAACAATAACATTTTGGTGAGCCAGAATAAAAGAAAAAGAGTAGACTGGCTTTACCAACACCATACATACCTTGATATCTTCACGAGGAATTCCACGAGATGGTGCAATTGGATCATTAGCAGCCTACAAATCATGCAAGTGCATGAAATCAAAATTTATGTAATGACAATAATTAATCTTACCTAACAACATTCTTTTCCTTTCCTCCTTTTAAAAGCCTCATAGTGGATATGGATGTCAATATCTAAATATTATCTATAACATGTCTATTTTTTGGGAAAAGTACCGGGGGCTGCCACATAACCTTTTCTAAACATGGAAGTTATCAAGTGACACTGCTATAAAGAGACTGGGCCGAATGGGCCCTAGTATCTTCTCTTGTAATATCTTTTCTTTTATTGTTGGCTAATGGGCCTGTTATTTCTTTTTGTTTAATCTCTTTATGTTACTGCCTAGCTGGCCGCCCACTTAAGGGCATACTTGTCATTACTCTAACTTTAATTCTTAATAAGAAAAGGGTTAGAGGAGAAAGGAGAGATGATTCGATTTCTTCTTCTTCTTCCTTCTCTTTTCGCCATCTTCTTCTCTTGTATTGCTGCTCTTACTTCTCTTCTTCCTTTTTCTTCTAATCTTCAAATTTACACCTAATATTTGAGGACTGATTTGCATCTTGGTATCAGAGCAGGTCTATTTCTTCCTTTTTTTTCTTTTCTTCTTTTCCCATACACCCTTAGGTTAAGAGAGTGTATGGAGAGATAGGTACTCTATAGTACAGAGGATCTCTGGCCTAGTTGGTAAAGGGTTTGGAGCGTTTAAATCTGGCTGGATATTGCCAAGAAGCGTTGTTGTTCTATTGCTGCCCAAAACCATAGCCGATTAGAGATTTTCGAAGGTACAGGTAAAGGTGAAGCTTGGGTGTGGCGCTCTGTGCTTGGGAGGTGTCTTGTGACTCCTAAAAGAGGGCGGTTCAGGTTTGGAAGAGATTGGGAAGGTCTGGTAGGAGCGGCTGCATCTTCTCTCTTCCTCCCCAACAGCTGGACGAAGTAAAACCCTAGTTTTCAAGATCTGAGTTCTGGTTTGACTTCAAGTAAGTTTATACAAACAAAATTTCTGGTTCTTTTATTTTCGTTTGATTAATGAAGCCATACGAAAGTGAGTTCAAGCAAGTGCCGGTATCATGCCTTGGCTCGGTAGATTCCGTTTTGACTGGTGTAACCACAATCAAGCAAGATGGGACAAATTATCTTGCTTGGGCACAGTCTATAAGAATTTGTCTGTAGTAGAGAAAAACTCGGGTATCTCATAGGTAGTAAAGTGAAACCCAAAGAGACAGACCCTGAATTTGAAAAATGGATGCAAGAGAACTATGCAACCTCATATAAGTCAGCACTATCTCTGGATGTCTTCGGCTAAGGAGATATGGGATAGTGTTACTGAGACCTATTCACAGAAATTGAATGTAGCAAGAGTATATAAGTTGAAAAGTGATGTGAAGAACCTAAGACAGGGGGAGAAGAGTGTAGCAATCTACTACTCTATACTGAAATCGCTATGGAAAGAAATTGATGTTATGGAGACAGTTGTATGGGAGAGTAAGAATGATGCTGAAATGTATAGGAAGTTGGTGGAGAGAAATAGGGTGTCTGAATTTCTCACTGGACTCAACCCTGAGTTTGACATCATTAGGCAAAACATCCTAGCCAGAGATGAGGTTACTCTTTCACAGGCATATGCTATGATAAGTAGTGAGGAGAGTAGGCGGCAGGTTCAGTTGCAGGGTCCACCTACAGAACACTTTGCACATGCTGGAATAAAGCCAAATGGTCCTACTAAGAAAAAGGAGCAAATATGTGAATATTGCAAGAAACCGAGGCATACAAAGGACACTTGCTGGAAGCTTCATCCTGAGCTTCTCCCTGATAGGTTTAAGAATAACAACAGCTCTAAGAAGGGCAGTCAGGTAGGAAAGCCTAAGACAACTAATGTTGCTACAGTACCTGAAGGAGGAAATAAGGAGAGTGAAGAGAAATCAACCATTGAGCAGTTGGCAACAATGAAGGCGGATTTCGAAAAGTATGGGAGGCTCCTAAATCACTTGGAAGCTACGGTTTCTTCATCTCACCCTTCCAACAACACATCATCTTCATCAGCATTTGCTCACTCAGGTATCCGTGCTTCTGCAAATCATTTTTCAGTTTCAGGTAATCATAAAATCCCTTGGATTATTGATTCCGGTGCATCAGACCATATGACTAGCCTGCCTAATCTCTTCTACTCATACCACCTTCTCTCTGGCAAAGAGGAAATATCCCTTGCTAATGGGTCTCTTGCTCCCATCTCTGGTAAAGGAGATATATAGAACTCTGACACCCTTTATTTATCCTTTGTCCTTCATGTCCCTAAACTTAACACAAACCTTTTATCTGTTAGCAGCTTAACTAAATCCATGACTTGCAGCATAACCTTCTTTCCCACTCATTGTGTTTTTCAGGACCTGCAATCTCAGAGGATGATTGGGAGTGGCCATGAGGCGAACGGAATATACTTTAGCACACCGGATCGAGCTTTGGGACCACCTCATGGAGTTGCCTTAGAGTCAGTTTTGTCAGAGTCTGTTAACAAAATTTTGTTATGTCACTTTCGATTTGGTCATTTGTCATTTTCTGCATTGAGTCATTTGTTTCCAGATATGTTTAAGGGAATGTCTTTATCGAGTCTTCATTGTAAGTCGTGTGAACTGGCAAAGCATTGTAGACATTCCTATTCAGTAAGCAATAAAAGATCTCTTTCTCCTTTCCATATTGTTCACTCTGACGTGTGGGGGTCATATCATTTGCTAACTATGAGGGCTTACAGGTACTTTATCCTTTTTATTGATGACTATTCGCGTTACACTTGGATTTATCTCATGAAATCCAGGGATGAAGTACCAGCTATTGTGCAAAAATTTCATGAACTCATCCTCACCCAGTTTAACACTCGTATCAAAATATTTCGTTCTGATAATGCTAAGGAGTATTTTGAGAGAACCCTCTCCACCTATCTTGAAACTTTTGGGGTTATTCATCAAAGTTCTTGTTCCTACACTCCACAACAAAACGGGGTGGCGGAAAGGAAGAACAGACATGTGGTTGAAGTTGCTGGATCCCTCTTGTTTGCATCCCATGTTCCTATAAAATTTTGGGGAGATGTTCTTCTTACTGCTACTTTTTTTATCAACCGTATGCCCTCTCGGGTCCTTGACTTTAAAACCCCCTTTAGCCTTCTCTTCCCGGATGAGGATATCTTTTCTCTTCCTCTCCGTGTTTTTGGGTGCACTTGCTATGTGCATATTCACAGTCATCAAAGGCACAAGTTTGAACCTAAGGCTCATAAATGTGTTTTTCTGGGATATGCTTCCACACAGAAGGGATATTGTTGCTTTGATCCAGTTCGTGGCACCCGTTTTGTATCTCGGGATGTCACCTTTGCTGAGTTGACTCCTTTCTTTAGCATTCCTCCTGAGGGGGAGAAATCTGAAGAGCCCTTTACTATGTCTCCAGTTGTTCCTCTTCCCATTCCTCTTGAGTCCTATCATGAGGTCTCCACTTCTACCACTGGACCTACCTCCGATATTCCTATTACTCCTCCTCCTCCACCTCATTCTCCTATAATTCCTCCTCCTCCTGTTTTCCAAAGGTGGTACTAAAGGCAGAGATTCAGACATGGGCAGGTTGTTTCCACTCCTTCAGAAGAGTCTCTTGCTCCTCCCATCATTCCTGAGGTAACAGGTCAGCCTTCTTCTAACCCATCTATAGCTTTCCCAGACCTTGACCTTCCTATTGCTCTCCGCAAGGGCAAGCGGAAGTGTACAGCCCATTGTATCTCCAAACACCTGTCTTATAGCCTTCTCTCTCCTTCCTACTACTCTTTTCTTGCATCTGTTTCTTCCCATGTGATACCCAGGTCCGTACCGGAAGCCTTATCTCAAGCTGAATGGAGGGATGCTATGATGGCTGAACTGGATGCATTGCATAAGAACCATACCTAGGATATTGTTGACTTGCCTGAAGGGAAGGAACCAGTGGGTTGTAAATGGGTGTTTACCATTAAATATCACTCTGATGGCTCTATTGAGAGGTTCAAGGCTAGGTTGGTTGCTAAGGGCTACACTCAAATGTATGGTATTGACTATCTTGAGACATTTGCTCCTGTAGCTAAGAAGACCTCAGTCAGGGTTTTGTTATCTCTAGCCGCTACTTTTGACTGGCCCCTATACCAATTTGATGTTAAAAATGCCCTCTTGAATGGAGACCTGCATGAAGAGGTCTATATGTCTGCCTCCAGGGGTGTATGGGAAGGAAATGCAAGGCAAAGTGTGTAAACTGCAAAAATCTATTTATGGTCTCAAACAGTCTCCTCGGGCTTGGTTTGAAAGGTTTAGGGCTGCTCTTGTCTCCTTTGGCTACACACAAACTCAATCTGATCATACTCTGTTCTTGAAGAGAAATGGCTCTCTGGTGACCTTCTTGATAGTTTATGTTGACAATATTGTGGTCATGGGTAATGACACTGAAGAGATCAGTAAACTAAAAGGATTTCTCAACTCTGAATTTGAGATCAAGGATTTGGGAGATCTTCGGTATTTTTTGGGCATTGAAGTTGCTAGATCTAAGGATGGTATCTTCATTTCTCAGCGTAAATATGTCCTTGACCTCCTTGCTGTGACTGGTAAACTTGGAGCTAAACCAATCTCCACTCCTATTGATCCTAATCATAAGCTTTCTGCTACAGATGGTGAGCTTTTATCTGATAAGGGGGTGTTTCAGAGACTGCTTGGGAAGTTGTTATATCTTTGCATGACTCGGCCAGATATTTCCTATGCAATAAGTGTTATTAGTCAATTTATGCATTCTCCCAGAGATACTCATTTAGTTGCTACAGAAAGGGTTCTGTATTACTTGAAAGGTAATCCAGGGAAAGGCATTCTATTTTCTAAACATGGACACATGAAGCTGGAAGCTTTCACTGATGCTGATTGGGCAAGATGTATTGATGATAGGAGATCCACCTCAGGTAATTGCTCTGGTCGCTAGGAACATTGTGTCATGGAGGAGTAAGAAAAGTCTATAGTTGCTAGATCCTCAGCTTAAGCAGAATACAGGGCAATGGCACATGGTGTGTCAGAATTACTGTGGCTACGATCCCTTCTAGAAGAATTAGGGGTTGACTACGAGAAGCCAATGATGCTCTACTGTGACAACCAAGCAGCTATCAACATTGTACATAATCCTGTTCAACATGACAAAACTAAGCACATTGAGATTGATAGACATTTTATAAGGGAAAGAGTTTCCTCAGGGGAAGTTTGTTTGCCATTCATCACATCAGACGAGCAATTGGCTGATATCTTGACCAAGGGAGTTCCAAGAGGGAAAATGACACACTATATAAGCAAGTTGGGCATGATTGACATCTATGCTCAGCTTGAGGGGGAGTGTAAAGAGGCTGGGCCGAATGGACCCTAGTATCTTCTCTTGTAATATCTTTTCTTTTATTGTTGACTAATGGGCCTCTCTTAATGGGCCTGTTATTTCTTTTTGTTTAATCTCTTTATGTTACTGCCTAGCTGGCTGCCCACTTAAGGTCATACTTGTCATTACTCTAACTTTAATTCTTAATAAAAAAAGGGTTAGAGGAGAAAGGAGAGATGATTCAATTTCTTCTTCTTCTTCCTTCTCTTTTCGCCATCTTCTTCTCTTGTATTGCTGCTCTTACTTCTCTTCTTCATTTTTCTTCTAATCTTCAAATTTACACCTAATATTTGAGGACTGATTTGCATCTACTGCAACTAAACCATGATGCTTAGTTGTGCATTTTGCTAAATGCAAATAGTTTGCATGCACTATCTGGCTCAATCAGCAAAGGCCTAAATATTTGTCTATTTGCAAAGTGCATATACAGCATTATCTGGCCCAATGTCACATCATATTCGCCTAAGATCATAACCATCCAATGGATTGCTGTACTTGAACAATGCAGCTAATTGCCAATTATTCAAATTGGGTAGGGTTGCTGAACTCAATCCCCATAAAATCATGAGCCACCCTTTAGGAGAAATTGGTAGATTTAACGAAGTAGATAGAGATATCTAGTGCATGAGTTAATAATTCTAATACAACCATTAGCATAGACACTGCCACAAGTAACAAGTTCCCCACTCTATCACATGGTTTGTTATGATTCCACCATAAAAGCTGGTGGACCAACAATTGGTAGGTGTTCTGTTTTTTATTTTCAATTACTTGATTGAAATGGATACCTCTCATCCTCAAATATTTGGGCCTATGGAATTTGAAATAAGGTGCATTAAGTGTTCATTAATTTAGTAACTAATATTCTATCCCCTTCTATGGTTCAGTATGTCACAATATATATATATATATATAGAGAGAGAGAGAGAGAGATTCATCCTTTTCATCCCTTTCTAAGGTACATTACTGTTGTTACTTGTGCACAGGGTGTTGAAGGGAGAGGCACAGAATTCTTTTTTATCAATAACTCAAAGATTTCATTAATTAAGGCAATAAGTAATAAGTACAGTACATGGAGGTACGGAACAAAGACTGTGAGAGATAAAACCTCTTCTCTCTCCCCAACCAATCCCAACTCCCTGACAATTGTGCCAAAGTAGAGTATCTCTCCCCACCCCATGTTTAGCTAAGGTATCAGCTACAGAATTAGCATCTCCTTTAAGTCTTAACCCATCCAAATCTTACTTCCATGTCTCTGGTTAGTCACCTAATTCTTTTCCTTTCATTGTTGAAGAGCCACATTCTCTTCTTGTAACCAGCTTTTTGAGTCTCCCTCCACAAATAATTTATTAATGCCCATCATCCTTGCCTTTATTATGCCTTATACCACAGCCAGCACCTCTGCTCTCAATGAATCTCCCTCCCCAACTGGCCCGGAATACAAAGCAATGATTTTAGCCTCCTCATCTCTAAATACACCTCCTATACCTGAACATCCTAGGTTTTCCAAGCTACTACCATCAAAATTAAGCTTAACAAACTATCTATCCGGTTATAAGCAGAAGAGTCTGCCACTTCCTTCTAGTTCCTTAGTAGATCAGTTGCTTAAACACAAGAGAAACTTTCCAAAGACTTCAGCCAATGCACCATTCTTATCTTTATCATTTCAATGCCATCTCTGCTTCTTTCTTTTACTGAGAATATCCTTTTGTTTCTCTCCTCCCAAGCTGTCCAAAGAATAACAGCCCTTATACATCTCCACATTAACCTCCCTCTCTTCTTTGGCCAACCAAAGGTAGTTGTAGCAAACACGCTTTGCACATCCATCGGAGGTCCACACCACTAACCTCTTTTTTTTTTTTTTTTTTTTTGAGAGAAGGTAAAGTATGACTGTATTAATATAAGGTCCACACCACTAACCTCACCATCAACCTTGCATAACACACACCACTAAGGGGATAAACACCAACTTGGCCGCTTTCTTTGAAGCAAATCAAGGGTATAAATCTTTCCATGTGCAACTTCCCAACAAAAAGCAGCAAAAAGGATGCACAAGAGAAAGAACCAAAAAGAGGTACAATTCCAAATTCGGCTATCAAATCTAGACGGTTCAAGGAATACTCCCTCCAACAATTGTAAAAGGTTAAGCACACACTGGATTTCTGAATCTCTGGTACCCCTCTGGAAACCCTAGTCCCAACTGACCCCATTGTTTGAAGATGAAGATTAAACAAGGAATTTGGAAATTGGGTTATTGACTTATTTCTAAGGTTTGATAACGTAAAAAGAGAGAAATTGGTCCTTTAGAGGGGTGGCCTCCAACCAGATATTTTCCCAGAATTTGATGGTATTACCATTACAAAGATTATACCTAATGAAAGGAAGAAACAAAGGTAAAATTGCATTGATAACCTTCCAAGAAGAGGTTCTATTTGCCCTAAACAGTACACTGGCATCCCATCCATTGTCCAAGAGCCCATGAATGCTAACTATTGCCTTGGTCCACAGCTTATCCCTATCTTGGGGCAATCTCCCAAGCCACTTCCCTAACAATGCTATGTTCCTTCTCTATACATTCCCTAAACCCAATCCCCCTGCTTTTTTATCCTTACACACTACCTCCCAACTTATCCTACGATCTCTCTTTTCCTCCCCTGTCTCCCTCAGGAAATCTCTATCTTCTTACAAACAGTTGCTAGAATCTTAAAGACTAACACGTAATAAACAGGTAAGTTAGCCAATGTTGATCTGATCAAGGTAATCCAACCACCAAGAGAGAAATATCCTTTCTTCCAGGTAGCTAGCTTCCTAGAAAATTTCTCTATTACTGGGTTCCAAAAACCTACTTCCTTTGGGTTTGCTCCTAGTGGTAAACCGAGAGGTTAAAGGCTAAGACACAACACTGCAATCTAAAATATCTGCAAACTTTGTCAAATCCCCCTTGCTCCATTTTGATTACAAAAGACTAGGGTTTTCCTCATGCCAATATGTCACATCTTGTCGTAGACTACCTTGTCTCTCCCGGCAACCTTCCAAAACCCGACCATGGTGGCCCTGTTAGTCTTGGTCCCCATTGGATATTTCTTATCCTTATGGCTGAAGAAATACCACTCGTTCTCCTTCAACTAAACAGTTTTTTCAAAATTTATTTTTAAATTTGACATTCTTTCAAAAAGTTGCACCGAAAGCTATAGATTATTAATCCAATCCAAATCACCTCCTTCACAAAACAATATTGTATCATCTACAAATTGTAAATGGATAATAGGAACCCTTCTCTCCCCACTCTCCACCCTGGTACTAACCCTCTCAAATCTACCCTCAAAATAATTCTACTCAAAACATCTACTATAAGTGTGAAAAAAAAAAAGTGGAAAAAGGGGATCTCCTTGTCTAATTCCTCGTTTGGCTGGAAAGAAATCAACCATTGTACCATTAACTAAGACTAAATATGACAAGTATTCAGACACCCCCATATCTATTTGCACCATCTCTCTCCAAACCCACAATGTCGCAAGGCCACAATTACAAAAGTCCAATCAACCAAATCGTAGGTTTTTTCCAAGTCTAATTTGCATATTATATTTGATTCACTTAAAATCCTCAATACATTCTTTAGCAATTAGCCAATTAGGATCTGATTCGCGATTTGCCAACTTCACAAAAGCCCCTTGATTGGAAGTCACCAAAGAGGGGAGCTAATAGGTTTGAAGTCTTTGGGATAGTCAGCTCCACTCTTTTTAGGGATCAGGGCAATGAAGGTGGAGCTCAATCCTGGATTAATTACACTCCTTTCAAAGAGTTTACTAAAGACTGCCAACAAGTCATCTTTCAAGACATCCCAAAAGTCTTGGTAAAAAGCCATGGTAACCATCTCGCCCTAGAGATTTGGCTTTATCCATGGTAAACACTACCTTCCTAACCTCCTCCTCCTCAAAAGGTCTTTCCAACCAAACCCTCTGGTCTCTCATTAAACTAGGCCAATACAAACCATCAGTCCACAGAATTCCAATCACAAAGGCCTGTGTAATCTTTCCCAGTTGAGTAATGACTTCACCTCCTATCTCCAACTTGGAAATAAAATTCTTCCCTTCTTCTAACATTGGCCATAATATGAAAAAATCTTGTGTTCCTATCACCCTCTTGAATCCATTTTACCTTTGAGTTTTGCCTCAAACTAATCTCCTCCTTAAATCTCCTAGAAGCTTTATTGGTCTCATGTAGGAAGCATACATCTTAGTTGTTTCTAGGTGGAGCTACTCGGTTGGTCTAACGAAGTATCTATGCACATTATAATCCAAATGGAAAACCTAGGTGAGGAAATCAGTAGCCTTCTCATGAATGGGGAAGAAGTTAAGTAAAAAATTTAAAAAGATGGAAATTTTGTAGTATAAGTGATCACATTTAATAACTTCTATACTAAAAGAGGGTTATCCTTGTTATTTAAGAAAATAATCAATAAATTGATTGTTCTTAAATCAGTATTGCCAATGTGACAAAGGAAAACAAGGGTACTTTGTCATGTTTTGATTTGAAATTCAAAATGGACAATGGTCATGATCATTTTGAAACTTTGAGGCAGCATAATGGAACATTGAAACCAGGCATCCCTTGGTAATGTTCCCTTCTTTTAAATAATACTGCCAAATATCTAGAAACAATGGATATCTACAGACTGAATACAACTTATCAACATGGTCATGATCATTTTGAAACTTTGAGGTAGCGCAATGAACTTTGAAATCAGGTATCCCTGGGTAATTTTTTCTTCTTTTAAATAATACTTCCACATATCTGGAAACAATATCTATAGACTCGATACAACTTATCAACATGGTTGTCAAGGTGCCTAGGCAATTCTAGGCAACAATGGAGTGCCTAGTCACCTAGTAGCCCAGTAATAGAAGGAAAAATTGAAGGTGAAGCAATAAAGAAGGAAAAAAAAAAAAAGAAACTTGTTCTATTTAACATAAGAGTATTAAAAAACCCACTTTGACCTCTTCTTAAAAACCTTGGATCTTTTATGTTTTAATGGTAAAACCCTTAAATTATAAGTAATATTCATAATATATCATAGGATGTATTAACACACACAGTCATAAGATGTAGCCATAGCAATAATATTACAATAAGGCACTCATCTCGTAATTTTTTTTTCTTGCCTAGGTGGGTGCCTAGTCATCTAGATGATTGACTTTTTCATATAATCCATGGCATTCAGGTGAGGCGCCCAGCCAAGAACTAGGTGCCCTCTTGACAATCATGCTTACAAGATCACAAGTGAAATTGGTCAGAAAAACAACACTGGTAATTTGGATAATTCAATGTTTTGAAAACCAGACTGGCCATTGAACTACTAAGGCCCCAAGATTTTGTTTCCAATGGTGATTCAACTTGTTAACTATGAAATCATAAACAAATCAAAAAAAGAATCAACAAATAAGATACATAGGAAAACATAGGGAACTAGGTAAAAAAGGTTCAACTCATAGTTCAACCACAGTTTTTTATAGCCTAATCATTTCATATTCAAGAAGTGGAAAGCCCACTAGTATTGGTTCAATCATCCAGTTTGGTGTGTTTCAAAACATTGGGAGAACTAACCCTCAGGGTGATATATAATGGCAAGTAGAACAAGGAAAAGCTCCACTCCAACTGGTACAGGAAAGTGGAAATTAATGGGAAGGAATGGTCTATGCATGTCCTTTTGTTGCCAAGAACTTCCAAAAGTTATTTAAAGATTGCAGGCTTTTATGGTTTACTACGATAAAAATTTGGCGGTTATGCTGCTTCTCTATAATTCTTAAATTTAATTCCATAAGTTTACTAATATAATGAATGAAAATTGGTAAAATGAGACCCAGTGAGGGCCAGTGATTCCCATGACAAGGAAAAATCATCCATACTCCCAAGAAGTGATCTAAATTGCAAATATCTTCTTTTTCTCTTTTTTCTAATTCTAGCCCTTCACCAAAACTACTATCATTTGGATATATAGCATCAAGTTATAATAGAGAGGTCCACGAAGTGTTGGTTTTATAAGGCTTTCAACAACAATCTTTGGCTAGGCAATTCATGGCAACTCATGCAGGGTATGAGACAGGTTGTGCATGAAGGATTATTTATGCCAATAAAACTGGAAATAGGTACAACAGAAAAGAAACATATAACTTAGAAGAATTGAAATCAACAATCTACCTCCAAAATAATCCCAACCCACCTGAAATAATAAATAAAGGAGTGACTCTACTAGTTGAGCTATTAGTAATAAAGGCTAAACAACCCAAGAAACTTCCAAGTGTCAATCTAGTTTGCATCCCAAAAGGGTACCATATGTTCCTTTTCCCATACTCATTTCATTTGGCAATGTCTAGATTCAACACCCTTGCTGCTTCAACAAGATAAGACCTTGGGTCATGATTAAAATAAAAAGTAAAACATCAAAAGCAACAACACTATCTGATGGATAGTGTACTGATGGAGTGACTACATGCCCAATCCAAAGGGTCCCCTATCTGATGGATGGTCTGTATTGTCTTCTAAGTAGCAAGGTAGTGACACTCCCTACTTTGCCCCAATTAGCAAACGTTTTTTTCCTAATAACAACAAAAGTAACAACACTAACAATATTAATAAATTCTCAAAATTAGGGAAAATGGAGAAGCGTGAATATATTCATAAGAAAGTATTTGTATTTTAGATATCTATTATATACCAATGCAATAAAGATTACCTGGATGCATAACAGGGGAGTCTGTACATGCTTTATTGAATCTGAACTGCTTGAATTACAGTAATAGTCATCAGCTGACATGAAACCAAATGAAACTGCAAAACATGCAAAAGGTAACCTAGATGAGATGCCATTTAGCAAGATAAAATTTACTTAGAAACAGATATGCTAACCTCGTGTTAACCCCTCATCAAACTCCTTGACAGATTTAGCATTAGCAGCCAATTGGATATTATATTCACTGCCCATATCTTCGAAAAGGAGAGAATGCCTAAGACACAGAAATAAAAAGCATTCTTCAGATAATATTTAAAAGAGAGCCCATCAATTATATGTTGAAACAAGTTACAACAATATCAAATCCTCACTGATTTACTTCTCAAATATTTTGCGGAGAGATCTTGCTAGTGCTTTGTCATAAACAATGTTGAAGCCCTTGCGAAAATCCTCATCAGCAATGACCAAATTGAAAGGATTACACAAGGACACTGCTCCAGATAAAGCACAAGTATGGAATTCCTGAAAGGAAAAAAAATGAAAATTAAAAAAAAAAAAAGAAAAAAAACAATAGCCAAGAAGTGTTGCTCCATAAAACTTAGCTGCTTAGAACTGAACAGAAATTTTAAAGGGAATTCCATTTTATTAAACTTAGGTTCAAGCTATTGACACATCTCCGGGGAAGTCCTTGACTCCTTGGTTTTAGAAACAAGTTATGAAATACATGATAATATCCTGTCAAAAATTTTTGGTTTCTGTTTCCCAAAAGAATTTCAGTAACTTGTTATGTTAACAATACCATAGAATTGAGAGTAACTACTTGCATAATTTCAGCAGGACAGAAAATTTTGCAAACAAAATTATTTAGACCTATGAAATTCCATGTAAATTTATGTCATTTGATGATATTACACCAATAATGCATGTAGTGCCAATAAGATTAGACTCTAGTTACACACCAATGTAAAAAATAGCATAAGCCTTTTCATAACTTTCAATGCAATTCATGTAAAAACCATAACGGGGGGGAAGGAACAAGGTTTCATATTAAACTGCCAGGAAGTCTATATTAAGCTAAGAGGACATATATTCCTCTGAGGGCCACCAACAAAATTTACTTTAAATGAACTCCAAGTGCCCATCCAAATATCCAAATAGTAGCAACCCTAAGCCTAGGGAGGATGCAAGTAAACCAACATCTTCTGATAGATGTGCTGCATTAATGCAAGATCTTACCTGTCCCAAATATCGAACAAGGATATTTGCTCCAAGAGACCAACCAGCTGCATATAAATTGGCTTTCCTGTAACGAGTTCCTACATGTTTAACCACTTCACGCAGATCTTCTGTGAATGATGCTGAATAAAACTGCATACCAGTTAAGTAATCATAAGCTGTAAGCAGAAACACTTGATACACAAAGCATTGTTACTATGGGGTATAATGAATAATTTTTCAAGAGTTATTTTTGGAGGGTTAACCGAAATGGAACCTGAGACTGCATTAATGCAGTGCACAAAGTCAACCAGTGGAGCTCCAGGCTCAAGTCCGGACATGTTTGGTTTTGAAATTTTCTTTTTTTTTCGCACTAAATTTCAACTTGAGCAATTTTGATAAGAGGGATTGAATTCTCCTACAGTCCTATAAAACAAAGACTGACCGGTGTATAAGGATTGAATTGAACTCTCAATAAATGTAAATAAGCTCGGAAGTCAGAACTATTATTAAAATTAAAATAATTACAATTAATAAAAAAAATAGACTTATGATTTTTCATTTTTGATCAGCAAAAGAGAGACTTCTAATTATCAAACTGAAAGTAATTAGGGCATCTACATTCAATTGAGCGCTAATGAAACATAATACAAATTTGAAGTACCCATAACATTAGAAAAAAAAAAAGAATAAAGAATAAAAGAATAAAAGAAGAACAATTACATCTGCAAACACCACAATTTCCACTTCCTAATACCTGACGTGTGGTGACTGGGCTATCTCCACAACCACGGCTATTAAACACCACAACACGCCACCCTTTATTCCTCGCTCGAACGAGCATGTGCCGAACGTAAGTATCACCGCTCCCTCCCGTTAGACCTGGCTGCAACAACCAATGCCAAATAGTCCATAACTCTGAAGAGTACACATTAAAGTGCCAAGAAGCAGTTAGATCAGGAACTCGAGGGGAACAAATAAGTAAAGGGCATAACGAATTGCGATGGTGTACTAATGAATACAAACCAGTAAAATGAGAACAGGAGATTCGGCTGGAAGCTGACAGTCATCGCCTGATACCCAATCGAGGGCGACAGTACCATTGTCTTTCATTCTTAGACACTCCCGACGGAACCTGACGTCAGGGAGGGAACGGAAGAACGCAGCAAAGATTGTCTCGACGTGCCGATTCCATCCAATCAACGGGAAAGGATGGTACGGGTGCTGCAAAGATTCGAAGACGGGGAGAAGGGAGTCGCGAGCCCCTCCGATTATCTCGAGCGACGAATCGCTGCTGTGTTGGCCACCTGGCATGGTTTTGGTGCTGCTGACGTAGACGGTGAAGGAAAGTCCAATCCGCCTAGGTGCTTTCGCTGTAGTAAGATGCGAAATGAATGGGAATTCGACGCGCCGGAGGTGGTGGTGAAAGCCCGTCGTGAGATGGGCAGAGCCGGATAGGGCCATCGCCATTGGTTGGTTTCTGTTGCCTGTTGGTTTTAAAATGGATTTGGGTTGAGTTAGAAGTAGGGTCAACTCAAGGCCAAGGGTGACTGTAGGAAAGAGAAGGGATATTCTGTAACGACTGCAGCCTGGTAGAAAGTAGAAACAAATCCGAACTCCAAGCCTTACCCGGTTACCCCAGGCTAGCAGTAGCAGGCTCCGACACCGGTCTCGTCTCGTCTCGGACGGGTTCCCGGTTCCGGTAACCAAGCCCCAAGATGCCACCTGCCTAAGCCCAACTACAAACTACCTCCTTCCACTATTTATACTGTGTTTTGGTTTATTGTTCTACTCTACCTGAGTAGGCCCACGCCCAGCCGTCAGTAGAACGGTAGAGCACCACCATTTAAACGTGGATAATGTGGATCTTGGGAATTCAGAATTATTTAATAATCTCTTTTATTATTTTATTATATTTTAGTATTGATGTAGGGAGATTTGGCCCAAATAGGGGGACACGTGGATAGATCTAATTGATAGGATGACAGCTCACTCTGATACATCAAGTTTGCAAACTGACCGAGCTCGGATAACCGAACCACCTCGGAGTAAGTCCACCTCGGGACAAGTTCACCTCGGGAAACGATCGCATCAGGACCACCTCGGTTCCAAGACACTTTGACATTCGAACCAGGTCAGATCCAAAGGGCACTACCTCTGCATGACAACCCCGAAGATCTCGCCACTAGATTCCATGCTTTACGGGATCACGTCTCGTAATCGCTAGCCTTATCTCCCCCGACCGGTTTGGGCGGAAGCGATAAGCCTTATCGACTAGTAGCGTTATCTCCTGTTAATGCGGAAACGGGCTCATCGTAGCAAGGATCCCGGAACCACTCCGAAAAACCCACGAGGACTCCAATATATAAAGGCCCCAACCCTCCAGGGGCAAAGGTACGCGTAATCTCTGCTCACTAGCTTTCTTGCTTTCTAAGCTACCATCAGCTCGCAAATTACTGACTTAAGCATCGGAGCGACCTTGCTGGGTAAGCACCCCTGGGTTCTCTGATTCTCTCTGTGCAGATTAGCCAACTCCGTCGTCTACTGGAAGCCAAGTCATCTCCAACTAGGAGCAGCCGGATTGCATTGCATCATTTTAAATGATGAGGGCGGATTTGGCCCTCCAATAATATCGTGACACCTAGCACTTACAGATAGCCTAGCACTTACAGGCAGCTCACCATCATGTAGCCCGGCACTTTACATGCAGCTCGCCACCATGCAGCACTTACAGGCAGCTCGCTTCCTAGAGAAACTGACCACCGCATGACAACCCCGAGGAGCTCACCACCGTACCCCGCATTTCACGGGATTATGACTTGTAACGGCTGTATTAGCTCACCCACTCCCCGATTCAGGCAGGAATGGACAACCTCACCAATTAGTGGCATTACCCCCACCTAACACGAAAATAGGTCCCATCACAGCGGGAATCCAGGAACTGCTTCACCAAACCCGCGAGGACTCCAGTATATAATGACCTCACCCCCCAAGGGCGAAGGGAGGAAAAATGATGATGAAGAAAATGAGAAAATGAGGAGAGAAGAGGAAAAAGAAAAGGGTGCTCTCTAGCTCTCTAGCTCTCATTCTCTAATATTATTTTCAGCTCACTATTGTGTGCTAACTTAGCCATCGGAGTGTCTCCGCCAGGTAAACACCCCTGGGTCCTTTGACCCAGTTCTTGCAAGCAACCAGTTCCCGCCGTTTACAAAGATGTAGATCATTTCCAACTCGGGAGCAGTCGGGTTGCACTATGCCAGGGAACTCCGCTTCAGCCCCTGAGTCATCGGCCACCTGGGAGCAAACGGGATGGTGAGGTAATTAGCCAAAAAATGATACTTGACCAGAAACGATTACAATCATTTTCTGTTTTTTTTGGTTTGTCGATAAGGGCAACTTTTTGCCCTTAATATCAGTAAAAATAACAATTTTTATATAATAACTAAAATAGAATAACTTTTTTTAAAAAATATCAAATAAGGGTATTTCACACTTTTGCTCGTCTTCCTCCGCTAACAAAGAAACAATTCCCTGTGCAAAGAAGAATTTTAATGATCTAATTCGTAGTGCTCTACTTGGGTATCTTCTACAGGGATAAGGGGAGGGATGACGAATTCCCACTGTTGCTCGTCTACTTCGATGACAATTTAACAAGGTGAATATCTTCTACAGGGATAAGGTGGAGGAGGTAATGAAGGAAGCGAACATGTTGAATAATAAACAGATGGACGCATTGATAGCATTTCGGATAAAGGTGGAAAATCCCACATTGTCCGATGGGTCAGCCGAGATGGCTCGTTTTGCTTCAGATGTTGCTAGTTCTGCATTGGCAGTGACCGCCTCTACTCCCTCTAGCGCCAGAGACAGCAGCTCCAGTAAGTCTCGACTCTCGATCTTCGCATAACAACTTATCTTTTCATCAATTGTGCCGTTTGTCAATTTGGCAAACATGTAATGGGTGGATTTTAGCTAAGTCCAACCAACTATTGATGTCCTCACTCAGGAAAAAAGAAAAAATGCGGGTACACATCAAGTATTGCAAACCATACAACAAGCTAAAAGACAAAGTTGGAAACATGGATCCCTCCTAATAAGAGTTGCATCAGCCGTTGTTTACAAGCATTAATTTTTCCTTGCGACCCCATTAAAACACGAAAACGTCAGCCTCTTCAACTTCAGTTCGCATGAATACCGAGGTAGAGGTAGAGGAAGAAGACGAGCAATAGTGCTATTACTCTTATTTGATATTTTTTAAAAAAGTTATCTTATTTTAGTCATTATATAAAAAGTATTATTTTTATTGATATTTGAGGCAAAAAATTGCCCCTATCCCATAGAAGCCCTTTTTTTTACTAGAATAAGGGAGACGTATAAAGCATTTATTATTCATTCTTCTTTCTGTAGTTTGAACCTCCCTCATCCTCTTCCTTCACTTTGTAGGGAAAAGATGTCTTTTGGGTCTGGTTTCATACTATCTTATAGTTTTGATTTTTTTTTCCATATATTATTGGGAATAGCTTCCAAAATCATTAATCATGTGGTTTAGATTTGCATTTGTCAAGTGGGTAGATTCCATAGGGGGGAATTTTCTATCCAAATATCATTCTAAAAACAAATAGATTTCTCATTTACCAAATTTTCATCCAATCATCTTTTTAGGATATAAGCATGCACGTGCGTTACATGTAATAATTCTAAATGATTATAATAATAGTAATAATGTATCAAATTTTTTATTTTTTATTATTAAACAGACGCAAATTGCAAAATCCAAATCTGATTGCATAAACACATCATCCAAATATATGATAATATGATCAAGTTGTGAAATTTCAAATATCATTGACAGGCTTACCTATTTGGCTAGATTCTTCTTTTGTAATGTTGTATCTTTTTAGTATATCTTTTTTTTATTCATTTATCAAAGAAATATAAGATTTAAATAGAAGAAATTGAATGAGGTGAAAAGTAGTAATTCAATTTACAATTTAAACCTCACAATTAAATAGGGACTAAATTTAAAAATGAGTATTTTAGTCAAAAGAAAGTTTCACCGTCTTATTCATATTTTTAATATTAGTGTAAATATAGAATTATAGATGTGTTCAACTTTTTCTATAATATTTTTGTATTTCTGTGTAAAAATAATTTTGATATGTCACGCTTACTTTTTGTTTAATATGATAATTATATAATATACATGTGCTTGAATTTTTTTTTGCAAAATTTATGTATTTTTTTCATTTCTAAATGTTTATATTTTATTAATTTTTATTATTTATTTATGACATTAAATGTTAACATCAATTTTCTATATTTATTTATATTTTAAAAATTTTATTACCTAAGTATAACTTCATAAGTTGATTAATTTGATTGGATGGTTTAATTGCTTAGCCACCACTTAGATAAAAAAATGGTTTTGTTTTGAGTCAGTTTTAAAATATATGGATTTATATTGTTAAAAATATTAACATAGATTTAATTAGTAGCACTCATTAGTAAAAAATAAATTAAATATAGGATTTAATAAGAGAATATGAAAGTTAATACCTTAAATATAAGACTTAATGAGAGGGGATTAAATGATGTGGATAGTAATAATTGACACTATATTTTCAACCCTTACAATTAGAAACAGACTTAATAGACAAATATGGCATTTTAGTAGCCATTAAGGTTGGCATTAAAGTTGTAATAAAATGATTTTTATACCCTTTTTTCAAACAAAGAAAGAGGGTAATTTATTCCAAAAAAAAAGACTTTCACTCTACATATGCACTTTTATATATAATTTAGATCTCTCGCCTCTAGAATGCTCCTCCATGCCCAAAAGCAGTTCTTCTTTGGGATAATTTTGCTAGAAATTATCATTTTTTATATATTTATTTTTTATTATCCTCACCCAAATGTTTTCTGATTGAGTAAGGATCTTCCACCCCAATTTGGCAAGATTTACCATATTAAGCCATTGAAGTTTCCTTAGGCCGCATCCTCCCTTGTTTTTGTGCTTATAGATCGTATCTCAGTTCACTAGATTGAATTTTTTTCTCATTTTTATTCCCAAGGAATTTTCTTTGCATTTTTTCGAAGTTATCCACCACAATTTTAGGGAGTTTGAAAACTCTCATTATGAATTGGGGCATCATTAATATAGATGTTTTCAACAGAGTGACTCTACCTGCTAGGGATAGAGAGTTCTTTTCCAAGTTTGTTTATGACATTCTCTTCAACCTTCTTAAAGGTTTCTTTTGTGTCTCTTCCCCAACTATTGGAGACCCAAAGTAATTTTCTTTTTTTTTCTTTTCTGTAGGAATTTTTGAGTATTCTTGAAAGTACTTTTTGCAACCTCATATGAATATTTTTTGAGAAAAATAAAGTTGACTTGTTAAAATTCAGCTTTTGGCTTGAAGCTCCAGCATATTTTTCTACAATATCTCCAATTCTTAGGACATTATCTATGCTAGCTTTACAAAAATTAAACAATCATCCGCAAACTACAGGAGTGGGATGGTGGGACCACCCCTAGCAACTTTAAAGCCCAAAATCTCCTTACCTTGCTGATTTTTCTTACAAATCATCCTAGATAGGACCTCAAAGCATATGTCAAAAATAATTGAAAGATCATGGAATCAAAGAGATATAGGATCCAAGGGTCAACAATTAAAAAGAAAAAGATAGAGCTATAAAAGAAATTAGGTTATGGAACAAAAATGTATTTGACAATATATTGGGAAGAAAAAAAAAGAGATTTTAAATGAAACTGAAGAATTACAAGAGAAGTTAGTGGATAATCCTACAAAGAGAGAATTCATAAATCATGAAGAAACCCTTCAAAAACAACTGAATAAAATTCTACATATGGAAGAGATATTTTGGGCACAAAAAACAAGAACATATTGGCTAAAATTAGGGGACAAGAACACAAAAATTTTCCATAAATCTCAAAAATAAAAAATAACACTGGGGACTGGATTAAGGATATAAATGAAATAAATGAATTATTTGTAGAAAAGTTTGAAGAAAGGTTTAAAAGTGAGGAAATAAATTATAGTGAGCAGGTATCGGAAGAAATTAATACTAAAATTTCAGATACTCATAAATGATTCATTAATTAAGGATATATGTCACAATTGAGGAAATATGGGATGCAGTCAAATCAATGGGGGATACTAAAGTTTCTAGCTCAAATGGGCTAAATGTCTTTTCTTTTTCAAAAAATACAAAGCAGTCATTGGGAATTCAGTAGAAGTGGTCAAAGCTTTCTTCCACTTTGGAAAAATGACACATGGCATAAACAAGACTTTTGTAACCCTAATCCCAAAAATTAACAATCCTGATACAACTGACAAATTCATACCAATAAATCTTTGCAATACAATATATAAGTTTATTGCAAAAATCTTTGTAAATAGGCTAAAGCCTATCCAAAGAAGAATAATAAGCCCATTCTAGAGTGCCTTTATGCCAAGAAGAATAGCTCATGAATCTTATTTTTTCCTTATTGCAACCCTCCTCTGAAACTCAATCTTAGGAGGAACTAAAGCATGGTCATCCTTCTCATCTCTGGTGAAACAAACACATAAACCTATTACTTCCTAAGTAAAGCACATTGTTGGTATTTCTTACTATTTCCCCATCCTAGAACTCAAATCACCACCATTGAACCGAAATAGGGTCATCTTTGCTCATAGAACAATAATAATCCCAGTTTAAGGAAATAAAAAGGAAACAAGAACATCTACAAAAGACGAGTTGCTTCGTCTTTTTTTCAGAGAGACAGAAAGAGAGTAGGATGGCTTTGAAGTAAAAAGTTGGATTAATGTATGAAGGATGAAAAGAAAAGGTCAATCGTGTTGTGGCTTCGGTTTAGAGACATGAAAGCTATTCTTTTTTTGGTGGATAAAAAGGAATGAAGGAGAAAGGGTAATTTTGTCTAGAAAAATCTTTGCCTTCTACGCTAACTAATTGGAACATTTTTTTCGAAACATCATTGATTTTGTCGGTAAACAACATTGTTATTTTTTTTTTTTGTAAAAGGCCCTTTATAAAATGTATTTTTTCATGCGTGGCAACATTTATATTATCGAATAATTCCACTATATTCAAATATCTATAAAAGTAGAAAAACAAATTTTCCATGAAGATGATCACATGATTCTCCTTCCTTAAAGAATAGTAAACACACATGAGGGGTCAAATACAAATGACCTTTTTCTCTTCCTCAATATTTTATCAAAAGTACTTATGCCTCCACGGGCCACTTCCCAAAGAAAGAAGCAAACTCTATGGGAAACCATGGAAACCCAAATTTTCTTAAAAAAAAAAAGAAAAGGAGTCATCAATCCCTAACAAACCTTAGGAAAAAAGATTTAACTATCAAAAGTCCATCGGAGTAAGTAGAGGTGTAAAGTGGGCCGTATCGAGGGCCGTTATGGGCTGTGCTGCCCTCCCAATGGAAATTTTGGGGGTTGGCCTGGCATGACCCATGGCCCAGGCCCAAGCGGGCCCATGCTGTACTACGGGCCTGGGACGAGCCAGGTTGTAGGCCATGTCGTGGGCTTGGGTCGTGCCGGGCTGGGCCACAAGGAGGGCCTTGGACCTGGGCCGAACTGAGCTACACTATTTTCTTTTATTTTTCTTTTTGTTTTTTTTTTTTGAAAATTTTGATTTCTTTTCTAAGTAAAATTATAAAACTAAAATATTTAACTTTCCTTTAAACTTTGGGAATTGGGAACTATTTAAAAAATTAAGAACTGAGAAATCTAAGCTATCTAACACATAAATGAAAAAAAAAAAATACTTAACCAAATTGAAATAAGAATGATGGAATAACAAATTGGAAGAAAAATATGAATTTTAGTTCATTTAAATTTGAATGGTACAAATTACAAATACAATGATTGGATCATTGCATACTTGGATGAATGAAATATGAAAATAGAATAAATTAATAAAATATAAAAAATACAATATGGTTATAATTGAAAATACAAAATTACATTGTTAAAAAATTTAAAAAAATTATCAAATAATCATTGTATCAAATTCATGAATCATCATTCATGACTTTCACCATCTACTTTGGGTGAAATATTCGGTGTAGTATCATGCCCTCCCTTGTCTTGTAATCTATCTTCTACATCTAGTCAATCCTTGAAGCAGATGTACATCTCTATGCTCTCATCGTTCATGCAGCTTCTTTTGTCATCCAGCACCCTGGTACCTGCACTAAAACAAGGCTCCAATGGAACTGTAGACACCAGTGGGGTTAGTAGATCACGTGCCATGGTAGCGAAAACCGGATAATTTTTCGAATGTTCACTCCACCAGGCTAAAATATCAAATCTATTTGATCCTTCACCTAAATTAGAAAAATTTGCTTGTAAATAAAAATTAAGTTCAGTAAATGAACTTGTTGTAGAACTAGCAGATTTCTGCCTTCTACTTATTAAATAAAAAAGTTTTTCTCTTGATGATGAACAAGTCATAAGAATATCTAAACCATCTTCTGATTCATACAAATTGTACATTTCAAATAATAAATTATTAATTTCTTCATTTGTATTTCCTATATCAATATTCATATTTTTACAATATGATTCAAGTAAAATATCTAAACCATCTTTCCTAATCCTAAGGTCTAATACTGTAGCTAAACAATAAAGGAGAGAAATGTTCTCCCAATATTTTTTAAATTTATTTTTCCATAATTTCAACAATACATTGAAATTGTGGATTATTTCTATATTTTGCAAAACAATCACTAATTACCATTAATTGATAAGGTAAATTACAACTAGTTGGATAATAAGTTCCAAATAATTCATTAGTTGCATCATAAAAATGTTTTAAAAAAGCTCTTATACAGATTGCCATTTCCCAGTCTTTCTCAAGTATCATATCATTAGGCATTTTTAAATTATAAAAATTAGAAAGAATTTGTTTATGAGATATACAACTTTCTAACATAGCATAGGTAGAATTCCACCTATGCTTTATGATGGTGCACGATCTAGATACTCCTAGTTGGAAGACGATCTGAACTCCAGTTGCGTAGTGAACTGGACCAATCTGCAAAATAGTAGATCAGAGAACCCGGGGTAACTAACCCGGCGAGGTCGCTCCGATGCTTAAGTCAGTACCATATTGTGGATGCGAGCTGAATACTTGAGTGCTTGAATGCTAGTGAGTAAAATAATCATGCGTACCTTTGCCTTGGGGCTTTATGTCCTTATATAATGGAATAGTCGTGGGACTTACGAAAGAGCTCTGGGATCTCCGAGCTGTGCGGATAAGATTTGTTCCATTTTTGAAGGAGAGCAATGTGTTGATAAGGTTTATCATCTACCTCCGATTCAGGCGGAGCTAGGATGAGTCTCATCGTGATCCGAGAAATTCGGGGTCCATTGGGGAAGCCTTTAGAGTTGATTACATGGCGTTTCGACTCTTTAGCTCAGAACTGGTACTTCAGTTCTTTAGTCCCAAACTTGATTGGGTGTCGAGGTGTCTCTACGCCGAGGTAGTTTTTGGGCCGAGGTGACTGAACATCCGAGCTCCGAATGTTGTGGGCCGAGTTTAATTGACTGAATTGTCACCCCTCGAGCAGATCGAGTCTACATGTCCCCTTCTTACTAGGTCGTGCCAAATCACCCTTCATCACTTTACATATAATATAAAATGTTTATATTTTAAACCATATTTTTGACATAAATATTTAAATTCTTGTTTTCTTGCCCCTGAACTTTTTATATATATAATACAATTTCTAATTTTTGAAATATGAGTAGAAATAATATTCAAGACATCTTGAAGACATAAATTTAAGATGTGACATGCACATCTAATATGAAATAATTTACCATTTAAGCATGGTCTTAATTGAAATTTTAAAATATTTATTGCACAATCATTATTGTTGACATTATTAAAACTAATAGAAAATAATTTATTTTCTATTCCATAAGCATGCAAAGTATTTTAAATACTTGCAACAATAGCTGGGCCACTATGTGGCTATTGATCAAGTCTAGTAAAACTTAAAATTCTTTTATTCAAAAGCCAATTTTCATCAATGAAATGGTCGGTAACACAAATATAACTAATATTAAATTTGGATTATCAAAACATTTGAAGTAATTGCAACTTTAGAATTAAGATTTGCTAACAAAGAAATTAAAATTTGTTTATATGAATAAAAATTTTTTAAAGTATCATTTCTTATAGTATTCCTATAAACTTTTTTATATTGTGGGTTTATAAAACTACGCAACCATTTTTCTAGCTTTGGATCTTTAGCTAATATAAATGGTTTTTCTGCATATACAATATACTTAGCAAGTTCTTGTCTCATTTTTTCTTGTGAATATTTAAAAGTACCAAAACTACTCCCCCTCCTAATCTGTGTTTAGGTTGTTTCTCTCCCTTCATCTTCTTCTTTCTCATGTGTGAGCAGATGTCTGCTCAAATGACCTGTACCACCCTTGCTACAATAACTAAAGTCCTTCCTACATTTTTAGCAAATGGCCCTTTTCCCCTTCCCCTCAATATCCTCTACTTTGAAAATTTTCCAAACCGGGCTACTCAACTTAGAGGCCCTCCTTTTTTCCTTAGTATCAATACCAGGGGTGAAAGTTCCACTTCCATCAACATCAATCGCATTAGTGCTAACACTATCATGATGCGATTGAATATCATCAATGGTGACCATATTGGGGAATCGGTTTTCAGAATAGCCGACCATTTTTTTTTTAATTCTAAAAAGATAAAAATTAATCTAATTCAACTTACCCAGATTGCGGGTTCAAAATCCCAACTTGATTTCAACAGTTGAAGCCTTTCAACGTCCAAGCCTCCCAAATTGAGATACTTAAGCTAGTTAAGTAAGCCTTCTTCTTGTGGAAAGTTGAAACTTCAATAAAGTTGAGACTTGAGAATTTGAGAATGCAGAATTAGACAATCAGTTAATCAGAATTATTCAGATTGCAGAGAATTGAGAATGTATGAGTATGAGAGAGAGAGAGAAGAGATTAAGAGAATTTTTGAATTAGTGTGATGAGAATGGTGGAGGATAGGTCTATTTATAGGAATTGAACATAAATCAATTGCTCAAAAATACCAAAAAAACTAGCTGTTATTTAGTTGTTGGGAGGGATATTTTGGTCATTGTAAAGTTATTTATAACTTTACCCAAAAAGCCCCCCTAAACTAGTTGTTATATAGTTGTTGGGGGCATTTATGTCATTTTTTCAACCCCCATAAGCAAAACACACAAATACCCCCTTGATATGGCTGTTTATAGCTATTGAGGGGGTATTTTTGTAACCCCCCCCAAAAAGCTGAAACTAGCCGTTGGGCCCCTTTGGGGGGGGGGGGGGGGCAACAGCTATATTCCGGGTGGGCCATGCCATGGGTTGGGCCATGCTAGCACGTAGGCTGCGAGCGACACGACACGAGCTGTCGTGTCGTGCTGTGCAAGCCCATGGGCCTCGAACCCTCAGCCCAGCACGGTACAGACCTTCGTGCCGGGTTAGTCCAAAATCGTGCCAGGCTGCAGGTGGCACAACCCGATTTACACCTCTAGGAGGAAGGCCACCAAGGACTCTTGTTAGGAAGCTCTAGAGCAATAAAAACAATAATGAGAAAGGAAATGAGGGAGGAGATGGATTGAGATTCAATGTTTGTTAGAGCTTTATGGAAATTGAAGTTGAAGGATAAGCCTTTTTCCCCTTTAGAGATGATAAAAAAGATAACAACATCCTTGTCACAGGAAAGACTAAAGAGGTCAAAAAAAAGAGAGGCAAAGGGGTTGTTGTCCTAGACAAACATCTGTCCAGAATTTTATACAATTAGCATTCTCTACTCTATATCTAAAAAGGTACAAAAATATCAAAATAAGTCCCTATACCTTTCCAAGGTGTTGTTGTCCAACCCAACCATTTCTATTCATGTTTTAAAGGAATAGACTCTCCTGTTTTAAAGGGAATATCCAAAACCATTTACCAGGAAAGCAATGTTTCTCTCCAAGATATGCCCTAAACCAATACCTCCTTCTAGCTTTGGTTTGCACACCTCCTTCCAATTTAATAAATGATTTCTCCAATCACCTCCACCATCCCAAAATAAGTTCATTTGCAATTTTTCTAATTGATTCTTCACTTTGACCAAAATCTTAAAGGCAGATAAAAAGTGGGAAGGTAGATTAGATAATGTAGCTTTAATGAGAGTGAGTCTACCTCGTTTAAAGAGACAATTTCTTTTCCACCCATCCAGTATTCTTTCACATCTTTTAAGAACATGATCCCAAAAGCTAGTGGATCTAGGATTTCCACCTAGAGGTAGCTCCATATACTTAATTGGCCAATTTTCCACTTTGTAGTCTAGAATGCTTCTAAACTCTTTTACCTTTGCCTGAGAAAGATTAATTCCCATGATGCTGCTTTTAACCATGTTACATTCAAGACCCGTAACTGCCTTGAAGCACTTTAGAATTCTTCTTAGATTTTTAAGAGATCTCGTATTATGTTGAGTCTTTGCCACCACTTCTCTAATTACTTCCTTAAACCCTCCCCCAAAAGGCTAGTTAGTTTATAGTCCTTGATCTCCAATGCTCCTTTTTTCAGAACCAACTTGATGAAAGTAGAGTTATTACCTTTGTTAACCTTTTGCCATCTTGTAGAAATCTTCAAACACTTCTAACAAATCATTTTGATATAACTTCCTTGATCTCTTCTTCACTAAAGCTTCTTTCCAGCCAACTTCTACTTAGATATAAGAGAGCCAACCCAGTTCATTCTCTCAAAGATGGACTCCAACTTCTATTTGTTGTGTGAAGATTTTTAAAGAAAGTAATTATCACATCTCTAATTTCTATCAAGTTATTGAATTGTCGCGTTTTAAAGTTCGGGGACCAAAGTGGCACTAGACTCAAAGTATAGGGTAGTAATCAGAAATTTTCCCTTTATAATATTTTATTAATTCTCTTTAATTGACATCTTTGACTCTGTGTAATCCTCTTGTGTTCAACTTTCAGCTTCCATGAACACTGAGAATCACTCAGTTCATGAGCACCAAGTTTTGGACCATTCAGTTATATTGGATTCTAATTAAGTTTAGGACATTTCGGTTATGCCTTGACATGGCGATGGTAGATCCAAACCCAAAGGAAGCCTGTGGGGAAGAGCCCGCAACTTGATTAGCCTCTCAGCACATGTACTTGTATTGAACTCCACGATCTAGCCTAGTCTTCATATCTTTGCAATCCTCGATGATGTTCCTCATACTCCATGGGGGCCCTATCCGACCATTTAGGCACATTTGAAATGGAATAAAAATCTCTTCTAAGACTAATCCAAAACCAGATGCAACTTTTCTTGAATCCCGAGGGATTTGGTTGCAGGGCCACATGCTGATTTATAATTAAAAACAACCAACCTTCTCTAGGGCTTTTTACATAAAAAATGGTGAAGTATAACCATTTAACAAAATCAGATGCATTAAAAAAAATAACCAAAAGAGTGAGCGGGAGAGGTTTTCCTTTTTTTTAGACTAAAATACTCCCAACTCCTACTCATTACCATTGTTCGTTGACTACCATCAAAAACAGGGAAAAGGGATGAACGGCTTGGATTTGCATTTCATAAGCTACCATTCAAAATGGAGAGAGAAGGACGAAGAACGGCTTGGGTTTGCATCTCATAAGCAATAAGTTGTGTTCTTTGGCGCAGAAGAAGAGAAAGAAATGAAGCTTAAAAATTAAAATGCACTTGAGCATCAGTAGGGGACGAACTAGCTTTGTTAGTTCTCTCTTTTCCCCTTAAATCTCAATCATTTTAAGACAAAAATTAAATAGAAGAAGATACATGTAAAAATGGAAGAAAAGAAACTAGAAAAATAGTAAAATAGCTTAGATTACAGTTACCTATTCGAAATATCTATGATTGTGGTTGTAGGGGAGGTTTCAGATGCTTTTGATTTTTGGGTTAGTGGTTTTCAAGTAGCAACAACTTTAGCGGAATACTAGTAGGAGATTGGGAGAAACGAAACGAGCTCAGACAAATCTCACTGGTTGGCAGAGGATGTAAACTCTGATGAACGCTACAATGAACTCTAATGCAATTTTGGTAGGGATGCAAATGGATCGGATCGGATTAGAATCAGGGTATATTTGAATTTGATCCGACACTATTCATGTCGGATCCGATTCGACTCAAAGATTCAGTCAGATCTGATAGGATTTGACTTGAATTCAAATCTTATCGGATCTTTGGATCTGATTTGATCCAACTTGTTTTCTTAAAAAATTAATAAATTATTAAAAGAAAAAATAAAATATACCAATTTAAATAAAGAAAAAACAAAAGTACATGTATTTTTTAATTATTTTCATCATGTATACACATTTTTATAAAAAATAAATAATATAATAAATTTATAAAAATACAATATAAATAAATAAATAACATATATGTATATTTATATTTATATTTATATTTATAAATATATAACACATCGGGTCGAATCTTCTCGGATTAGATAGGGGTGATCCAAATTCGACCAAATAGGATCGGATCTCATATCGGATCGGGTTATGATCTGATCCATTTGCACCCCTAAATTTTGGCCTGAAAATGATTGATAAGTAGGGGTTTTAGATGAGATTTTATCACAAGTTGTCTGCCTTCGAACAAAATGATGATCAGACGCTACTCAATTGGAGACGTGAAAACTAGGAGTAGGGAGGCCAAAGTAGAGAATCTTCTTTGTCATTTCATCGCTACAACGTGAGAAAGCGATGATAGTCATTTAGTCAGTTTTAGATATGGATTTCTATTATAGTGATTCTCCTTTACTTATTCTTCAGAGAGAGAGAGAGAGAGAGAGAGATTGAGAGAAAGGTCTGCAAGAAGACTGTCGTTGCCAAAAGTTGCAACGACAATGGTTAGTTAACCAAAGTGGCCATGAAAAACAGGGGAAGGGAGTAGGGAAGAAAGAGGGAATGAGAGAGAATGACTGAATGAGAGGAATCGATAAAAAAGAGGGAAGAGAGAGAGAGAGAGAGAGAGAGAGAGGGAGAGATGTGGAGGGGGTTGCCGTTGTCGAGAGGTAGAAGATGAATATTGTTTAGAGAGATATTGAATGGAGGGAGACGAAGAACAGTGGCATGAAGGAGGTGAAGTTAAGAAAGGACAAGTTGGTCCAAAAAAGTTAATTTTTGTCTTGTTCAATGTTTTTGCAATATTTTTGGAAACATATCTGATTTTGCCGATTCATCAAACTTTAAAACAAGGAAGTCTAGAAATTTTCTCCTTTTTTAAATTTTTTTAATCCATGTCATTTTTTGAAACTATCAATTAGAAACTCTACTTTTCCCAAAAAAATCTTCCTAAAATCTCTCTCTCTCTCTCCCACATGTTCTAATAACCTAAACAAGGGAAGTTGTCAAAAACTCACCATGAGTTTTCAGCATTTCTCTTAAACTCACCATGTCAGTAAGTTTTTATTTTCCAAAACTCACCTTCCATTAGTGCACCGTTAATATTTCTTAACAGAGGTGTCCATGTCAGCATAAATAACAATTTTTATGACCAAATCACCCTTAAATGGCGAGTTAGAGGAAAATGGTCTTTTTCATTTTTCAATTTTTTTTACATTTTTAGTATTTTGTTATAATTTATGCTTTTTTTTTACATTTTTCTATTTTCTACCATCTATAAAATTTCCTGTAATTTTGTTATTTATTTGCAATTTCTATGTTTTTCTATAATTTTGGTCTACAACTTTTATTTTTCTGATTTTGTTTTTCAATTTCTATAGTTTCTATAATTTCAAAATAATTTTTATTTTGTGTGCAATTTCTATAATTTTTTTATATTTTTTATATTTTTTGTAATTTCTATGTTTTTATGTATTTTATATTTGAAAATATTTTTTGAACTTTTTCTTTTTTTTTATGTTTAAATATTAAAATATATGTATATATTTTATATTTTTCTATGAAGGTTAAAATGGTAATATATTAACAGTCGTTAGTCTCTTTAATGTCAATAATGACATGTTGAGTTTTAGACATTTTAAAATGCTATGGTGAATTTAAGAGAAATGCTGAAAACTCATGGTGAATTTTTGACAATTTCCCTCTAAACAATCTAATATCCTAAAATTTCTCCTAAACAACCTCCCCCACTATCCCTAACTTTCTCCTAAGTTATCTTTAATTTAGTAGAGAGTTTCTCTCCTAAATTATATCTAATTCTTATTTATCTTCTCCCCCACTTTTTATCTACATCTATCTAAAGAAAGTTTGAATTAAAAAATTTAAGAATTATTTAAATATTCTAACAAAATTATATAATAACTTTAAAATATTTATTAAAAATATAAAAAATAATTATAATCAATTTAATAATATTCATATCATTAATAATTATATATTTTTACAAAAATCATCATGAAATTATGTACAAACAATATAAATTATGATTTTCTGGATTATTCAATCTAAATGTTATTCAAATAATAAAAATCTAACATTAAAAATGAAATATTATTTAAATATTTTAATAACTAAATATCTTAAATAACAAAGTATTAAAATTAATATTTTAATTTAAATAGTTACTAAATAACTTTCAATTATAATAAGTAGATTAAGATTTTAAATATTTAGTTAAATAACTAAATAGTTTAAATAACGAAATATTTAACATAACTAGATTTTAAATAGTTAAAATAACAAAATTATGTATTAATAGTACTATAATTTTATGGATTATTAAATTCAACAAGTAATTAATATTTTATAATTTAAATAATGATATTATTTCAATAAATAAATAATATTGTAAATAACTAATTTCATTTATACCAATTAATAATTCTAGAAAATAACTTTCAAAAAATTATTGTTTATTAATAATAATTTTAAAAACTTAATTTTCATATATTATATATTTATCTATACTAAAATTAATATTTATTGTATTTTAGTAATTATTTATTGTTTTTTGTGATAAATATATTTTCAATAATTATGTATAATCTAATTTTTTTTGTTATTTAATAGAAAATTTTCAATAATTATTGGAGTTTAAATTACTGTTATTTAGCTTTTAAAATTTAATTTATTGTGTGTTTTCACTATAAATTTTTAATAATTATTGGAGATTAAACTATTGTTCACAGGTTGGTTCAGTTCAGTTGTAGGTTGTTTGGCCAACCAAATTGACATAGTAAGGTTGGGGGGTTGGTCACTTAGGTTTTATCGGTTTGGTTGATCAGTTCAAATAGTTTAAACTTAAAAAATTAAATTTAAAAATCAAGTTTAAATTTTAAAAATTATAATGGAATTGTTAAAAAATAAATTTAAAAATTAAATTTATAATATAAACTATTTTAGCCTAAGAAATATTGAAATATTCCCACTTTCCTGTATTGAAAAAATATATTTAAAATATAAAATATTAATATATATCTATGGCCAGGTTGTTCGATTTTAATCAGTTTACAAATGGCTTAGTCGATCAACGATACCCATGAACTCATGACCCTACCCGATAATCTTGGATTTGGATGAGGTAAATGTCATATCAAATCAAATTTGAATGGCAAAGGTAGAATCCGATTAAAAATCGGATAGAACTTGGATTCACCCCCATGTGATCCGATAAAAATCCAAGTCCGATATATTTATAAATATAAATATATTTTATATTATATACTTTTATACATTAATGGAATAGATAAAATTTCTAAGGGGTAAATGAGGAATTATGTTCCTCAAACCCCTAGTCGGCCATCTCTAAAATCCTAAACCCTCACTCGACACTTCAATAGTCGACATTTTCTTCTCACTTCTCCTCTCTTGTCGTCACCTAACTCATCTTGCCATTTGCCAAGTTGTCGTTGTTCTCTCCTCTCTCAACTCTCACTCTCTACAACAACCAAGTCGTCGTCGCCATTCCTTTCTCACCTTGGCTTTCTTCTTGACCATAGAACTCTCATGTACTGTTTTCTTCTTGACCATTTATTCTGAATAAATTATAGATTATTTAAATTTTTTGAAATAAAAATTTAAAATTTACAGATTATAGAATTGTTTCAAAACTTATGAGTAAAAATTAATGATTATAAATTTTGTTTTAATGATATACCATTCAACAATTGTGACCATTCAACCGCTGAAATAGGTAGCTTTAATCGAAGTTGGATTAAAATCTGAAGTCCAAAAAATCCGATCGGATTCGAACTCAAATTCCCTGCACATAACCCAATCGGATTTTGGATCAAAATCGGATGCAACCAACAACATGTCGAATTGAACTCAGATTTAGATGAATCTGATCCGATGATAGGCCTACAAATGGCCAAAGCGAAATTGATCCGACCCAGTCAGGTTGGGAACTGTTGAACCAAAGCTGACTGGAAATACTAGAAATTTGGTTGGTCAATTTCATTAGTTTGATTCAGAATAGCAATGGGGCGGGTGGGGATGAAGAGCCTCTCCCCATCCCTGTCCCCACAAAAATCCCAATCCTATATATATATATATATATAGGATCAGAATGAAAATTTCCCTGTCGGGCAGGGAGTCCTCTCCCCGTCCCTGCATTGTCCTTGCTAACAAGGATGAAAATTTCCCCATCTTCATCCCCATGAGGGAAAATCATCCCCATCTCCACCCATTCGGGACAAGTTCCCATGAGAATAGGGGAATGGAAAAAATTGCCATCCCTAAATTTGATAAACAATCTTATCTAAAATTAATTATTGTTATTTTTGTATTATAAACAAATTATTAAAAATAATATATAAAATATAAATAATTATTAATTTTTATATAAAATAATTGTATAATCTTAAATGTTTTATATTGTTTATCGTTAACTTAACAAATCACGAATTCCCACTACTTTTTTTTTTTGTAAAACGTCCCCTTCTCAAAAATCAAATGCTTCGCTTTTTTTTTCTATTTCTTTTTTCTTTTGAACTAAAGCTGATTGGAAATACTAGAAATTTGGTTGGTCAATTTCATTAGTTTGATTCAGAATAGCAACGGGGTGGGCGGGGATGAAGAGCCTCTCCCCATCCCCGTCCCCATGAAAATCTAGGATCGGGATGGAAATTTCCCCGTGGGGCAGGGAGTCCTCTCCCCGTCCCTACACCGTCCTTGTTAACAGGGATGAAAATTTCTCCATCTTCATCCCCATGAGGGAAAACCATCCCCATCTCCACCCTATTCAGGACAAATTCCCATGAGAATAGGGGAAATGGAGAAAATTGCCATCCCTAAATTTGATAAACAGTCTTATATAAAATTAATTATTGTTATTTTTGTATTATAAAAAAATTATATATAAAATATAAATAATATAATTTTAAATGTTTTGTATTGTTTATCGTTAACAGATCACGAATCCCCGCTACTTTTTTTTTTCGCAAAAAGTCCCCTTGTCAAAAATCAAACGTTTCGCTTTCTTTTTTTCTATTTCTTTTTTCTTTTGATGGATTCCCCCGTGACTCGATCCCAAGCCTCCATTACGGACCTTACCAACCAATCATCTGGTTGGCATATTGCCAAATGCCTCGTTAATACTTAATAGAGGCTTCTCGACCGGCGACGTAAGGTATGAAAAAGACCAAAAGGATTTGCGGTCACTGATTGCTATTTAAGGGTGTGGAATACGAATGGGTTATTTGTCAATTTCCGTTTCTTCGCGTGCATCATCCGTTGGACTCACACCTGTGCATCGTTCTTCCTACATTCCGGTCGTCCAGTCGTTGGTTCTCGCCAAAAGGCTCAAAACCCCTATTTGCTGGCTAAGAACGAAAGCAGTTTCCTTATCAGCCAGAGATCCGATCAGATTCAGGTCTGCCATGGCAGGAACGGCGACGACCGAGAAAGGGAAAGGGGACTTGCAGGTGTTCGAAAGTGAGGAAGATTTGTCAGTTTCTCTAGCTAAATATACCGCTGATTTATCAGAAAAGTTCATCCGAGAAAGAGGGGCTTTTACTGTGGTTTTATCCGGAGGTTCCTTGATTCAATCTCTTAGGTGAATACGCATATACGTTTTCCGTCTGTTTGCTGCCTCTCGCTTGTTTAAGCCTGATTACTGCACTTTTTCTTTTCCTTTTCCTAATGTTGTAATTACATGAAATTGAAACATTAGGAAATTGCTGGAATCTCCTTATCTTGAGTCTGTCGATTGGACGAAGTGGCATGTTTCTTGGGTGGATGAGAGGGTCGTGCCCAAGAATCATGAAGACAGTAACTATAAGCTCGCCTATGACGGTTTTCTATCAAAGGTACATAAAAAAAGGAAAAAAGAGAATGCAAGAGTTTCTGCTTTGCACTGCATTAGAAATTACATTTTTTGTACTTCTATATCGCAGGTCCCCATTCCTCCTGGTAATATCTATGCTATCAATGATACACTCACTGCTGAGGGTGCTGCTGATGATTACGAGGCCTGTCTTAAGCAGTTAGTCAATAACAAGGTAGTTGATCTGTCAGCAGCTAGTGGCTTTCCTAAATTTGATCTCATGCTTTTGGGCATGGGTCCGGATGGTCATGTGGCGTCTCTATTCCCCGGGCATCCTCTCGTCAATGAGAATAAACGATGGGTAACCTTCATCAAGGACTCTCCAAAGCCACCTCCAGAGAGAATAACTTATACTTTTCCAGTAATCAACTCGTCTGCAAGCATCGCCCTTGTTGTATGTGGATCTGGTAAAGCTGATGCTGTGCATAGAGCGCTTGGGAATCAGGAAAATTCTGATTTGCTGCCTGTTCAAATTGTTTCACCTGAAGGGAAGCTAACCTGGTTCCTGGACAAGCCTGCAGCTTCTAAACTGTAGGAACATTCATGTTAATAGTAGTGCGGGTTTGGCAAGATATTCAATAAATTATCTCTCATATGCCATATCCATCTTGAACTGGATGGATTTGTTTAGAGATTATGTGGTAATAAGATGTTTTCTTTGTAACTTATGAATATTGCGGACTTAATTTAGCCATGAGTGCAGTGAAGAAGGTTTTGGTTTACTGGATTCATTATGTGCATAGGGTGTAGCTAAATGTTCCCAACTCCTATTTCCACTCCCTTTCTATTTAATTTGTCATCTATATGCAAAATTGTGGTAGGATACAAGTTCTCCCACTTTCTCTTGGTTCATTTTTAAATTGAACTTCCTTTGTAATTGTAAGTTTTCCAATCCAATGACCATTTTTGAGCTACTCCCTAAAGGGAGGGGAGAATGCTTGAAAGCCTTGAGGAGGTATTGGAAAAACAACAACATATACTCTGAAAGACAGAGGAGAGGGCTTTAGCTCATGAAAGATTGATTCTTGCCTTTTTCTGCACATACCGACTGGTGAAGCTCAAGTTGCATGAGGTGCATTTGTTGTAATATCAATAACCTCAGATAACCCAATTAAGAGTAATGGGATAGCAATTGTTTGAATGAAGATATAGCTTATTATCAGGTACTGAATTTGTTGATATTACCATCCAAGTAGTTAAATTTTGTTTACTGTTGATCAGGAGTTCTGTGTAGAATGAGCACCTCCATGCCACTATAGGATTTATCATAGGCATTTCATATAATTTACCTGACTCAATATGATTGGGACAAGGCTTAGTTGGATTGAGTTGATTTTCCATATAAATTTACTGGGAAGAGGTAAGAAAAGGAAAGGCCTTAGCAGATTCTCTCTGGTAAGTTTTCATTTGGGTTGATCTGATTGATAGTTAATGGTTTGTTGCTAATCTTGGAAGTTTAAGTGGATTGCTGTCCTCTTGCGCACTTTCATTTTTTTCTCCTTTTAAGTAATTCATTAATCCTTTTGGTTGTTATACCATTGTCCTCCTTTAAGTAACTTCATCTCTTTCATTTCAAAATCATCTTAATAAGAAAACTGAACATTGGTGTATTATGGCATCCCGTAAAATTTTCCATCAGATTTGGGGCCCAACCATAGTTTTCAAGGCGCCAAGGCGAGGCTAGGCGACGGGGGGGGCATCTTGTCGCCTAGGCGATGGATTTTTTTATGTTGAAAACATAGATCCTAGGGTAGTTCCATAGGTACCATAACCATATTTCCTTAATAATTATTCATAATTTTCATAAAAAAGTATAAAGTTCATATTAAAGTATAGAAAATCAACATATTCATGAAAAGAAATAGAAGAAGGAAAATAAATTTCAAAAAATATAGGGGATGAAAGAAGAAGAAGAAGATGATGATGATGATCTGGCTTTCTTCTCTCTGGGGATTGGGGCAGTTGCAAGATTAGTATAGCATTGGAGGAGGTTGATGATAGTTTTGATCTGTTTGATATAGGCTCTTTGTTATTTGATGGATCAGTAGAAATTCTAGAGGCCTTTCTTGAACAAGAATGGAAAGAGTGTAATGAACAAGTATGGCTATGGAATTATTGTAATGAATCTGATTTATTGTAATGAACAAGTATGGCTACGGAAGTAGATTTGGGAGTTTGGTTCTGGAAAGCAGAGACAAGTAATAATATGTCTTCTAGGACATTCCCTGCCCAAGAAAATCTTCGTGAGTGCCTCAATTATCAATGGAAAACTTTATTAAAATGAGTAGGAATACCCCTGAAAGATGAATTACTAGCTCTTCTTTAGGGTCTAAAGCTAATATTCTCATTGGATTGGTCTGGTTTGATTGTGGAAAATGACTGCCAAGTTGTGAGTCGTCTCTCCTTAACAGAAGATGGTCCTTGGACCCTTGGTCCTATCATTAAAGAAGCAATATCTCTATCAGCAAAGTTGAACTGTAATTTCAGTTCAGGTGGATTCCTAGGGTAGGAAGTTGTCTGGTGTTGAACTGTAATTTCAGTTTAGGTGTAACTTGCAAGGGAGGATTTATTTATTTGTTTTGGCCGGTGGGGGGGGGAGTACCTGGCCCTGAGTCAAACTTATGAGGGTGTGATGTTTTTGTATTTTGTAGTAGCAGCAGCATAGTAGTGCATAGTTAGATGTATGATAAGCAAATTTTCTAATTATAACCAAAACAGGAGGTCCTCTAGTTATTTGAAGAAGCTTATGTATTTAAAAAGTTAATGGGTGTTGAGCCTAAATTAAATAAAGGAAGCAAGTTTTACATGAAACATCAATTGTACAATGGGAAACTGCCAAGCTGGTGATAGCCTGTATCCCAAATCTTCCAAAGCAATTGACAATATAAGGTGAGTGTCAGTATCATTAATTCTTGAACAGTTACAGGGTATAGCTCATTGATGGCATCAATTTTCTTATCCATCTTCCATTAGGGATATATGAGCTTTGGATGTCCAGAATCTCTTTTCCCCTTGGTGTAGCTCATAGATTTGCCCTATATATATCAGACACATAGCTGCCCTTTCTTGCAGAAAGAAGTATCCAATACGTGGTTACCTCACACTCAAAAAAAAAAAAAAAAAAAAAAAAGAAAGAAAGAAAGAAAGAGAAAAGTTTAGTTATCTCTAGTTCCTAAAAACGTACTCACTTCAAATGGTGTCTGACCCATTGCAAATGATGACCAACCTTTTAATTCAATTTCCTAATTTGAATAAAAGACTCACTGTTAAGATTTTCAATTCGTCAAATAAAAGACTCACTGTTCCAACTTCCTTGCTTCGCTTACCTCCACTCTTGACAAGACCCCTCTTTAGCTAGTGTTATGCATCTTCATTCTTCTTAATACAAGACATCTTTCATAAAAAAAGAAAAAAAAAAGATGAGATCCTCCTTTCTCTCCTTCCTCCCCATCCCCTTTTTTTCAAGGAGGTTTATGCATCTCTCTTTATGAACCACGCCTCACATCTTTGGGCAATGAAATGCCTTGTGTCACACCTCTATGTTTTAAAAGATTACTTCAAAGGCCACTTGTAGAATTAGGAATGAAAGATGTTTAACATCATATTAGTATTTGAAATAATGCGACTGGAAAGAAATCAAAAAAATTGAAAGTTCAACATGGTTGAATATGTTTTATATGTTTATTTTTATGTATTTAAATTTAAGCTAATGGAATTTTTAAAATATTTAGTTTAAAATTAAATTTTAATTTTTAATATTTTCTTATTTTATTTTGTTTTTTTTTTTTTTGTAAATTCTGTGCCTTGCTTCAAAAAGGAGCATGCAATGGCCTTTGTGCACTTTTTAAACATTGGTCTTGGTATCAACAAAATTTTAAGAATTTTAACCTATCAAAAAAATTAAGGATTTTAAATGTGTCTTTACTTGGGAAGTTGATTTGGAGGTTTGGTGTTGAAAAAGAAGAAGGTGGAGGAAGATAATAGCAACGGTTTAAACCGGAGATTGGACATCAAATGATCCCCTCCCCCCATTTTGTGGTACCTCTGTTTGGAAAGGTACTAACAAAATGGATAGGATCTGGCCAAGTTCTTGGCATGATAATTGGTGCACAGAGAGGCTCTTTGAGCAGATGTTCATGCAGCTCTTTAACTGGTTTGGACTTCCAGTTTTAGAAGACACCGCCATGACTGGGAGCTTGGGGAGGGGGGAGGGGGGTGGATATGCTTCAGGTCTTGAATGGGCAGGTCATTAGTGAGTGGCAGCAGGACAGTGGTGTTGGAAATGGGACAGCAGTTGGTTGTTCTCTGTCAGATCCTTTTCTAGGAAATCTAGACCTTCATGGCAAAGCAACTTCTCCTATAAGCCTATTTGGAAAACAACAGATAGCCTGATGAAAAGAGGCCTCCAGATCCATGACCAAGCCTGTGTGATGTGTGGTCAAGATCCTGAACAGATGGACCATCTGTTTATCCATCTCCCTGTGGCTCTTGGAATTTGGTTGCATTTCATCAGAGATGTAAAATTCTGTTGGGTTACTCATCGGACTGTTAGTGATCTACTTGCAGGTTGGCATATTTTGGGGACACGGAAAGACGATTTTGGTTTTGGCACCAGATGTTGTTATGTGGATTTTATGGAGTGAGAGGAATAACAGAGTTTTCAAGAACAAATAAAAGTCTGAGGAGGATCTCTCCTTTATTGCCAGTTTGTAGGCTTGGTTCCTGGGCTGCTACTACTTAGGAACTCTCCCATTAGTCTGTCTAATGGTTGAATTTTTTCTTTGTCCCCTAGGGGAGGTATCTGCTTGTGTCTGCCTTGTGTTGTTGTAATCTGTTGTAATTGTTTGTTTTTAGCTTAATAAAATTACTTTTTTTAAGTGACCTTTCTTGATATTTTAGTTCAATAATTATCAATGAGGGGGTATTGAAGAAGATTTCGCCCATAGGATTAGAGCAGGATGCATGAAAAAGAATTGCATGATTGGCATGAATCAATCAGGTCCAAAGGGAAGTTTATATGATAGATAACAAATTCTCATTCTATCACTACAAGAAATTTCCTATTTACCGGCGGTCGCGTGCAATGCTAGCAAATCCCAGCAACATCAATCAACAAATTTGCCCGCTCATGTTTTGAGTAGGGGCCGACGGTCAAATTTTAAGAGACCATATAACGTAACCACATGATGAGTCCCGAGACTCCTGGCGGTTTATTATTTTGAAAAAAAAAGAAAATAATAACCAATCGACCAATGAAATAGGGGTCCCGCCAAAACAGCTATGTTGAGCCAAAGGAGGGATTTGTTAAACGTAATGACGAATATCTCTCGCTGAAAATCATCCTTTCCTTGAATCTCGATGCCATATCTTTGTTCCTCCATTTAACTTATCAGTTGAGAAGTGTGAGAAGCCATGCATAGAGTTTGATTTCAAGAGAACTGTGGATGTGAGAGTGGAGATTTCAAGAGAACTGTGGATCGGTTGCGAATATCTGCTCAATTCAGAGAGAATGATTTGAAGCCGCGAACTTGTGAATAAAGATTTGAATTTGAAACTAGAGGGTTTGAGTTGAAGCCAGAAGATTTGTTCCTGGTACTCCATTCCTGCTTGTGCGAATGATATTCATCTTCTTTCCTTTCTGATTTTATATTTTTTTATTATCAGATTTCTTTATTTATCTTCACCTCTCTTTCCCCTCATATGCAGGGATTTCATCCATCGGCCCCTGGTTGCTACCCCAATCTTTTGTGAAGCCCTAAATAGAAGAGACCTATTGGATTCTTGAAGCATAAACACAGCAGCAGGTCAAGCCAAATTCAAATGTAGGTATGTCAAACCATAAAGAAATCATTTGTGGAATAAAGAATACCTGCCTTCATGTTCAAATATTTGGAGATGGAGAATTTAGGTTTCCTAAAGAGTTTTTTACTTAACATTTTATTGAGGTTTCTTTACTAGTTATCCACTATTTTCTCAACTCAAGAGATTTCCCTTGCTATCATCATCTTGTAAGCAAAGCCCTATTTGGTGGGGAAACTATAGGTGAAAACACAATAAAAATTGTAAGCAGGGCAATAGAATTCTGTAGAGAGTCAGTCCAGATGAGGCAATCAGAGTAATAAGCACCTCACCCAAAAATAGAGCACACAACCTAACTCTCTCATCCTAACCCAATACAAGGTTTAAAAAATAGAAAAGCAAAAACCAATCAACCAACAAGACCATTGACCTACACAAAGAGACGGAATACCAAGGTATTCTTTAAGCATGTAGCAACATTCCCATGCTTGGAAACTCATCGATGGTATTATAATCATAGAAGTCTTCTTCATTGATACCCTTATTAGCAATGAAGTTGGCACATTTGTTGCCTTGTTTTAATGTTTAAGAAAAGGAAAGGCTCATGCCAACACTTGTTTTCTTTATTTTTTGAAAGATATATTGCTAGATGCCAAGGGTGTGGGATTTTCTCAAGGAATATATCAAACAAACATTGATTATCATTCTAAACCACTATTTCCAAAAATTTTGTGAGATAAGAAAATCTGAAGGCCATGAAAGCATTAAATTTAGTACAAATAGAGGTTCCCTCACTTAAAAATTATGGAAAGTAAGCCTCTTATAAAGTAAAATAGTCACATGATTTTTGCACATTAATGCTTTGGTTGCACCCTAACCACAAGTCTCTTAGAAAAGCCAATATCTTTAACAACATAAAACAAAAACTGAATAGGGGTCTGGTTTAGAAGGTGGGAAATGGTCAGCACCTAAATTTCTAGAAGGATAATTAGTGTGCAGAAAGGCCTTTGGCACAGTTGTTTCCTCAGCTATTTGGCTTGGCTGACAACCAAGATGCACTGGTGGTTGAGTGTTATGAAGTTTCAAACAATTCCATAATTTGGAGTCCCTCATCTAGAAGAAACTTTCAGGATTTGGAAATTAATCAGATATTAGCAAATCCAAGTGTTATCTCAGAATCGTATGTTACCAACATCAAGAAATTTACAAGGTAGCCTCTGATTTCTAAAGATTACAATTGACTGTTTTTAAAACGTGTTTGTTACCAATTTTGGACGGTGAAAGCATATTTCTATGTTTTGGGTAAATTTCTGAAATCCCTTCTGAAGTTTCTGCCCATTGCTGAAACCCACCTTGAAGTTGAATCCAGACATTTTCCTGCAAGATTTCATTAATTTATGATTTTCTTGCTATTGACAATTTGGCTCCAGGGCTTCAACAGCCATGTTGACATCTCTCTCCTTGACAGAGGAGACCTAGGTTCATTAACCTTAGAATTAATAGTAGGTCAGCTGTTTCTTAGTATAGTCCTCTATGGGTGTCATGGTGGTTTTCTGTGTAGTTTGGATCCCAGAGGGTGGTGATTGGTTTTTTGTTTAGTTGCGATCTTCACCCTTGTATTTAACTTTTTTCTTTTAATTTTAACAAATTTTGTATTTTTATTTCCAAAAAAGAAGCACATGGAAGATCAGGGGTTCAATTGTGACCAACCAAATTTTTATTTCCAAATTTTGTATTTTAACAAATTGTTTCTCCTCGTTGCCTTTATATGGAGGAAACTGTGGTTGCATCATGTGGCAATGATTCAAATTTATAGACTACATAGGTGAAAACACAAGAAAATTGAAAGTGGTAATAATTTTTCTCTACTTCACTACAAAAAACTAGATAAGAATTATTGAAATAATCTAATTAATTACATAGAAAAAGACAAAACAATAAAGGGTAAATACTAAGTAGATTGGCCAACATTTAGCTACTACCATCATCTAGGACATCTTAGTATGCCTCAGAGATCTTTAGCTTTGAGAGACAGCAATCCTGAGGTATATTTTCAATGGTTTAGAACCTAGAAATGAAGCAAACATGATGGTTGTGGAAACTGTCCTAGACTACTCAAAATATGAAAGACAAATTGATTATGAAGATTTCAAGAATGATGAAGACAAGCTTTATCTTCTGACAAAGTAATTCTTATGGTGGAAAGTGAGAAGACTTGTCTAATGTAACAATTCCCAATGCAAGGGACCAGTGGTCATGTTAAAAGTTCCATGATAGCATAGCAAGTGAGCCCCTGATATCCACCTTGTCATACTCCCAATCAGTAGTAAATTGAGATGAATAAGAGAATCACTGGTCAATAAAGTAATAACAATAATGACCAAATTTCGTTGCAAAAACTGCAATGAATGAACATGTGCTTAACCGATTAGTCATACTCTTCACACAACTAACAAGTTTCTCTGTCCACCACCATTCCTCTCTTCAACAGATTGTCCCTTGTTAAAATCTTATTCATATAAGCTGTCCAAACACACAAAGACACCTTTGAGGGCCCACACATGATCCACACAGCATGAGATGGAAAGCCATTATCCTCATGTGATATTAAATGGTTATAAAAGGACTTCACTGAAAATTGACCAGAATTCTCTCAGGTCCCCACCTTCCTATCTTCTCTACCCATGTCCATCTGGACATTGCACAAAAAATGCATTAGGCCCATCAGAGGTTCAACTTCCCAATCATTTAATTGCCTCCTGAACTGTGGTGTCCATGCCCTGATTCCATTGTTTTCTGATAAGTTCTCAACTACCTATACCTCTATCTTTGTTTCTAGATCATACAAGGATGGGAAGTCATATTTCGAAGGTCAGTTTCCACACCAACAGTCGTTAAAGCATTACTCTTTGCCCATTCCCTACTGCATACCTTACCCCTCTACTGAACTCTCTGTGGTTGTTTTTTTTGATCAATAACTCTCTGTGGTTGTTTTCAATCCCCTTCCATGTAGAACATCCAAAAGTGTGATTGGCTTTCCCTGGCTCTCATCCTGATATCCTCATACTGTATTTGGCTTGAATTACTTTCTTCCACAACTCCCCATTCTGCTTGTCGAATCTCCCAAACCACCATCCCATTAATGCTACATTCACTTTCTTCAACTTTCTCATGAACAAGCTTCCAGCTTTCTTTATCCAACATACCTCATCCTAAGACAGTTTTTCATGCACAAAAATGGAATTTCTAAATTGTAACAGTGTTGTCTAGACAATTGACATAAGGGGTATGCTTGTAGGTTTTTGTGGAGGTGAAAATACAGGGGAGGTTTTAGTATTTTTGTTATACAACATGAGTAGTTTTTAAATAATTTTCCTTATAGTAGTGACTTCACTAATCTATAAGGCCAATATTGGCTTGCAGATATCTGTACAGAATGTCCAACTTCAATTGATGCATGTTTTTTGTATGTTTTTTTTTTTCCTTTCTATTCATCTCCCTCTTCATTGAATGAATCTGGTTGGCTGGTAAGTTATATTGTTTCAAGTTGGGCAAAAGTATTTTTGAAACAATCTATATGGTTGTCAATGGGTTCGGTTAAATGGTAAACCAGCCTTAACCCTTTTGGATCTGGGGTTTACTCAGCCTCAATAAGGTGTCAGGTTGGCTCAGGTCAAGCTAACTTGATCTGCACCATGTTCGGAAGACCTGAAGCAAACCTTATCCATTGGCATCACCAATAGTGTAGGGATACAATGCATATTCTAATTGAGTTGATGCATACTACAATCTGAAGAATTATTATGACTATTCTGAAGTAGACATTCAAGATAATTTGTTGAAACATTTTGAGATATAACCTGTGGGCCTTTTATCTAAAATATCCTACAATCAACAATGTGGTAAAATAAAAACTGATTAATCTTCAAGAACTTAATTGTATGTTTGTTCAAGTGGTCAGTATGATAGTGAGTAATATTAATTCTACACCAAATGGAGTAATCAGTAAGCTTTTCTTATTTTTGAGACTTTGACTGGTTGGGTGGTAAGTTTTGCTCCATTTTAAAGTTCTGTTGTTTCTTTTCATTTTATTTCTTATCTTTGAGACTTTGACTGGGTGGTTCAAATATCAACCTGTTAATTATCTCTCTTGTTTTTTCTTCATTCTCATGTTTTAAACTCGGCAGTGGCTAGGCGTGGATCATAGTTTTCAAGGCATCTAGGCATTGGAATTTTAAAATGTTTGTTTTATTGAGTTTTTACTTTATATTTCTAAGTCATTTTATTGGTTTTGTGTGCTAACTAGCAATCATGTACACTAACTATTAACACTATAAATCATTAAAATGAGTATAAATTTCATATAAAAAGCTAAAAATATAAAATATTATCAATACAAAGGAGTCTAAACTAACTATCTATCTATCTATCTATCTATCTATCTATCTATCTATCTATCTATCTATCTATCTATATATATAAAATCAATTAATCAATGAATCAAGTTTCAGACATGTAATTCAACCATAAAAAAACATTTGAAGAAGAGAATCCAATTCAGCCATACAATCACTGAATCAAGTTTCAGCCATGTAGTTCATCCATATAAAAAAAAATTAGCCATATAATCATATATATTAATGATATAAAAAAATTTGAATGAGAAGAAGAAGAATTAAAGAAGAGATTAGAGAACAATTGAAGAAGAGAAGAGTAGGTTTGGAAGCTTAGGCTGTTAAAAACTGAGATGATTCAAGTGTGAATCATGACTGAAATACTGATTGAGTCGGGCGGAGCCCCTGTTTTTTTCAAAAAAAAAAAAAAAAAAAACAAAAAATAAAAAAATGGACTCATGGGGCGGACTGATGACTGAGAGAGTGAGAGTGACTGACTGAGAACAGTTGGACTCATGGGGTGGAAGAAGAAGAAGAAGCAGTGGAGAAAGGGAGGATGAGGAGTATAGGGGCGGAGCCCCTGTTTTTTTGAAAAAAAAGAAAAGGACTAGCGAGCGCCTGTTTTTTCGACTGAAATCTGAGAAGAAGAAGAAGAAGAAGAAGAACTGAAGTTATCAACTTACCTGCTCGAACTAAGGTGTGATGGAGCTGGGCTGCTCGAGCTTGCAGTGTTCGCCTGTTCGGTTCTCCTCCCTCTCCGGTCGAACCAAAACCCTTGTGATACAAGGGTTTAGAAAAGAAAATAGAGATACTAAGATGATACAATGTATAGTTCTCTTAATACTAAAATGATACAATGTAATAGGCTTATTTTAAAAGAATACAACAACCAATGAAATATCAAATTAATAAATTTAAAAAAAAATAATTTTTTTAGATGCATGTAGGCGCCCCCTTAAGTCTCTGGGTGGGGGCCTAGTGCGCAAAACATATGGCGTTTGGGCGAGGCGCTCTTTGGAAAGCGCCTAGTTGCCTAGGCGCCCACCTAGGCGTCGCCTTGATAACTCTGGCGTGGATAAAGAATCACAAAAGCTTGTGGTTAAAACAACAACAAATCAGGTGAAGTTACACAGTTCTGAAATCATAATGGTATTTTGTGTTTTCTGATGCATATCATGTTTTCTGGTAATGATTAGTATACAGATTAAGTTATTGAATTTTTAGTGCTTCAGAGGATATTGTTTCAGGATGGATGGATGACCTTTTTTTTCAGCATAACAGTACCCTGAAATTGAATCTTAGCTTGTTATCAAGCTTGGAGACCCAAGTATACTCATTGGGGGCCTTCTAAGTAAATGTCACAATCTAATCATCCCATTATGTAAAAGACCCAAGTATACCCAAGTATACTAATATTTCAATGGTTTTAGGCAATTTATTGATAAACGAAGAATAATAAATATATGTAACTCTCAAATTTATGTAAAAAAATATTTTACTCCTATAAGACTAATATTTCTGCTTTCTGTAAGGGATGACAATTGACAATGACCAAGTACATGGACCATAAACATGATGTACTGGGGAACATTTTGCTGCTATACTGACCAGCATGACTACCCAAAATTACTCTCTTTTGGTCCCTAACTATGCTAAACCTCATAATTAAAAAGGTCCCTATATCCTTCTAATGGGGATAAGAGAGAGAGAGAGAGAGAGAGAGAGAGAGAGAGAGAGAGTTAGTGGCATATTTGAGTAGGACCTTTTCCTATGAATTAGGGAATGAGAAGAGTTTGTGGGCAAAGGGGATGTGAGTTAAGGGCAAAAATGTTGTATATGTTACATAATCACATATTATCAACTGTTCAAGTTTAGACCCTTAGATATAAAAGCCTTGTTCATAGGGATGTTGGTCTACATTCAAGATAATTATGGCACCCAAATCCTTCCATTAACATAACTGATGGATGATACCCAAGTTAGACTCTACTATGGATATTTCTTAAGGAAGGAAGCTTTATTATTGCAAAAGAATAACCAGGTGGCAGGTGACCTGATCCTCAAAGGTACATCAAGAACCATCCAAAAAATTAAACCAAAAACAACAAAAAACTTAAGAAGTATAGCAGGGCGATAACCCTTGTTTTTCCTTGTTGACCTTCGAACCTGGACCGTCCCCTGTACGTTCTTAGATTTACGGTTCTTTTGATTGATCATCCAAAAATGAATCAAATTGGTGCCATGGTTGGTGATTCATTGGGTTGATATTGGGGACCATGAGAGGTATTCTCAAATGCAAGGTGCCAACCAGCTGATTGGTAATTAAGGTCTCCTGCTGGTCGTAGCAGAGACTTAGGATCAAATCCCACCTGCACCTGGGTTGGGGGGGGGGGTTATGGGTTAGGGGATGGGCTACACCCTGTTGTGTATTCCATTGAAAGATATCAAACAAAGAAATGTATTCTCAAACAAGTCTCAGAAGACTCTTGTTGAAAATACATTTCCTAACATCTCTATTATATATGTTGAACCTTACAAGCAGCTGGTCCTTATGCTCTAAAGGGTAGTTAGTACGTCTAACAAATGAGCTATATATAGGGGCTTTTAAGTCTTCTATATTTATATAAAAACCTATATCCTCAGCTCCTTTCAGATAGCAACTCTTTTTATTTGATTAGTTTTCCTTCTTCAATTGAGTTTTTGTCTCACTTCACCGACATGACAGATAAAACTTTTGTTCTCAATGAGTCTAGTTGAAAACTTGAAAGGTTCTTTTGATATAAATAGGGCCAGATAGTTTGAGGCCATGACTAGAGGGAAACATGCTTGTATCTGTCAAACATTGATGAATTTGGGTAACTATTGGGCTTGAATCACTTTTCCCCATGATATATATGAGACAGTTCACGTCAAATTTCTTGCGGTAGCTTCAAATATCCCACATTTCTAGGGAGAAAATTTGATTCAAGGTCAGACTGCCCAATATTTTTAGTCTGTGCACAAAGACAGCTTATCAGAAAGGTTTCCAATGTCCAATTCATAGTCTCATCATCACCATTATAGACAAAACTGAACAGCAAACTATCTATTCACATAGTCAATGTGATGTATGAAGTAGATAATGAGGGACTCTGTCAATGTTTTATCACTATCATGAAATGGAGAATAACTCACATCTGATTGTGGACTCCTTCAATGTTTGATCATTATCACGAGGTCATCAATTATCTGAATACATGTTTTTCCTTCCTGTTTGCATGGTTGGACTATTTATTTGCATGATAAGAATATCGTTTTCTTGAATTGGTAAAATCCTCCGTCATGTCTGTATCTCTTTCTTATATGGCCAAGAAATAGTCAATCAGTTTTATCTCATCCTGCCTTTTACTACAGAAGTTATGATGCCCAGATATGAAAGAGTGCTATCAATGCATCAGCTCTGGGCTGGTCATGGTAGATCAGTCCTGAACCAATTAGGAAATATAGAGATCCGGCCCCGACTCAGACCCTATAGAGTTTGTTACATACAGAACCAGAACCAACCCTATTATTAATCAGGCCTATTGGGTGCGGACGGACCAATCAGACCAATTGGAATATATAGAGGATTCAAGTTACATGGACAGAGGACCCAAACTACAAAGAAGTAAACCCCTCTACATGTAAGCATAGAAAGAAAGGAAATAAAAAAAAAGAGAAGATTCAATTTCAAACCAGAACTTTACTAAAGTTTGAATGATTCTAGAATGAGAACAATCTACTTGAAGCCCTTAAACATTTTGGTGGAGTTTCAGACTATTGATGCCCATAAAAGAGATCAATTATGTTTTGGGACAGGAGGAATTTAAGGTCTTAGGATGTGTCTAATGCTTTAGCTTCTTTTTTCCAGTCTTCTGAGACCTCTGCTTTACTAAGCAAGCACAAAGCCCCCCAGCCCCCAAAGAATCTTTATTTTTCATCTGCTGGATCTGATCTGGCTCATCTCAGTGAGGCCCAAAATTGGGGTTCTTCTGGCAGTATCCAAGTGAATGGGGATTGACCCACCAACTTAATACTATCCACAGAGGGATTGGATTGGTTCACTTTAATCCAGCCAAGATAACCAAAAAGAAAAAGACCCAGAAAGAATCTTGAACCATAACCCTAGCTTATATTCTGTCAGGAATCCATGTGCTGTATAATTAACAGTAGATGGCTTTACAATAATGTTAATTCTGTGTTATGTGTGCTGAGTAATGAATTAATAACTGCCATTAGATACACAGACAATGCTCCTGCAAGTTGCTATATATGGTGGATTATTTTTGTTTTGTATATTTATATATTGTCTGAATCAGGGGGCAACCTTGCCAACTGTGTACATGTTTTTGTAAAAACCCTAATCACTAAGAGCTCTTTTTTCCTTTAGATTTGAGAGCATTGAGGGGTCATATAATGAATAAGGAACAAATTATTATGATTGAGGTAGGGCATATTTGCTACCATGCATTGAGATATTATTAATAAAACACTTCATATTCAAAAACAAAACATAAGAATATTCCTGCCCATGCATGTTAAGTTGGTACCCCCAATCGATATGATGTTCTTAGCTTCCACAGTCCTGATTCTCTGGACCACTTACCCAATATCCAATGGAAAGACGACACATTTCAAAAATCAATACTGGAGTGCAGTACCAGTAGTGCCCAACAGTATTTATTCTGGTTGATGCAAATCCAGACACACCACAAATTCCAGCAACAAAATGACCCAATTGGTTGCACTCTCAGCCATGAATTCCTTTAAACGAGAGAACTCAACCCAAAGTAGAGTAGAGAACATACCCTTTTGCTTCAAATGTCTACCATTGTTCCAACCTACATGCATTGTTCAATGAACTTTTAAGATTTCCAATTTATGCTCAACAACTTCCAAAGATGATTCCATTGGTTGGTAAACCAATCCATTTACAGAGGAGCAATCAGGACATCAATTGCCCAATGTTAAAGCTGACTGAAAGCTTGAAACTACTTAAGTGCTTACTGCTTAGAGGTGTTAAATGGTAGTACATTATCTCAACTGTCCCTTAAGCTTAAGTCCTAGGGTTAGTTGGTCCATTGCTTTATTTACATGTCTGTTGTGCTCCATTTAGATACTGAAAGCCACAATTCTAGAACCAAAAGCTTGTACAATCAAGAACTGTATGATGATCATAGAATGCTTTACAAGTGAAAAGTAGTCACCACTTAATATATAGTTCATACCCAATTGATGACTCATCTGAGAAATCCAAAGTGGCAAGGCCATTGAGATAGCTCACATGTTCCACTTTCTGTGTCAAATCCAAAACCAGAATGATGGTTTTGGATAAGACGAATTCTCCTCTTTTCTGTGTTCCACTTTTAAGTGTTGCCTGTGGAAGAAGCTTCAGTTCTGTGTTGACATTCAATTGGATGAAGCTCATCATCTTCTCAACTTTTCATCTGGATGCAGCATTGCTTGTGAGAAATTTGTAGAGCACATACCCTGTAAGAACACCCTGTTTTCCTGTTACTTAATTATCTTTCTTTCCCTTTCTTTTTGAAGCAAATGTTATTTAAAATTGTCCTTGATCAAAACCACGTATACTTGCCCACAAATGGAGGGACCGAAATATACCCTGATGTCAGAAGGAACTCCTTAGATGAAGCCATAAATTTGTGCCTGGCAAATGGCTTGCAAGGGATCGTATCCCAAGTCAAGGCTATATTCAGAAACCCAGGAGCTATAAACAGGATAAAAATCTTACCCTCCTAACCTACGGTCCATTGAAGTAAGTTTCCTTTTCTTCAAACAGTGTTAAAGTAGGATTTCTTCTATTTGGTTGACAGGTTTCAATAGCCAGTTTTGGCCTATTGCTGGATATATAAATGCTTGAGGACTCACTGAGTTGTTTGTGCTAAACTCGGTCTATGTATATCTGTAGATTTCTTGACTGTAGAACAGATTTCTTGTGATTAGGTTCCATTTCAGGTGTATTGATGCTTATTCTTGTGTCTCAGTAATGTGACTGAAGCGGTATACATGCAATATCTAATGGGTATCGATGGGGTGATTGTGGATCTGGTTCAAGAGATTACGACTGCGGTTTCTGACTTCATCAAGCCTGCAGTAGAGGGGGAGGAGAGCTGTACTGAAGGGGATGGCCAGATTCAGGTGATGACAAGGCCCAAATTCTCTCAGCATGAACTGTCATTTCTACTGAAGCTTATACCTGAGTTGATACAACTTTAAGTCCCATTACCTCTATCCTCTTCCTCCATTTTCGATCTAGGTAACTCTAGCTGAAGCAAGCGGCTTATTGTAGAATGAACTGATTGTCAATCTTATGTCTAATTTTGTAGCTTAATCATGCAAAATTTCAGTCTTCTTAAGCATCTTCTCCCTAGGTTTCTTTCGTTGATTGACAATCTGGATGCATGGGATGCAGGTTGAGTTGATGGGAGGTCATCTTAATGTGACCAGCCGCGTGAACTCTGGTTCTACAATTACATTTGTTCTACCTTATAAAATTTCACCCAAAGAGGAGCATTCTGATGATCCTGATCAACTCTCGTACATGGATGAACATGAAGGTGTATTTGATGCCAATACTGATGATACAGATTCTGGCATCTTTTATTTTCAACCAGCCACCTTAGGTTCTCTCTTCTCACCTGCTGGATCTACAAGGACACAAAAAGCACCAACAAACAATATTGGATATGGTTTTCCCAATAAGCTCAATGGCTTGTCAGAGGAATCCTATGCATTCCCTTCTAATAACTGCACATCAAGAGAGACGGCTTCACTTGAGGATGCTTGTTCATGGCTGATGGTGGAGAGACATCATCCGAACCTGAAAGTTCATCAAAGCAGAATCTAGACTCTGATAATGAAAATTCCACTGGTAGAGGCAAACAATGCCAAGTTCATTCAAATGGACAAATTAAGGATTCTAAAATGGAGACCTATCACTTGGAAAGAACATGCACTGAAGTTGGTGAAGTGGCAAAGTCAAACAAGCCTGCAAATACATTTGAGAGGCTGGAGCATGAGAAATCAAAGATAAGCCTCCACAGCACGTCTAGTGGCAAAACAGAACTTCCCAATTCAACATTTAAGTCCAAAATTCTACTCGTAGAAGACAAGATTAATGTAATGGTGACATAGTCAATGATGAAGCAGTTGGGACACAACATAGATGTTGTGAATAATAGTTGAAGTTGTGTGTGCTATTCTTTTTTGGCCCCAAAATTTACTCCCGGTGGAGGGGTGGCCACTGCAAATTTATTGATATGCATAAAAACCTTGGAGGGGGGGACGTAAGGCCTTACCCCTCAAAACTATACAGTGGAAACCCGACTCATATAAACATTAAGGGTCCGAGAAACCTATAATCAACGAGATTGCAGAAAAGGAAGACTTAGACCATCTGTGACAACCAAATTCTAGACATGGAAAGGAAGAGTTTTTGTGTAGTCATAAACAGTTTTTTGAGAAGATAAGCAACCAAGCTTTGCAAAAGCATCTGCCGGTTGGTTAACTTTTCTATAAATATGTACACAAAAGAAATCCAATTTATTCCTAAGTTCCTGTACTTGAAACAACTAAAACCAAAGCTTCCATGGTTGTACACTCTCCGTTAAGAATATCAATCAAGATTTTGGAGTTCGATTCTACCATAATCTTATTTAAATCCAAAGCAAACAAAACTGTTTCTTCCATCTCTAATAATATCCCTTCCACTATGAAGGGCCTGGGTTTCTTCTGTAAGTGCCATCAATATTAAGTTTCAAAAAACCATTTAAGACCACCATCGGATGCACCACTTTAATATTTCTACTTTTGATCGATTGGATCCGCAACCTCAAACCATGAAGGATAGCTGTTGGTTGTAGTTCACCTTACGGGTCAAAGTTAAAGAAGAAGAAACCTCATGGGGCCACCGCATTACCACCCAAATCACCAACTTGGAGCCTATTTCTCTCTTTCCAAATCTCCCAAACTACAAAGCAAGCAATTAACCCTACCACCACAGCCCATTGATTCCTAGCCGATGTCGCTAAAAATCAACTAGAAAGAAGCTCCTTAATACTCTCATTCCCCTTAAAAGGCAACCCTAAAATTCTGTTGAAGAAGGACCACACTTTTCGAGCTAAATAACCATGCACCAACAAATGATTAATGTTTTCTTCTAAAGGGTCATGACAACACACACATCTGGAAACCAAAGGAACTCCCAATTCCTTAATATCAACATCCACTCCGACCTTCCCAATCATAAGTTTCCAGACAAAGAAACTTATCTTGGTTGGCATAGAGCATTCCAAACCACCTTGGACCAGTTCATAGAAGGATGAGTAGTCCTATAAAATGACCAAGCCGATTTCATAGAAAAATCTCCCTTCACCTTAGCTAGCCAAACTATTTTGTCGTGGCAGTTAGAGAGCCTCATACAAGATCCCTGAATGCTATTTAGGACATCCACTTCTAGAAAACCACAAACCTGACCTAGGCGCCAAACTCCTTCATCCAGGACATCACAAACCCTCAACTATAAATTTAGCCCCTTCATGCTGAAGGGTTTTATTAATTAAGGGGCTATCTGTAGTCCACTTATCCAACCAAAAGCTGATTTCTCCCCTCCCCACCATCCACTTCGAAAAATGAACTAATTCACCTCTTAATTCCATGTTAACCTTCCAAGTATGTGAAGTGTAGCAAGGAGGGATGACTGTATAAAAGTGACCATGTTTTAATACATTGGCTCGAAAGAAATCAGCCCATAAAGAATTGTGAAAGAGCACCCACCACAGAAACTTCATCTGAAGAGCTTTATGCACATCATATAAACTCTAATTTGGAGGCTTCTTTCAGAGAGAGGTCTCATGTTTTTTTTCTAAGCAACCCAATGGTGCTAATTGGCTAAATCAGAATTAGTCCATAAAAAGCCTTTCATCAATTGTTCTAGACGCCTAATAACACTTTTTGGTGTTGCCACTACCGACATCAAATATATAGGGATACTGCTTAAGACATGTCTGATTAAAACAACCTTACCTCCTGCTGAAATCAATTTCCCTTTCCAACCAGAGATTTTGGCCACCACTTTCTACACTATATCATCAAAGGTTTATGCTTTCACTTGACCCTTACCAATTGGAATACCAAGATAAATAAAAGGATGTTTCTTATGCAGATAACCTGTTGCTAAGGTGATAATATGGATTCTGCTATGAGATGCTTTTGCTGAAGTGAAGAAACAACTCTTTGTCTTATTCACCAGTTGACCCGAACACTTCTCATATCTCCGGATGACTTCCATGACTTTCGCTAGCACTTGCTTGGATCCCCTACTGAAAATAATGGCGTCATCAGCATAAAGACTGAGTGATAACTGGATAGCCCCTGTGAGTAACATAAACACCTACAGGATGATGCTCACCCAACTTAGATAAATTTCTGCTTAGCACTTCCTCTGCAATGATAAACAGGTAAGGCGACAGAGGGTCCCCTTGACATAACCCTCTTGTGGATTGAAAGTATCCTACAACTCCTCCATTCCATAGAACTGAAAACCAACAATTATCAACCATTTTTTTAACCAGCTCAATCCAAGTCTCATTGAAACTGAACCTTCTCAAAACAACAAAGAGAAAGGCCTAGTTCAGCCAATCATAGGCTTTGGCCATATTTAGCTTCAACACAACATTCCCCCCACCGCCTTTCTTTCAATATCATTAACCATTTCCTATACCAATGCCACATTATCCATGATATTTTTTCCCAGTATGAAAGCATCCTGTTCTTGTGAAATCAACTTAGGTAAAATATTTACTAACCTCTTAGTAACAACTTTTGCAATAATTTTGTAGCAAAAATTACCTAGGCTTATGGGGCAAAAGGTTGTAAAACTTTCAAGAACTTTACATTTAGGAATGAGAGTAATAAAAGAGGAAGTGTAACTCACCGGGAGTTGGTCACCATTAAAAAAGTAATGGACAGCCCCTACCACGTCAACCCCAACAATGTCCCAACACGAGACAAAGAAATGTCCTGTAAAGCCATCCGAATCTAGAGCACTATCTTTATCCATGGCGTGGACCACCTCATGGATTTTAGTCTCTGAAGGAACAATCAATAAGATATCATTATCTTCCTAATTAACCACACACGGAATAACCTCAAACAAATCATCATTGCAATCCGCCCCTTCCCCTGACAGAACACTGCAAAAGTAGTTCACTGCGTTCTGTTTCATTTCCTCTAGGTTTGTGATCCAGTCTCCTATCGGGTTTTTGATTTTGCAAATTTTGCTTCTCATGCTATTCAGTTTTATAGATAGATGGAAAAATTTGGAGTTTCTATCATCCTCTTTCAGCCACTTGAATCTATATTTGTCTCTAGAAAATTTCCTCTAATCTGTGTATCTCATGAAGCTTCTTCCGCTCCTCCCTGAGCTCAATGAGACTGTCAGCTGAATTCACTTGTAAATGGTTCATTTCTGCACCTTGAACTTTGTCTTCTGCCTCTTTCACTGCCTAATGAATATTCCCCAAAACCTCCTAGTTCCATTGTTTGAGTTTACTCCTTAACTTATGTAATTTGAGAAATAAACTCATCAACGGAGTAGCATGCACATCTTCATTCCAGTAGTCCCTAACTACATTGTGAAAAGTATGGTGAGATAGCCACATTTGCTGAAATCTGAACGGCTTAGGACCCGTCTGCCTTTCCTCCTCAACAGAGAAAACCGAGGGACAGTGATATGAACAAGTACAATTAAGATGGCTTACCGGTTTCAAGGGAAAAGATTGAGCCTAGCTAGAGTTTACCAAAACACAATCAAATCGAGCCCAAACACAATCCAAACCTTCCCTATTACTGCACTAGGTGAATTTGCTTCCAGAGTAACCCAAGTCCACCAAACCCACTGTATTAATCATATCTACAAAATCCTCCATTGTAGAGACATCAGGACTTCTCCCTCCAACATTTTCCTCTCTACACGAGACCACGTTGAAATCACCAGCTATCAGCTAAGGTTCCGAGATTCAAGAAGCTAAATTCTGAATTCTGTCCTAGAGAAATGTTCTTTCCAACCGGTCACATTTGGCATAAACTACATAAAGAATAAAAGCCTCATTGGCAGAAGTAATCATTCTCATAGTTAAAATCTGATCGCAGTCCTCTATCAACTATACAGAGAAAAAACTATTCCAAAACAAAACAATTTTGCTACTAATATTAATAAGTAAACCAGTCATGTTAAGTCTCCTAGAGAGTCTATCATCCCCAGTCATGGGTTCAACCACAACCACCACACCTAATTTATGCAACTTGTAGAGTTTTTTCAAGTGAGTAATAGAGGGATCATTTGCAATCCCTCGGATATTCTAGAAAAGACCATTCATTGAGAACAATTAGAAGTAGGCTTACCTTGGCATGTCTGCGATCTAGTTACTTGCCTGTTCTCACTCTGCACGTATTTCTTATGAGGCCTTTTCTTGCGAACCACCTGTGTCCAGTTCGCCTCCACATCTAAACCAGCTTCGTCCTCAAAAAGCGCACAAGAGGAACATTCTATTCTTTCATTAATTTTGTTGAGCAACTCAGCATCAGATTTGTTGGCCTTACTGTGTCCCTAGTGATTAAATCTTTCATCCAATTTCAATTTGGAATTTCTCAGATCCTCTAATCCATAACCTATCTGGCTTTCTAGAAGAGAGAGTGGCTAGCAGATATGGCCAAACAGGATTCACACCAATATCATCTTTGGATGCAAAGGATTTTCGCACCCCATTAGCAGGGATCACCACTGAGACGGTGGTAACAGTAGGCGCTCTTTGCACTTCCTCATAGATCTGCTTCATAGTCTGTTTTCTTCTGGGAACTAGTACTTGTTCCACCGGCTTTGAAACTGAAGTAGCATTGGTCTTGGCGACTTCTCCCTCTGCTTTTGACGATGATCTTTTGATTTTTGATTTGCAATCCCCTTCACCATGGCCATGTTTAAAGCAGCAGGATAGGTTCTCATAAATTATTCTCTGCCAGAAACCCTCTTTTCCGAGCCCAATCCAAACACGACTAGGGTTCTCCTTCAACAGATCCACCTCCACGCAAACCCTAGCCGCCGTAGTTCTACTCAAACGAGCAGTGGTCGGATCCACCTTCAGAACTCGTCCTGCTACCTGCGCAATCGAGCATAGGTACCTGTCATTGTACAGATTGATCGTAAATGGCACAATCGAAAGTTCCCACCCTAACTCCAAACCTGGCGTCCATTTTAAGAATCTAGTCCTTGACAAAAACCACCTCTCGCAGCCAAACCCTAGGGTATTCAGGGTAGTGACAAAAAGAGTTCCTTGAAGCTTGAACATTTTCCAACCAAGGAAAATTGAAGAAGGGAGAGAGATTTCTCGATATCTTCCTCTGAGAACAGAACTGCAGGTTCTCCTCACTTGATCAAAGGGACCTTCAATGGAATATACACCGCCGATGGATCAAGAATCGTACGAAAAGGATTCGGAGGAGGCAACCACCGAAACAAAGGATGGAGCACCTCGAGAATCCCCAGGCGGCTCCCCCATTTCGTTCGTCCTATGGATCCAACTTCTGAGTTGCTGTCAAATGCTACTCACTATAAGGCATCCTGTGTAATCTAATCTCTTAACTTGAGTATTGTGACAAAGTGCGGTTTGGAAACAACAATCAGATCTCATATCTTGTGCATTGATATTACCAAATACCCCGGTCATGTCCAAATCTTTGGTATTGATACTAGGGGAAGTTCCCAATCAAAGGAGTGGAGACGTTGAGCTATATCAAATTCAATGCTTGCTGCGCCAAATGTAATAGCAGGGCAGCCTCTTCTCCCTGCTCCAAATGGTATTAATTGGAAATCCTGGCCCTTGAAATTGCTGTGTGTGCTGTTCAATGCCATAAATATGATCTAATTCTAATGGTAATCATTTCAAACCTCATGGTTGTATTATTTGCTTTGAAAATTAGCTAGATTTATGAAAAGGTCTACCACCATTTTAGTACACGTATACTTGCTATAGGATAATATTTTTCATACTGAGTGTTATTTCTAATGTGCCTTTCTTTGTCATATTAGTTTGTCTCTGTTCATAAAGCAGTGGATACAACTTATTCTACAACTTGGAGACTCATATTTTAATGTCTTGATTATTTTAGTCATCTTTATTTAGTTGAAATTTTCATTATTTTATAGTGTTTTGATATTAAGTGCTACTCATCTCAGTGAGTGATGAAATTTTCCATTATTTTGCAAATTTTGTGTTGAGGATGATCCACATTGAGGTCAGAACAGGAGAATATGATCACAATGTCCTGATTATGGAATTTTATGATACCTCAGATCAGATGTGGTTTTATGTCTAGAGATAGCAACTCAATTTTGGGAATGGGTTGACTTACTCCTTTAAAAAATGGGGTCAAAGAATTTTTCAACTTCGAGAAGAAATAACCTTGGACAGAGGGGAGTTACACTATTACAGAATTATTCATTTGAAGGACTGTGAAGATGCTAAGCAGTGTCAGAATCATTCATTTAGATTGTTTTTCATCATACACAAGGTGGTTATGTTCTTCCCCTTGAAGTTAAAACTGCAATGCAATATGAAAGAATATTTTTTAAGAGGGCTATTGGCTACATTTAACTGCAATTGCAGATAATCATTCATCAGTTATTAAATGTATTATGCGTGGAAAGAAATGGTATATTCTCTGTGTTAGGCAATATAAAGGACTGGTTAATAATGTTTTTGGCATTTAGGTGGCAGTTATAAATACTAAGATAATTTAGAACACAATGATGCCAATTAGGAAGTAGACATAGAGCTACTGAAGACATCAGTGAGAAATAAGCATTTTGAAACGAGTGCAAAACACACCTTCCCAATTTTCTTTCCTTAGTATTCCATAATGCATAAAATTTCTATATGTGAAAAATGTAGTTGTAAAATATTGTTATTATTTACCAAAGTAGAGCTTTCCAGTGTGGAAAACCAGAACAACCAACATACTCAACTTTACTTGCATGCAGGATGTCTGCATGCCAGCAATGGATGGCCTCCAAGCTACAAGGTTGATTCGATCTTTTGAAGAGACTGGAAATTGGGATGCTGCTTTAGATGTTGGAATTGAGCTTCCTTCTTCATATTCATCATCAAATGGTCTAGATGCACCGTCATCCACAAGGTGGGGGTACCCATCATTGCGGTAAGAGATGCAGTTTATGCCTATAAATGTCTGTTCACTTTGTTGCAACTTCTTAATATATGGAAAATGACAACAAAGGTTTTTAACTCCCTTGCATTAAATACTGTTTTTCCGGTCTAGCTATCGTTTCCTTTTCTTATATGTTTCATTAGCTAGACTCTTTTGTATGCTACCAGCATTAGTTTGGGAGCAGGTTATTGGAAGAAGCTATTTTTTCTACATCCATCATAATAAAACAGGGCAACCTAAGCCCACAACATGGCATTTAACACCAAGGTCCCATAGGAGGCATAAGGATTCAGTATGATATAACATTTCTCTAAAGCTTTTCTTTTTCATTTTTTAACCATTTAAAAGAATATAATTAACTAGATAGTTAAGACCATCTACTCAGATCATTCTTTAACAGTTACCAGATGGTAACCCAAATGCTCGATCTGAATTCCTTGAATGTACCAAGAAAAATTGACATTTGACAATGAGAATGATTGTTTCTTCTTGTCGCCCTCTTCCAATGCAAGTGTCATCTAATTTAAAGTATTAATTTCCAATAGAGAAAAGTTGAACTTGATATGCATTGGTTTAGACAGTAAGCAGTGTTATCAATGTGATAAGTGATGACTAGCTGTTCTGGCAGCACGAAGTGGATATCCAACCTCAATACATTTAAGGGTAGAAGAATATGCAATCATCATGGGGTACTACTGAGACTTGAAGCTCTATCTTTTGTTTGCATAGTTGTCATTGTCATTTGTCAAGTGACACAGTAGGACAGACAGGTAGCACAACTTTGTTACTACTATAATAAAAGGTAGTTTTGTATTTATACCAATAAAAAGACAAGGTGCGTAAATTAACAAATTCTCATTTAAATCATATGGGGCCTGCTGTGCAAATCCTGTTCCTACATTCACTCATTTCATCTTTCATATAGTGAATCCCTAGATCTTTTCTGAATACCTCAACCAATTTCTTCTTTGCATTGGATTGCTCCTTCCTACTGCTGCAATGAGTTCTCTCTTATGCGCATGCCAAATCATCTGAGTTTATTTACCCTTATTTTATGACCTGTTTGTTCTAATCCTAGATGATAATTGATAAGATAGTTTATAGCAATGTAAATTGTGGGCCACAATACAATCAGGTTTACTGGGTGCTTGAGAATTCACATCATGGAGTAAATGATATTGCATTATTGGAATAGGTGAATGGTGATTTCCATATTTTCCTAATTCACTGGTGCTGCCTTGTATCCATTAGATTAAGAGCATGGGATTTGATGCAGGAGCACCTCTAAGGGTGACTAATTATAATCAAGGTAGAATCACAAGGAAAAGAAAGAGGAGTACTTAAACTTCTAGGTCCCTTGACTATTTTGTTAGCTACTGAATTACCATTAGTAAGGGTGAGGAAAAGGGGGTGTTAACTATGTATAAATATCTGTGGAAGGGGGTTGTATACATGACTTATTTGAGTGGATTTCAGTTTCTGTGAAAAAGTCTTTCCATCTCTCCCTTATGAAACAAGCACTTCTTGCTTCTTACAAGAATTAAGTCTCCTGAAAATACAAGATAATGAATAAAACAGCAAAACTTCATCCTTAGTTGGGGGGATTGATCAAATACACGTACAGATCAGTTCTAAACCAGACCAAATGGGGTCTGTAATCGGGACCATCAAGTCTTGCCTGATAAGATCCGATTTTTGTTCAGCACAACCAAAACCAATCCTGACCCATTTATAATTGGGACACATAATGCTGACCTATACCATATATAACGGGTTCGTATTGGTTTTGATCTGCAACACATTGACAACCCTAATGAGTTCCAAGGATAAGGATAAACATCTTAGATCAGTAACTTACTAACTTATGTTTTGAACTTCAGATGGTCCTGGGCTGGATTACAAACCACTACCCGGTGGTCCATCTTCATCGCTGGATGACCAGGTAATTCTGGTAAGTGTACGTATATGAAAGTTATTTGCAGATTTGATCATGAAAACTCTCAAGTTAGACTTTATTATTGTTGTCATCAATGTCCAGGTTCCCGTGATGGACAACATTTACTGGAAAGAACTTACTCTGCTTGTCTCTGTATGGGTGGCCATTCTTACTGTGCAGATAGTTAAGGTTAGTTGCTTTGCTCATGGATGTGATGTACTAAGAAATCCACTGTTTGAGTCTTGAATGCATTGCACTGCTGCCTAGTGACATGGACATAACATTTATCCTCTGGCTGAATGTCTGTGTAGACTTATGCGAAAATTTGCTCTTTTGAGTACTGGCTTCTAAACTTATTGCAGGTGAGGCCTCTGAGCTGAAAATGATCATTCACAAACATAAAATGGAACCAAAAAATTAGCTAGTAGCAGATCTTATACCAGTAGTAATGTTTTCACTTGGCTTAACCAATGGAACACTTCTATGAAAGCACTTTTATAAAAGTACATTTACAAAAGCACTTTTAGAAAAGCACTTTTATGAAGGTACTTTTATCAAAACATTTTTACAAAAGTGCTTTTTCAATGCCAAAAAGGTATATTTTTTTTTGTAATTTTCAGATTTTCTTCATTTTAATATATTTTTGTAATTTTTTATATGTTCTGTTTTTTATATAATTTCTGATATTTCATTCGGTTTGGATTGGATCCAATCCGATCCATTTACATTTTAATGGATTGGATTGGATTTGGTTTGTATTAGATTTGGGCTGGATTGGGTCCAGCCCATTTGTAAGTGGACTCACTTTGGACTGGATTGGGTTGGACCAAATCGAGTCCAATTGACACCTCTACACACAACCTAGGCTAGATAGTTGTGTTTGTTCAGTCAGAATCATTCCAATAGTCAGTTAACCAATGGAACCAAAAAATTATCAAGTTCCACGATGATGTTTTTCTTGTTCCATAGGATAGCTTAACCAATTGATTATGTAGTCCATTCATATTTTCGTTTTTCTTTTATTTTGTTAGCTAAACCCTGGCATTTTAATTTGTACAGTACATGACAGATGGAGTACTGTGTGAGACCCTGAAAGATGGTTGAGTTCCCACTGGATCCCATCACTTGCTAAGATGCTCCTCATGGGGGAACAATTAGGATGTGTGAATGAGGTGCTGACAATTGTTTCGATTTTGTCAGTGCCATCAGTGTTCTTCCAGCCTAAAGATAGGGCAGAGGAGAGTGATGCATCAAGGGAGAAGTTCTTTGTCCCAAAATCAGATCACCTGACATTACTCAATGTGTATCAACTGTGGAAAGCAAACCAGTATTGGGGAGACTGGTGTAATGAGCATTTCTTGCATGCCAAAGGGTTGAGGAAGGAAAGGGAGGTCAGGTCTCAATTGTTGGACATACTCAAAACCTTAAAATTCCACTTACCACATGTGGGCCTGACTGGGATGTTGTGAGGAAAGTCATTTGTTCGGCATATTTCAACAATGCAGCAAGGTTGAAGGGTGTGGGGGAATATGTTAACTGTAGGAACGGGATGCCATGCCATGTTTTTCTCAATGGTTGGCAGACTTAGCCAGAGACATCAGTGCTGGAACACAAGAAGCAGCAAAAGGAAGAGAAGACAGCAAATGGAAAACTTGAGGAAATTACAGGCAGAGGTGAAGAGAGAAACCAAAGCCAAGGAGAAGGAGAGGAGGGTGAGGCAACAACAACGGGTGTCGATGCCAGGATTTTGTCGACCAAAGAAATTTGGCTTGTAAATGTATATTATGTTGTTATCATATTGTTTTTATTTAATAATTTTTTACATTGAAATGAGATATTTTACTGTATATAGAGATGGAGGTTTAGGCTATACTCATGAGATTAAACCATGTTGGGATTTTGGATATCTTTTTGCAATCTTTGTGGTGCAAGGGGTTGAATGCATCTTTCCCCACTTAATTTTTGCCAAAAATATTCTTTTTTTTTTGGTCTTAAATATCAATTTTATTTTTTTATTTAAAAAAATAAAAAAGAGAGAGAATACAAACTTTATAAACAAGGGAGTGTTCTTTACTCTCATCGAGGTATTATTTTTGAAGGTGTAAAAAAAAGTATTGAAATTAACCTTCCATATAAAAAAAATATAGCTCTAAGCCGACGGTCAACTACTTGTCGGTTTAGCCATAAATAAGACTATGTCAAGGTTCAAAATATCGATATGCCTGATATGCCGATACTTGTTTTTTTACTTTTTTTTTAATTTTTTTTTTCAAAACTGGTTTAGGGGAGACGGTTTAGGACCCCTCCATCCCCTGAACTGGTCAGACCCCGATACACCCACTATAGGGGTGTATCGAAAGGCTCCCAGAATGATATGTATCAGTCGATATGGGCCGATATGTAACGATACTTTGAACCTTGGGCTACGTGTGGCAATCAGATATGATATAAGTTGGCGGTTCAGACCGCCACCTTATGTAACTAGCCATTTTTGGCAAAACCTAAGCCAGCGTTCAGAAACGCTGGCACAAATGTAAATTTCAAATGTAACTGGCAGTTCAGACCGCCACTTTAAGTAACTGGCCAATTTAGGCAAAACCTAAGCCGATGGTTCAGAAATGCCGACACAAATGGCAATTTCAAATCTAGCTGGCAGTCTACTTTTATTTGTACTGGCAGTTTCCAATGCTGGTTTTTAAAAAGATTTTTTTTATTTAATTTTTCCCGACGATGTATAGCTGCTGGTACAAGGAGGGATAAGCTGAAAATTTTGACAAACCGCCGGCTATGCTTCAATTCAATGGCCTAAGTTAGTGCCACCTATGCTGGCAGTTTTATGCGGATAACACGGCGGTCTCTATTTTTGCCGGCGGTGGCTATACCAGGAAAGAAAGACCGCCGGGTTAAGTCAATGCCGATGGTCATGAAATTTGTACCGACGAATGCAGACCGCCAGCTAAAGACGGTTTTTTTTTGTAATGTATGGATTAAGGTGTTGGATATGCAAGGAGCAACATGTACATAAAATAAAATTAGTAAAATAGAGACAAGGATATTAAGTAGATGAATGAAAAGGCTCGTAAAGACGAATTAGAAATGAGCACATTCATGGCGATCTAGGGGTAGCCACTAATGTTACAAATGAGGGAAATGTGAATTTTTAAAGTAGTATACTAAACTGATGAGCTCCTTTCAAAGAAGATAAGCTGGGCCATCAGTCTATCCAGCCAATGAACAACAAGGTCTACCCAACTAGAATAGAATCCTAGTTGTGGGTGAGAGGGTGATCTTCCTTTCTCTCTAATGTTGTAGTACTTCACTTTCTTCTTTTCTTCTTATTTAGATCTGAATCTCTTTATTTCATAAATCATAATCATAAGTTCAAATCCTTAGTTTCCCTTCTTACCTATCACATACACCCTTGTGCGATGTTCTCCTTCCCATCCTACAATACACAATATCTAGCTAAGCTATCGACAATAGAATCGATGCCTCTATTTCCTAGGTGCCCATAAAATACCAATTCTGATTACAGTACACAATGCTGAACCTGCATTAAAAGATTGCCCATGTGAATCCCGTTTCTTTGGTGGATAAAACAAATGAAATAATTGTTGATTCATGTCTCATTCTTTGTCAAGACAAATTAAAGGCATTGTCCCTAAGCCCAGTAATTGAGAACCATTATCTAGAATTCACTGATGGATCTTATGATCAACATGCAGACAATGTAGGCATTGATTTTGTCATCAAGAAATCGATGATAGGCAGATCATTGCAGCCCAAGGGTCAGCCTGCAGAGCCATTGACAGTTATGACGCAGAGCTTCGTGCAGCCATCAAGAGTTTAGAAGCTACTATAGCGTTGCAATGCCAATCAGTGCGAGTTTTCTTGGATGCTAAAGTAATAGTAAAAAAGTTAAATCTTCTAGTAATGGAACGCATATGGATCAATCAAGTGCATTTTGGATGAATCTTGCATCTCCAAAGTCAATTTAGGGATTTAAAATTCATTTACATATCTAGAACTAAGAACATTTTAGCTCATCTTTTAGCTTATTATGCTTGTAAACATCAAAGGCACTCTACTATGGACATGCTACCTTGTACAACTTTACTCACAATATAATTTAATCACCACTCTTTTGCTTGAAAAAAAAATACTGAACCTGAATATCCAGGGTCTTAGGAGGGATAGACTGAGTACAGACATAAGCTCCAGAATTTTTGCACCAAGTGGCTTCTCTGAGATTAAAACACATATTTGCATGCATGTCAATCTAAGAATTTTAACATCACACCATCTAATGGCACCTATAAGATCCTTGGACTCAACACTTTAATAAGAAAGCTACATCTCGAGTATCTAGAATGAAAAGGCCATTAAGATGGATTCCAAAATTAGAAAACTCACTTTTGGAATGGCCTAGTTAAAGAAGAGTGAGGAGAAACGCATTGTATTGGGAGCTTACGATTCAGGGTAGCTTTCTGGGGTCATCAAGCATGGAGGTACGTGCCAGGGATGGAAAGGGCGAAGTTGTCATTGTATTCTCTGCTCAAGTGGTCAAGTGGACTCTATTACTGTAGAATGAACAGCCATAGTGATGGAGGAAGATTTGACCCGACCCCTTGGCCGTACGACACGTGGAAGCAATCAAGAGTGACCTGACAGAAGCGCCAGCTCGGCACAACAGTGGGCCCACAGCCCGAACTCCGAGAGAAGTCCCGAGCTTCCCCAAAGGGGGAACCTACAACCCGAGCTCCGAGGTGAAGATTCCCGAGCTCCCCAAGGAGGAACCTGAGCTCTCCCTTCGAGGTTCTGAGCCTTGCAAAAAGCACAAAAGGCAAAGACCCGAACTGCCTCTAGACTTCACCTCGCATGCCACTTCGACTCCAAGTGTCCTGACTGAACAACCGTACCTGACGCTCAGGAGACCCGTACACGGAGGCGGCGCACCTGACTGATTAGGGGTCCGACACATGACAGCCGCCATCCAACGGCCACCTACCACCGCCATCTCAGACAAACAGAGGTGGCCCTAGCAGCTGGCAGTGGAGGTTATGACACCCGAACTGGTAATTGGCAGAAGAAATGACACCCGATCTGGTAGAGGAAATGACACCCGATCTGGCAGAGGTAATGATACCCGAACTGGAAGAGGTATGGAAGTAAGTGTACAGGGTGATTATAAAAGGCCCCCATCTCACAAAGAAGAGGGTATGTGATTCTTGCGCTTTCTAGTATTAAAATTCTTAATTTCCCTTGCCTTCTCAAGAGCACTAACTTGAGCTTCGGAGTGTTCCAACCGGGTTCCTCCCCGGAAGCTTCCAAGTTCCTCCTTGTTTCAGTCATCCCCAACTCCATTAGAGGCGAGGGAACCGGCAGCTAGGACCGACCGGATTGCGCATCATCATTTGGCATCGTCTGTGGGAAACTTTCAAAAGGCCTCCCCAATCCTTTAACTCTCTCTCTCAAAGAAACTTTAGCTTCCATGGCTTCCTCCAGCAGCAACAGGCACAACGCCGACTTGAATGCTGTAGGAGAACACCCTCAACCTGCCACCGTATGCATCGGACAGTTCACCGTCCCCCTCTCAACGGACGGAATCCCTAGCCTCAATGCACCAAGCATGGTGGCACCTGTGAATGTTCCCCTTCCCCTCCCTATTGAGACAACTTTCGCTGAACCTATTGTTGTCCCTCTAGCGACTAGCCAAAACCAATTCAATGACTTGATGCAATGCATGCGGACAATGCAAGCCCAAATGCAGTAATTCCAGCAACATCAACTCCATCAGCAACAAGTACTGCACCACATTTCTCAGTATCACTATCAATAGTAGTTCCCCCAACTGCCTCTGAACCAACCACAGCTCCCACCTCGGCACCCTGCTCCGAAGCTGGCCAAACCCTCCCCTCAGGGCAGGCGCCTTTATCGAGGAGGAGCCTCCCGACTCCAGGACCCCTCCAAGAGCCAGGCCTCATCCCCGGGTAGGAGGGAAAGACTAATCACCCCCGCCTCGCAGCTCGCCGGCAGATCGGGAACCTCCTTGCCAGTCAAGTTAGCACCTCGACACTCTCAGTTCGAGCTCCCGCTTACAGAGAACCAGTTCAGCGTCCTGGCAGCGGACTACCAGCAGTCCGGGCCGATCAACCTCGGCAACACCGAGGAAGGTAGCGCCAACACCAGGCCCTCTAAGCAGTAGCGAAGGCGTCGATGAAGTCGCCGAACCACCACTCGCATCCTGCCCGAGCTCCGAGGTAAAGAAGAAACAAGCTCGGACGAGGTAAAAGTTGCCCCTATTCTTTCAGTCCCTTCCCCCTGTCATCGAAACTCCTTGCAGTCCCCATGCCCAAGGATTTCAAACTCCCTCCTCTAGACAAGTATGACGGGTCTTTTGATCCTAATGACCATGTCGATGCTTTCCAGTCCCAAATGCACCTGGCAAGGGCTAGTGAGTCTTGTATGTGTGTGGCGTTCACCACAACCTTCAGGGGATTAGCCCGCACCTGGTACAGGAACCTGGCCCCCGGGTCGATAAGAAGCTGGACCCAGTTCGTGCAGGTCTTCACCGCACACTTTGTTACTAGCAAGCGGTGCCCCCGCACCGAGGAGAGCTTCCTCGGAATAGTCCAGAAGGAAGGAGAATCCATCCGGGGCTATATCAAACGGTTCAATGACGCATCCGGGGCTAGCCTGCGACCGTAGTCGAGTTCCTCAAGCTCGCGAACAAATTCATAAGAACAGAGGAGGAGATCAACCAAAGGACTGAAGGCGGGATTGAAAAAAGGAAGAGGGAAGGCGAGCCCTCCAACTCAGATGATAGGAGGAAGAGAGACCCAGCTCGGGAGCCGAAGCTAAGCCAGCCGTTCCGAGCTCCCTTAGTAGGTCGGGCGGACTACACGCCCTTAAACGCGAAGCGGGCCGAGATCTTAATGACGATCAAAGACGCCTCGTATGTGAAGTGGCCACCTCGTCTGAAGGGAAACCCGAATGAGAGGAATAAAAACTTGTACTGCAGCTTCCATAGGGACCATGGTCATAGCACCGAGCATTGTAATAATCTCCGCGACGAGATAGAGGAGCTTATCCGTCGCGGGTACCTATGAAATTTTGTACAACATAATAATAATAATAATAGTAATAAGACAGGTCGGTAGGGAGAACACAACAGAGACGCTCCCGAGTCCAGCAACCGACTAGCCGAACCGCTGAAGCAACCCCCGGAGAAATACCAATTCGGGGAACAATCCACGTGATCATCGGAGGATCAATCATAGCAGGATGCACCTCGGCAGCAGCTCGGGCATCAACCCGGGAGGCCGCCAGAGAAGAACAAAATCCCCCAAAGTGGCCTAGGACGGAAGACCCCATATTCTTCACCGAAGACGATGAGTGCAGGGTCCACTACCCCCATGACGACGCACTTGTCATAAAGATGAAGATCAACGACTTCGAAGTCCGACGGGTACTCATTGACTCCGGCAGTTTGGAAGACATCCTCTTTAAAGCGGCCTTCAACAAGCTCCAGTTCTGAGAGAGTGAATTGAAGCCCGCGAACACCCCGCTGGTCGGCTTCAGCGGAGAAGAGGTCAGACCCCTGGGAAAGGTCACAATACTTGTGGAAGTCGGCACGTGGCCTAACACGATAAGACTCAGTCACGATATCTTGGTGGTCGCAACCCCCTCCCCCAACAATGCCATAGTAGGTCGGCCGATCACCCACGCTTTAAAAGCTGTGGTGTCCACTTACTATTTGGCCATGAAGTTCCCAATGGACTTCGGCATCGGGGTAGTGCGGGGCAACCAACTCGAGTCCCGCAAGTGCTACGGTGCCGCCCTCAAGGGAAAGGCCAAGGTAACCAGCGACCTCGAACTGGAGCAACCTATGAAATAGAATGAGGAGCGAGCTGCACCAACAAAGGAAACTGTTCCCATCTCTGTCTCGGCAGAGGACCCCGCCAAATTACTTCAGGTCGGAGCATTCCTTGAAGAACCCCTGCGATCCGAACTGGTACGCTTCTTACTCAGTAACTTAGATGTTTTCGCTTGGTTCGCGGCAGAAATGCCCGGCATAGAGCCTATGCTCATAACTCACAAGCTCAATACTGACCCTGTAGTCAGACCCATTAGACAGAAGAAACACAACTTAGCCCCAGAACGCTGGAGGGTGGTCGAGAAGCTCCTCGCAGCAGACTTCATAAGGGAAGTTCATTACCCGAGTTGGGTAGCCAACCCAGTTCTGGTAAAAAAGGCCAACGGCAAGTGGCGCATGTGCGTCGACTACACCGACCTGAACCGAGCTTGCCCGAAAGATTGCTTCCCCCTTCCCAGGATCGACCACCTAGTGGACGCGACCTCGGGACACGAGTTGCTAAGCTTCCTGGATTCCTACTTGGGCTACAACCAAATCAGGATGGACCCGTCCGATGAGGAAAAAACCACCTTCATAACCGAGTTCGGCCTGTACTGCTACAAGGTTATGCCCTTCGGACTAAAAAATGCTGCGGGTAAGTTCCTAGGGTACATCGTCAACCGGCGCGGTATTGAGGCCAACCCGGACAAAATAAAGGCCATCCTAGATATGAGACCACCCCGAAAAGTAAAAGAGGTTCAGAGGCTAAACGATAGGATATCCGCTCTGAGTCGTTTCATGTCTAAATCAGTAGACTGTTGCCTGCTCTTCTTCAAGGCAATAAAAGGCAAAGGGTTCGAGTGGAACCCGAACTGCCAGCTCACATTTGACGAGCTCAAGAAATACCTCGCCAACATCCCGGTGTTGACCCGGCCCGAAGAGGGTGATGTTTTAGAATTGTACCTCTCGACAAGCAACGAAGTGGTCAGTTCGGTACTGGTAAAGGAAGCAGATCGGGTCCAACGACCCATCTACTATGTTAGTAAAATATTGCAAGGAGCAGAAACAAGATATCCAGAGATAGAAAAGCTAGCCTATGCGCTGGTCATTGTGGCCCGCAAACTCTGCCCATATTTCCAAGCTCATACCATCATCGTTCTCACCGACAAACCCTTGAGGCAAGTATTACTCAGGCCCGAGGTCTCTGGACGATTGACGAAGTGGGCCATCGAAATCAGTGAGTACGATCTCCAGAACAAGCCCCAAACTGCTATCAAAGCCCAAGCCTTGGCGGATTTTGTTGCAGAATGCACGTTCAGCTCCGAGGTCCTCAGCCTGGTTGAGCACGAGGCTCCCAGTTCGGGTGAGCTCGATGCACCTAGGCCGGTTGAGTCCGAGCCCCGTGAGATCGCACCCAGTTCGGTATCTCTCCGGGTTAGGCCGAGCGCTAACTAGGATGAAGAGCCCTAGATCCTTCACGTAGATGGCTCCTCAAATCAGAGGCATCGAAACCGGTGTAGTTCTTCGCGGACCGAGTGGCATGTAACTGGAGTACGCGCTACGCTTCGAGTTTGCAGCATCCAACAATGAGGCGGAATACGAGGCATTGATAGCCGGGCTAACTCTGGCGCAAGAGGTAAAGGCAAAACACATAGTTATCTGCAGCGATTCCCAACTCGTAGTCAACCAAGTTACAAGGGAATACGAAGCCCGCGAGCCAGCTATGATCGCCTACTTGGCAAAGGTAAAAGAGGCACTGCTTAGCTTTTAGTCACACTTCATCAAGCAAATCCTGAGGTCAGAGAACACTGAGGCCGACGCTCTGTCCCGGCTAGCCAGCACCAGTGACAACACCATGAGAACTATGTACATAGAGGAGTTACCTTGGCCTAGCCGCCTAGCATTCTCCGGGGAGCAGAGGAGGTCGCTCCTGTCGCCCAAACACAACCGAGCTGGATTGATCCACTCGCGAGTTTCCTGCTACCTGGAACCCTCCCCGCAGAATGCAACGCCGCCAGGAGGGTAGAGCGTCAGGCAGCCAAGTACGTCATGATAGACGGACGACTGTACCGAAGATCCTACACGCTCCCCTCCCTGCGCTGCTTGCGACCTCCTGAAGCCGAGCTCGTACTCTGTGACATTCATGAAGGCCTATGTGGCAGACACTTGGGGGGCAGGGCCGTCGCTCAAAAGGCACTACGACAGGGGTACTATTGGCCAACAATGAAAGTAGATGCCGTCGGGGTAATCAGGAAGTGCGAGAAGTGCCAAAAGCACACCAATATTTATCATCATCCTGCCGCCGACCTCAAGTACCTCACCAGCCCATGGCCCTTCACATAATGGGGTATCGACCTACTCGGGCCATTCCCACCAGCAATAGGAGGAAGGAAGTTCTTAGTAGTGGCAGTAGACTACTTCACCAAGTGGGTTGAAGCTGAAACTCTCGTAACCATCACAGCTCGAAACGTCTAAACTTCTTCTGGAAGAACATAGTGTGCCGCTTCGGGCTACCTCGGGTGCTGATCTCCGACAACGACAAGCAGTTCGAAGACATCAAATTCCAAGAGTGGTGCCAAGGCATAGGGATCCGACAAAACTTCACGTCGGTTGCGCACCCACAAGCAAACAGTCAGGCAGAAGTCACGAACAGAGCTATCCTCCGTGGACTAAAAGCCAGGCTAGACCGAGCTAAAGGGTTATGGGCAAACGAGCTGCCTAGCATCCTATGGGCATACCGAACTACAGAGAAGACCGCCACTGGAGAAACTCCCTTCAACCTCACCTACGGCACGGAGGTAGTCATCCCAGCCGAAATCGAAATCCCCTCACTTCGGTTGGAAGCATACATCGACAATACTAATAACGACGAGCTACGTACCAACCTCGACCTACTTGACGAGGTGAGGGACCTCGCATACATCAGAACCGCAGCATACCAGCAAAGGGTAGCTCAGTACTACAACGCCAGAGTTAAGAAACGAAACTTTCGCGTCGGCGACCTGATCCTCCGCAAAATCATGGTACCTGAGCCCGGCGTTGGAAAACTCAGGCCGAACTGGGAAGGACCCTACCGAGTGAAGAGAGTATTCGAGGGAGCATACAAGCTCGAGACCCTGGAAGGTAAACAGATACCTCGGGCATGAAACATCGTCAACTTAAGACGATTTTACTTATAAATTATCAAACTAAGCAGGCCATGAGCCACTACCAGAGACTAAGGGCCAGAATGCCGAGCTAACAAGGACCTTGGCACTGAAAGGGGCAGAATACCGAACTAAAGATGACCTCGGCACCTCATCAACGAAAGCAATCTACACAACTATGGAGCCCGATCGAGCACATAGCCTAACTATGTTAACTCGCCTCGGGGCTTAAGTCTAGCAGCTCGGGTATATAGTCACTTCGGCAAAAGGAGAATATTTGCACAACACTTTTGAACAGAAAAAGTACTTCATTGCTAATTTTTTTGCTTTACAGTGTTTAAAAAGAAAAAACAAAAACAAACAAAAAACACAAACGAGTTCACAAACCCAGAGGTCAATCTTCCTCGCCTTCAAAAGGGACTTCGACAACACCCGAAGGACCCGCTTCGTCTTCGGAATCCGCATCGTTATCAGCTGCGGCAGCCATCTCCTGAGTGATGCGCGAAGTGGTTATGGCACTAACATCGAGCTCGGGGTACGTGTTCCTTATCATCCATCGGCTCAACTTGAAACCCCTTTTGTACGAGCCCACCATCATATCGTCAAAGCGCGTCGAAGCGATGTAATCTTCGATGACTTTCACCTTCGCCTCCTTAACGGCCTGAGAAAAGATCTAAGTCTTCTCCCTAATATCTTCATGAAGGTACTCGACCTGATGCTCCAGGTCCAACTTCAGGTCGGCCATATGTCTCACCACCATTCCTAAGGCCTCTTTGTCCCTCTGAGACCTCGATAGCTTGACCCGCGCAGCACGGGAAGCCGCTTCGGCAGCTTCTGCTCGCTTCAATCCCCTCTCCACCTAAATTGCCAAAGCATGGATAGAGGAGTTCACCAGCCAGAACGAGGACAAATCAGCTCGATAAAAAATAAAAAACACTACCCCGACTTACCACCATGGCGTGAGTTGCAGCACGAGCGCCTATGAGATTTGTAGGAAGATCGGCCCACTGCGCGACCTCCTCAGGGCAAATGGCCTTCTTGCTTTTTCGAAGAATGTAGCTCAGCGTCAGCACGCTCCCAACCTCCTCGTGACTTCCTGAGCCCGATGGCATAGCCCGGGTATAGGCAGTGTCGGCATAGGGAGCCCTAGCATAGGGAGCCCCTGCCTCTTCCTGAACTGAAGGGAGCACCTTGGGCTCCCTAGGAGGCCCCATTCTCGGTGCCTCGGGCTCCGTGACCTGGGAAGGATCAGTGTGGACCCACTTAGCAGCTCGCTTCCTCCTTTTCATGCCAGCGAACAAGTTCGCACCTCGAGTCTTCTTTGCCTCCATAACACCTACAAAAAGGAGCTCGGCGTCAGAAGACGGGAATAAAAGCAAAAGCAAGAGTATCTTCGTCTGAGCAAGAAACCTACCTGAACTCAGACCGGCCTAAATAAGCTTGTCCTCCGTCAGGTAGACTTCGCATTTGAGCCCTTGCCGGGCCCAGTCCTAGAGGCCCTTCACCGTATCTTCGTCTAATGCGACACCGGGGTCAGGAGCGGCCAAACCCCACTCAGTAGGAAACGACCACCCCGTAGCACTTCGAACCACGAAGTAGTCCTGCTTCCATGCCGGGACCTTATTTGGGAGATCGTGTAAGAGCTTGAAGCTTGGGCGAGGTGACAAGTAGTACGCCCTCCTACGCCCGGGCAGGGGACACGCTTGTTTCTTAAGCATGAGAATAGCGGAAAAAATTTCCAAGTCCAAAGGAAGGCAGTGCTCACAGCAAAGGGAGATGGTCCCGACAAGGTTGCGGATAGAGTTCGGGTGAAGCTGACCTATAGTGATGCCGAAGTGGTTCATGACCTCGACGATTAGGGGATGGAAGGGAAGGCGCAGCCCGGAAACAAGCTGCTCCCGGAATATCACGATCTCATCCAGACCGTGCTCCCAAGGAAAGTCGCCCGAGGGTAAAAAGTAAGTATACTCCCCGGGCAGGTTGTACTGGACGATAAGGGACCAAAGCCTTTCGGACGTCATAGTGGAGGGTCCGAACTTATCTGGCACCCGACCTTGGCGGGAGGTGGATGCCAAACTACCCGAGGTGACTCGGCCTACAGGCTCGAACTCGAGCTCTTCCTCGAACTCTACCTCGGGCCCCACCTCAGACTCACTAAGGTTGTCGGGGGCAGCAGCATCGGACCCCCCAGGAGACTACCTAAACTACCCGAGCTAGACATCGAAACAAAGAGGGCTGAGGACTCACCAGGAAAAGCTACTGGACTATGAACAAGTGACGTGAGCTGACAGGCTTGGATGCGAGCTCAAGGAACAAATGCTGAAGGATGACAGAGGAAAGTGACAAGGGGCCCCCCATTATTTATAGCCACTGTACCCGCACATCAACGACCAAAATCGAAACCATCCAACGGCTCCCCGCGAAATCAGTTGTGCACTTCCCGAGGAAAAGACACTTTGGCGCACGTTGTTTACGTTCAAAAATTTGAAATCGTTTACGCGTGTGAGCTACACACAGCCCGGGACTGACCCCTAGTCGAACCAAGCCAACCTTGATTGAGCCAAGAACACAAGCAGGTCAGACCAGAGAAGTCCTAGACCGAGGCCAAAGTGTCCCGAGGCAAATCCACCTGTCATCCCGTGAACTCCCCACGTCGGGTCAAGACCCCGAGCATGGGGAGTGGGGGGCAATTGATGGAGGAAGATTTGACCCGACCCCTTGGCCGTACAACACGTGGAAGCAACCAAGAGTGACCTGGCAGAAGCGCCAGCTCGGCACGACAGCGGGCCCACAGCCCGAGCTCCCCCAAAGGGGGAACCTACAACCCGAGCTCCGAGGTGAAGATTCCCGAGCTCCCCAAGGAGGAACCCGAGCTCTCCCTTCGAGGCCTTGAGCCTTGCAAAAAGAACAAAAGGCAAAGACTCGAACTGCCCACCCAGAGGCAGTTTGGGCCACAATTCTATCCGAGCTCAAGACTTCACCTCGCATGCCACTTCGGCTCCAAGTGTCCTAACTGAATAACCGTACCTGACGCCCAGGAGACCCGTACACGGAGGCGGCGCACCTGACTGATTAGGGGTCCGACACATGACAGCCGCCATCCAACGGCCACCTGCCACTGCCATCTCAGACGGACAAAGGCATCCTTGGCAGCTGGCAGTGGAGGTTATGACACCCGAATTGGTAATTGGCAGAAGAAATGACACCCGATCTGGCAGAGGAAATGACACCTGATCTGGCAGAGGTAATGATACCCGAACTGGTAGAGGTATGGAAGTAAGTGTACAGGGTGATTATAAAAGGCCCCCATCTCACAAAGAAGAGGGTATGTGATTCTTGCGCTTTCTAGTCTTAAAATTCTTAATTTCCCTTGCCTTCTCAAGAGCACTAACTTGAGCTTCGGAGTATTCCAACCAGGTTTCTCCCCGGAAGACTCCAAGTTCTTCCTTATTTCAGTCACCCCCAACTCCATCAGAGGCGAGGGAACCGACAGCTAGGACTGACCGGATTGCACATCATCACATAGTATCTAATATGGACAGTTTTTTGGTCAAAGGGGATTGAACTACTCATACATACAGTATTTTGAAAGGGAGTGCAAACACAAAATCTATATTAGGGTCCTGATGTTGTTCTCATCGTGTTCTATCATGAGAATTGGAATACTTTTACAAAAGCATTTTTATAAAAGTATTTTTAGAAAAATACTTTTATGAAAACACTTTTATCAAAACACTTTTATAAAAGTGTTTTTTCAACGCCAAAAAGATATATATATATATATATATATATATATATATATATTATATATATATATATATATATATATTTGTAATTTTCAGATTTTCTTCATTTTAATATATTTTTGTAATTTTTTATATGTTCTGTTTTTTATATAATTTCTGATATTTCATTTAGTTTGGATTAGATCCAATCTGATCCATTTATATTTTAATGAATTGGATTGGATTTGATTTGTATTAGATTTGAGCTGGATTAGATCCAACCCATTTATAAATGGACTTACATTGGACTGGATTGGGTTGGACCAAATCGAGTCCAATTGACACCTCTACACACAACCTAAGCTAGATGATTGTATTTTTTTTTTTTTTTTTTTGCTTCATGGGGCTACACAACAGGGGGTAGCCCATCCCCTGTATCCCCTGTTGCTTGTCATTCCAATAGTCGGTTAAATAAAGTTGCTTGTCATCAGAATATTAATGGTGGGTCAAGGAGTCAATCTACAATTAATACAGCGATTGATTAGTTTCATTGTCGTTTATTAAATAAACGTTTTATACCACATCTTCCTTAAAAAGTGGTTGAAAAACGTTTTTTAACATCAAGGTGCCACACGAACGGAATAGCATAAAAATGCAAAGTGTTGGGGTCTTTCTCCCATAAACAGTTTAATTAAACAATATTTAATTCAAAATTCATGGAGGAAAACACCTAGGCTATGTGGTGCTGAGTTGGTGTTGCGTTTTAGATAAACGTCAATCCAACCAAATACCACCATAATTTCGATGGTGGGTAAAACTGATGAATCAGGATCCGAGTTGTTAATGTGATAGATTCGAATTTGAGGGGAAGAATATTGACTGGTGATTATTAGATAAGGCCTACTTGAGAAACATTTGAAACAAAATGTTTATAATAAATTGAAAACACAACAACAACTAGGAGGATGGGAAATGATGTAATCTGTGATAATCCATGACCCACGCACCTATGGAAGATTGTATGAAGAGTAATAAGTATTAGGGTAATTTTCAGGCAATGGCTTCCTGGATCGGAGGTACTAATGCTTCTCTTCTTCAGTCATAAATGCGGTGAATGGAAAGGACTTGCCAATCCCCACAGACGTCTTAAAATATATCTTCTGGCTCGTTGGTTCCTCGATGCTCATCTCCGTGATGGGGACCCACAGCAACATCTGTTTGCTCTTGATGCCAGTCATCTTCTTCATCTTGAACTTTTCTATATAAGAAGCAGTCACTTCGGTGGCATATTTCACACGGGTGTTGGTTCCCACAAAGAAGTGCACGTAGGGAGCCTTCTGTTTCATCCACACGAAACCCGTCTCTCGGACTCTTCCACACTCTTGGAGATGTTGAAGGGGAAAGCCCCCTTTGGGAAAGCCCAGCTCTTCCAGAAGCTCTCGATGGAATGGGATAGCTGGCTTCAGACCCATACACAATTTCGGCACCTGCACGTTCCTCCTCCTTCGATTTGATGATGCCTTAATGGGTGAGGAGTTCAAATATAAATAATATTTGAAGGGTGGGAGAGGGAGGGAAAGGAATTGAAGGAGATCGATCGGTTGGAAGTTTGGTAACTTGGTAGCAGGAAGTTGAACCACAAGGGTTCCGATTTTCAAAGTTCCAAGCAAGTTAAGGTGGTGGTTTACCTATTACCTAACGAACCGGCCGGTCGAGGTCGATACATCATACATGGTGGATCCTTAATGTATCTCATCTACGATCTATCTATCTATATCTTAATTATAATAATTAAAAAAAAAACAAAAAATGTATCTCATCTATCTATAATCTATTCAACTGATCATGTTAATCAAGGTACGTAGAAAGAAGAAAGAGATCATTGAAATGCATGGCCTTAACAAACAACGCAACCAGATGCTTAATTAAAGAAACATCCGCGATCAGGGAGGTTTACAGTTTAGGCTCTCTCATCTGTTAGGTGTGACTCATCCATTGGTAGATTATGGTTCTCTGATATACTACAGCCTACGGGTGGAAGTGGAAAGTTCTTAGCAAGACGGGATCTGCTCGTCACACTTGGGCGCCTCACATCCACATCCATTATACATTGGAAACATCTCCCGTAAATAATAACTTAAAAGTATAGGAGATATTCTCAATGCATGGTAGGAATTGCATATATAACCTATGTGAGACGCCCTCTCTATGAGGAGTAGATCCGATCTCGTTTTTAACAAGGCTGAAGATAGCAAAAAGTGCACCAATGTCAATGTACGTGGCTTCTTCTTCTGACCATAGATTTTCAGTTTTGATTATTAATTACCAAAGCGTATGACTGAAGAAGGAACATCTCTCAAAACGGAGAAGAAGGGAGAAGGACTAAAGCCTGATTCAGGTATGGCATTGGCAGCACCTTAATTACCATATTGAACTTGAACCTGAGTACCTCCTGCCTGCTGACCTAAATTTGGGCTTGAGTTGAGGCTTCTGATGACAGTATGAACACGTGTATATAAAAGTTATATATAAGAACACCAAATCCCAATGCCAGTTGTTAAAATTTTGGATATTTGGATTTATTAAATCAGAATCCATTACGTCATGAATGCAGACCTAAATCTTTATATAAAGGAGGCATCTCACGTTTTATATTTTTTCTTTTTCTTCATTTTTTTTATCATGAAGTTCAGCTTTTATGCTTTCAAGAAATCTCATTGTTAAATCGATAAGCAATCTATGAAAGGCAAAATATTAACCTGTTACGTATTATATCGTATTTAAATGAAGGGTATGATCTCAGGAATCAGTTTTTGACAAGGTCGAAATTTATGCGTCTGGCTCTAGAAAACGGCGCCTCATCAGTGTAATCTAGGAAAAAACGGTGATTTAGGAAATAACCTTGTGTTTGGAATTTGATGAGGGCGGATTTGGCCTTTTAATGACATTATGACACCTGACAGTCTCTTGGCAATTAAGTACAGCCTCTTGATACTAGGTAGCTCGCCACTGGGTAGTTCGTCACAGGCGACTCGCTATAGGCAGTTCGCCACAGGCAGCTCGCTACAGGCAATTCGTTGCTGGATAGCTCGCCATCATGTAGCCTGGCACCTCAGAACAACTAGGTGACACCCGGGACCACTTTGGCAACAACTTGCCTTTGCTAAGCTGATGGTGTCCCACCAGGCGTAGTTTGGCACAAGCACGACCTGGCCCTGGCACGAGCTGGTAGCCTAGCCTTGACACGACCTGGCCTTGGCACGAGCTGGCAGCCTGGCCTTGACACGACCTGGCCTTGGCACGAGCTGACAGCCTGGCCCTGGCACAAGCTGGCAGCCTGGCCCCGGCACGACCTGGCAACCTAGCACTGGCACGACCTGGCCCTAGCACGAGCTGACGGCCTGGCCCAGGCATCAACTTGACGGCCTAAGACAGGCGCCAACCTGACAACCTCGAGGAACGCATCTCCATACCCTGCATTTTACGGGATTGTAACTTGTAACGGCTATATTAGCTCACCCACTCCCCGGTTCTGACGAGAAGGGACAATTTTACCGTTTGATGGCATTTCACCCACCTAACACGCAAGACAGTCCCATCACAGCTGGGATCCAGGAACTGTTCCACCTAAACCACGAGGACTCCAGTATATAAAGACCTCACCCCCATAGGCAACAGAGGAGGAAAAAGAGGGTAACCCCTGCTCTCTAGCTCTCTCATTCTCTAATATGATCTTCGAGCTCTCTACTATCAAAGTGCTAACTTAGCCATCAGAGTGACCTTGCCGGGTAAACACCCCCGGGTTCTCTGATTCAGTTCTTGTAGGTCCCTCAGCTCCCGCCGTCTACAAAGATGAGCTGATCATATCCTGTAGGGAGCAGTCGGGTTTCACCAACAAGCAGCTCATCAAGGTAGCTCACCACCAAGCAACTCATCCAGAAAGCCAAGTAGCCCACCCGGTAGCTCGCCTCCAAGCAGTCCATCAAGGTAGCTTGCCTCCAAACAGCCCATCAAGGTAGCTCACCTCCAGGTAGCCCATCAAGGTAGCTCACCACCAAGCAGCTCATCAAGGTAGCTCACCACTAGGGAGCTCGCATCAAGGTAGCTCACCACTAGGCAGCTCGGCACCAGGTAGTTCGCCACTAGGTAGCTCGCCACCAGGGAGCTCCACTTCAACCTCTGAGTCACCAACCACCTGAGAGTAGACGAGATGACGAGGTACTTAGCCAAAAAATTGACACATCACGAAAAAGTGGTACGTGACCGGAAACAGTTACATCAGAATCATTTTTTCATAAAAAACGGTGCTCCAAGCCATGCTTTAGAAATCGGGAAGGTATGGCTTGGAGCAACGCTAAATATGACGTTTCTTGGAACTGCAGCTCGTTGCTGCCAACAGGGCAGTGATGTGGTAGTGGATGATGGGTAGAAGTGCAAAAAACGTTTCCTGAAGCATTGATACTAAACAGAAAAAGTTGTTGCTCCAGAAAACGTCCTACCTGACAGCAATGATTCCAAACAAAAAAAAAAGTGTTCCAAACCACACATCAGCAGTACCGTTTTCTCAGCTGCAACTGCAGCATTGATGCCAATATTGCTACTTAATAATAATAATAATAATAATAATAATAAAATGCAACTAAAACGACACTAGAGTCTAAATTAAACTTTGAAGCTTTCTACTCTTCCCATCTGAATTTTTAATTCTCTTGTAAAAAGATAATCTTACGTTGCCATCAACTCGTTGATCAAGGCCTAGAATGTGGGGCCAACACTCTATGTATGGAGCATGGTCAACCCGCCATTAGTTAATTGTTGTTTTTATAGTAGCATTTTAACAGTCATAAGTATCTGAATTTTTTTTGGTTAAATAAACACCTACTATTTATTATTTTATTTCTATCCCATATTAACATTTTTAATTTTATTGAGCAGTATTTATTCTTCTCCAAAGCTTGTGTTTGTATTTGCTTGTAATCTTTTCAGACTGAAATATTTATAAAATTATTTCTTCTTATTTCACAGCACTTCTAATTTCTAATTTTATGTTGAGAAAAACATAGCCAAATTAAATCAGCAAATTCTTTAAAAAAAAACAAAATAGATTTTTCTCACTATTATAATGCAGATTTTTTTAATTTGAACTCCTGGCACTGACACATAAATCAGATTAAAAGGAAGATTTGGAGCTAAATTATTCAATATAATGAGAAGAAGAAAAAGAGGAGAGGGAGGAGGAAAGATATGATATATTGTTCTATCATCATTTACGGGCCCATGGATTGACTCTATGAGACACGTAGAGAAACAAGACAGAACTACATTGCTCCCTGCACCCAGAAATTTCTTTGTCCATCGGGCTAAAGGATTAGTTTATTAAATTTCTTTGTCCACGTCAGCCCAATATCTACCTCTCCATTGCTCCCTGCACCCAGAAATCAGAAATCTGTTACAGTCAAAGTCTAAAGCTGTGTTTGGTTGCATTGCAGTTTTATTTGCACTAATATAAAATGCATGGGAATGCAAATTCCGATTTAACTTTGTTTTAGGTTTTATTTTATAGTCTTCAGATCTTATTTTACTTAATTTGTATTGCAATAAATCAGAATCTACACCCAACACACTTAAACTATCATAGTTTTGCATCAATACAAATTTATTTGCACTACAACCAAATGCGGCATAAAGTCCATGTACCATACTTTACCTTATATTAAATAATTAATTTATTTGTAAAGAAATTGCTTTACAAAGTCTGGGCAGGACCACCCGGCTGTGTGTGTTGTCGCCATTCCTCAAACGATTGAATTGAGCTCACTTTACTTGATGTTGGATATTGCTGGTCCTATTTTTTCTTATTTCATGATTATGTTAGGTCAGTGAACTGTGAACATCTTTCTTTTCTATTGCCAGTGGAAATTTGAAAATGAAAAAAAGAAAAAACTATTACAATGCAATATTGCATTAAGAATATCTTCTTGCTTATGCAATTTATTTCATTGGGAGATATTTTCAATGCAAGATTGCAAAAGGCGATTGAAATGGTGTGAACATAAGTTTGTCCTGATGAATTCAAATCAGCCCCCCACAATGTTTTATAGCAGATCTCTGTCATGTATTGGAAATATCTTCAGATGATATATCAGAAATGATGATATTATCATTGAGAAATATTTTCAATATAGGGCCGAGATGTGCTATGAAACATTGTGGAGAATAATCTTGTAGGAGATTGAAGCCGATCTCAGTATCAGACATGCCAAAAGGGGGGACTGAATCTGTTCCTAGCACATGGCGCCTCGCACCGATCTTACAGGCACGTCACATTGTGCATGTGCATTAAAAACATCTTCCGTATTTATATATTATTATTTAAGAGAGATGTTCCCATGATAAAATGTGACTGTGAAATCGTTGTGAGGCGCCCTGTATAAATAGCAGATACCAATTTTTGGCGCTCATAGAAGGAGGCTTAACACTAACAGTCTAACAGTTAATTGCGCAATCTCTCATCATTTGCAAACAGAATTGCTGATGGCCTGATGGAATTTTTTTTTTTTTTTATTTAGGAAGAAAGAAAAAATAAGAGAAAAAGTAATTAATGCATATATAATAAGGTAATGTGCCAAGCAAAACAAGGGCATATAGTATGTACTCCGACTTAAAAAAAAAAAAGAAAAAAGAAAAGGTTTCTTGCCCCGAGATCTCTCGAGAGTCTGTCAGTGTTGCCCACTCCCTAGTCGTATAATTACCAACCTCGCTACTCTGACGCGGTTCCTACTCCTACCAAACCCAATCTCTCAAGCCATCCCTTCTTATCTTGTCCCAACTCCCAAGGTCAACTTGCTTTTTCTCTCATTCTGACGTTAACCCAAACGAAACCACCCTAAACAATAATAAATAAATAATTTTAATTTGTTATCGCTTCACAGCTCTCACGGCATTCCAACTTTTCAAATATGAAAATTGATAATATATGCATATGTAATAGATTCATGTTACCTGTGGGCCAAATGAAATCCATTTCTCTCACTCTTATCTATTTGTCTTCCCTCCCTTTCTTAGCTTCTTGTCCTTTTCTCTTTTTATTTTTATTATTAGGTTCATATATACATTCAAGTAATTTTTAGACCACCTTGCCTAATATTCTTTTGGTTTTGTTGTAATAATTTAAAACCCAAAGCTATGTTTCTTCTTCTATTGTATGACTTTGCACTTAGAATTTACAACAGTTCAAAGAATTTTTAACAATTTTTTTTAAGTTGTGATGAGGGGCGATTTAGTCCTTCCATAATTACACGTGGTATTTCGTAGCAGCCATCCGATATCTCAGCATTATGTAGGCGAACCTCGGGAGTACTTCGAACATCTTGCGACCGGGTTTATATCTGCATCTCACAAGGGGGCGCCCCAGAATGACCTCGGGATCATTTTTCATACTTGTTATCGGGAGATATTCCCAATACAAGGTGGGGATGTGTTGTGAGACATTATAGAGTGCAGATTGTGAATTTCTCGCAACCATCTTGATGATCTCGGCACCACTTTAGTAGGTTGAATTGCAAACAGCATTGTAAGACATTAGGTTGGTGTAAGGGGAGATCTACTTATGCCGACCTAACCCGACTTTAGTTAGAGAGTTGCCTGACATGTTGGGCAACCTCCTCCTTAAGCAGACTATCACCTTTGACTTCCCTGAGATCACGATGCCACGTCGGAAGAGCTGGTTATCACCCTGCCCGCTTCAGGCCCAATTGGATAAACACTACTCGCTTATGTGGAATCCACGTCCAGGCATAAAACCACCCCACCCACTTTGGATATGCTTCGTGAGCCTCATGGCATTTTACCTATATAAAGGCATCCCCTTTCATAGAAGAGGTACATACGCGATTTAGCTCTCTAAGCACTCTAGCTCTCACACTTTCAAGCTTACAAACTTAGCTCGCTAACTTAAGCATCGGAGTGACTGCCCTGGGTAAAGAAACTTGAACACTCCGATCACCTCTCTTGGGTCGACGATTTTTGGGTCGACGGTTTGATTATCCAATTTGAACAGACGGCTCATTCTAGCAACAAAAATTACAGGCAAAAAATTGAGTGTGTGAGGTCCATTAAGCAGTATCATATGCGTTATGTCATTCGAGCGTGTAAGTCATACGACTAAAAAACGGAACCGCTATGACCACTGATTTTTGGGCCAATGGTTTGACCGTCCGATTCGAACGGACGATCCATTCTGACAACAAAATTAAAAAAAAAGGCCAAAAGCCATTGAACGGGTCAATGGGTTGTTGATTGATTCAACGGTTTTTGACCAGGGACTGGGATTGGGGTAAAATAAAACTGGTTGCCTCGACGGTTTCCAATTAAAAAAATAAAAAAATGGTGGTTCGTCTGTTTGGTTCAAACGGACGGCCATTTTGACAACAAAAATAAAAAAAATGGCCAAAAACCATTGAACGGGTGAACGGGTTGATGGTTGACTGCTTGGGTTAATGGGTCGTTGACCGATTCAACGATTTTTGGCTAGGGACCGGGATTGAGATAAAACAAAACTGGTTGCCTGGACGGTTCCCAATTAAAAAAATAAAAAAATGGCTAAAAACCATTGAACGGGTCAACGGGTTGATGGTTGACTGCTTGAGGCTTGGTCATAATTTTAGGCCTGCAGGTTTGGGTTCGGGTCTAAAGCATTGGGCCTGATTTTTTTTGAGTCAATTTTGATTTTTTTTAAAATAACTCACCCTGAGTCTGAGCTCAAATCCGATCTGAGACTATATATTAAATAATAAAAATATATTTTATTTAATAAAAATATATATACAATATTTTTTCTTTATTCTTTTTCTTCTTTTTAAGTAATAGTGAGATGTTTGTTATTCTTGAATTTTGAAGGATTTTAATATAATAAAATATTTTTTATTAAATAAAAAAGAAAAAAATTCTAACTAACTCAAACTCGGGCTTGGGATTTAGACTTGATATGAGAGCCGGGCTCAAACTCGAACTAAATGTATTTTTATTGATATATATACAAAGCCCAGCTCGGCCCATTCCTAATTATTATATATAAATTTCATTGATGTGCATCATCATCATGTACATGCATTTACCCTTTTTCACCCGCCCCATCTTATTTAGTTGACTCAAATGCGTGTTTCGCGTAAAAAAGTAAGACATGCATTTACCCTTTTTCCGCGTGTCCAAGGCGAAGGAGGAAATATTTAAGATAAAGCAAAGAGAAGAGATAGAGATGGAGAGACATTCGCCCATTGGACGGCGGTTTTGGGGCCGGATCTGTCTTGATTTTCAATTTTGTACGAGTAGTCGGCAGGGGACGTTAATTTCTTTCTCTCTCCATTTTTGTTTGGCGTGTGTCAATTTATCACTAATTACATACATAAATCTCCTCCTATCTTGGCTTCTATAAATCGTTCTACTTACGGCTGAGAAAAAAAATCGAAAAACCGAATCGGTCGAAATCAAATCGAAAATTCAGTTAATTAAATCAGTCAATTTGGTTTCGGTTCAACATTTAAGAAAAATCGAAGGTATTGATTCGATTTTGGTTAATCAAAATAAAAAAATTGGCTGTTAATCAAACCGACTGTTATATATATATTTATATTATATATATTTTATATTTTCTATACATTATAAATTAATAAATATGCATTATATATAAACATATATAATATATAGTATATTATTTATTGTTGAAAATATAATATTATATATATTTTTAGCATTTTATTACATACTTATATATTTTTTTATAATAAATATTGTAAATAATAAAAAACCAATCAATCGGTTAATCGATCGACTTCGGTTCGATTTCAGTTACCAGTTTTTCAAAAACTAATAACCCTGGTTTGGTTTCAAAAATTAGCCCACGGTTCGGTTAAGATATCCTCCTATTTTATTGGTCATGCTTAAATTAATTTGCATCTTTATTTGCTTCAATTACGATGTTTTTTTTTTTAATTCTACACTGATTTAAACTATTCTTCATTTAAAATAATATAAATAACTAAATTGGTGATATAAGCGCATGTGGCAAGGCATAGGATGGCACTGATGATGCACAATCCGGCCGATCTTAGCTGTCAACGATCTTGCCTCTGAACCGGGTGGCAGGGACCTAAAACGGAGGGAGAAGAGAAGCTCCGGGGAGAACTCGGCGTAAGGGCTCCGAAGCTCAAGTTAGAGTCTTTCAAAGGCAAGATAGACCAGATAGCGCAAAAGTTAGCATACCTCGTTCCTGGGGGGTAGGAGCCTTTTATAACCACCTCGCGCACTCACTTCCAGGCTTCCGTCAGATCGGGCATGATTACTTCTGAACTCCTGCCAGTTCGGATGTCATTTCCTCTGGCCGGACAGAACCGCCACTGCTCCTTTTGTGGGAGCCGTCTCTGCGGCTAGTAACGACGGTGGCAGGTGGCGGTAGCAGGAGGCCGTTTGAAGTGCGGCTGTCAGGCGTCAGATCCCAAATCAGTCAGGTGCGTCGCCCTTGGATACGGACGTCCTTGGCGTCAGGTACGTTCGGTCAGCCTAGTGTTTCGGAAGCGAAGTGTTGGAGTGGCGAGCGAGGTCTTGAGTTCGGTTTGGGGAGTGTTCCGAGCTGTCATGGGCCAGCTCGGGTCACAGCTTTGTGAGGCTTGGGGCCCAATATAGTTCGTGCTCCTCGCAGGGAGCTCAGACGCTTAATAGGGAGCTCGGACTCTTAATAGGGAGCTCGGACTCCCAGTAGGGAGCTCGGGTTCTTAATAGGGAGCTCGCTCTTAATAGGGAACTCGGACTCCCAGTAGGGAGCTCGAACTCTTGGTAGGGAGCTCGGACTCTTGGTAGGGAGCTTGGGCTCCTAGTAGAGGTTTGGAGTTCGGGTTCAGTAGTGAGCTTGGACTTGCTTTCGGTGTTCGCTTCGGGCGCTCTACTGTCCCGAGTTGCTTGTTTTTGCCACGTGTCGGGTGATTGCGAGGTCGGGCCAAGTTCCCCTTCATCAATTGCCCCCCACTCCCTGCGACAAGGATCCTGTCTTGGCGCGGGGAGTTCGTAAGGTAGCAGGAGGGTTTTGGTCCGTGCTGAGGGCGCTCGCTTTAATTTGATTTTCAAAAAAGGGCGCGCGTTTGGGAGACGTGACGGCAGTCGTTCGAGAGTTGAGCTGCAGATGCTTTTATTGCGAGGAGACGTGCGCCGACTCCCCGTCAGTTTTGAGAAGGTGCGTACTGACACCCGTCCTCCGACAGGACGTGCACGATGCCTCGACAGTTTCGGAAAGACGTGCGCTGATTGGCCTCGGAAGACGTACGGTTTAGCGCGGCTGTGGGCCGTTGGATTGGCTTCGATCTGGGCCGTCACTTTCCGGCCGCTGTGGATATAAATAGCGCGCGGGGGGGGGGGGCGTCCTTGCTACTGTTGTACCTCTTGAGCTCGCGCCTAAGTTTCAGTTCGCGTCCAGGCTCTTCAGCTCGCGTCCCAGGTTCCTTGCTTGTTCGAGCTTTCGTGGTCTACTTCAGTCTTCTTCCTGGGTGAGTGCTTTTGGAATCCCGTTCCATTCTCTGATGTCTAGTTCGGAGGGTTCAGATTGTTCAAGCGGGTCTGATATAGGTTCTACGAACCAATTTGCGTCCCCCGGTAGTTCAAGTGAGCCCGATGTAGGTCCCGAGGAAGGGGTTGAGCCTACAGCCCGAGGTGCTTCGGGTAGGTCGGCGTCCACCTCCCGTCGTGGCCGGGTTGTAGATCAGTTTGGCCCTTCGACCATGACGCCTGAGGGACTTCAATCCCTCATAGACTACTACGACTTGCCCGGGGAGCACGCCTACTTCATCTCTACGGGTAGCTTCCCTTGGGAACACGGTCCTGATGAGATCGTGATTTTCCGGGAACAGCTCGCTGCGGGGCTGCGACTGCCCTTTCATCCTCTTCTCGTCGAGGTTCTAAACCACTTCGGTGTGACGGTCGACCAGCTTCACCCGAACTCCATTAGGAATTTAGTGGGGACGATCTCCTTATTTTGTGACGAGAACTTTCCTTTGGATCTCGAGATTTTCTCCTCTATTTTAATGCTGAAAAAGCAAGCGGGTCCCCTTCCTGGGCGTAGGCGGGCATACTACGTGTCTCCTCACCCAGGCTTCAAGCTCTTACACGGACTCCCTAATAAGGTCCCGGCGTGGAAGCGGGACTATTTCAGGGTGCGAAGTAAGCTGGGGTGGCCGTTTCGGACGGGCTGGGGGATGGCCGCTCCCGACTCCGGCGTTACACTCGATAAGGAGACGGCGAAGGGCCTCCAGCAATGGGCGCGGCTTGGGCTGGAGTGTCAACGGTATCTGACGGAGGCCAAGCTTATTGCTGCGGGCTTGAGTTCGGGTAGGTTCTTTTCCTAGCGATCCTGTCTTGCTCTTCTTTTACGTGTCTTACTGATGCCGAACTCCTTTTCGCAGGTACGATGGACTCTCGAGGGACCCGAGGTGGGCACTTGTTCCAGGGCATGAAGAGGAGAAAACGGGTGGCTAAGCGAGCTCGCACCGAACCATCCCAGGGTGCGGAGCCCGAGGTGCCGGACTATCCGGCGGAGGAGCCCGAGATGGTTCCTCCTATGCAGGAGCTGGCGGGGGCTCCTTATGCCGAAACCACACACACAGGGGCTCCCGCTTACTCCGAGTCTGCCCATACGCGAGCTGGGCCGTCGGGCTCGGAGGTACCGGGGGACTTCAGGAGCGTGCTGTCGCCTGTTCATGCTCTTCAACGGAGTAAGGAGACGATGTTTCCCGAGGAAGTTGCGGCGTGGACCGAGCTCCCTCTGCACCAAGTGGCCTATCGCGCCGTTACTCATGCTATGGTGGTAAGTGCTCCCTTCTTTAGAGTTGTTCGGCTTTTATTCTTCTATTCGTTCCTTTGATCCCGTTTTCCTTTGATAGGTGAACTCTTCTATTCACGCCTTAGCGAACCAAGTGGAGAGATGCTCAAGGTAGGCGCGAGCTGCCGAGGAGGCTGCTCGTGCTGCTGAGGCTGCTGCTCGCCTTGCGCGGTCTAGGCAGGCGAGGTCTCAGAGAGATGCCGAGGCCATGGGAGTGGTGGTGAAGAATATGGCGGAATTGAAGCTGGACTTGCAGCACCAGGTCGAGTATCTTCAGGAGGATATCAGGGAGAGGACTCAGATCTTCTCTCAAGGCATCGAAGACGCGAAGAAGAAAGCTGTCAGTGATTATATTGCTTCACCGGATTTCGATGATCTGATGGTGGACTCCTACAGGAGGGGTTTCAAGCTAAGCCGGTGGATGATCCGGAATACGTACCCCGAGCTTGATACCAGCGCCATATCCACTTCGCGCATTACTCAAGAGATGGCTAATGCTGCGGATGCCGAACCGGACTCCGAGGGGGAGGCAGGTCCTTCGGGTGTTGTCGAAGTGGCTTCTGATAATGATGAAGTAGCCCCTGGCTTGTAATGGCTTTTTTTTTTTGAATGTACACATCTATCTGAAATGAAATGGCTTTTTGTTCAAGTGCTGGTTGTCCTGTCTTCGAGCTGCATTTTTTGCCGAACTGACCATTTCGGTCCTTCAGTTCATTTTCTGACATGAAATGGCTTTTTGTTTCTGGTTGTCTTCGAGCTGTGTTTTTCGCCGAACTGACCATTTCGGTCCTTTAGTTCGTTTTCTACCTAGGCTTCGGGGTACTTGCTTTGGTGGTTTATAGGTAGTATCTTCTTAAGTTGACGACGTTCCATGCTCGGGGTACTTGTTTTCCTTCTAGTGTTCCGAGCTCGTATTCTCCCCCACCGAGTGCTTTCATTACTCTGTAGGGTCCTTCCCAGTTTGGTCCAAGTTTCCCTACGCCGGGTTCGGGCACCATGACCTTACGGAGAACTAGGTCGCCGACGCGGAAGTTCCTCTTCTTTACTCGCGCGTTATAATACCGAGCTACCTTTTGTTGTTAGGCCGCAGTTCGGATGTGCGCGAGGTCTCTCACTTCATCCAGTAGGTCGAGGTTGGTGCGTAACTCGCCCTCGTTTGTCTGTTCGTCGTACGCTTCTAGTCGCAACGTAGGCACTTCGATTTCCGCCGGGATCACCGCCTCGGTGCCATAGGTGAGGTTAAAGGGAGTCTCTCCTGTGGCGGTTTTTTCCGTGGTTCGGTGAGTCCATAGAACACTTGGTAGTTCGTCTGCCCACAAACCTTTGGCTCGGTCTAATCGTGCTTTCAATCCGCAGAGGATGGCTCTGTTCATTACTTCTGTTTGGCCATTTTCCTGCGGGTGTGCGACCGACGTGAAGTTCTGACTAATTCCCATACTTTGGCACCATTCTTGGAACTTGATATCTTCGAATTGTTTGCCGTTATCGGAGATCAGTACCCGAGGTAGCCCGAAGCGACATACAATGTTCTTCCAAAAGAAGTTCTGTTTGTTTCGGGCTGTAACTATTGCCAGGGGTTCAGCTTCTATCCACTTTGTGAAGTAATCTACTGCCACCACTAGGAATTTTCTCCCGCCTGTCGCTGGTGGGAATGGCCCCAGGAGGTCGATGCCCCATTGGGCGAAAGGCCATGGGCTGGTGAGGTATTTGAGGTCGGCAGCGGGCTGATGGTGGATGCTGGCATGCTTCTGACACTTGTCGCATTTTCTGACAAGCTCGATTGCCTCTGTCTTCATCGTTGGCCAGTAGTATCCTTGTCGAAGTGCTTTTTGGGCGAGGGCTCTACCCCTCAGGTGTCCGCCGCACAAGCCTTCATGGGTGTCGCGGAGTACCAGCTTGGCTTCGGCTGGGCGCAAGCATCCCAGGTAGGGGAGCGTGTAGGATCGTCGGTACAACTGTTCGTCTATCATGACGTATTCGGCTGTTTGGCGCTGCACCCTCTTGGCTGCGTTGCGGTTCGCGGGGAGGGTTCCGTCTAGCAGGAAGCTCGCGAATGGATCGATCCAGCTCAGCTCTACTTCAGTGACGGGAGCGACCTCTTCTGCCCCACCGAGAATGCTAGGCCGAGGTAAGTCCTCTACGTACACGGTTCTCCTGGCGTTGTGGCTCGTGCTAGCTAGACGGGACAGGGCGTCGGCCTCAGCATTCTCTGACCTCGGGATTTGCTTGATGAAGTGTGACTGGAAGTTGAGCAGAGCCTCCTTTACTTTTGCCAAATATGCAATCATTGTGAGCTCGCGCGCTTCGTATTTGCCTGTAACTTGGTTGACCACGAGCTGGGAATCACTGCAGATAACCATGTGCTTTGCTCCAACCTTGTGCGCTAGGTTTAGCCCGGCTATCAGTGCCTCGTACTCCGCCTCGTTGTTGGATGCTGCGAACTCAAAGCGTAGTGCGTATTCCAGTTTTGTTCCGCTCGGGCCGCATAGCACTATTCCAGCCCCGCTGCCTTGTTGGTTCGAGGAGCCATCTACGTGAAGGATCCAGGGCTCCTCATCCCAGTTCGCGCTTGGTCTAACCAGGAGGGATGCCACACTGGCTGCTACTTCCCGGGGTTTGGACTTGTTTGGCTTGGGAGCTCCGAGTTTGCCCAAATTGGGGATCTCGGGCTCGACCGGCTCAGGGGCTTCGAGGCTAAACGTGCATTCTACGATAAAATCTGCCAAGGCTTGGGCCTTAATGGCAGTTCTTGGCTTGTACTGGAGATTGTACTCGCTGAGTTCGATGGCCCATTCGAACCCTTTGCCTTTGATTGCTTTGAAGAAGGGTAGGTAGCGATCTGCCGACTTGGACATGTAGCGGCTTAGAGCGGCTATGCGACCGTTTAGCCTCTGGACTTCTTTTATTTTCCGAGGTGGTCTCATATCTAGGATGGCTTTTATCTTGTCTGGGTTGGCCTCGATACCGCGTTGATTGACAATGTAGCCTAGGAATTTGCCCGAGGTGACGCCAAAGACACATTTGTTGGGGTTCAATTTCATGCTAAACTGACGCAGGATTTGGAAGACAGAGTCCAAGTCTTTTATTAGTTCTTGTGAAAACCGTGTCTTGACGACCATGTCGTCTACATAACACTCTATCTTTGTGCCGATCAGGGGCCGAAACAGCCTATTTACAAGTCTTTGGAAGGTCGCCCCGGCATTTTTTAACCCGAAGGGCATGACCTTGTAACAGTATAGAGCGAACTCGGTTATGAAGCTGGTTTTTTCCTCGTCGGACTGGTCCATTCGGATTTGGTTGTAGCCTGAGTAGGCATCCAAGAAGCTTTGCAATTCATGTCCCGAGGTCGCGTCCACTAGGCGGTCGATCCTAGGAAGGGGGAAGCAGTCTTTCGGGCAAGCTCGGTTCAGGTCGGTGTAGTCGACGCACATGCGCCACTTGCCGTTCGCCTTTTTCACCAGCACAGGGTTGGCCACCCAGCTCGGGTAATGGACTTCCCTTATGAAGTCTGCCGCGAGGAGCTTCTCGACTTCCTCGTCGACCGCTTTCCAGCGCTCTGGGGCTAAGTTCCGTTTCTTCTGTCTAACGGGTCTGACTAAAGGGTCAGTGTTAAGTTTGTGAGTTATAAGACCAGGGTCAATACCGGGCATATCGGCCGCGGACCATGCAAAAATATCTAAATTTTTGAGTAAAAAACTTACCAGTTCGGTTCGTAGGGGTTCTTTGACGGAAGCGAGGCTTGTTCTTCTGTGTGCGAGGTTGGGATCGCAACTATTTCTTCTGTGTGCGAGGCTTGTTCTTCGCCTTGTTCCACGGGCCGCTCCAAATCGAGGTCGCCGGCCGCCTTGGTCTTTCCCTTTAGGGCGGCAACGTAGCACTTGTGGGACTCGAGCTGGTCGCCTCGCGCTACCCCCACACCGAAGTCCGTAGGGAACTTCATGGCCAAATAGTAGGTGGAGACCACCGCCCGCAGGATATGCGTGATTGGCCGCCCTATTATGGCATTGTATGGGGAGGGGGTCGCGACCACCAGGAATTCGTGGTTGAGTTTGACCGCACAAGGCCACATGCCGAGTTCCACGGGTACCGTTATTTTTCCAAGGGGCCTGACTTCCTCTCTGCTGAAGCCCACCAGGGGAGTGCTTGCGGGCTTTAGTTCGCTCCTTGGCAGCTGTAGCCGATCAAATGCCGATTTGAAGAGGATGTCCACCGAGCTGCCCGAATCTACGAGCACGCGCCTAACCTCGAAGTCGCTGATCCTTAGTTTAATGACAAGCGCGTCATCGTGAGGGTAGCGAACTCCTCGCGCGTCGTCTTCTGTGAAGAGGATTGGCTCTTCGGTCTTTGGCCTTTTCGGAGGGTTCCGCTCCTCGAGGACCGCTTCGTGAACTGAAGTCCGGGCTGCCGCCGATGTGCACCCCGCTACCACCGAACCTCCCATAATTACATGGATGGTTCCCCGAATTGGCCTCTCTACCGGAGGTTGTCGCTGCATCGGTTCGGTAGGCCTGCTGCTAGTCTCGGGGGCGTCCTTTTCGTGCTCGCCTGGCCGATCCGCTTTATTGCTATTATTGTTGTGCTGTACAAAGTTCCTTAAGTATCCGCGACGGATGAGCCCCTCTATTTCGTCTCGGAGGTTATTGCACTGCTCGGTACTGTGACCATGGTCCCTATGGAAACTACAATACAAATTCTTGTTTCTTTCGTTCGGATTTCCCTTTAGGCGAGGTGGCCATTTCACGTATGGGGCGTCCTTAATCGTCATTAAGATCTCGGTCCGCCTCATGTTCAGTGGCGTGTAATCCGTCCGAACTGGCAGGGGAGCTCGGAACGACTGGTTCGGTTTTGGGTCCCAGGCCGGGTTTTTTTGGTCGGCTGAGTTAGAGGGCTCGCCATCCCTCTTTCTTTTCTCGTTTCCGCCCTCGGTTCGCTGGTTGATTTCCTCCTCCGTCCTCGTGAACTTGTCCGCGAGCTTGAGGAACTCGGCCACGGTCGCGGGCTGGTTGGCTACCATGTGCCATTTGAACTCCTTGTGCGTCACCCCTCTTTTTGCTGCGGCGAGCTGCACCGCGGGGTCGAACCGCGGTATCTGTAAGCATGCTTAATTGAATCGTTTGATGTAGCCCCATATGGGTTCTCCTTCCCTTTGGACTACCCCGAAGATGCTTTCCTCTGCTCTGGGGCACCGTTTGCTGGTGACAAAGTGTGCGGTGAAGACCTGCACGAACTGAGCCCAACACTTTATCGACCCGGGGGCCAGGTTCCTGTACCAAGTGCGGGCTACCCCCTTGAGGGTGGTGGTGAAGGCCACGCACATGCATGATTCGCTGGCTCTGGCGAGGTGCATTTGGGACTGGAAAGGGTCAACGTGGTCGTTGGGGTCGAAGGACCCGTCATACTTGTCTAGAGGCGGGAGCTTGAAATCTCTGGGCAGGGGGACTGCCAGGAGTTCTAACGCGAGGGGGGAAGGAACTGAGAGAATCGGGGCAACTCCTACCTCGTCCGAGCTCGTCTCGCCTTTGCCTCTGAGCTCTGACAGGACGCGGGTGGTGGTTCGTCGACCTCAACGGCGCCTTCGCTGCTGAGTGGGCCTTGTACTGGCGTTGCTGGCCTCCGTGTTGCCGAGCTCGATGGGCCCGGAGTGCTGGTAGTCCGCTGCTGCCAGTGCGCCGAATCAGTTTTCCTTGAGTGGGAACTCCGGTTTGGAGCCCCGAGGTGCCGATCTCGCGGGCGAGGTTCCCGACCCGCCTGTGAGCTGCGAGGCGGGGATGACTTTTCTCTCTCTCCGGCCTGGGGATGAGGCCTGGCTGTTTGGGGGGATCTGGGGCCTAGAGGCCTTTCCTTGGTGGAGGTGTCCATCCTACGGAGAGGCCTTGACCAGCTTTGGAGTAGGGTGGCGAGGTGTAAGTAGTGGTTGGTTCGGTGGCAGTTGAGGAAATTGCTGTTGATAGTGATACTGGGAGAGGTTGTGCAACACTTGGTGCTGGTGAAGCTGGTGTTGCTGGAATTGTTGCATCTGGGCTTGCATTGCCCGCATGCACTGCATTAGGTCGTCCAACCGATTTTGGCTAGCTGCCAGGGGGACGGCGGTTGGTTCAGTGAAGGTAGTTTCGATGGGGAGAGGAAAGGGGATGTTTGTGGCAGGTAGGTTTACAGGCGCCACTACTTGTGGCGTATTCAGATTGGGAATTTCGTCCACCGAGAGGGGGATGGTGAACTGCCCAACACACACCACGGGAACTTGGGGCTGTTCCCCGGTGGTGTTTGTCTCTGTGCCGCGTCCGGCATTGCTGGAGGAGGCCATGAGTATTGAGTTTTTCAAAGAAGGAGAAAGGGGTATGAAAGTTTTGGAGGGAGGCCTTTTGAAGCGTTCCCACATATGGCGCCAATTGATGATGCACAATCCGGCCGATCTTAGCTGTCAACGATCTTGCCTCTGAACTAGGTGGCAGGGACCTGAAACGGAGGGAGGGGCTCCGAAGCTCAAGTTAGAGTCTTTCAAAGGCAAGATAGACCAGATAGCGCAAAAGTTAGCATACCTCGTTCCTGGGGGGTAGGAGCCTTTTATAACCACCTCGCGCACTCACTTCCAAGCTTCCGTCAGATCGGGCATGATTACTTCTGAACTCCTGCCAGTTCGGATGTCATTTCCTCTGGCCGGACAGAACCGCCACTGCTCCTTTTGTCGGAGCCGTCTCTGCGGCTAGTAACGACGGTGGCAGGTGGCGGTAGCAGGAGGCCGTTTGAAGTGCGACTGTCAGGCGTCAGATCCCAAATCAGTCAGGTGCGTCGCCCTTGGATATGGACGTCCTTGGCGTCAGGTACGTTCGGTCAGCCTGGTGTTTCGGAAGCGAAGTGTTGGAGTGGCGAGCGAGGTCTTGAGTTCGGTTTGGGGAGTGTTCCGAGCTGCCACGGGCCAGCTCGGGTCACAGCTTTGTGAGGCTTGGACTCTTAATAGTTCGTGCTCCTCGCAGGGAGCTCGGACTCTTAATAGGGAGCTTGGACTTCCAGTAGGGAGCTCGGGTTCTTAATAGGGAGCTCAGACTCTTAATAGGGAGCTCGCTCTTAATAGGGAGCTCAGACTCCCAGTAGGGAGCTCGGACTCTTGGTAGGGAGCTCGGACTCTTGGTAGGGAGCTCGGGCTCCTAGTAGAGGTCTGGAGTTCGGGCTCAGTAGTGAGCTTGGACTTGCTTTCGGTGTTCGCTTCGGGCGCTCTACTGTCCCAAGTTGCTTGTTTTTGCCACGTGTCGGGTGATTGCGAGGTCGGGCCAAATTCCCCTTCATCAGGCACCATGTGGCATCGGCTGGATGCAATCTTGGCCGCCCACTGCTAACCACCTCCAACTACTCCCAAGGCAAGGTCAAGTATAAATAGGGGTGCCCCTATCCAGGTAAGGCCATCTTGCAAACTCTTGCTCTCTAGCTCTCTTGCTCTTAAATGACCTCGTCATAAGCCTGGTCCAACCCCTCTAAAGTGCTTGACTAACTTGACTGTCGGATTCTCTGTCCCTGGAATAGCACCCGGGGCCTCTGACGTATTCTCTTACTCTCAGGTTGGACACATTGGCCTCGGCTAAAGAAGAAGATTTACCTTATTGCCCTCGGCCCCATCCTTGGTTGCAACAATTGGTGTCGTTTGTGGGATACTCTCAAGACTTCCCCTAAGAAAACACTGAACTCAAACAACTAAGCTTCCAAAGAAAATGGTTGATCAACAAGACAATAATCCAAACACTCAGAATCTGGTCACCATGAACCAATTCAAAATGGTTCTCGATAGATTGGACAACATCACCTAGAGGCTGGATGAGGTGGGGCGCTTGACAGGAGGCCGCCAATAAGGTGGCTGCCCCATTAGGAGCCAGGGGCAATACAGTGGATGATCTACTCACGCACCACTCGTCTAGTGCCCCCTCGGCCCTTGCAAGGCTGACCCCTCAACGCTCAACAGTAGTAGCCGACGAGCGAGCAAGCCCCCATCAAAGACATCCTACCTCCCAAGCCGAAGGGGAGAAGAACCAGTTGGGTCCCATGATGGCCAAGACCATGAATGCTACCACCATGTAGAGAGCCACTGGGACGAAGGTGGACGCTCTGGTCACTACAATCCTCCTCCGAGGGTTGGAGGCCGGCGCTACTCCTCTCCCTCGCCAGTATCGGACCTTCACGATCTCCTCAATGACCGTCGAAACCAAAGGAACCATGACATACCAGCATATGGAAACTCCGGGAACCAGGCCGACCCGTTCCGTGTTAGAGAAGAGCAGGACGAAACCCAAGCTCCCATCGACCAATGAATCGGTGATCTACAAGTGCAAATCAGTGCTATAAAAGGTGAGTTGTGATAGATGAAGGAGGGCCAAGGTGATGCCTCCACCAATCATAACCCTTCGTCCACCAGGATGGACGCCTTCACTGACTCCACGTCGAAGCCGCTCCTACCAGACCCCTCAAGTGGTCCATCTCCAAGACACTGCCCAAGAACAAGACCGAGGGGGCATCGGCCAACGAACGCCTTCAAGAGCACGAGGCCGACCCTTGTCGAGGGGCTTCGAAGAAGAAAAGGAAGGATAGAGATGGCCGCGGCCACGACCACCACCACAACAACAATGACGTCGGCAAGAAGCTACCGACCCCATCCTTCAGCAAATATATGCCACTCAACTCCACCCAAATGCATATCCTTATGCAAGCAAGGAAGGAGGAATACATGAAGTGGTTAGCCAAGATGAAGAGGAATCCTAAGAGGGGTAACTTGAAGAAATACTACAAGTACCATTGTGGCACCGACAATGACATCGAGGACTGCTTCGAGCTAAAAAGTAAGATTGAGCCCTTCATCTGCCGTGGCCACTTGAAGGAGTACGTGGGAGGTGACGCCGGTGCCTCGTCCCCACAACAGCAGTAGCAACAACATCACACCTTGGCTGGGGTCATCAACGTCATCGCTGGGGGCACAGCCTCGGGTAGAGCCTTGGCCTTGGCCTAGAAGGCCTACGCCAGGCAACTTAGCATCCAAGGCTCAGTGCCCAAGAAGCTGAAGACAGACGACGTCATCTCCTTTTCGGACAACTTGAAGGGGGTCTCGATGCCCCATGATGATGCATTGGTGATGTCAACGACCATCGCCAATTACATGGTGAAGAGGATACTTGTGGATAGCGGATCTTCAGCGGACATCCTCTTCTATGATACCTTTGAGAAGATGAAACTAACACCAGAACAGTTACAACCGGTCGACGTGCCACTGGTCAGCTTCTCCGAAGTTGTCATCAAACTAAAGGGAAGAATCACCCTACCAGTCACAGTAGGGACAGAGCCTCGGCAGGTGACCAGGATAACCAAGCTCTTGGTCGTGAATAGAGGTGTAAAGTGGGCCAGGCCAGGCCGGCACGGCACGGCCCGTGGGCGGCCTGCGCAAAGTGCAAGTCATTCTATGCTGGCCCACGGGCTGTCATGGGCCATGCCGCCCTCCCTGATGAAAATTTTGGGGGTCGGCCCGGTACGGCCCACGGGCCAGGCTTGTGCGGGCTCGTGTCGTGCCGTGAGACGAGCCTGGTCTGAGCCGGGCCGTGGGTTTTGGTCGTGTTGGGCTAGGCCACAGGGCGGGCCTTGGGCTTGGGTCGAAACGGGCTATACTGACTTTTTGAATTTTTGTTTTTTTTTTTTGAAAATTTTGATTTCTTTTCTAAGTAAAAGTGTAAAACTAAAATTTTTAACTTTCCTTTGAGCTTTGGGAACTATTTGAAAAATTAAGAAATGAGAAATGAAAAATCTAACACATAAATGAAAAAAATACTTAACCAAATAAGAATGATGGAATAACAAATTGGAAGGAAAATAAGAATTTTATTTCATTTAAATTTGAATGATATAAATTACAAAGCATACAATGGTTGGATACTTGGATGAATGAAATATGAAAATGGAATAAATTAATAAAATATTAAAAATACAATATAGTTACAAATTGAAAATACAAAATTACATTGTTAAAAAATAGCAAATAAATTAAATAAACAATATGTTTCAAGTAAAATATCTAAACCATCTTTCTTAATCCTAGGATCTAATATTGTATCTAAGCAATAAAGGGGAGAAATGTTCTCCCAATATTTTTTAAATTTATTTTCCGTTATTTCAACAATACATTTAAATTGTGGATTGTTTCTATATTTTGCAAAACAATCACTAATCCCCATTAATTGATAAGGTAAATTACAACTAGTTGGATAATAAATACCTGATAATTCATTAGTTGCATCATAAAAATGTTTTAAAACATCTCTTATACAAACTGCCATTTCCCAGTCTTCCTTAAATATAATACAACTTTCTAGCATAGCATAGGTAGAATTCCATCTATGTTTAACATCTAAAATAAAGTGTTTATATTTTAAACCATAATTTTGATATAAATATTTAAATTCTTGTTTTCTTGCCCCCTGAACTTTTAATATATATAATACAATTTCTAATTTTAGAAATATGAGTAGAAATAATATTTAAAGCATCTTGAATACATAAATTTAAGATGTGACATGCACATCTGATATGAAATAATTTACTATTTAAACATGGTTTTAATTGAGATTTTAAAATATTTATTGTAGAATCATTATTGTTGGCAATACCAAAACTAATAGAAAATAATTTATTCTCAATTCCATAAGCATGTAAACTATTTAAAATGCTTGCACCAGTACTTGACAATTCAAGCTTAGTAAAACTTAAAATTATTTTTTGGGTAAATTACAAAGACCCCCCTTATACTATGGGGTCTGTGACAAAGACCCCTTGTACTTTGTTTTGCGACAAAGACCCCCCATACTATGACCGTGAGACAAAGACCCCCTTCCATTAGCCTTCCATCCAAAAGGCCGTTACAATATTTTTTAATCCCTATACTACCCTTATAAATACTATTCATCTTTCCCGACCTTCCTTCACATTTCTCTCTCTCTCTCCCCCTCTCTCTCTCTCTCTCTCCCGATCTTTCTTTTCATCCTTGTCTGCCAATCGATGGGGGTATCAGGCCCTCAAGCTGCAACATACATCATAATATAACGATTAGTATCAACAGTTCGTCACCATCTACAATGCACCTTTTCATCTCGTTTTATATTGATGGATAAAAACAAAGTAAAACCTCAACAAACCCTAACTTGTTTTTTTTTTCTTTTTCTTATAACAGTGAGCCACATGGAAACCAAGAACAAGACCATGACCATGACCACGACCAACTATCCGATGATCTATTTGTAATTAAGAATACAAGCTTTTTCTTACATACAATATGACAACTTATAATGATATGATCTTTTCGCGGTTTGATTGCTTGCTTATATGCTTCAGGCTTTCTCTTTAAATCCCTAGAATTAAAATAGGCTGCATTGTGATTGCGAAATCAAAAGAAGTCACGTAAATTGTCTTAAATATTGTAACGACCTTTTTGGACGGAAAGCTAATGGAAGGGGGTCTTTGTCACACGATCATAGTACGGAGGGGTCTTTGTCGCAAAACAAAGTACAGGGGGGTCTTTGTAATTTACCCTTATTTTATTTAAAAGTCAATTTTCATCAATAAAATGGTTGGTAACACAAATATAACTTATGTTAAATTTAGAAGTCCAAACATCAGGAGTAATTGCAACTTTAAAATTAAGATTTGATAACAAATAAATTAAATTTTGTTTATATGAAAAAAAAATTTAAAGCATCTGATCTAATAGTATTCTTAGAAACTTTTTTATATTGTGGATTTACAGACTTACGCAACCATTTTTCAAGTTTAGTATCTTCAGCTAACATAAATGGTTGTTCAACATGTACTATGTATTTTGCTAATTCTTGTCTCATTTTTTCTTGTGAATATTTAAATGTACCAAAAACCCCACTCCCAATTTGTGTTTGTGTTGTTTCTCTCCCTTCTTCTTCTTCTTCTTCCTTCTCATGTGTGAGCAAATGTCTGCTCAAATGGCTAGTACCACCCTTGCTACAATAGCTAAAATCTTTTCTACATTTTTGGCAAATTGCTCTTTTTCCCTTCCCCTCAACATCCTCTACTTTAAATATTTTTCAAATTGAGCTACTCAACTTAGAGGCCCTCTTTTTCTTTCCCTTAGTACCAAGGGTGAAAGTTCCACTTCCATCAATATCAATAGCATCAGTGCTAGCACTATCATGATGCGACTGAATATCGTCAACAGTGTACATGTTGGGGAATTGGTTTTGGAAAGAGTCAGCCATTTTTTTTTTAAATTCTAAAAAAATAAAAATTAATTTAATTGGACTTACCCGGATTGTCGGTTCAGAATCTCAACTTAATTTCAATGATTAAAGCCTTTCAATGTCCAAGCCTCCCAAATTGCTAACTTGAGATACTTGAGTTGGTTGAGCAAGCCTCTTCTTGTTGAAACGTCAATAAAGTTGAGAATTGGAGAATTAGAAAATCAGCCAATCAGACTATCAGAGTTCACTCAAATTGTAGAGAATGTATGAGAGAAAGAGAGAAGAGATTACGAGAATTGTTGAATTGGTGTGATGAGAATGGTGGAGGATAGGGCTATTTATAGAAATTGAAAATAATTCAATTGCCCAAAATACCCCCAAAACTAGTTGCTTTTTAGTTGTTGGGAGGGGTATTTTGGTCATTGTAAAGTTATTTATAACTTTACCCAAAAAGCCCCCCTAAACTAGTTGTTATATAGATGTTGGGGGGGCATTTGTGTCATTTTTTCTCCCCATTAAGAAAAATACATAAATACCCCCTATATAGTTGTTTATAGCTGTTAGGGGGTATTTATGTAAAAAACCCCCCAAAATGCTGAAACTAGCCGTCGAGCTGGCCCATGATGGGTCATGCTACGAGCTAGGCCGTGTCGGCCCATGGGCCGCGGGCGGCACGGAACGCACAGTCATGTCATGTCGTGCTGGCCCATGGACTACAAACCCTCGGCACGCACAATCGACTTTACCTAGTAGTCTGAGTCGAAGAAGAAGGCTAAAGGTTCAACTAGAAGGTGGTTGAGGTCTCTGAAGACCTAAGCAGAAGCAAGAAAATGGTAGTGACTGCCACAACCAGCGGCCCTATTTAAAGGAAAATGGATAGCTCAAATCGCTTTGATTCAACGGTCGCATAGCAGCCGGCCTAACAGCCCGAACCGATGCGTGCGACGTGGCATTGACCTCAAGAATGTGAAATGACGCCAAACGGGTTAGCTGGTTCGTCCGTCGATCCCAAATCAGAAGTAACCCAACCTGGGCGACCCGTCACCCGTCTTGCGTATGGCCACGATCAACTAATCTGTCATCCATCTCGCGTACAACCACGATCAACCGACCCATCACCCGTCATGCGTACGGTCATGATCAGTCGACGCCGATGCCCGTCCTGCATATGAATCCACGATGACACCCGTGAAGAACATGATCGATGAACACGGTCGCTTCACACTCGTACAGAACACAGCTCCTTGCCCTTTGCCCTCCGTGATTCTCCTAAGAAGCGGAATCAGCAACGAAGCAACTGCCATAGGACGACCAAATGGAGTTCTCAGCAGCCGAGGCCAACCCATCCATGCCTCTGAACGATGCTCTCTTCAACCAAGCTGAGGCCTTCGCCTGACGCGCCATCCAATGCCATTCAATGACATTGTGGCACTCTTTTCGGTTGAAGCCGAGGTCTCTGCTCAGCTCTCCATCAGACCTCGTCCATTACGACCTTGAGAGTGGGGGGCAAGTGATATAGGTGCATGTGGCAAGGCCTAGGATGGTTCCATGTGGCTAGATGCAATCCTAGCCACCCATTGCTAACCACTTCCAACTACTCCCAAAGCAAGGTCAAGTATAAATAGGGGTGCCCCTCTCTAGGTAAGGCCATCTTGCTAACTCTTGCTCTCTAGCTCTCTTGCTCTTGAGTGACCTCGTCTGAGCCCTCGTCTTAAGCCTGGTTCAACCCTTATAAAGCGCTTGACTAACTTGATTGTCGGAGTCTCCGCCCCTAGGATAACACTTCGGACCTCTAACGTATTCTCTTTCTCTCAGGTTGGTCCTCGGCTAAGGAAGCGGATTTACCTTGTTGCCCTTGGTCCCATCCTTGGCTGCAATTGGGATTTATGAAAAGATTAGTAGGCAAAAAAAAAAAGAAGGTTATGATGGGGCTCTTAGGGAACATATAATTACATTGTTTTGTTTTAATATTTCTCAACTCCTAAAAAGCATAAATTTAGTATATGTTTAATTACTGAAAACCAATTTTAAGTACTTGAAGGAATATTGAACTCAATATTTTTTGTTGACATTCCAAGAGTTCTACTTCGAATTAGTTGAATGCATAAACCAAGATGGATTCAATGTTGGATTTTGTTGTTGCCTTGCTTTAGGGTTTAACATGGCGAATTTATCAACTATCATCTTTAACCCTACGATTTGAAGGATGGTAATTGAGTTCTTCATTGTGCTGGTGAGAGAGTCAACATTATTAAAATGGTCTCTCTTGGAGGTAAATGGCCCTCCTTTTCGCAACTGTTGCGTTGTTCATAGAGATTTCTTGAGTCGTTTACTCCCTGTTACTAGTGTATTTTTCTACACCTTTTCCCCATAACTAGTATTTGTGTACGTGCTTTGCACGTGACAAGTTTTATAATGATAATAGTATATAATATGTTTCTAAAATTTTCTACTTTTTTTTTATATTTTTATGTCTATAAAATTATTATTATTTGTCACACTTATTATGGTTCATTAATATAGAGATATACCTAGATATTTTCTACATAATTTATATATTTTTTGTAACTTTTGTGTTTTTATCTTTTTAAAATAAAATTTTATTATTTAATTATAACTTCACAAGTTGATACATTTGACTTGAAATGTTAAACTGATATACCATCAAATAGGAAAGCAATTTCACTTTTTGGTTAATTTTGAATTTTGTATTTTATTTATATCATCAATAAAAAGTTAAAAACAATTATTGTCTATCATGTCTAACTTTTAATATGATTAATATAAAATATTAGATATATGTCCAAATGTTTTCTATAGAGTTTCTATTTTTTTCATATATTTTTTTGTATTTTTATCTTTTTTTTCTAATTTTTATTGTTTAATTATGAAATCAATGATTGACACATATCGTCCAAAAGGTTGAATTGTTAGCCTGCCACCAAGAAGACAATTTCATTGTTAGGTTGGTTTTAAATTTTATATTTTATTTCCAACATCAATAAAGCAATTATTATTTATTACACTTATTTTTTTAATAGGATTAATATAAAATATTAGATAGGTGCCTAAATTTTATTTACAAAATTTTGTATCATTACATGATGTTTTTTGGGCTTTTTTTATTTTTTTCCATTTTTATTTAATTCTATATATGTGTGTGTGTGCCCAATTTTTCTACATTTGTTATTTGTTTATATTTTAAAAGTTTTTTATTTAATTATGACATCATGGATTGGCCCACTTGACTTAGATGGCTGAATTGCTTACTCACCACCATGATGGAAAAATAGTCCCATTTTTGGGTAAATTAAAAAAAATGTATTTATATCGTTAAAAGATTTGGATGTAGATCTAATTGATAAAATTTATATTTTTTTTATTTTGTGAAAATAATGTCTTAAATATAGGATTCAATAAAGGAATGAGAGTTAATAATACAACTTAATGAGAGGGAATTGAATGAGAATAAATTTAGTAGTTCAAATTACATTTTTTGTCCTCACAATTAGAGATTAATTAAATTAAATAAGAAGGGCATTCTAATACAAAAGTTCCACATCATTATTCACACTGATGAGAAGAGAATTTATCATATTTTTATCCCAAATTACTCTGTCTTTTATGCTGAATTAGCACCTAATTGGACTCATATTTCTGTTCAGGGCATGAAAGAAGGCATCAAGAGCAAAGAAAGACAAATCGGATGATTTTTCACAGTTTCGACATCGTTCAGTGATCTGGGCCTAGCTCGCGTCTCCAAACTCCGAATGGGTTGATTCAAGACCCACTGGAAAGATAAGAGAAAAAGCCACAACTTTCGTATTTTGGTCTTTCGCTAATTCGGCCTGCATCAAAGTCAAATCCGGGCCCAAAGTCGGGGCAATTTCACAAGAAGGCTCAATCCGCAACTGAATCCCAATTCACAGAGGAGGTCTAATATGAATCCAAGAACAAGAAACTGAGAAGAGTCCTTCCAGATCTAAATTCTTGATGTAATCTTAGAGAGATAAGAGGATTGAATTCATTAGATAAAAAGATAAGATTAAAATTAGGATAGGACTTTCTATTCTTGTAAAGATCAACTTCAAGAGGAAGTAGGAGACCACCCCCTCCCCTTTAAGCTATATAAAGGAGGGGGCGGACCAGCTTTAGGTATCACTCAATCTCTGGAGGGGATCACGAATTGCATTGAGCTATCAGTCAAGAGAGGAGAAAAGAAGTCAAGAAAGAGAGGAAAGGAGATCAAGAATTCAAGAAATCTCAAGAAGAAGGTGGCGACAAGAAGAGGAGATCTCAGCACCATAGACGAATTCAAGAGTTCTTTCTTTCCCTTTGTTTGCTTTAATTCTCTTATCATTAACTGATTTGTTTCTTGCTAGGGCTGAGGAAAGCCTAATTATGTTAATGAATATATTTTTATCTTTATGATTTATCCAAGATTGTAATTTTCATATAGTCTATGAATTATTGTGCTTAATGCAATTAAGAGCTTGGCCACCTCTTAATTGATTTGAGTTGTGAATGAATCGAGAGAGGAATTCACATAATCGACTAAATAATTCATAGTGTGAATTGAATGGTATATAGAGATATATATACATGATTCATCTGAATTTCATGGTCTTCTTGGACTTAATGCACTCCCGTCTTGAGAGTTTTACTCGAGAGATCGAAGGGCTACCTGATGGCCGTAGGTTTAGTATATCTCGGGAGAGAATATTAAATAAAATTGGAAAGACTTCAGCTTATGAGAATGACAACTAATCTTGGTAAATCGAACCCCTAAATATTCACTGCATTGGTTAGGTGGACCAAAATCCCTAGCGATTCCATCTTTTGCAGATTTGATTAGTGATCACCTTCGCTTTTATTTTCTTATGCTAATTTTTATTCTCAATTCTGAATTTTGATTGTCTAGATAATTAGGGAAGATTGTGGTTCTAATACTTATTTTGTTAAATCCCCGTGGGAACGATATTTTATACTACTTGATAACTAGTGCACTTGCTAGGGTTATATATTTATAGCTATCACACACTTTTAATAATAATATAAAAGCATTAAATGAAGATGTATTGTTTTCCGATTCAAACTTTAGAGAGGGGGCATTTGTGGTCCAATTAAAATTCCAAAAGTCAAATACATCTATTCACACTTTTATATATATATATATATATATATATATATATATTCTGATCTGACATAAACTAAGGTTCTGAAAATGATTCTGATAGGACAATTAGAATAAGCTCTGGCTTCGGATCTTAAGATGAAGAGGTAAATAGTGTTGGTTTTCAATGATCTGGGTGTCGTTGGATTTGGATTTTTGATTTAACATGAATTGAGGTTCATGATCAAAATGATCTTGATCGGATGATTGGAATCAGTTTCGGCTTCGGGTCTTAAGATGAAGAGGTAAACAACGTCAGATTTGGATTTCTGGGCTCTACATACCTATGGGTTTAGATTTATGATTTGATGTGAAATGAGGTTCATGATCAAAATAACTCCGACCGGATGATCGAAATCGGTTCCAACTTTGGGTCTTAAGATGAAGGGGTAAATGGTGTTGGATTTGGATTTTTGGGCTAACTATGGTCTTTGATATTTTATTTGACGTGAAATGAGGTTCAAGATTAAAACGACTCCAATCAGACAATTGGAATTGGTTCCAGCTTTGAGTCTTAGGATGAAGGGGTAAACGGTGTCGGATTCGAGTGATCTTGGTATCATTGGATTTGGAATTTTGGGATTTATGTGCCCATGGTTTTGGATTTCTGATTTGACATGAAATGAGGTTTAGGATGAAAATGACTGATCGAACGGTCGGAATCGACTCTGGCTTCAAGTCTTAAGATGGAGAGGTAAATGCTGTCAGATTTTAGTGAACTGGGTGTCCTTGGATTTGGACTTTTAGGCTCTATGTACCTATGGTGTCAGATTTCTGATTTGACATGAACTGAGGTTCAGGATCAAAATGATCTCGATCGGACGATCGGAATTTATTTTGACTTCGGGTCTTAAGATGAAGGGGTAAACGGTGTCAGATTCGGGTGATCTTGGTGTCGTTGGATTTGGATTTATGGGACCCAAGTACCTATGGTTTTGGATTTCTAATTTGACATGAAATGAGGTTTAGGGTCAAAATGACTCCAATCGAACAATCGGAATTGGTTCCGGCTTCGGGTCTTAAGATGAAGGAGTAAGCAGTGTCGAATTCGAGAGATCTTGGTGTCCTTGGATTTTTATTTTTTTGGCTCTACTTACTTATGGTCTCAGATTTCTAAGGCCCTAACTTTTGTAAAATTCCAAAAATGCCCCCAAGTTGGTTGAGAGGTTAGCTAAAGCATGTTTGAAGCTCGGAGTGTTGTAGAAAGACTGAAGGGCACAAAAATGGGGTGTCTAATTTATGTTTTTATTTAGTTTTAAATTTTTTATGCATAAAAAATATTAAAAATTGCAATTTGAGGCAAAAATAGGGGTTTTGGCAAAAATAACAGGATATGGAACATTGGGATGCATAGATATCAAAAAGTTACCTAAAATAAAAAATACCACAATCGGACATTGAAATGCAAAGTTAGGCCTCCCAAAGTTTGCATACATGGTTAGTATGCAACCTGCGACCCAATCACTAGGTCGAATGGGTCAACGGTCCAACCGTCTGGGTTGGATGGTTTTTGATCAAGTTTATGGTTTTTAACCTCTCTTCGGGTTTTACTCAAATTGGACCCATAATCTTGATTGGGTGATGGTTTGAGCATTCCAATTGGCCAGTCAACGGCGAGTTGCAAACACTGGCCATCACTACTCAAACAAGCCATGATGAGAAGGGTTAACACCTTAACATTACCTCTCTTCCACTTACTAGTTTTGTTTTCTTTGAATGCATGTGCATTTCTTTGTATTCTCTCCATCAACCTATTCTCATTTTCCATGTCAACCTTGCAAGGATTTTGTTAAGTTTTGTATTTTCTGAGATAGCATATCTGGTACTCACTACTCAATTAAAATTCAAAACTATGATCTCTCTCATATCCCCAATTCCTTTGAGCTTAAAATCCTAAATGGATATACACTATTCCATGTGTGTTGCAAGAGGGAGTTAAGTGCTTCTTCCTAGGCTTCATATGCTAAAGCGACCAGCCTCAATTAATCACATCAATTATAAAGAAGAAAGTAACACCAATTATATTTATTAGTTGGATGTTTCTTAGCCAAAACCGAAAGCCAGCTATGTTCATTCTTTAATTGTGTCAATTAATGTGCAACATTTTACCAAATTATAGTTACATGTATGCCCTCCAAAGACCTCAAGATATAGGGCTAAAATTGTCCAATAAAATTCCAAAATCCAAGACCCTCATTCGCACTTTTATAGATATTATAGATTATACATTGGTTTCTTTGTTAGTAGTGTATTTTTCTACACTTTTTTATTTTATTTTTGCTAATTGGTCTCCTAGTGCTTCATGGATTGTAACATGGGCATTTTATGAATGAATTTCACCTTTAAGGCTTAAAAAAAGGGTAAATTACAAAGACCCTCTTGTACTATGGGGTCAATGACAAATACCCCCTAAATTTTCATTTGTGACAACCCTCTTCTTGAACTTTCACTTTGCAACAAATATCCCATGATTGTTAAGTCAAATAACAAAATGGATTAAATTACCAAAATGTCCACCTAAAACTTTTTTTATTTTCTTTTTCTCACCCTTTTCTTTTAAACTCTAATTGACAAAAAATACACCATTTTTCTCCAAACAAACCCCATATTAAATTTTTTATTCATTTCACTTACATGAATTCTCTCTTCATTTTAAAATATAAAAATTATCCACTCCTTTCTTCAATAAATCAAGAAAAACCAAACAAAATCATAAATTTATATATATCATAATGTAACCTTTACCATTTCATTTAAATATTGAATCCAGCCAGAAATCTACAAGGATTTATTAGAGCAACCAAGAGGGCTTCGATGTTATATTTAGAAAATGAATTGAACCATAAATCATTCAAATAAAATAAGAAAAGGGTAGTTTAGGAATTTAAAAATTAAACAGTTGAATGAGAATCTTTTTCAAAGTTAACTAACGAAACTCTAACAGATGGGGTATTTATTGCAAAGTGAAAATTCAGGGGGCCTTTGCTGCACATGAAAATTCATGAGGTATTTGTCACTGACCCCTAGGGTTGTTCATTGGATTGGATTTGGTCCAATCCGATCCAATCCAATGTGAGTCCATTACAAATGGACCAGGTCCAATCCAATCCAATGAATAATTTGGACCATTTTGGACCAGTCCAATTCAATGTTCGGACCATCCAATTTGTTTAAATTTATTTTAATTTAGATTGGTTTTAACCCAAACTCGGTCCATTAACACCTATATTCTTATCTTATATCAATGGACTGGATATTGGCTTAATCCAACCAAATCCAATATATATTTATTATGGATGGACTAGGTCCAGTCCAATCCTTACTGACCCCATAGTATAAGGGGTCTTTGTAATTTACCAATGAAAAAGAATAAGAACTTATCACCTAATAGTTTAGGATTTTAAGTTGAACAATTCCTTGACATGGTATCAAAGTTTGTTTGACCAAGTGGTCAAGTGTTCGATCCTTGTCGCCTCCATTATATTTAATTAAATTCCAGCATCAGGTATGGGTGGGCTTATGTTGGTCCATGCTTGAAGCTTGATGGGTCTTTGTGTGAGGGGTGTGGTAGAGAATAATAACCTATTCAAGGACCTCACCTAATAGCTTAGACTTTTAGGTTGAATGGTTCCTTCATGACTATGCCTTTAAATGCCAATAGAGAAGCTTAAATGAAATTAGTAACTCAACATTATTCCAAATATCCACATTGCAATACAATTATTTTAATTAACTAATAAATTTTCTTGTGTTTTATTTCTGACAATATATTGAAACAAGCAAAACACTATCCAAAGTTCGAGCTAAAATGGGGTAAAGTGAGGCCATGTTCGGTCATTTTGATTCTTCAAAGAAGTTTTGTGCTAGTGGTCATAACCACCGGTCTAGGTCTACAAAACCATTGGTATAGATGTTTACCAGCAGGCTACTATGATATGTCAACAAACATTGGTCATTGTTCATTCACTAGTAAGCATCTCTGTTAGTGGTTTTAGAGACCTAGGTTGCTGGTTTGTAACTACCAACATAGTGTTTTTTTCAAGAATGAAAACAAGCAAAATAGGACATGTTTATATGATGTTTTATTACACTAGTAATTAAGCATGTGTGTTGCACGTATGATTTTTTTTTCATATTAATTACTTGAATTTTAGATATATCATAGTTAGGATATAAATTAAAAATTATTAAAAGTAACAATATGGTTAAAAATAAACTTAAATACTTGTACTAAATGTGCACCTATGGAAATTTTAAATTACAATAACAATTATTATTATTATTACTACTACTACTACCACTACTAAATTTTGTATTCCATTCATGTCTTAAATGAAAATAATTTTTATTTAATATGATGATTATATAACATTAGAAATGTTCCAAAATGTTTGACAAAACTCTATACTTTTTTTTATCTTTTGTGTTCTATCTTTTTTTAAATATTTATTATTCAATTATAACATCATGAAGAAAATAGTTGTGCTTTCGGATCAATTTTAAATTATATATTTCATCTACATTATATACATAATTTTTACTTATCACACTTAATTTTTGTTTGACATAATTAATATATATTTTTTATATATTCTTTTGATTACTTGTACTTTTTTATTATTTGTTAAATATTTATTATTTAACTGTTATATCATCGATTAATCCATTTGACCCAAAACACTAACCCATGATCTAAAAAGAAAAATAGTTGGATTTCTAGGTTGACATTAAATTTTGTATTACGTTTCCATTATTGATAAAATTATATCATATGTACGTATAATATTTATTTTTGTTTAATATAATGATTGTATAATATTATATATGTATCCAATATTTTATTTTTTATAAATATATAATCTTATATCTTATGTATAATATTTATTTTTGTGATTCTTTGTATTTTCTATTTTTAAAAATTTTATTATTTGACTATGACATAATTTCATTTTTAGGTTGATTTAATTTTGGCATTCCATTTTCATTATTTACAAAAATACCTCTTACATTTCATATTTATTTTTGTTCAATATAATGAATTTGCAATATTAATGGCATGCCTAGTTCTTTTTTGTATTCTATATTTTATTTATTTTAATTTTTTATTATTTAATTGTGGCATTATTTATTAATGGATTTGATCCCAAATGGTTGAATTGCTTACCCACCACCGAGAGGGAAGAAAATGGTTTTGCTTTCAAATTATTTTTCAAAATATTTATTTTATATTATTAAAATTAATGTTTTAGATTTAATTAGTACAATTTAATGATGAGAAAAATATATCTTAAATATAGGATTTAATAAGAGAATATACCTTAGATATGAGATTAATGAGAGATGATAGGAAAATAGTTTTACTTCCAATTAGTTTTAAATTTTACATTTCATTTCCATCATTAATAAAAACATTTATTATTTATCATCAATGTTTTCAACTTGTTGACCTGGTCGATTGAACCGTTGGAATCATCACTCGACTGTGATTCTAGGTTTGGTTCTGTTGAAACTCCCATTTTGGTTAAAAACTGCCTAACTTGGGTGGTTCAACCATTGACCCATTCGACCTAGTAACCAAGTCGTAGGTTGCACACTTAATTATGTGCAAACTTTTAGAAGGCATAACTTTGCACTCCGATGTCCGATTGGGGTTATTTTTTTTTTCTTTTTTAATTTTGAGTAACTTTTCAAGATCTATACGTCCCAAGGGCATTATGCGCCTTGCCTTGCTATTTTTGCGAAAAAACCCTTTTCAGGCCCCAAATTGCAATTTTAAATATTTTTTATAAATAAAAAATTTATAACAGAATTAAAAACATAAATAAATGTAACATAATACATATATTATATGTAATATATGTAAAACATAACTATGATAAATGTAAAACATAATTATACTATTTATTGATAAAATATGTAATTTTACACACACACACATAGTGTTGACACGGAGCGATTTGACTCATTTGACCTTGATAGTCGAACTGGTGACTTGTGACCCGAAGGCAAAAGCAGGTCGGCCTCTGGGTCAGTTTTTAAAACATTGTTTATCATACTTATTATTGTTTAATATGTCAAATATATGATGTTAAAAACGTTCCCATTTTTGTAATTTCTATATTTTTTTTTCATTTTATACATTTTTGAGTTTTATTATTTAATTGTGGCAACATGGATTGGCCCATTTGACCCAAATGGTTTAATTTCTTACCACCACCTAGATGAAAATACTATTTTTCCTAGGTAGATTTTAAAAGTATAAGTTTTTATGTTATTGAAATTATTAATTTATTATGTATGTATTTAATTATAGAATTTAATAATGAGAAGAAACAAAGAAGTCTTAAATATATGATTCAATGAAGGTGAATGGAAATGAATACCTTAAATGTTGGATTTAATGAGAGATAATTGAATGCATTGAATATCTTAAAATTAACTATTTTCAATTCATTCAATATCAATAACTAATTACCCTATTTGCCCTCATTTTGTATCAATAAATTTAAATATAGAGGGGTAAATTTTGTCATCACAAAATTCTAGAAATATTCTTGAGGCTATTGGTAAAAGTAGTATAGATTTTATGACTTTCTTAGTGTATTATGCTTATTGAATATACCAATTTGATGAAATCATTAAACATTTTGTACTTCTTCATGTTATTATTTTATTTTATTGAATATACCAAATTTGCACAATTGCATACTCAATTTGGCAATTAGTTTTAATTAAGTGCTAATTACTTCCTTTAATTTTTTATATATTCTCTATGCAACCAAATGCAAAAGCTTTTATAGTTTCTTGTTTATTTTTTTCATATTTTGATTATTGATGTAGGGCCCACATGATTGATTTGTGTTATGTTGGTGCAGGTCTTGCATGTTTCCACTGTATTTTTACTAGTGGGTATTGTATGTATATTTATATTATTATTTTTGTTGAATGGAGAAAAAATAAAATTGAAATTTATTAACAAATGGGTTCAAAATTTATTCTCATCCTTGCCACAAAAGGAACTCATTTTGTTGGAAAAAAGCATTTATTCTGTAACACCATTATTTTTTTAATTCTATCCGTTTTTGTTCACTTTAGAACTTTCATCCTTCCTTTGAAGTCTAAATATAGAGAATGTTGTTTTGAAATTTGAAAAGTGATAATTGACTATTTTAACCTTGTATATGAGAAAATTTGTTTAATTATTTAACTAACTAATTAACAATTAATAAACTGAATATAAAATAGTTTATAAATAATAAAAATGATAAAAACAAATAATTTTAAAGAATTTAATTAATTAAATTAGATAATAAATATTTTAAATAAACAATTATATAATTATTAATTAATTAATTACATAATTGCTTTTAAGATTTGAGCATTAATTAATTGAAAAACAAAGGATGGTGAGATATTTAAAACTGAAGTGAAAAAATGAAACTGAATGCTCTAATTGCCTCTGAAACGCATGAATGCTTTGCAACATTCAGCGTTAAGAGTTAACGAGTGGACCCTAACTTGCCCTCTTCCAGAAGCTAAAGACTAAAGACTAAAGTCACTTTATTTGGAATTGGGAATTTAGGATGAGATAATGGGCTTTATTTGCAGAGAGTTTTACCGTATAATTGTTTCCTAAATTTGTATCTAGTAAGAATGGAGCCATGAATTTTTGTGAAGCCTAAACTCTAATAATAATTCAGCTCTGGTCTTGTATTTTGTATTTGTTTTCAAGTTTAAATAAGGGCGATTGTGAATTGTAAATGATTTGCAAGCTACCATTTATTTATCCCATTTGGTGCGTCTTTCCGGCAGTCAAAAAATATTCGGAAAAGTGCAGACAGGCCTAATGTAGATTTCTGAATTCCGCTGTAAATCTATAAATATTCAAAATGTCAAAAATTCACACTCTATGCATCTATACTCACCTGTGAATTGACATCAATTCCAAGTTGGCACCTACCCCAATTGTACTTTGAGCCTATAAATTCTAACCCTGGGTTGAAGGGTCATTCTCCCAAAAATATTTGGCCATCAGAAAAATATTTTGTCTTTTTTATTTGATTAGAAAAATATTTAACCATCAAAAAATATCATCCTGAAAAAACATAAAACCGTTTTAAGCTATTTTTGAAAAGCTCTAAATGAAACTTTTTGGATATTTTTATTGTCTTCACACGAAAATATGTACAGAAAGATGTATTATAACCAAACGATATTAATGCAAAAACTCACATCCTATTCAAATCTACCTCTAAATATCTTTAAAAACAGACTTGTGAAACGGCACCTTATTTATATGTTTTTTTCTTTGTCAAATCCACACCCGAGCTGAAGCTTTACAATAAGAACGACAGGAAGCATCATGATTAAAGCGCATATATCTATACAAATCGGAAAAAGAAAAAGAAAAGCAAAGCATAGTTTTCCTTCTATACAGAGAGATAAAGAAGCAATAATGCTTGAGCATGCAAGGTCTTTTTCAGTTAAAGAATATCAGCATTATAAATAAGACACATCTCCCTTTTTTAAGTCTCTCTACTCTCTAGACTCTAGTTTTTACCGACAATCCAAGACCCCATCCTTGCCGGTTAGAATTTACAGTCTTTCCGAGGGCGAAAACTGTCTTACAGCTAAAAAACCACTCATTTTGGCTTTTGGGGGTGTGGGGTTGAGCATCTCTGAACTAGTTTGTGATTTCGTGTTTGGTGAATGGACGTTGATCTTCATTGAATCGAAGGAAGCAGTGAAATTCAGTATAATGGATTGGACGGTGGACAGTGGGCAGTGGGCAGAAGAATAATTTAATAAAATTTAAGTTTTATTTAGGCTGGAGCTGGACTTAGGATTCCCCATAGACCATATCTCACTCAGGTGATCTTTCTGATGGAAATAAGTTTCTTTTTTATGATGCTAGGGTAGATTTGATTTGATTGACTGACCTGAATAGATGTCTGCCCAGATATCCCACCCCCAGTAAAACAAAGAAGATTAGTTCAAAGCTTGATCAGAGAACAGAGGTATCATCGTCGTTGTGGGGTTGAATTTTTACAGAAAGAATTAAAATCGGTTATTGACGCGTTGTGGCTAAACAACAAAGATGGGTAAATCTTAATATCTGTATCTTCTGTCTATGGAATTGGAAGCTATTGAGGATGGGCAGGAGAAATCTACTCGGTTTCATCGCATCGCATATTCCGTCAGAGGATTTTGTTTGACCAAACATGTTGACCGGACCGCATTCTAAGGAGTTCAAGCTCGTATTTGTAATTGGTAATTGATAGCCCTTTGAAATCAGAGGCTCTCCGTCTCCGGTCTGGTCTCTGCCTAACGACTCTTCCCAAGTCCGATTGTCCGAAGCAAAAGGGTGAAAGGAAAAAGAGAAATAGAGAGAGACGCTTCGTTTCACATTCATTCGAGACTAGAGGAAGAGGAGGAGAGGGAAAGAACCAAGAAATTAAAATGGCTTTTGTTTTTTTTTTTTTTTCTTCTTAAATGACTAAAAGATCCTCCTACTTATAATATAATTACGTATTTATGTATGGTATAAAGTATAATTATGCGGTGAAAGTCAAGTCATAGTCATCACTTCACTATACAGTATTCATTAGGAGAATTATAATTTTTGACGCACGAGTCATTTGAAATTTCTGGGTGATCACTGATCACCACCACCACGCTTTGAAATGACCAATTATGCTATATGGGCGGCCCCTAAAGTTCATATTAACCAGATTGTCCCAAGATATGAATCAGTGCAAATTAATGTGATTTCAAGAGAAAAAGTTTTGTTCTCACTAGTCACTACTCCAATCAGTGCAAATTAATCAGGTAAAAGTGTACTACTCCAATCAATATCATCATCCCTTGCTTCCCCTCGGTTTTGTTTTTATAATGTTTTAATTTAATGGCGGGGTAATGTGTGCTTGGTCGGTTCTGACTTTCTGATTCTATTTCTATGGGGCCGAAAAAACGTTTCATCCTTCATCCTCATGGGACTAAGGCAGGGAACCTTCCTTGGAATCAAAATCCAAGTTGGGTTTAGACCTTAGAGACAAACCTGTACGGTTTAACTCCATTTGCTTTTGTTCATTTCTCGTTTCGTTAATTCGTTTGATCGTTTCCCTCCCACCTCCCCAAAACATCTACCACCGATTTTGCTCCTCGTCAAAAGTTATAAACAATTAAATTGCCACGTGTATAAACAAGTCACTAATATTACTTTACTTGTGAGTTGTGAGAAAATAAGAAAACAAAAAAGAGAAAGGTTCAATACAATGAGTGACGACTGACAGATGAGGGATCATTGTTCACTGTCCTGATAAAGTGATATCTACAAAGGTAAAGCGGGAAGATCTAGGGTTCCAAGGATCCATCATGTTCATCGTGTATGATGTATCATCTCATATCATTCATTCGTTCTTGTTACAATTTACAAAGGATTACAAAGGAATAAAAAAAAAAGGAAGGGCACTTTAGTAATTATCTCCAAATCAAAGGGTAGTTTACCATTTTTTACTGGAAATAGAATAACGTAAGAATTTCTTCATTTATTACTGAAAAAAAAAACCCTGTGGGGAATGCGTGTGAGTTCCTTGTCTTCTATAGTCTTCTCTCAAGTCTCCGTTTTGGGTTCAGTACTCCCTAGTTCTTTATGTTTTTGGAGGAAAACTACAGAGAGAGCGATTTGATTAATTTTCATTAGACGAGTATTATTATTATTAAAATATTATTAAATAATCGACTATTTGTCTACTACCACTATTTGGTTTACTAGTACTTTGAGAGAGAGAGAGAGAGAGAAAGAAGGGAGGCAAGGGGAAGGGAGGGAGGGAAGAGGGAAAGAAAAAGTAAAAGCAGTTGATTTCAGTTGGTGATGGTGGAGTACCAATTGCGATTGCGGTTGCGATTGGGCGTGGTGAAGAGTGTAATTGCAGTAGAGCTATCGATGTGCTGGTGGAATTCCGGTGGTAGTAATGATCGGACCTTGTGGGAGGTGGTAGCAACGGAGGCATCATCAGTAGTGGTGACGGAGCCTTTTGGGGTGTTGAAGCGCCTTCGGATGTCGGAATAGCGGATCGCAGTGACGGCCATGGCTGGCCTCGCCTTGGCCGCCACCCTCATCTACTCCCGTAGGTAAAAAGTCTTCATTATAATCACCGCCACTACCACCAAAAGCACAACAAAAACCCTAGAAACTATAGACTCACAAGAAAAGTAGTAGTAGCAGTAGAGGTAGGAGAAGAAGAAGAAAAAAAAGAAAATTAAAAGTTACCCTAAATGAGAGCCCTCCGTCGCACTCACACTTCATCTTCGTCGTCATCCAACTCCAACTCCTCTTCCTCACCGTCGTCGTCGTCGTCATCGTGGATTCATTTGCGATCGGTTCTTTTCGTCGTTGCATCATCCTCACCACTTCCCTCTGATCGGTAAGTTCTCTTCTTGATCCTTCATTCTTTTCCATCTTTTCAACTTTCATTTACTTCTATTACATTTTCCCTTTATTAACTTTCGATCTGATCTGGAAGTATTCTATGATGTTCATCCTCCATTAATCTGTTACTTCTTTATTTCCCCTACAATTTCTTTTCCCAAATTTTCTTTTTGGAATTGCATAAGATTCTGGTTCCACTTGTTGACTACTTGATTGGTATGGGTTTTATTGTTTTTTATTGGGCTTAGAGCGTGCATTACATTATTAACTTGGAAATCAAGCACAGGGCTGGATAAGTAGAGATTTATACTAAGCAGTTTTTCTTGGTACCTTATTTATCTTGGTAAAAAAGAATTGGGTATATATGTAGTTTTTTCCTCTTGTTTAGTTTCTTCTTGTGTTAGAAGGGGGCTTTGCTGTATCCTTTTGTGTTTGGTGACTTTTTTTTTTTTTTTTAGGTTCTTGTTGATTGGGTGTGGTTCTTTTATTCTTCTCATCTTATGAATTTCTTTCTTGTTTTCAGTGGGGGGATGCTTCTACTTTGATTAGCTTTGTTAGAAAAAGCCCATATTTTTATTATGATGGAATAATAGATAATTCATGCTAATGTTTTTGCCAATGAACTTAAACCATATTTTTCCTGCTAGTTTTTCTTTTCCCTTTCATGTGTCAGAGTTCGGAATTACAAGTAGAATCTTGGAAGGAATAAACTGAAGTAAATCAAATAGAAAAAAAAAGATTATGCATGAGAGAGCATTGCTGCTACCAGGGAGGTCCATTTCTATGTATTGGAGAAAATAGACTTCATGGTCTGAATAAATGCCTCAACATAGGTTCCTGTTAAGCCCCAGGTGTTGTTTGCTTAGCTAGCATATCTTAGTTCTAACTTCAAGGCCTTCGTAATTTTCTTATGATAATTCAAATTTTCTAATACCATATGGATTTTGAAGATACCTGGATGTATGTATCATATGGCTAGCAATCAAAATATAAAAAAAGGAAAAAAAAGTATCATATGGATATTGGTTTATGCAGGGCCAATTGCTTGGTGTAATGGTAAAATCATGGGCTGACAAGCATGAGAATGTGGGCTTGTTAGCATTTTCTCTGTTTTGAATTGAGTTACACTTGTTCTTACAAAATTATTAAGCTTTTTGACACTAGATATATCTTAGGTTGCTGACTTTCTGTAGTTTGTATCTTTTTTGTAAGATAATCAGCCTATGCACTTTGTTTGTATATAAGAGCTTTTTCCCCTAATCAGCATTTTGGTTTTGTAATCTATGTAATACCTTTGGCATGTTTTGACTCATGGTACAATTTGCTGTAGTTGTCCAAGATTGTAGATTGTTCTCTTCCTCTGTTTGTTGTTTGTTCATGTATTATAGGTGCTTTAGTGGAACTGAAAAATGTTGTCCCTTCACTTTCAGGGGTAGCCTTAAATCTCCATGGTCTCGTAGGAGAAGAAAACGTGTTCTTTCACCTCATCAATGGAAGAGATTATATACACCAGATGGAAAACTCCGTGATGGTGGACTAAAATTTTTGAAAAAAATTCGCAGTGGAGTAAGCATATATGCATTTACACTAAATAACATTTAGCATCACAGTGTCTTATATTGTGTTCCATTTAACCTTCTGGCTGTATTTTTCACTCTACCAGTAGTTCTCATTCCTCATATTTCTGATGCAGGGTGTTGATCCGAGCATCAGGGCAGAGGTTTGGCCATTTCTCCTTGGAATGTAAGCATCCGTATGTGTTTGGGTTACAGTATACACACATAACCACATAAAGAAAGCGGGTATCCTATCAGGTCATTTGGTTAAGAAGTCTAAATGAGTTCCTCTTGCTACCCACTAATCATGTAGCAAACTCAAGCCCTAAACCTATGTCAAATCTCCAGAATGAGCTTATTTTTATGTAAAATTTTTAAACTTTAAGATTGACACTTTGGATGTCAAGTATCACTTATGAAAAATGCCAAAACAAGATTGGGTATAGACTATAGGGCTAAAGAGCACTGGGTGATTTGGCATGTTGCAATAATCAAGAGGGTCCACTATGGGATGGATGGTTTATTAGACTATCCCATCTATTTCTGCCACAGTGCCACATGAAATAATTTTGTGGCTATTGCTAACCATCCATTGGATAGGGACTCTCTGGAGTAGGCATATTCACTCCACTGGTCATTCCATTACCAGCCCTATGTCCCATCTCGTATTGGAGTTCTCCCTGGATCATTAGTGCTGTCTAAGTATGACTTCATAATAAGTATTTCAATTTGAAAATTCTCTCAAAGGTGGGTTTATTTTGGCTATGGCAATTTGGCAGGGGGTTTTAAGCTGAAAATGGTCCATCAATAGAGGGAAGCATGAGGCAACCATATAGCCATATGGGAGATTCCCTGGATGTTTAGGCTCCTTATTTATTCATAAGAGAACCCAGGCATCATCCATGTCACAATGCAATTTTGGGCTTAAAATGGCCCCACAAATTTGCCTTTTCACCATCCATTTTTAATTGGACAAAATTTAAGCTTGAGTTGTTCAGATTAGCCAGATCATCCTTCTATATGGGAAAAATAGGGTAGTTCATGTTGGAAAGAAGCTTTATTGCTCTTTGCTAGTGGCTGGAGTTGATTTTCTCATATAACTTTTGTGTGTGCTTTTGGTCAACAGCTATGAATTGAGCAGTTCCAAAGAAGAAAGAGATACTATCAGAAGTCAGAAGAGGTATTGTTGCAAAGTTCAGTTAAACCTTATCCCCACCTCTTTTGGCAATTCTCTTTCATCTATATCTAGGAAGCCTAGAAACTCCTCTCTTCAAACCTATCTAATAAATAATCCCATTGATTCTGGCTTCTCTTTGTTTGTAATGCAGAAATCAGTATGAGAACCTCCGGAGAGAGTGCCGGCGAATCCTAAAAGGTAGAATTGAGACCTCTAAGTTGAGGGAATGTGGGGGAACCAGTAGCAATGGGGCGAGTGGTAATGGGGAAAACGAGGGTTTTGTCCAAGGCCTGGATTCTCCTGGTTCAGAAGATGTGGTAAGTGCTAGGGATTCCCTTTCAACTGAGGAAGGTTCACCAGAGGAGGAGGATTCAGATCAACCTGTTAATGATGGAGTCCATCGAGCCTCCAACTCATTCGCAGAAGATGATGATAACAGTGGAGTTATACAAGCAGATGCGTCAGCAGGCAATTCGGAATCGTCTGACTCAGACTCCTCTCTTGAAGAATCTGAAGGCTTTCAAAATTTCTCTATCATGGAAGGGAGTGAGGAAAATGATCCTGACAAGCCAGCCAAAGAAGATTCCTCTCCCTCTAAGACAGAAGGGTGGTCCAAGGCCCACACAGATGAAGATTTTGCTACATGGCAGAGGATCATACGCCTTGATGCAGTTAGAGCAAATGCAGAATGGATGGTCTACTCCCCAGCTCAAGCTGCAGTCTCCGAGGAGAGAGCAGTGCATTCGGCCAAGGCTGTTGGGTTGAAGGATTATGACCACTTGGAGCCCTGCAGGATTTTCCATGCAGCTCGACTGGTTGCCATCCTTGAGGCTTATGCACTCTATGACAGTGAGATTGGTTATTGCCAAGGAATGAGTGACCTGCTCTCTCCAATAATTGCAGTGATAGAAGAAGATTACATGGCCTTTTGGTGCTTTGTGGGTTTCATGAAGAAAGCTCGACACAATTTCAGGCTGGATGAGGTGGGGATAAGAAGGCAGCTTAACATTGTGTCCAAAATCATCAAATGCAAGGATTCCCATCTCTACAGGCATCTGGAGAAGCTCCAAGCTGAGGACTGCTTCTTTGTATACAGGATGGTAGTGGTCCTCTTTAGGAGAGAGCTGACTTTTGAGCAAACTGTATGCCTTTGGGAGGTGATGTGGGCAGATCAGGCGGCAATAAGGGCTGGCATAGGCAAATCTGCATGGGGTAGGATAAGGCAGCGAGCCCCACCAACAGATGACTTGTTGCTATATGCAATCGCAGCCAGTGTGTTGCAGAGGAGGAAGTTGATCATAGAGAAGTACAGCAGCATGGATGAGATAATTAGAGAGTGCAATAGCATGGCTGGTCAGCTGGACGTGTGGAAGCTTCTAGACGATGCCCATGATCTAGTGGTTACACTTCATGACAAGATATAAAAGCATTGCATGGTGATGGTGCACCTTTGTTCGCTAGTTTTTCCTTTTTTTAATTTAATTAATGTGGGTACCTCCCCCTTGAGTTTTGGGGGTGGTATTCAGGTCCAGGTCCCTTCACAAAGAAGGCATTCGAAAAGGTAATTTCTACGATTAATTTATGTGTGATTCACATTTCACACTATATTGTTCAATCTAACTTTACTACATTCACTGAACACCAGCCAACACGTTCTCTTTCCTCCGCCGGACTGCGTGAGGGAAGAAAAAGAAGTCCACACCCTGGGTTGTGACTTGTGAAGGAATATTGAATATTCAGGTCCACTGATGTTGCTTGTGTTGGATTGTTCCATACGGTGGTGCGATCCACATCTCAACAGATTCCAGATCTTGGCAGATATACACGGAAAACCAAAACTCAAAAGAAAAATTAACTTGAAGGTGGTGGTAGTCTTTCATCCACATTTATACTTCTGTATTTATTATTTCTCCCCGTATAACTATTAGCTTGATGATTTCCAAGTCCTAGGATATGATTTAACATCTGTACCTTCTTGTAACGGGAATCAATTTGGGCAATTAAGTCTGAACAATTGACTTGTACTCCTGAAAATGAATGGCTCAATTTCAATTTCTACCATCAAGTGCTATCTAGATATATACATTTTATCTTCTTTGATATCTCTGGTTTTATTTTAGATAAATTTATGTGCAATTTAATTTCATGGAAAAAGGTTTGCCCTAAAATTTTATCCGTTGACACAGTAAGACGCGCCATCACAAAATAGATGTCCCTATACAAGAATTGTTTAGTTGAAATATTTGAGACCGACTTTTAAAATAGATTAGCAATACATTCCTTGATGTAAAGAAATTGCAGAGAATCTTTAACCAAAAAAAAAGTTTGCAGAGAATCGAGATCTGCTGCTTGCACCGGACTGGAGTGTGTGGGCAGCTATGTAACCAATCACCTGGTGAATACAGTGTAAATACCCATAAATCATTAATATTCCAGGCTTTCAGGGTTCTATTTTTCATGAAATGCATCGTATACACTGCTCGTCTTAAATTAAATATTTCAAAATGAAAGGAACCATTAGACTAGCAGATATATGACCGATTTAAAACGATACAATACAATAGAATAGATGCCTTAAGCTTTTGGCTAGTGGTGAAGGATTGAAGGCACTTCCCCTTTGTCATAGTTCTGGACATATGCTCTGAACCCTAGAAGTCAAAATATGGTGGTGTTTTTGTCTTTGCCCCAATTTATAGAAAAAACGGGGGATGAGAGGCTATGTTTGGGAGTGCTTATGTTAAAAATAAATGTATATTGAATAAGTGCTTAAAAGCAAGTGCTTGTTCGAACAAGCACTTATTTATATTTGGCACTCAGTTTTTTCAAGTGTTTATTTTAAAATAAGCACTTATTTCATCTTGGGCGTTTGGTAGTCTTTTTCTCCAATAAGCAATTGTAACTCTTTTGTCCTTCATTTTCTTTTAAATTTTCAAAACATCCAATCCAAAGTGAATGAATAAAAGTACTTCGATAGAAGTGCTTTTATAAAAGTATTTTGATAAAAGTACTTTCATAAAATTACTTTTATAAGTGTTTTTGTAGAAGTGCTTTTATAAAAGTACTTTCGTAAAAGTGCTTTCATAAAAGAATTTTCGTGAAAGTGCTTTCATAAAAGTGTTTTTATAAAGGTACCTTTATAAAATTACTTTCATAAAAGTGCACTTATAAGAGTATTTTTGTAAAAGTACTTTCATAAAGTGCTTTCGTATTGTAAAAATGTTTTCGTAAAGGTACTTTTGTAAAGGTGCTTTCATAAATAAAACTACTTTCATGTAAAAGTACTTTTATAAAAGTGCTTTTGTAAAAGTACTTTCTTAAAAATGCTTTTGTAAAAATACTTTTATAAAAGTGCTTTCATAAAAATACTTTTCATAAAATTACTTTTATAAAAGTGCCTTTGTAAATTGCATTTGTAAAAGGATATAATTGATATTCTAAAAATTTACCATTGATAATTTTGGAAGTACAAATTTGAATAAATGCTTATTGTATGAACACTTAATAAAAGCTGGAAATTTGGGCTTAAAAAATAAGCCCTTGTTTTCAAAATAAGCACTTATTTCGAGCTTATTTTCCAAACACTAATAAGTGCTTAATGGTGTGGTCCCCACCCAAATCATATATATAACTTAAAGCGCAAGGGTGTTACGGTTCAGCACAGGCTTAGCCTTGCCTACGCTTGGCAGGCTTACGTTAGGGACATGCCCGTCATTTTCGCCTGTAAGATTTTTGGGAGAACTGATGTCATTTTCAGGCAGACCACCAGAAGCTTAACGTACTCTTTGAGGAGGGGTGGTCGACCTCCTTGGGTGCCTAACCTTGGCACTCCTAGACCTTCATCCCCTTGCGGGGCGGCCCTGGTTAACGGCTAGCATGGCTACCAGGGTTCCTCATGGGCGCACACTTGCTCATGGGGACAGTGTTGGACCGGCACTGCGCTACCGATACTCAAGGGAGGCTTGGCATGCGGGCCTGGCTCAAGCATGTCCCTTCACTTCGCCAGCCCCTTGCCCAAGCTGAGTGAGCTACCCCGTTGCCCTTAGCGCACGGGTGTGTTCCGGCCCAAGCGGTTGCCTATCATCATGGCACACAGGTGCCTGTCATCATCGGCATACAGGAGACCCTTCACATCGGTGCCAAGTCACCTTATCGGCGCATGGTCGCCTTCCATGATGGTTGTCCCCCTTTAGCACGTAAGCGGCGCCTCCCATGGACCGGTCTGAGCCAGGAGAGTGCCCCGGCCATTGGACTTGAGGTCATGATCCAGTGCTACTGACGTTGGTGGAGCCATCCCATCGGGCAACTCCTAGCCTCTAAGCACAGAAAGGCTTGTCCTGGCCTGCCTTGACCAGGACGCCGCACGGGTTTCTTCCGCTGTAGAACTACCCCCGTGACAAGGGGGCATAAGGAGAGGAGATGTGGTCGCTTGTGGAGCTGGTAAGAAGCATCTACACGTGTATTAATTTTTGTGTATTAAGTTTTCTGTGTAACATGTGTGATTAATGGATTGGTGATTCGAATCCTATGCTTGCATGGATTGGTGAAACGTCAGCGGAGTTTAATGGATTGGTATTAAAGAATCCTGTGATTTCTGAGCACACTTAATGTCCCCTTGTGGCGAACCCGATTGATGATTTGAATCCTGTGAATAATGGATTGGTGCATGGGTTTAATGTACTCAAGCAACGGAGTTTAATGGATTGGTGAAACGTGTACTCAAGCAGTGGTATTGAAGAAGCGCATTGGATGATTAAGTAGGGGAAAAAGCGGTATTAATGTGCCTTTGAGCACATTTAATGTGCCTTCTGAGACTCAGCTGAAGACAGGATGGCGGTTAAAGAAAAGCGGTATTAAAGACGTTTTTAATGGCGGTGCCTTCTGAGCACATTTAAAAGACGTTTCACCAATCCGTTGACAACTTCTCAATGGCGGTTTTTAACATCATCGTCTCAGATTCGGTTGAAGACAGGATGTTTCTTTTCGATCGACATGAAAAGAAGGCGATGTTTCTGCACCAGGTGAGTGTTTCTACAAAGAACATCATCGATCTCTCAGACTCAGGATTCCGATCTTCCAAATGGGAAGAAGGCGACTCTGCCTTACTTTGCACCATCATCATTTTGTTTCTGCACCAGCATTGCACATTATCTCAGACTTGGGATTTCGATCTGGTCGTAGTTTGCCTTATCAAATCAAAATTCTCTTCGTGGACTTATTTCCAATGGAGTCCGAAGGTAGAGGTGTATTCCCAACTGTTGAACAGTTGGGAAGCTTTTCATTTGCAGTTGGAGGTAGAGGCATCAACTCCTCACCCAACCCGCCAACTCCCAACTGCCTTTTGAATTCATAACAGATTTGTGGTCCTTGAGATCTGACCTGGTCGGAGCATATTGAGATTGGAAAATGGGAGGTTCAATCCAATCGGGGCATATTGAGATTCAAGTTGGACGACGTAACACATCTGTGGAGCATTTGACACCCACGGCTGGAGAAGAGTTACAGAACTTCAGATTTCTTGAGTAGCTGCGTTTTGCACTCATGACATAGAGTCCCCACCCCACCTCATGCTATATATCTTTGGGTGTCTTTTGCTTATCATCGTCCTACTTTGCATCCTCCTTCTACTTTGATTCGTTGCATCCATTAATTAATTGATTCTTTATCTTCTTTGTTTATTAGCTTGATTCCTTATCTTCTTTTCACTGTTTTTTTATTGTTTTCAGCTTCTAACCATTAACTTCAACGTCTTCTTTCCATCCCCAAAGATTCAAAGAGATTCAAAGGCTAAGCATTAATTGAAGGTTTTTTGGTCTTTTTCTCATCCCCAAAGACTCTAATCTCACACCTTGAAGCATTAACTTCAAGGCCTTGTGACTGTTTTGACTTTGCTAATTTCGTTACTCATGTCGAATATGTTTGATGCCTTTTTTTGTAATATGTAGTCTTTATTATGGATATTCTGTGTATTATTGGTCTAGCTTTTGTTTTTATTGGTTACTCAATTCCTTGTTTTTGTTTCTTTCTTTAATGACTTTGCTAATTTTGTTTGGCATTACTCATGTTGTATATGTTTGGTGCCTTTTTTTCAATATTATTGGTCTAGCTTTTCTTTTTATTGGTTACTCTTTATTCCTTGTTTTAGTTTTTTTTTTTTTCATTAGGCAATCATGTTGCTTTCAGATTACTTCACTAGGAAGAATCAAGACATTGAAGCTTCATAGAACAAATGTGTGCCTTAAATGCTATAAGCCTCCTTCTATAATGTAATCTTACTACACATTTCTTGTAGATATGGACTGCCAAGATGATATTGTTTTCCCTATTTGTTTTAAAAGTGTCCTGAGAGGTTTGCTTCGATTCCTTGGGATTCCTGAGCCTGTGTACTTGGTGGAAAATGATGAATGTGGCTATAACACCAGCCTTGTGCTTACTGTTCACAATGAGAAATGGACCTTCACTGGGGGCCCAACCCTACTATTGCAGAGGCCCATCAATATGCCTGCCAGAATGCTATAAGGAGGCTCAAACAATATTATGCAATACATATAGAGGATGTGAACTATATGGACTATATGTATTGCTCATACAAATGTGAGCGCCTTGAGGGTCATGTTCGCGAGTTGCTTGCCGAAGTTAGGCATCTGAGGCAAAACGTTGCAAATCTTGAAGGCAAAGCCAATTTTGCTACTATTCCTATTGGGTTGCAGATTGTTGATAGTCCCCAAGACTCTGGGTCAAGAGTCTCTAGCCAGGGGGTCTGATGGCCTCTAATCTATTGGTTGACTATATATGTGTGTGTGTTTTTTTCCTTGGACCTTTCATCTATTCGCTCCATCTTACATGGTGGCCTTCTTTCTAGCTAGGTTTTTTTGGCACTTTGACACTACTGCTCACAATTTACATGGAATCTTCCTTTTCCAGGCATTGGCAAGAACTTGTACATTGGAGAGACTAGCTCATCAAATAAATGGGGCAAGAACATTCTTTAAAAACTCCCTCTTTGCTTCAACTATTACAAATGAATCAACTTTCATTGAAGCATTGCCGCCTTCATGATAACGCATATGCAATTATTAAGCATGTTACAACATCTTTATGAACTTTAGAACTATTGCTTTGTTTTTTTCCTTTTTGGCTTATGTATCACACCTCGAATTACTTTTTCTATCATTGCTTAATCATCTAATATAGTTACAGATTTGCAATTTCTCTATTAATTTCTTTATTTCCAATTTTTTCTTTCGAATTTATCATCATGTTTTGCCCTTGCATAGCAAGGGCCCCTCGATAGTAAGCATTTATTTAGAATAAACACTTATTTTTAAGCACTCCCAAGCATGACCTAAATCACTTTCCATTCTTTCAAGGATCTGCTTGGTTTATAGTTGGAATTAGAATCAGAATCAAAATCCTTTGGGATTGGAATGCTCTATTCTTATTGTTTGTTTGTTTCAGTCAGGAGTTAGAATGCAAATTGGAATTAGCTGAAATGGGATTTCATTCCCTAGGGAAAGGAAGGGAAGGGAATGGCTATTCCCCTCAAATGGGATAATGCCATTCCATCAGGAATGACAATAGGATTCCAATTCCACCCAGCCAAATAGTTGGATTTAGAATAGTCCATTCTGATTTTGATTCTAGACCCCTATTTTTGTGAACTAAACGAGTCCTAAGTTTTTATCAGAGGTGCAACTTGGGCTCAATTTGGTTGAAGTTCAAAGTTATAATTAGGATTTAAAAGTTATGAACCGAATTTAATTTCAGATTGGAATATTAAGAATTTTAAGTTTTAAAGACTAACATGTTTTTTTAGCATCTGTTTGGCATCATTGTCGTTGCTCCAGAAAACAACGCCACATCAACGCCATGTCGGAAAAAAACAGTGCTCTAGGAAATGGGCGTTTGTTTGGAACCTTTTTTCCATAAAAAACAGTGCTCCAAGCCACGCCTTGGAAATCGGGAAGGCATGGCTTAGAGCAATGCCGAATTTGCAGTTTCGTGGAGCTGCAGCTTGTTGTTGCCAATAGGGACATGAGATGGCAGTGACGTGGCATCCAACGTGGTCATTATTTGAATTGATATAGTGCATCACAATGCACCATATCATAAATGTTTCTCCTATGTTTTTAATGAACCCTAACCCTCTTTTGCATTTTTTCAGCTATTGGAGGTCGAGTGTAGCCAGTCAACGGAGGTCTTCCCGTGTAGCTAGTCACTGGAGAATCAAACAGAATGCCAGATATCAGTTCTACCATCTGTTTGGTCACCGGAAGTTTGTGTTCTTCAAGTTCTTTTTTGTCAGTCACTGTCTGTTCGGTCGCTAGAGATACCAGGTCTGTATTCTTCAAGCATTATGAGGTTTTTTTCCTGTTTTTTTTTTGGTCGAGTAGTGTGATGTTTGCTCTTTCATCACTTGGAAAAATAAATCTGTGTTTCCTTCACCATTCTGTCATTCTAATCATCATGTTTTTGAAGAGAGGAGACTTCAGTTTGCTCTTTCATCACTGTTTTTTCTGATTTTTGTATATATAAATTCATAATTTTTGAACAAAGGAGACTTCAGTTTGCTCCTTTTTTTCACTATAAGTAAAATAATTAAGAATATCTTTGAAATGACATCAGTTTTGAACAGAGGAGACTTCAATTTGGAATTGTTTGAAGTCGATTGATCTCGATACTCACATCGATGGAGTTGTTAAAAAATAAACAGTTCAGATTCAGATGTGGCAAAACCTGATTTCAATCGAACCTGATTACAGCCCCAAAACCTCCATACCCCCAACTCTTGCATAAATCATAATTGTCTCTCTTTATTTGTTTTCAAACACAACTAAAACACTATCCTCTAGCATGGCATAAATCATAGTCTTATCTCTTTAGTTGTTTTCTGTTTTTTTCCATGTAATTTTCAGATTTTTTTATTTTCATACTTTGTTCTATATTTTTCCATTTGTCTAAAACTTTTCTATATTAATGTATGAATTTTTCTGTTTTTTTCCATGTAATTTTCAGATTTTTTCCATTTTCCTCATGATTTCTTGAATTTCTTTCTTTTTTATAGTCTATTCAACAATTGTGACCATAGGATGAAATATATGTTTTTTTTCCACCGTTGGATGTAAGATAATATATACATAATGAGTCCGGCTTCAATCCAAGCAGCTTCTGTCAGGGCACCATTCGCACAAAAGGAGGACGTGCCACGCATCCTCCACTTCGTGTAAAATGTTTAAAGCATGTGGGGGAGTTTAACGATTTTAATGTTGTTCGCTTGCAAACAAAATCCACTTTTTCGATTCCGATCCTCTCCTCTTCTCTCCTCTCCTTTCGCCTGAGCTCGAGTGTCTTCTTCTCTCCCTCTCTTCCCCCATCCACCCAATGATGGGAAACAACCATCATCGGCGGTGGGGCCTTTCCATGTCGGGAAGTAGGCCCACTCGTAACATAGAAGAAAACCAGGATTTAATCGGACAACTAGAACAGAGTAGTGAGAATAGAAGCAGTTTGTAATTTTAATCAGGAAAATGAGAGAGAGAGAATTTCTTGTTTACAAATTGACGAGAGTGGAGGATGCGTGTAAAATGGTTGCCGGTTGCCGGTATCCGGTGATGATAGCTGCCATCCAAACCTGTTGTCGCCGGTAATGGTTGTTTGTCGCCATCGGGTGGACGGGGAGAGAGGGATAAGAAAACCTACGACACTCGAGCGAAAGGAGAGGAGAGGATCAGATTTGAAAAAGTGGATTTTGTTTGCAAGCTAACGACGTTAAACTCCCCCGCATGCTTCAAACATTTTACACGAAGTGGAGGACGCGTGACACATCCTCTTTTTGCACGAATGATGCCTTGATAGACGTTGTCTGGACTGAAGCCGTTCTCATACATAATAGAAGCACTAGATAATAGGTACTAGTGCTGAAAACGTTTCTTGAAGCATTGGTACCAAACATAAAATGTTGTTGTTGTTCTAGGAAACACCCTACCTAGCAGCAATGTTTCCAAAAAAACAAATACACCGCCAGAAAACGGTGCTTCCATCCCACATATCAGCAGCATCCTATATCTTGCATCGAAGCCAAACATATACTTAGGGGTCGTTTGATTGCACTTTTTAGAGGTCTGAATCTGAAAATGCTTCTTTTAAGACCTCACCCCTTGTTTGGTTTTACCTCTTAAACTTGGTCTGAATTTTATTTTCAGATCTGAAAATAATAGAGATTGGGCTGGCTCTTAATGTGCCACCGCCGCTGCAACTTGTAGCAGCGGCTCTCTCTCTCCCCATGTTCCCGGTTCTCTCTCTCCCTCTCTCTCTCTCTCTCTCTCTCTCTCTCTCTCTCTCTCGCTCTCGCTCTCGCTCTTGGGGGATTAAGGGTTTTATCGTGCTCCTGAAGGCGGGTTACCAACGACCAATCCCTCAAGAGGGCTTTCAGTCCTTATGGCGAGATCACCGAAAACGTTATGTGTTCATCTGTATCCGCAGAAGAGAAGAAAAATACAAATTAAATTTAATAAAAGTAAATTTGTATGAAAGAAAAATAAACTAGAAATTAAAGAACATAAAGTAATTCTAAAATTGAAGAAAAAATGGTTGGGATTCAAATACAGAGGTGGCAGTAGCGGTGTTGGCGAACTACAAGTAGGAACCCCTCCTTTTGCCTGGACATCCTCCTCTTCCTCTACCCTTGAACTTCTCAAGATCAACCTTCCTTCTTACCTAGGTGAATTGACCAACCCCTTCTACAAGGCCCCTGGGACCCTTTTTATAGAGAAGGGTGGACACAACTAGAAATAGGGAGAAAGATGGGGGGCGACAACTGGGATTTAGTAAAGTTAGGGATGCCCAAGGGTTTCTAATGGGTGGCTAAGATGGTTTTGGGGTGATCCTATGGCTGAAAATGGAAGGAGAGGGCACCCAATATTATGTAGGGTTGAGATTTGGGTGCCCAGAAATGGAGGGTGTAGATTAGAACATCTAAGGTTGAAGGGTTAAGATTAAAAGAATAGGTGGTGCCCTAGATTGAATGGTTAGGATATAAGATGGAGGGAGTGGCTGAGATTTAATGGTGGGGAGCTGAATGGTGAGGATTAGCAGAATAGGTGGTGCCCTAGGGTTTAAAAGCTATAAAGGAGAGCCCTAAAATGAGTGGTTGAGATTAAAAGAGGTGGAGGGTGGAGATTAAACACCTAGGGGCAGCTAGGATTTGCTAAAAGTGAAAAGATTAGGTTAAAAAGGCTCCCTAGGGTTTGCTAAGGAGAGGGGAGCATGGTAATACAATAGGATGGGCGCCAACTGGGTTTAGCAGATAGGAGGCGCCCTCCTGTTCTCAGTTCTTTACAAAAACACCCGTTCTCTCAACTGGACTTCACACCCGTTCTCTCAGCTGGGCGCCAACTAGGTTTAGCAGCCATGAAAACTTCCTAGTTTTCTACCTAATTTGCATAGACCCTCAGAGGTCACATAATTGATTTTAACTGGGAAAATGACACATTTTGACTTTTTTAAGGCAAAAAATACCCCTGAATTGATGCCCTTAAGGCATCAAAATGCAGGGTTATCAGCTCACATGGCTTCTATTGAGAGGGCTTTCGCAGTGTTCATCTGTATTCTGTTCCCCTTATCTCTGTTATTCTAATTAATCACCGAGAATGGTAGGTGTCTCTGTCTTTTCAGAGGTGTAGATCGATCGATTTGGGTTCAGATCTTATGTTTCTCTCTCTCTCTCTCTCCCTCTCTCTGCCCTGTCTTCTTGCCACCGCCGTTGCAACATGCAACAATAGTGGTTCGATGAATAATAATAATATTTTTATTAATTATTAATGATAAATTATTTTTATCAATTATTAATTATTTTAATATTTTTTATTAAACATTAATTATTTTTTATTAAATTTAATTGTGTTATTTATTAATTATTAATTATAAATTAATTTTATTAATTACTAATAATTTTAATATTTTTTATTAAACATTAATTATTTTTTATTAAATTTATTTGTGCTATTTATTAATTAATAATTATTTTTATTAACTAGTAATTTTTAATTATTTCATTAATTTTTAAAAATTATTTTAATTTTTATTTGTGTAAATTATTAATTATTTTAATATTTTTATAGTCATTATTTTTTTTTTAATTTTAATTGTTTCATTTATTAATTAGTAATTAGTAATTTATTATTTATTATTTGTTTTTTTTCAATATTATTTTGAGGTTGAAAATTATTTTTATGAGATAATGCAAATTGAACTCAACATTTTCAAATAGTATGTTTTAGGGGTAAAATAGTAAAATCAGTAAATTTCAGATGGTAAAGGATTGATCCAATGCAAACAAACTTATGGATTCAAATCCTCTAAAAAGTAGAAAAGCATTTATGCCTCTTTTCAGATTTCAGACACTTAAGTTTTAATATCTTTTTAACTTTTCAGATCTGAATTTTGAGATTAATCAAATGCCATCTTAATGTAGCATCAATACCATACAGTAATCCTATAGTAGCTAGGCCGACCCTAAATAATTAAAATTAAAATAGTGCTCGGTACCATGTTGTTTTAAGTTTGAAACTGAATTATAGCACTGAAAATCAAGAAAATAAAGTGTTTTGGCACATCACACAATGCACAATTATTAATTGCCGCCAAATAAGATAACCAAAGTGAATACCAAAGAACCACAGGCCTTTTTAGAGTTCAGTCTCCTTGATATTTGTTTTAAGGCAAATTTCATAAACTATTCTTATAGTTTAGTTAATTGATTAATTCTATCTTTATTATGTTGTTTGGCTTGAGTGATAATTTGGTCCTCAAATTTTAAAATGTAGCAATTCAATATCCAAATATTCAAAATGTGACAATCTAGTATTCGAACTTTCAAAATGTGACAATCAGTACCTGTTGTTAACCAATCCGTTAATCAGCCGTTAAGTGACATTTGAAAAGTCAAAAAAGTCCTAAGAATGTTATCTAATTCTCTTTATCAACTATCTAAACATTGACAATAAAATAAAGAGTCCTAAATTTTAGATTCTTCTAAATAGTCATCAACTTTTTTGAACAGAAGAGATAGAATTTGAGACTGTTCAGTTTTTTGTTAACATTTGAATGGTTGATAAAGAGAATTAGATGACATTCAAAGGACATTTTTAACTTTTCAAATATCATTAACTGCTGATTAACGGTAAGTACTGGATTGTCATATTTTGAAGTAGGGTGATTCTCTCGTTTCATCTTTTATTTTCTCGTGTGAGAAGAGGAGGGATTGAGATGCCGCTGCTGTGAGTCGCAGCAGCGGTCGTGGAAAACAGAGGTAACGGGAATGGGGGGTAGAAGAATAAAGGGAAAAGAAGAGACAGAGAGATTGAGGGAAAGACAGCGGCGGTCGTAGAAAACAAGGGTGATGGGAGGTAGCAAAGAATTGCTGAAACACATTCAATTTGCAAAGGTTGGGACATGCATCAAAGAGCTATATGAGATGTGGGTGAGGAAGCAATGGCGTCTGTCCCATCACGGTGGAAATGAACTAGTGGTTGAGGGACCTAACCATGAATTTTATCGTTAAAATCGTTATCAGAAAGTGATATTTCAACACCACCGGCCCATCCGGTGAGGACAAAGAGGCCCGTCAATTTCGAATGGCAATCATCGAGTTCTCTAAACTGGCAGGGGTTTCAGAGGCATCGGACGCCATCCCGTTTCTCGAATGGATGGATTTGCAAGGGCAAAAGGTGCCATGAAGAAAGCATCCAAGGAAATGGACTCCATCGCCGTTGGTTGGTTAGCTGGACGAGCATCGCAACCGTTCGCCGTTCTTCAAATCATGGAGGCCTCAATCAAGTACTTGTCAGCAGGGAACGTCAAGAAGATCTGCCTGGATCCCGGGCCGACCATTCCCCCACCGTTTGTCATCCTTTCCTCCCTGTTTTATTGAGATTTCCCACCGTTTGTCATCCTTTCCTCCTTGTTTTATTGAGATTTCTGCTACTGTTGGTGTTGAGCTTTGGGTAACCAGTCAAGGGAGCGAGTTAAGCTCCTATCGACTGACAACTCATCAGACTGCAATCATTCTGAATCTGAATTGTTCAAACCACAAGCTAGTCAAGAGAACGGTCTCCAACCAGTATTACTCACTTTTTTTTTTTGTTTATATTACTCATAGAGATCACTCTTAGACAACTTTCGTTATTTCAGGTTTCTCTTCTTATCTTTTGGTAACCAACTAAAACTGAAATGGATTTGCATTAGCTTTAGGGTTCAGACACGAAGCGAGGATTGATTAATCAGTCCCAGCTTTTACCTTGTTCCCATGTGTCGGATCCCCCTTTTTTGATTTTTGCAAGAGCTTAATAGGCCACTACATGGCAGCTGAAAGTTGATGCAGTAGCATTGGAGATCCGTTGAAAAAGCACCGCCTCGAAAAAATTCACAATAGATTTGTCTGTGAGGCGCAGATCCCGCTTCAGTGGGTCGGTGGTTCTTCAAATTTTTTATCAATTGGATTATATTTTGAAATTTTGAAGAATAATGGCGGATAAATTTAATATTTCAACTGTGAGACAGTAAAGGCATTTTAAGATAATATGTAAATAATAAGAACAGAATTAATCAATTAGTAAAATCATAGGAATAGTTTAAAAAAATTGCCCTTGATTCTCCAAATGTATTTTGCACCTCCACCCCCATGAATTCAAATTACCGCAAAACCATTTTCCTATGCATGTAACTTGAGTTGTATGCTAGAGTATGACAGCCTAACATGATCATAGCCCAAGCCATCCTAGATATTTCTTAGGACACTTCAGTTGGTATAACACTCAAGGAAACATTTTAATGGCCCAGTTTGGTTCATCAGTTCGCCTATTCTGTTGAACAAGTCAAACCAAAGTTTTAAAAATTGACTCGGAAATGGAACCGTTCTGGCCACCGGTTTTCGGGTCAGCGGTTCGACCGTCCAGATCAAACGGTTCAAATGGTTTGAGCATCTTACCCATTAGATTGAAATATTAGGGTAAGATGCATTAATGCATACTATATAAGAGGAAATAAGGGTTGAAACTTTAAAGTTGTTGACTGAACTGAAAGAGCTTAGAAGAATAAGAAGAAGAGGAGGAGGAGGAGGAGGACTTGCAGGCTTGCAGCGGTGACGACGATGGTGAACTACGACGGCAACAACGATAGTGTTCTCAGTTTTAGATCTCACTCTCTCTCTCACCTTCTCGCGTGAGAAAGACAGATATGAGATTTCTCAGTCTCAGATCAGAGATTTCTCAATCTCAGAGATTTCTCAGTCTCAGATTTGAGATATGAGCAGCAAATTGTTCTCTAAGTCGAACGGTTTACCGGTCAAACCTCTGGGTCAATGGTTCGTTGACTAATTCACGGTTTTTGACCAAATGGCGGATTTGGGGTAAAATGGAACTGGTCGCCTGAATGGTTTCCGGTCCGAACGATCCGACCGTTCGGGTCAATGACGGTTCGAAAACATTGAGTCAAACCATTAAAGTTGATGATATGCATGTAACTGTCAGATGAGAATATCAGGTCAAGTCAATCATCTATGTCAGCCCTTAGATGGGAATATTAGGTTAAGTTGGAAGCATAATGGCTTAATGCTTGAGAAAAAGAAGAGAAACCAAGATGTGTTTGAAAGGGTGGGCGTTTTTTTGGGACCGATTTTCAAGAAAAAACGCCCATGCTTCCAAGACCCGTTTTTCACAAAAAATGTTTTGATTTTGTTTGGGAGTGTTTCTGCCACATAGGCAGTGAGCAACACAATGTTGCTTGGTAAGGTGATTTTCATCACCGTTTTTCATGTATGTGCTAACAGGTAAGCACCACATAGGATACATGTAATTGTCAATTAGTCAATCGTTGGGGGCAACGGTTTACCGATGCATGAAACGCCAAATTTGACATTTCATGCATCGGTAGGGTCCCAATTTACGAGGCATGCCCATGGTTCAAGTGTTTTTTTCAAAAAACGTGTGAACCAAACAACCATATATATGGGCGTTTGTTGAAACACCTATGTGGATCCAATGTGGCACCGTTTTTCAGAAAAATGGCCACGATTCCAAACATTCCCCAAGTAAGAGAGGATGAGGGGTATTTGGTTCCGTGGGCATTTATTCAATAAACGCTGCCACATAGGTGCCACATCAGCAATTCCCCTCTCTTGCTCTTCCGTATGCATTGAGAATAGTAAAAGTGGACTTTGGTTTTTGTGTATGTCTACCGTTTGGGAAAGTTATTTTTTTAGCTTCCACAAACGATTAAGCATTTTGTCACTGTTACGTTGATGTAGAGTCTAGTGGCGTCTAATTGTCATAAATAGTTGCAATTATTACCTTTTTCAGTTTTACAAATAAATAAAATATAAAAATTGAATGAAAAAATGGAACCAAACACATACTATATAATATTACTCTAATTAACTTATTTAAGAGGATGATTAGTGTACCTGTGAAATAGTGAAAGGTTCACCAGTTTTGACTAATGTCAATGGATTTCTGTAAGTTTCTAGGTTTGGGATAAAAAAAGACCTATCTTCTGTTATCGGTGACGGGTCGAATAGACTGACCAGCCAAGTCAATGTCAGGTCACAAACAATGGCCAAGGAGGCCTCCCATTGAAAGCATGTCAAGCTTAACTTGGACAGGGTTCTACATCAAGAAAGATAGCGTTTGTTTGGCATCATTGCCATTGCTCCAGAAAACAGTGACACATCAGCACCACATCGGAAAAAACAGTGCTTCAGGAAATGCCTCTTTGTTTGGAACTGTTTTTTCATAAAAAATGGTGCTCTAAGTCACGCTTTAGAAATCGATAAGGCGTGGTTTGGAGCAATGCCGAATTTGATGTTTCCTAGAGCTGCAACTCATTGCTGACAATAGGGACATGAGGTGACAGTGATAGGGACATGATGTGGAACTAGATAATATATAGGTACAAGTGCTGAAAACATTTCCTGCATTGGTACCAAATAGAAAACGTTGTTGTTGCTCCAAGAAACGTCCTATCTGGCAGAAACGTTTCCAAACAAAAAAAAAACACCATTTTTTTTGAGAATCAGAAAATGGTATTTCTAGCCCTCACATCAGCAGCATTGTTTTCTGATCTGCAGCATCGGTACCAAACATATACATAGATTTTGGTTTTACCTCTTGCGAGTGTTCAAGCAATGTTCATTGCACACCTCAAAGCTTATGGGTGGGCCCAAGTTTTAGGCCTATGAAAATTAAAATATTATGTCATGAGTGTAGAATATTTATTCTATACATTATATTATATAAAATGAAAACATCTATTCTATTATAAAATACATACTTGTCTTGGTTTTGATTCCATCATAAAACATAAATTCGATAATATATTGTTAACTTAAATCTTTACCTTTATGTGCATAAAACCTAGGACCAAGCCTAGAATTTTTGGACCGGGTCAAACCGAAAATGATCACCCACTTTTGTGATACATATTATCCTTTTGTTAATTATTAGTTACATTTTGTTTCATGTGACATCACATGATACTTATAATTTTTCGAAAACCCAACTTTGTTGGTAGCACACTTGCTTGCCTTGGGATCAGAAGGATTTCTTTAAAACATAGTTTTCAAAATCAGACCAGAAAAATCATTGATTTGGTCAAGAAACCACTGGCCTGGGTGGTTGAACCATCGAACCAAATAACAGTTTTTGGCCTTTTTTTATTTTTTTGTCAGAATGGGCCATCCATTTGAACATGATGATTGGACCATTCAACCCGGAAACCAATCCGAGAATGGTTCCCTGCCCGGTCCAATTTAAAAAGCTTTGCTTTAATGTTGTGTTTGGTTTGAAGAAAAAAGTAGGGAAAGGAAAGGAAAAGTAAGAAAACCCATACAAGGTTTGTAAAGGTTTTCCTACATTTTCTTTATTTTCCTACTTTTTTCTTTAAACCAAACATAACCTAATAAAGAACAAGTACTAAAGAGTAGAAGCCTTAGGCCTCATTTATAGTTGTAAAATCACTCTCATCACAGATGACGAGAATTCACCCGATGGGGATCAGATGGTTTATGCAGGTCTCCAATAACATTTGGAGCTCCTCAATTTTTATAGGAGATTAAGGGCTTTCAAATCATTTTTTCCACTTTATTACTCAAATTATGCTAAAAATAGGGTCGCGTGCCCATACTGTTCATTCATCTGTTGATGGGTGTGGTTGAAGATCCCAATTCAAAATATTGATATAGGTCAATACATTGGATGGGACATATTGGCGTGTACCGGAGCATACTTTTATTTTTGGTTTTTTTTTAACTGGTTCAAGGGGGTCGGTTTAACACTAGGGCTGATCATGGGTCGGGTTGGTCTGGGCTTATCACGAAGGATAAGGGCTTTAAGTTAGGCCTGGGCCTAGATTGCAAGCCCAAGCCCAGCCTTACAGGGCCCAAGCCGGGTTTATGGACTTTCTGGGCCTAACGAATAAAGACTTTAAGCCCATGAAATCAAATAATAAAATTTAATTTATTTAAAATTTTAAATTAGGTAATATGTAAAAGTAATACATACAAAAAAAGAATATACAAGCCAAAGTTAAATTGAAATTGGGCTTGGCTAGGCTTTAGGCCAATGGCACAAAAAACAAGGCATGAGCCACATTTAATTGTTAAACTTGAATTGGCTTAGCCTATTAAGGCTTGAGCCTTCATTTTCATTCTTGAGCAATGTGGGACTTGAACAACACTAAATAATTAGTGTAACCATTGAGTGTTTTTCCTAGTCCCACATTACTTAGGGAATGAGAATGAAGGCTTTGCCTTTACCAATAAAAGGCTCCATCCAAAGCCCCTGGGCCGGATAGACTTCCCAACTCCTTCCAGAGATATTGGTGATTGTTAAGTGATACCCATCTCCTAGGTGGGTAAATAATTTTCCCACCTAGGAAGAAATTTACTAACACTTGGATGAGACAAAAATGCCCCATTTAATAATGGATTTTTATGATTAAAATGGTCATTACCTTATTTACCTGAGAAATAAAAAAACATGGGTAAATGTACTTGTCCGGGTAAGTATTTCTCATGAAAAACTTACCCAGATAATTGCATTTACTAGGGTAATTAACTTACCGAAAAGCGAACGGGCCAAAGAGTATAGGGCTGGAAAGAAAAGCTCCTCAACTTAGCTGGGAAGGAAATCTTGTTGAAGTCAGTGGCAAGTGCTCTACCCACCTGCACTATGTCGCGTTTTCAACTGCCCACTTCCCTTTGCAAGAATATAGCGAGAGCCCAGCGAAATTTTTGGTGTGGAAGCGATTCCAATGGAAAAAAGATCCATTGGATCAAGTGGCAAGAAGTCTGTAGAAGTAAAAAGGTAGGAGGAATGGGCTTCAAAGATCCTAGGTGTTTCAATCAGGCTCTGTTAGCTAAACAAGTTTGGAGGTTAGTTAAAAACCCAGATGCCTTATGGGCAAAGATTCTGAAAGCTAGATACTTTCCTAGATCTACTCCATGGGAAGCAGAGTGTAAAAATGGGTCCTCTTGGGGCTGGTGCAGTTTGACTAAGGGAAGGGAAGTTATTCTCAAGGAATCTTTGGAGTGATGGTACAGGCTCAAACATCAGAATCTGGGAAGACAGATGGATTCCCTCGACTCCAGCTTTAAAATTCTGATTCCTAAACCCTCAAACTGTAACTTGGGTATGGTGACTGAGTTAATAGATGCTCAAAGTAGCTGAAGTAAAAAATTAATAATCAATTGAAGTAAAAAATTTACCTGTTGAATGTTTGGTCCAGATCTAGGAAACATATGTATTAACTGGAAAAATAGGTGTTCGTAAAATATGTTCAATTTGATCATTATCAAAATGAATACGAAGACTAGAGGTATTCTAATTACCATTAATGATGAGATCATAAAAAGTAAGATTAGAAGTAGTAAGAGGAATAGGGTGAGGTACCATTTGAAAATTCTCATTATGTTGAATCCATGGAAGTTGATCAATTTTCTCTTAAGAAGATTCTAGGACTAAATAACCTACTTCCTGAAATAGACTTTGAGGTTTTGGGGCAACTGATTTCCAGAAAAAAGAACTATTGGAAGGGATGGAATAAGGAAAGAATGAATGAATCAGAAGATATTTGGATTTCCAAATTTGGGCCCATAACTTATGTTGTTCATTAAGATATCTCTAGGCGAGTTTTTTAAGAAAGACTAGATTCACCAATTTAATATTTCAAAATCCTAAGCCCCCTGATGATTTAGGAAGAGAAAGAGAATTCCAAGAACACCAACGATAAGGGTGGTGCTACAGACATTGTATGAGTCGGAATAGATTGGAGTATAGATTGAATAAGAATTCTTTTCCCAACTTGACGTAGAGCATTAGCTTTCCATTTATTAAGTTTAGTTTTGAGATTATCCAAAATAAAAGAAAGCTAGGAATGCTTAATCTGAAGTTGCCTTTGTATCATTCTTTAGTGCTTAGGGTGAATATTCTTGCTAAAATAAATTCTTGATTTATCTAAATTAATTAATTGTCCTAAACAATTCTGAAACTAATGAAGAATATTTCTGAGAGTATCTAATTCATCCCGATAACCTCGGAGAAATAAGAGGATATCATCTACAAAGAATAAATGAGAAATTTAGGGGGCTCTAGCAGTTATTTGAATGCCTTTAAGTTGTCTATCATTTTCAGCTTTAATAATCATCCGTGTCAGACATTCCATTGCTAGAATAAACAAGTAGGGGGATAACGGATCACCTTGTCTAAGACCCCTAGTGGGCAAAATTTTCCCCTCAAAAGTACCATTGATAAGAATAGAGTAGGAGACAAAAAAAATACATTCTAGAATGATGTGATAGAAGTCTTGAGAAAACCCTACTGCTTTTAAGACTAATAGAAGAAAAGACCATTCAAGTCGATCATAAGCTTTTGCCATGCCTAACTTAATGACCACATAGCCTATACCTCCTTTATGATGTTTTAAAAAATGGAACATTTCATGGGCAATAATGGTGTTATCTGTCATCTAACGTCCTAGAATAAAGGTTGATTGGTTAGGGGAGATACACTTGTCCAAAACAATACGAAGTTTGGTAGCTAAAATTTTTGAAATGATTTTATATAGCACATTACAGAGACTGATTGGACGATAATCTTGGACTTTTGTATAGTTTACTTTTTTTGGTACAAGGCAAATAAAGGTATGATTTAGCCTTTTAAGTAATTTCTTATTCTGGAAAAATTCCTTGGCAAAAGCTATAATTTTAGTGCCCATCAGATCTCAATACTCTTTATAGACTAAGGCTAGAATCACATCTGGACTCAGAGATTTAAGACTACTTATACTAAAGAGAGTTGACTTAGTCTCTTCTTTAGAAGGATGGTAGTTAAAAAGAGATTTGTAATAAAGGACAAATCATCATGAAGTTGATGAGTAAATAAATACGAAAAATAAGAAATAAAGACTTCTGCTATATCTTTGTGATCTATCACCCAAGTGCCTTAACAATCTTTAACTCCTTGAATTTCATTTTTTTTCTGGCGACATAAAGTACTTTTATGAAAATAATTTGTATTTTTATCTTCCAAAGTAAGGCAGAGTTGTCTATATCTTTGTCTCCAAAAGTTCTCAACTTGGGATTGGGTATCATCATAAGTTTTATATAGAAACATGATTTTAGTTTGATCCTAAGGAGTTGATTGTTCAACTTGAATAATCTGTTGTTCTAATTCACTTAATTTCTGTTGAGGGTCCATAAATTTTAATTTCCTCCAATGAATAAGATCAGCTTTAAGTTGATCCATTCTCTAAGAAAGTTTGTAGGCACCATATCCATCTATTTTAAAATCCCATCCATTTTGAATAACTTCACTACATGAGCCATCTAACAATCACATTTCATAAAACCTAAAAGGTTTTGGATTTTGGTTCTTATGGGGATTAATGTTTAAAATTAGAGGATGATGATCATACCCCCATCTTGCATATAAGGTAAGGGTTGCATGAGGAAAACCTGATGTCCAATCTAGGGTAGCTAAGGCTCTATCTAGAGTTCGATTAATAAGTCCAAAGGATCTTTTGTTGGACCAGCTAACTTTACCCCCTTGAATATTAATTTCAATAAGATTATTATCCAAGGAGGATGTAGGATCTTGAATCATGACAGCATCTGCTTCATTAAAATCACCTAGGAGCAAAAAATGTAGGTTTAGAGATTGTAGTTGTTGATTAAGGTTGAACCAAAATTTATTTATGTGGGCTTTAATTGATGGACCATAAATGAAACCTACCAACCAATCTTCAAAAACAGAAGGAAAAGAAATTTTAAGGAAAACATACCTCGAGTGAACCAAAAAGGGGGAAACCATGATACTATATTTCAATAAAACAGCTAAGCCTCCTACACATCCTTTAGGAGGAATTAGATAAGGATTAGCATAATGAAAACGATTAGCTAAATTTTCCATTTTATCCAAAGGAATTTTGGTTTCACACGAAAAAAAATAAAATCTGAGTTATGTTTCTTAACCAAAACTCCTAAACCTTGAACTGCCTTAGGGCGTGCTGCCCTCCAGCAATTTCAGCTAATAATCAAGATTAGTGGTGTTGTGGCTGTTTGGGGCCAGCCACCACCGCCCTATGTAGAAAAAAAGTATAGTAGATTTTTAAAATTATAATTGACCAGATCTTATGCGCTTGCAAGAGTCTCCTCGTGATCAGAAGGCTTTCTATTATGGATGTGCAAATCATTATCATTTTCTAGATCAGATTGTACAATAGAAATGATTCTTTCGGTCTAATTACTTCAGTCTGAAGATTCAGGTCTGTCATAGGTGGGCAAGTCAAGAGTATCTTCTATCACCAGATTTTCTAGAAGATCAAACTTGGGGCGTTTACCTCTAGAAGAAAAAGCGCTAGTAGTATCAGAAAATAGGAAGTTGGTAAGGGTGGTTTGAGTGTGCTGAGCTAGCCGGTAGGTTTCTAGAGAAACTCTCATAGTGGGATGTTGAGAATTGGACGGGTTAAAAATAGAAACGAAGGAGGTAATTCTTGCTGGAGTAGAATCAGGATTAGAGTTTACATGTCGAGATCGTATAGGTGATTGATGAGGCTGAGTAGCTATCGGGGAAGGTTGTGCATGAGATGGAGGAATAGGAATATAGACAAAGTCACGAAAAGAATGTCGATTCCAGTTACGATACATGGGTATTTCTACTCTAAGCCAGGGACCCAGAAAATGCATGGATCTTTGATTAAAATATTGTTCATAAGATTGACCAGAAACATGAGGAAGATGTTGTGAACAACGCTAGTACAGGTGACCAACTCTACCACAATGTAAACAGGTTATGAGAAGATCTTCATATATAAACGTAACCCAATTCATAACACTAAAAAAACAACTAGTTTTCAAAGGTTGGTCAATGGTAATGAACACTTTAGCATGAATGTAATTTTGGATAACCTCAATATGACGGGTTAGACCTATACATCGGTTCAAAGATGGGTTTGTCTATGTCTTCTGATAGGATTTCATAAGGGAGATCATCTAGCTGAACCCAAAGCTCAATCTGATTTAGCTGCCATTCATGTTGGAGTCGAACAGGAACCCAGGGTTTAAGGATAATCCACTGACCATTGAGCATCCAAGGCCCATTGTCTCTAATTCGGATAAAATCTTCTTCATAGCGAAAACGGAGCCTGAAATGTCCCCGTTGAAAGGGTGTTATAAGGAAATGGTTTGGATCTAGATTCCAAAGGGTATAAAGACCTTGTTCAAGCTCAAAAAATTGATCCGTGAGACGAGAAAAGAATCGACAGATAAACGAAAAATCCCAACCCTTTCGAAGATTTTCAAGAAGATGAGGGCTTATATCAACAAGGTCAATACCCTTGGATATTATTATCATGAAGCATTTTTGAAAGGCTTCATTCAGGGCTTTGACATCGCCCATGACGGAGAAAATGAAAAGGACAATAAGGAAAGAAAGAGAAAGAAAGACCAACACCTAGAGTAGTAAGAAGTTAAGTGCAGAGGAAGAAGAAGAAAGATGCAGTCGTTTGGAGAAGGATTTAGTAAATCTTGAAATAAACACCTACTCAAATGAAAAGCCGAAAATCACTAGGTGGCAAAAAAACTAAACAAAAGAGGATATTCTCATTAATACTCTGGAAAGCGAAAAGACGTTTAGACAAGACCAGAAACAAGCACAAGATAAGACTTGAAAGATTTAGTTCAAGAAACCGAACTAGAAACAAGAAAAAGAAAACTAACAAGTTATGGTGTAACTAGATAGACACAACTAAATCAAAGAAATTCTAATATTTTGCATCGGCTTAAACAAAATAAGTAACTAGAAACTTAAACTCAATATTATAGAAAAATACTAATCTTTTCTAATAACATAACTAGTAACACCTAAACATAAAATAAGAGGTACTCCCTGAAAAGAAATTAAATACGAATAATGCAATAATCGGTAATATGTATGGTATTCGATATTTTGCAGAGCTCCGCTCTAAAATCATTCATGCTTGCATAGCCAACGTTCTATTTCCAGCTTGTTTTCTTCAACTTCAGGGTGTACACACCGTAAAAGAAGAGGGGAATTTTATCCGGTAACTAGTATCTGCATTGTACGTTAATGTTTTGATCCCACTTTCTGCAACTTCCCTTGTGGAGTAAAACCTCACTTTTTCCAAGTATTGTTATGAAAATATTCTGAATTTTCCAGCATTGAAATTTTGAGGAATGGGAAGAGCTGTTGGGAATGAGGACCAGATGTTACAAGTAGCACAGTGGCTTCTTAGATTTTTGTGTTTGGGGGCTGCCATTGATGGTTGATTCCCCAATTGTGCTACTTGGGAAACTAGAAAATTTAAAATATTGAGAATATATATTATATTACATAATATAATATAATTGCATTATATTGCACAATATACTATAGTTGTAGGTTCCAAAAAAGAATAAAAATGATTTGCAAGTAGGAATTATCAAGGCAAGTGGCAAGGCAAGGCAATTTTGGAGATCCCTATTCTCTGTTAGAATAGGGTTGGGATTTCTAGCCGCAGTTGATATTTGAATTTGGGGTTAGGGATGAAGTATGCAAAACCCTGCCCCACCCCCACACCATTGTCATTCCTACGGAACATATTCTCTTACTAAAGATGTGTTTGGCTGCAGTGCAAATTTGAACTAAAAATAAATTTTGCATCTAGTTCAAGTTTGCATGTCTTGACTCAGTTTGGAAGGAGTATCAATACAAATATATAGAATGCAAAACCTTGTATTTCCTACTATTTTATATGCATTTGCACTGTACATATTTGTATTCGTACTCCTTCAAAACTGAGCCTATATGATTTAAACTCTTGCATGATATAAAATTTGTACTTTTGATCTTTACTTGCAACATAAATTTTGCAACTAAAAAACTGATACAAAATTTGAACCACCGTCTTGGTATCTCAATTCTCTTTATATCTTTATATAAAAATGGAAACCACAACATCTTGCAGCTGAACAGTCAATAAGACATTGCTTTGAAGTTTTGTAGTTGTATTTCTTTTTGAGGATGGACTCTGAGGCAGGCATAGGAGTATGGAGTTAAAAGTTTGGGGGCCACATTTAATTTTAACATCGAATTGTCCAAGTGGACTGGAGTGGTTAAGACAGCAATAACTAGACAAATGATATTTCAAGTTCACAGCATAAGAAATCAAAGTCCTTTAAATTAAACACAACCAAACAAGGACACGATAAGGAGAAAAGACCACACGGCTCACATGGGAGAATAGTACATAATAAGGCCTTTAATAGATGGTTCCACAATTGATATCTCTCAAAGAAATAATATAATAAATTCGGTGATAGATAAAGATCACAGCCGAGTGCCAGCAGCTGCAGTGAAAAAAAAAAGTGATGTTAGAAACATTAGCATACGATCAATGCAATAAATGATGATGATGCCAACCTAGCTTCTTATACCCGCTTGAAGAGAGTAGAGTGAGGTACCGTTTATTTGCAAGTTGGAACATTTTCCGTGTTGTAGGGTTTTACGTCAATATTAATTCTCTACACCATGGTCACGGCTCACGGGTAGGACTTTGGCTTCATCCCATAAACATTTTGCACTTCTTCCGCTTGGGGTTCTGGGCTTTAAATTGGGTTATTCAAATGTTGGCAAAAAAGTTAAACCTAAGCCTTGGCTATGAATTGGTTTATCCGAAAATTAACACTAATATTTAAATTATTTAGAATCATATATGCAAAAAATCTTTTAATAATTATGTACTTGTGGCTGTATTTGGTCTCTTCAGTTCTCTTCTGTTCACATCTATACCTGTATACTAAACTGCAATGTGGAAAATCCTAGAGCGTACTTATCTTCACTCACATTGCTTTTAGAATGCATTTATCTACGTTATGGAATTTTTAGGTTTTTTTCTTCTTTTTAATATTTAATATCACATTAATGACGTGTTGGTTCCCAAAACACAGTGGGAGACCAAACATCTCTTCTCTCTACCATTTTTCACATTCAAACTCTAACACACAGGACTCTCTCACTCTCAAACGTCCAGCAATCACATTCTCTCAGTCTTAGACCAAAAACAACTTCACTACCTTCAGGAGATCAAAGAACACCCAGTCTCAAACGTCCAATTCTCACACCCTCTCTCAAACTGTGAACACCTTCAAGAGATCAAGACCAAACATCTCTTCTCTCTACCATTTTTTACGCAGGTTTTCTTCCAAGCAAAAGTTTCAGCTACTCCAGTTGTCGGTGTTGACCTCTTTTTTTATTGAGCATACATTCCAGCTGTTTTTGGGTCGAGCAGACGTTCCCAAACGTTCTAGATACGTTTCAGCTTCTTCAAACGTTCCCAAACAGCAGGTAGGAGGTCAAACCTCTATTTTATTGAGAAACGGCATATAAATAACAGAAAAATGAAGATTTAACAAAAAAATAGTAAAAAAACAAAGAAACAGGTAGAAACTAAACCGGGCGATGCATGACCCGTATAGCAGCTGTGAATAATCGGGTCCAACTGATCCAGACCCGTACTCATTATGGTTCAACTGGACCCATACGTAGTACAGTTCATCTGGACCTGTGCGTAGTACGGGTCAGTTGGAAATGTGCACAATAATAATAAATATAAATAATCATAATAAAAATGATAGTAATAGAAAAATATCAATAACAATAATAATAATAATATAAACATAATAAATAATAATCATATAATTATAACAATAATAAGAATTAATATTAAAAATATAATTTCAATAAATAAAAATAACAACAAAATATAATAATAATAATAATCATAATCATAAATAAAAAGAAGAAGAAAAACAATAACAGTATTTTAATAATTAATAGTATTTAATTAATTACAGTATTTATTAAATAACAGTATTTAATAACATTTTTAATTAAAAACCCGTGCATCGCACGGGTCCCGCTAGTTACAAACTTAAATAGAGAAACTTTTGAGAGTATGACTTGAAAGACCCCGTGGAAGATTTGATTGCAGTTCATGGCTCCGTAGAGTCATAGGCTGCACACCCCCCCCCCCCCCCCCCCCCCCCCCCCCCCCATATCTTGGATCTTGGTGCATGCTGTTGGGTGGGTCCCGCATGCACCCGTTCACTAATTTCACTCGAGTCGTTATGTAGTTTTGGGCTTCTAGACAGACTATAGCAATTAGCCCCTGTGGGACCAATTAAAAACGCATTGCCATACCAAGAAGATGACTTACTTAGGGAGCTGGGACTGGGTTATCGAAATCCGACCGTTTCCTCACCCTCAAGATCTCATTAGCAACGTTTGTACCTATAATATAAAATCAGATTGAGAAGAGTATAAATACAAATACAAGGTTCAATATTGTACTGAATATATTTGTATTTTACACTCTTGGAAAAGACGGAAAATATTTTGAATACCAAACCGACCCCAATTCTCCAACATTTTTTTCCTACGCTTTTGATTCATTATGTGACAGGTACCTCTTTAACTATGGATGTTAAAAGTTCAAAAATTTTGAAAAAAAAAAAAAAGGGGAACACCAAGGAGGTCATCAACCGTGGAAAGGACCGTTTTCCTCTTTTTAAAGAGAGCTGGTTTTGGCTAATTGGCTCCTCGTTATAAAAAGAAGAAATGGTCCAACTCACGGTGAATGATAGGGCAACGCCCCGTTTTATGCTGAAATTAAAAAAGTTGGGAAGAAGAAATGGTGAGTTGCAAATATGCATCTTGGGAACTACCTTGAAGCAGAGAAACCATTTCAATGGCTGCATCACCACCTCCCCAACTGTGATTAACTACATTGTTACCAATCTCTGTCTTCGAGGCATCAATCGGACCATTCACTCCATCGATCTTGTCTCCCAGCTCTGGATGGATCTTCCTTTTCAACATCCTCTTCATCAACTATCCATTGCAACATAATTCGTCAGTATGAAACAGATCTATAATTCTCATTCCAACGTGCGTATTGTTTGAAATCGGAACATCTCTTTCTGTGTGTGCGACTGTGCGTTGGGTAGTGGTGAAGGACGCAAGAGTACATATGAAGAAAAGAGAGACATATAGAGAGAGAAAGAGAGAGGGATTTACTCGTTGTAGTTTTGTGATTGGACGGGAATCTTCTCCCTTGCGAGGCAGTAACTTCTTAGCAAGCGAGACACCATGTTTTGTACGGCATTCCAATGTTTTCTTACCGGAGTCTGGAGGAACCTCGGTGGAATCTAACTTTCGAGGGACTTCACGATCGGCTGAGAACAGATCTGCAAGTGTCGTTCTCTTCTTCTTATCGCTTTCGGAATTGTCACATGCGTTTCTTATCTCAGGAGACTCGAGAAAACGAATGAGCGGGGTATCATCAATATCGGCTCTTAGTACATCACTTTTCTGAGAGTTGGAGTCTGTATAAGAACCCAAAACCTTCTCGAATTCTCGTTTGAAGGCTTTAACGACCAATGGGTTTAGTTCTCCTTCGTTCTCTGCGTCTTCCTCTTCATCAGCATCCTCTTCTTCTTCTTCCATCATGGAATATTCTACTTGTATATGGTCGACGGAATATTCGTTTGGTTGGTTTGAGCGTTTTAAGGGATCGAAGCCCAATGTGCCGATTGATAGTAAACCATCTTTCCAGCCCTCAAGTACGTCCACCAAGTTGACGTGTTCGAGTAAAGCTTCCGTATCGTTCTCGTACGTAACGACTTCGGTCTTTTTCGTATTGTGACCGAAATCTCCAAAGGCATCTGCGAAACATTAAAAGTGAAAATTAACAACTCTGGAACTGACCATCTTCTGGAAACAGGACCATTCGTGTTCTGCAATCACTGCCTACACCATTTCATTTCCTTCTGTTGGCAATAGAATTAATAAAACAAAGGGAAGCATTTACGAAAATGAATCGACTGAGTTGGATACAAACTAGAGTCCGATTTCGAACCTTTTTTATGAGGAACCGTATAGAAATCCACGTTATGATGAAATTTCCGGTGCACCCAGTTGAAGATCTGTTTAACACAATATCAAGCTAAGCTTTGGAAGAAAGGAAATATGAATGAAACCAGTTAACAACGGAGTTTCTCTCACCTTCATTCTTCTCCGCAAGTTAGCTAGCTAGCCAACAGATTGAACCAAAGATTTCAGTACAAGCGAAGCAATTGTAATTAATTGTGATGGAGACTGAGAGTGGGAACTGGGAAGGAGGGGGAATCAGGGGAAAGGGGTCTAAACGGGGGCCGAGTCGCTGCAAGTCTTATATAGTGATACAGCGACTCCATCATTTATCACAATAACAAAGTCCCCGGGGCCACGTTTGGATTAAGCGGCAGTTTTTACTGACCCACGAATGTTCTGTTTCGTTGGCCTGATCGATATGGCGAAATTCTTGAAATGACGTACATACCCTTCTGTGTCAGTAGCCTTCAGTTTCGAGTCAAGAATCAACAAAGGCCAACTTTTGATTTTTCTCAAAAGTTAATTACGTAGAAAATAGGCTGGTCTGGCTCGATTGACGATCAAGCACAGCACGTCCTACCTACAGTGCTGGCTCACAAAACAGAGACGGGATTTTTAGCGTCACAGCGTTAATAATTTTTTAATCTAGACTAGAAAAGAAGAAAAAAGCTGTTGGCTGAATCATTTAACCATTAAGAATGATGAAAAATTAAAAAATAAAAATGCATTTAACTGCTGTTTATATTTTCAATGCATGCGCCTCCTCCTTTATTTCCTCTCCACCTCTCCTTATTATTAAAGATTGCTAGTATTTTCTTAACCCACCCTGAGCGCAAGGCTCTCCATGGAGCATGCCCCACAGAACAATCCACTCAGGAGTGAGAGTGAGATATCTTCAAAATAAAAATTGTACCCAAATGGTACTAACATGATCTATGTTCACACATCTCACCATGAGTCTGTGGCCCATTATGTCTGTGATGTGTGGACTCAAATTATATTAAAATATATTAAAACTATTTTTTTTTTTATTGTGAGCAGATCCGACCTCATCCACCCATACATTGAGAACATCTCCTGTGCTTGTTATGGGAGATGTTCCCAATCTACGAATGGATTGTATTGAGGGGCATGCTCTGTGGGAACCAATTACAACTCCTCCAATAAGCCTAGGGTGAGAGACTCAGGTTTTGATTGCATAACATCAACCTGTATCAAGTTAGGGGATTAAAAAATATCGATACAACTCCTCCATATCCATATTGTATCTGTACGCACCCATGTGCATGTATGGGTGCATATTGTATCTGTATGGATGTATCTAAATAGGTTTGAATACATCGATACAAGAGTTTTTTTGTTTTTTTTTTGAAAATTTAAAAATTTAAAATAATATGTGGGACCCTTTAATATATATAAAATTAAAAATATAAAAATCAAAGGTATGAATCATATCAATAACCCACTTGATCGGGTATATCAATAGTTTAACCCTTGATTAGGAGTATGGTGTAGACATTTCTAATTTTTTTCAACCCAATATAATCTAAAACCAAGATATCATCTCTTGGCCTCTCTCATTAATTTGTAACTAAAATTGATCAACCTCATCAAAGCTATAAGTTTTCATATTGGGTTTAAGTCTTAAAAGGTAAAGGCGGATCTTAAAAGAAGATGGAGGGGTAAAATTGAGATTATAAAAAATGTAATGGGAATGTAAAATGGCACCTAAACATGAACATCCCACAGAACTTCCCACTCATGTATTGGAAATATCTCCCAATGATAAATGTGGAAGATATGCACGGTGAGATGTACATGTAAGGTGCCCTCTGTGGGGTGTCAATGTGATCTCCCTAAACGATGGCTTATTTGTGTTACATGGCATACTCAGGTAATTTGCAAATCATAGTGTATATTTAAGTAATTAATGCAAATTAAAAGGAAAAATCTATAATGCTGAAAAGACTTTAACCAATTCAAACCCCCTCCCCCATTAATTTCCATGAAATACAACACCTGATTGATTTATCATTTTAACACTATTGTTTAATTGGTTATGGGTTTTTTTCGGCATCATGTATCTCTAGCATCATAGTCGAACCTTAATTAAAATCCCTTTTCATCTTGCTTTGGCTGCAGCTACCACCACAAGTTAGTTTTGTCGAACGGTTGAAGTAGGATTAGCTGAAATTGATGGCCGTGTAAGTGTGTTAGGGACTGTATAACCAATATAACACCCCACATCAGTTATTCTTATAAATTAGGAAAAATTCTCCATTCTCTGTACTTTGGCTCAAGTGACAATTTGGTCTTTGAACTTTCAAATGACCTCATGTGTGATTTAAGACTTTTGAAAATGTCAAAATTATCCTTAAAAATAAAACACATTGTTCATCATTTTATCATGGTAGCAGAACTCTCACTGATAGCTAGGAGTTTCTCGGAAAGAAAGAAAAGGACTGTTCATTTTCTCCTTCTGGGGGTTTTCATGCCTCCAATGAGTGTTGTTGTTGTGGTTTTGTGTGGTTGTTAGAAAACTCTCTACTCAGCAGTTCGAAGAGGGCTGGTTTTGTGATGGTGACAGTGCAGATTTGATACCCTCTACTCGGTAGGTACATGATCTATGAATCAAATTGTGTTATGTAGCAGAATTATTTTTATGTTGCAGAACTGAATATCCTATTCATGAGATGTATTGTGAGGGTTTATAGTGTTGACAGTGGGCGGCAACAGTGGTGAAGAGTTGTGAGTGTTGTTGCTGAAACCTATGATACTAGGAAACCTAGTAGTATTCAGCTATTAGTGTGTAGTGTGGTGATTCATTAGTGGAGTAGAGTGACAACCTAGTGGTAGAATTTCTCCCTTTTTTCTTGTGCAGTCATGGGAGACAACAGTGAATGCAAATCGAGCGTGATGGTGCTTTCTGATTATTTGAATGTGCATATGACCTTTATAAAACTGAATGGTGAGAATTATGTTCCTTGGGCTAAGTCTATTGAAGTTTTCCTGAAAGCCAAAAAAAAAGTGAAGCATGTGAGGGAAGATAAACCCCCAATTGATTCTCTGGGATATGATGAGTGGGAGCAAGAGGATGCTCAAATTATGACATGGCTATGGAACAGCATGGAATTCAAAATCAGTGTGAATTTCGTGTTTTTAGATACAGCCAAGGAGGTATAGGATCATGCAAGGAAGCTTTATTCTGGACAAGATAACACTACTAGGGTTTACCAACTGTACCAAGAGTACTTCAATTTGCAATAGGGGAATCGGAGCCTTAAGGACTATTATGCAAATATGAGAAATCTACGAAATGAGTTGAATGTGTATCACCCTCTTACGCCTGATGTCAAAATTCAGCAACAATAGAGAGAATAATAAGATGTGACCAGATTTTTAGTAGGGATAAAGTCTGAATACGAACCAGTAAGGGCATAGACACTAAGTGGATATACTCTTCCCTCTCTTGAGGAAGTGTTTGCTCGTCTTAGAGGATCTCATTTGGACCCACAGAGAATTCCACTATATCCACTATATCGGATAGGTCTGCATTTGCAATTACGAGAGGAAGAGGTCGTGGTGGTAGAGGAGGTCAACCTAGCCGTGGTAGTGGTGGTGGACCCATGTATGGTCATGGTGGTGATGGAATGTATAATCGTGGTGATGGTCATGTTGGAGGTTGAGACTCAGGGGGAGCCCGTGGTAGAGGATATCATGGTAATACTTAAAGAATGTGCACACATTGTGGTATGGAGGGACATACTATCAACTTCTGCTATGATCTACATGCCCCACCTTCAACCTAGGCAAATCATGCCATTGTAAATGGTGGTGGCTAGGGGTGGCAATTTTTCACCCAACCCGCCCATTTACTTGGTGGGTTGTATGATCAACCCATCACCCAACTTGCCAATTTAAATGGGTTAGGTTGGGTTGTGGATAACCGTTGGGTTAACCATTACAAACATTAGTATTAATTCCTTAGCCTTTTTTTATTTTCTTCATTTGAATTAAATAAATTATAATTAATGCATCAATTTTCTATTAATTATTGACTAAATTTAGTTTTGTCTTGAATCAACACACTTCACCCAACATAAATCCAAATTGATTTGACCCAAGTCTGGATTAGTTCAACGCGATCTGACCTGATCCAACATATACCGATCCGGGTCGACCCGAATCCAAAATAGACCTTGGACGGGATGGCTCGGTACCGCTTACTTTACTCGGTTTGGGTCATCCGGTCCAACCATTATTCACACAGCTCGGCTCGACCCGGTACAAGCTGATTCAGGTCGACACGAATTTGAAACGGGTCAAACCAGGTGGGTTCGAACCCTAAACCACCTTGCTTGCTTTGCCCAGTTTGGATCATCCAGTTTGGTTCATATCCGTACAACCTTACTTGAATCCGGCCCGGTCCGATTTACTTCTTTTGACCCGCTTCGGGCCAATCGGTTCGGCCCCAAACCCATGCACAAACTTGATATGAGTCGACCCAAGTCAATCCACCATTGCCTGAACCGGTCCAGTCTAGTCCGACTGGATTGAACCGGCCCGGTCGAGGTCTAGCCCAACTGAGCTGAACTGGTACTGATCCGATCGAGTTTTGTCCGACCGAACTGAATCGATTCGGGCGAGGTCTAGCTGATCCAGATCTAAATGGTTCAACCACTCTTAAACTTGATGTGATTACCTCGAAGACAATCCAATTAGATTGTTCAAGTTGGTCTGACTAGTTTGAACCTATGTGTTTCGTCAAATCCGAAACCCGAACATAGTTAAATGGCTTTGCTACTTGTATAAAAATAACATGCATCCAATGTGATTTGAACCTTCACCACTTGTGTAAATAGCAACTACTATTACAACTAAGCTATGACTAACTTATTTGTTAAAAAGTAGTTAGTTTTTATTTTAAGTACAAAAATATAAGATTAATGGGTTTGGGCGGGTTGGGTTGGGTTAAAGTAGGTTTGGGTTGAACCCAACCCATTTAATTTTATATAACTGGGTCATTAACAGGTTGGAGTGTTAAATGGGTTGGATTGAAACTCAACCCAAACCAAACCCAACCCAACCCGCCCAATTGCCACCACTAGTGGTGGGTCGAGACAAGATTTTTAGGCTACTGATTAGATCCCCTCTACATCTACAGATGCTTCCAGAAAGGAGATGGTGAGTGTTTCATGAGATGAGTATGAGCGGTTCATTCAGGGTACATCTCAACATAACACGGCTACCCTTATACACTTAGGTACGGCTTGTCAGGCATCCACACCTTCCCATTGGATTATAGATTATGGAGCTTCCAATCATATGACTAGGATTCTAGGTGTGTTTTCATCCATTTCTCCGTCCTCCACATCCCAATCTGTTACTCTTGCCAATGACTCAACATCAGTCATATGTAGTATTGGTAATGTTGACACAGAGTCATTATCCCTATCATCAGTTTTATATGTTCCCAAGTTTCCCTTTAACCTGATGTCTATTAGTAAATTGACTAAGTCTCTTAATTGCTCGATAACTTTTTACCCTTCCTCTTGTGTGTTTCAGGATCTCAAGACGGGGATGAAGATTAGTGGAGGGCATGAAGCTGGTGGACTGTATTATCTTGATAGAGGTGGTTCGACAACATCCCTTCAAACATCTCTTCCCCCCCCCCCCCATATCAGTGGCACTACAGACTTGGTCATCTGTCTCTTAGATCTCTTTAGTTACTTGTTCCGTCGTTGAATCGTCTTTCTACTTTGAATTGTGAGTCGTATCAGTTTGGGAAACATCACCGTGTTTCCTTTAGTCCTAAAGTTGATAGTTGTACATCAAGTCCTTTTTCTTTAGTCCATCCGGACATCTGAAGTCCAAACAGAGTAGTGTCTTATAATGGTTACAAGTACTTTGTAATTTTTGTTGATGATTATTCAAGGATGACATGGCTTTACCTTATGAAAGAAAGGAGTGAATTGTTTTCTATTTTCCAAAAATTCAAGGATGACATGGATTCACAATCAATTTGGTGTACATATTAAAATTCTTTGTTCTGATAATAGCCATGAGAATTTTTACACACTATTTCAAAAATATTTGGAATAACATGACATATCTATCAAACCTCGTGTACCTACACTCGTCAACAAAATGGGGTTGCTAAGAGAAAGAACTATCACCTTTTGGAAACTACTTGGTCCCTCTTACATCATATGAATGTTTCCAAACTCTTTTGGAGGGATGTTGTACTTACATCTTGCTTCTTTATTAACCACATGCCCATGTGTTTTGTTCATAATCTTGGCTTGGAATGGACACGTTAGATGCTAGATCCACTAAGTGTGTCTTCCTTGGCTATTCCATGACTCAAAAAGGGTATAAGTGTTATAATCCTAGTTCTCGGTGTTCTTTTGTGTGTCCTAATATTACATTCCTTGAGTCTGTTCCTTTCTTCTCCAGGTCGGATGTTTCTTCTCTTCCATTGCTATCACCTCCTCTTCCGATTCCAATTGAGGACCCCATTCCCCTTGTTCCAGTTGTGACCTAGTCTTTGCCTCCAATGCAGCTACTTGCAGAACGACCACCTATCCAGCAAGTGTATACACATCGTTAGGCACTAGCTCCTTCTCCAGCTTTGTCACCGTCGACAAATCCAACAGTTGTTACCACCCCAGTCCCACCCCCAGTTTCTGACCTTGATCTCCCTATTGCTTTGCGGAAAGGTAAACGTAGTTGAACTCTTCACCCCATTTCCAATATGTTTATGTATCTCACCTTTTGGCTTCCCGTCGCTAGTTTGTTTCTATGTTATCCTCTGTCTTTGTTCCGAAGGATGTTCAAGAAGCCCTCACTTCTCCAATGTGGCGCCAAGCAATAGAAGAAGAATTCTCGGCCCTGACTCGTACTCAAACGTGGGACCTCACCACTCTTCCACCTGGTAAGCATGTTGTAGGTTGTAAGTGGGTGTGCACAGCTAAATATTTACTTGATGAGAGTGTTGAACAATTGAAAGCTTGGTTAGTTGCCAAAGGTTATTCACAGCTATATGGTATCGATTACATAGACACCTTCTCTCCGGTTGCCAAAATTGGGTTAGTTCATGTTCTGATTTCTCTTTCTACTATGTTAGATTGGCCCTTGTTTTAGTTTGACATCAAGAATGCTTTTTTATTTGGTGATCTCCTTGAGGAAGTGTACATGGAGCAACCACAAGGATTTGTTGCTCAGGGGAGGGTGACAAGGTATATAGACTTCAGAAGGCTATTTATGGACTTAAACAATCTGCCCATACATGGTTTGAGAGATTTAGTGAAGTGGTGAATAAATTTGGAATGAAACAGTGTCAGGTTGACCATTCCGTATTCAACTATGAATCCAATGTTGGGAAGATCTTCATGGTGGTATATGTAGATGATATTGTTATCATAGGCAATGACAAACCAAGGATTGACAGGTTGAAGACTTACTTGCATGATCACTTCTAGACAAAGGATCTTGGAAAATTAAGATACTTCGTAGGAATAGAAGTAGCGAGGTCCAAGAATGGTATTAATTTGTGACAGAGGAAATATGTTCTTGATCTGCTAGAAGAAACAGGATTGTTGGGTGCCAGACCAACTAAAACACCCATGGAACCGAATGTTAAGCTGAGTAGTGATGCAGGTGAGGAGTTTGAGGATCCGGGAAGGTACAGAAGGTTGGTGGGTAAGCTTAATTACCTAACCATCACTCAACCTGATATCTCATTTGCGGTTAGTTTAGTGAGTCAGTTTATGCAGAACCCTCGAATTCCACATTGGGAGGCAGTCCTAAGGATTGTGCGGTATTTGAAGGGAGCTCCAGGTTATGGTTTGTTATATAAGAGTGGAGGAAGTCTTGAGATAGAGGGATACACGGATGCTGATGGGCCAGTTCCATATTTGATAAAAGGTCCACTACAAGGTATTACACTTTTCTTGGTGGGAACTTAGTGACATGGAAAAGTAAGAAGCAGACAATGGTAGCAAGTAGTGCAAAGGCTGAATATAGGTCCATGGCACACACAACATGTGAACTAGTGTGGTTGAAGCATCTCCTAGAGGAAATGGGATACTCGATTGGCACTCCTATGAAACAATATTGCAATAATCAAGCTACAGTTCATATCTCCTCTAATCTAGTGTTTCATGAAAGGACGAAGCATATAGAAGTTGATTGCCACTTTGTACGTGAGAAGGTGCTTAGTGGAGTGATAAGTACAACATATGTGAACACAGGAAAAAAATGGGCAAATCTGTTTACCAAAGGGTTTGAATCGGGGAAGAATGGACTACATATGTAACAAGATGGGACTATATGACATATACTCACCAACTTGAGGGGGAGTGTTAGAGTTGGCTCTAAAAGGGTAGTATAGGCATTTTATGTTAAGTTATATGTTAGTTGTTTAGCTTATGTGGCTCTCACTTAAGTGAGGGCACAATAGCAATTCTTGTTTATTTTATAAAAGTATAAACTGTCCTTCTTCTTCTCATCTGAAATCATACGGACACCTTATCTGAATTTTATCAAGATGAAATAGAGCCCAAGCTCTTTGTCACAAACACCAAAACCCTTACAATAGAGACCAAACTCTTTGTCACAAACACCAAAACCCTTTGTTGTTACTGTGATATTTTCTCTCTGACAAAGCATTATTGGTTCTTGTTTGCAGAAGTTACAATTTTATGCAAGGTAAGGTTGTTCTTTTTCTTTTTTGTTTTCATCCAGGATGATTGGATGATGAGATTGCAGCATGGTGGGCTATTGCTGAACTAGTTCATGAATAATCATGAATAACAATTGTTATCAATAGTGCTTCACTTTTTAAAATGATTGATTAGTTGTTTGAAAACAGTGGCTTGTGCCAAAACAAATCGTACGGTGCCCACAAGCTATCCAACGGGCAAGGCCGCTTAGAGTCTAATCTCATCCATGGCTTCTTCTTCCCACTCCAGTGCAGTACATTCACCAGTCTAAGATGTAGATCCCTGTAGGGGCCTTCCAGATTATTTCCACCAAGCCCGTGCTAGTTCCATACTTCCATCTATTCTTGACCCCTCTCACGTCTTCAACAAAAACCAACAAAAATGGAAGTAGCGAGCCCAATTCGTATATACAGTGTTGCTTCTGTATTCTCATCTACGACTCTAGCTTCTTTGTATATTTTCCTTCCCTCCATTTCCAGACATCGATAACCAATATGCCGGTATTGAAATAACAAGGATCCTTGAAATGTATGAGAGAAAATGGGTCGGACCAGAACTTGTCGATGAAGTAATTGGTGAAGTTGGCACGGCAGTACTCTGGTGCACCAACGACATGGCTACCCAAATCGATTTGTCATTATAGTAGTTAAAGGAAAACTTTTCTCTCAAAAATTGCTTTGGTTTTGGTCATGGTATATTCAGAGGAGAGGAAAGATAAAAGTGTTGTTGCAGGGATAAAAAATTTGACACATGGTCAGGATTTTAGTGGATGGTTGATAAAGAAAATTAGATAACACTTGAAGGGCTTTGTGTCTTTTCACATGTCACTTAATGGCTGGTTAACGACAAGTACTAGATTATCTCGTTTCGAACTTAGAACAGTTTACTTACAGTGGTGATTGGTTCATGAATCCTTGATCACGTTCGGAACTAAACAATACAATATAGATAGTTATTTTTTAATTGGAATTTCATGCACATTAAGGTTGTATTTGGTTACAGTGTAAATTTATTTGCATTGATGCAAAACCATGATAATGTAAATGATTTTGATGCAAATTATGATTTATTTTTATTTTAAAATTTACCTTATTTTTATTGGTTGCAGTAGAAATGAAGTAAAATAAGACTTGAAACAAAATATGCAAACAAAATTGCACTGCAATCAAAAAAAGCCTAAGTTTCAATCCCTACAATTGACCTGATGATAATTTAGTTATTCTTGTCAAAACATCTATCATCTATGTGCTTATACACACATGTCGGGAGATATTTTTAATGGGGTAAATATAAGTGCTTTTAGTGTGCATGCAAAGTTTTGTAGAGGGGGAATACATGCCCCTTAAAAGAACTGGAGGGAAATATTGTTGACTAGATAAGGGTGTCCTCATGTGTCATCCCTACTGTGTTAATGTATTTATCATTAGAAATCAGATTTACTCCTAAGGCTCAGTTTGGAAGGAGTACAAATGCAAATATGTAGAGTGTAATACCTTATATTTTGTATTATTTTGTATGTATTTGCACTGTATATATTTGCATTTAATTAAAGCATGAAAGACAAAGATTAAAAGAATTGGTCGAATTTCACTATATGAATAACTATACATGGCTGAATATTTATACAAATATAATAAAGAATAAATTATAAACAATTACAAGAATAGAAACAGAGAGATAAGGAAAGGTCTTCAGTAGGAAACTTGCTAAGAAGAGAATTTCCTTTTTGCTCTGATTGATCTCTCTTTGGTAAGAGTCCTCTGTATAGTAGCTGGTCCTTCTTTGACAGAAAGACTAGAGCCTTTTTTGGTAAGAGATCTAAGACTCTCTTTGGTAAGAGTGCTGGAGCTCTCTTTAGCAGGAAGGCTAGAGCTTTCTTTGGTAGGAGACCTAGGGTTGGCCAGCTCCTCAATACATTTGTACTCCTTCCAAACTGAGCCTAAGGCTATGTTTGGTTTTGCATTGTAAATTTATTTGCATTAATGCAAAATCATGGTAGTGCAAATGATGTTTTGTTTGATTGTAGTACAAATGAAGTAAAAAAAGATCTAACACAGAATTAAAGCTCAATTTGGAAGGAGTATAAATACAAATATGCAAAGTGTAAAATCTTGTATTTTATATTGTTTTGTATGTATTTATATTTATACTTTTTTCCAAACTAAGAGAGAGCACAACTCAAGTAGGAGAGATGTTCTCAATACTTGGGTGAAAACACTGTGAGGTTAGTGTGTGGTTCGCTATTTGAGGAGCAAATCCAGATTCTTATCATTTAGTATCTTGAAATAAAAATGGATGTTATCTAAAACTCACAATGAATTTTTTGCATTTCTCTTAAACTCGTCATTACTTTTCAAAACCTCCAGAGAATCATGTCATCAAGTTTCACTGTCCAAAACTCACCTTCTATACACTGTGAGGTTAGTGTGTGGTGCGCTCTTTGAGGAGCAAATCCAAATTCTTATCATTTAGTATCTTGAAATAAAAATGGATGTTATCTAAAACTCACAATGAATTTTTTGCATTTCTCTTAAACTCGCCATTACTTTTCAAAACCTCCAGAGAGTCATGTCATTGAGTTTCACTGTCCAAAACTCACCTTCTGTTAAGATTTCCTTTATATTACCATTGGTGACCATTAATAAAAGTTGTCAACGTAGGCATTTAAGTATTTTATGTGACCAAACTACCCTTAAAATGGTTAGTGAACCTTTATTTACCCCTAAAATGGTAGTAAACCTTATTAAATACATCAAAATTGAAATTTGTAAGCCTATTGTGGGATAGGGCCTAAGTCAAAGTAGTTTTGTCATAACAATATTTAATAATCTTGGCCATTCAGGGGTAGTTTGGTCATGTAAAATACTTAAATGTTTACATTAATGGTCACCAATAGTGATGTAAGGAAAATCTTAACGGAAGGTGAGTTTTGGACAATAAAACTCAATCACTTGGGAGCTCTGTGGATGTTTTGAAAAGTTATGGTGAATTTAAAGGAGGGGGGGGGCATTTGTTTTTTGGATTTTGAGAGGGGGGGAAATTTCCATTGACCAAGAATCCCATGTTCTTTTGCAGATTTATGTGGGGACCAAGGAAAGTTTATTTTTCTAGGTATCACCTAGCTAGGTGGGTAAATAACTTTCCCACCTAGGGGGGAAGTTGCCAACAATTGAATGTGACAAAAATGCAACTTTTAATAATGGATTTTTATGGCTAAAATGGTCATTGCCTTATTTAAATGAGAATTAAAAAATATGGATAAATGCACTTACCTAGATAAAATGTTTTTCAAAAAAAATTTACCCAAGTAACTATATTTACCCAGATAAATAACTTAAGAAAAAGCGAACAGAGCCTAAAAAAATGTAAGAAAGCCGTGGAGATAATGAATGATGCGTACACAGCTAACCTTAAATTTGTTCTACAAATAGTAATTGGCAGGTGGAACATGACATGCATGTATTGGCCCGCTAATGATGCTGCCACATGGAAGATTATATTCCTAGCTAAATCATTTACGCTGCTTATCCAATTGACCTAATCGCCAACACTTTCCGTCTTATCACTGAAGGTGATGGGGTAGACCACAAAATAGAATCCCAATCAACAAATAATATGTTTTTGTAAACTATTACTTAGAGAACAAACTAATCGTACTCTTGTGGATAAAAGAAGTATAAATTAACTTAACTGTAGGGTGCCGTGTTTGATTTGTAAGTGTCTTATGATTAATGACAAAAAGGTGCTATGTATATAGCTTAAACCAGTTCATTTGTATTACTTTTAACCTAATTAAGCTGTTCTATTATCCCTTTTGTTATAGAAAAGAAAAAGGAGCTATTTTGGTTAGTTATGCTTCTTTTAGAATGTGACCTCATCTATTTTGTCACTAACAAGCTATATGATATCTGTAATATTGGTGTCCATCATATAAAGGAGCTCTAAATTTAGCCAAATGTCCATTCAGCTCTATACAACGCCTTGTATTAATTGATGCTTAAACCTTGCAAAGTTTCAATGAAGGTGGTTTTATACAGCAAGTGTTTTGGCCCTTTTGGGGATGAAATTTTTCATATAGGACCCTTCCTGGCCCGTCCCTCCAATCATGCATGTTGCCATGTGGAAGAAACATCTTTCTGTTAAACTTCTTTTTAAATTATGTTTGTCTGCAAAGAAAACAATAAAAGGATGAAAAAAAAAAGAGAGAAAAGGGGTTGGGGCCAATTTTACTTTTCTACACTCTTTTCATCTGCTTCCACTAACTTTTTAGGAAATAAATAAAAGGGGTTAAAAAGGGAAAAGTTTACCTTCTTAGTTTGTTATAACTCTAGCTTATTTTTCTCTTTTAAGTTGTAAATGTGAAACATCAAAATTCAAACATGAGTCAGACCTTAGAAAAATAATATATAAGATTTGTATTTCTAGCCCATGTTTTTGCAATAATATCAGTACCCCGGCCCTTCCCCCACTTATTGGTAAGGCTTTCCCCCTTCTGAGCATTAGATGGGTAAACTCTACGAGTATATTGAGAGACTCAAGACATATTTTTCTTGAAATTAATGTTACCACCACTAAAGGAGTGCTCTCCAATGTGAATGTTTTTTCTTTGAGTTTCAAAAACAAATCAAAATCATTTGGTTTGAAAGCAAAGTGATTCTTAAGACAAAAAACACAAAAGTAAGTTCTTGGTCATATATGTGCTTTTTTGTTTCTAAAACTGAAACAAATTCTAGTTTAAAGAAGAAGCTTTCATCTAGTGATTTGATGAAAACATACACTATAGGTTGTACGTTTCCCTTTCTTTCTTCATTTTTTCTGTCCATTTTACATTGAAACAAACAGAGACGTAATGCCAATATTTTCCCAAAATCTATAAAATGGGCAAAAGGCAGAAAAGAAACAAAAATAGACAGAAAGAAATACATATTCTCGAAAGATCTTTATTTATTCTCATTGGCATCCTTTGCAAAAGCTGTTCCAGGGAGCTAACATCCACTCTGTTCGTTTTCAGTGGGGTGCAGAAGGTTGTGTCCACGGAACTATAGGACCAAAATTGGCCTGTGGGCTTTAGCTTCTGTGACATGTCTCAATAGTGAGAGGATTGGTATCCAATATTTAATGGTCCCAGTGTTATTTGGATCTAAGAAAATCTGCTTCAAAACGCTACCAATCGTGAGTTTCTGTGGCATAGACCCATCTTCCTCTAACTATATGCAACAAGTTGCTATTATGGGGTCCCCCAAGCTCAAATTGCTGGTCCTGTAGTCCTACTGCCTTAGGCCCAATGTACTCCGATCGGTGAAACAATGAAATAGTCAAGTCACTGCACAGTTTGCTTTAATAACTATAACAAACAACGTCGAGGTCGATGCTGATGGCTATTGCGACACATGATGTTTAGAGAGAGAGAGAGAGAGAGAGAGGGCTGTAGCCTGTAGGCCTAGAGTTGCACTCTTAAGCATTAACCAAAAAAATCAGTAGGTATAAGCCATGACATTGTAAGTCGCAGAAAGGCCACGAAACAACGGAGGATTAAGAGAAGTAGAGAGAAATTAAGTGAAAACAGTGTAGTGTAGGGAAATTTTAGTGAGATATGGTCCACTAAAGTTAACAGAAGTCTATAATATATCTAGCTAGATCAAAACCATGAGAGCATTGCGGTCGTTGCACCATCAGCTCTCAACACTTATTTCAAGTTTCAACAAATGCCCTAGGATGAATGAACTACTCATGATGACTCACCAGCCCATAGAAACTGATTGGGACGAATCGTAAATTTCTACCTCCAATAATATGTTAAGTTGGCCAAGTGTGGTATTCATCCCTCTGAATGGCAGGAATCGTGATGACCCAATAGCCTGTCCCAGCTCAAACCTCAAAGGGCGAGAGAGAATTTGCTGTGTCGGCCGTCCGTCATAACATGTGAAGTGGGGAAAAGAATCTTCAAGGATTCGTTAATAATATAAGAGAAAACTTATATATACACTACAGAGTACAGACTAGAGAATAGTAACCATGCACTTTCCTATCTCCAAATATAATAAAAAAGAAAAAAGCTAGACTTTGTGGGTTGGTATGTATATATGATGAGTTAATAAATTAAATGAGCTGGTTTTAACTAATTTTAACTTCGATTAGAGTAATTATATATGTGGCAGTGGCACAAAAGAAGGCAGGAATACATCCAATCAGCTGCTTCCTCCTGTGATTGGATGTGAGGATCGCGGAGCCATGCAAGAAGAAATACATAATTTGACAATTAGCGCATCGTCTTGTTGTAGAATAAGGTAAAACCAATAAAGTAGGGGCGCATGGAGTGTTGGGCTCTGTTCTGGTCTGTTGTCTTAAAGTTAGTAATATCACGTCGTCCTCTCTGGGCTGTGCGCTTCGGATTCTTCTTCTAAAAGCAGATTGACAGATGGGCGTCACGTATAACATATATTGGAAGGGGAAGGGGAAGGGGGATGCCCAATTGCCCATGTCCCTGTCCCTGTAGTTTGGTTGGGTTGGGTTGGTCGCTTTTGGTGCTTCTCTGTTTACAGCCAGTCCTTTTTACAAAAGCCAGAAAAAGAAAAAGAAAACAAGAAAATGCCATTTTAAAAGGCAAATGGCTCTGCAATTCTCCCTACATTTCAGGTTACAAAGAGAGTGATTTGATTGGCCCGCTGAAACAACAACATTTTCATGGATACTTTTTTATTGATTACGGCTTAAGCAAAGCAGAGACCGACCCTAGGAACCATGTGGACGCCTTTTCATTCACTATTATTTCATCTTTGACCCATCTTTCGGGGCTATGGTGCGAACTGCCAACGACAGTCGACAGTGAGTGTGAATGGGCTTGAGGTGGGCCAGCCGTCAGACGGTTCATGTTTGACTTGTAGCTTGTGCTTTTTATTGGTCTGGATGTTTGGATCATGAACTCCATATAATATAATAATTAATTAATTAATTAATTAAAACAGCTAAGATACGTATTTGCTGTGGTCAGATATGGGGAAGAATTCTTGAATTCTTGGATTATAATCCACGTAGGAACTTTTTGGTTGTTGCACTGATATGGGTATGCCCAGATAAAAGGGTGTTTGTTAATTGTTCTTCAATTCGATTCATTCGATTTATTTCTTATCCGCACAGTGTTGACCTCAACTCAACAACTGACTCTCGGATGGACAGCAGATAATTAAGCCATGCGCAGACTGGCACGCCCCATGTTTTTTACGGATAAGATCTTACCTACTACTACCAAGAAGTAAAAGCGAGAAAATAAAAAATCAGGTCTAATACTTGGAGCCGTGTCTCGTCTATTAATCAACATTTGGACATGTACCCATTCATCTGCTTCGATAGAAACGAAATGGTTATTAGATTAATCGATATCAATTGAAAGATGATTTATCAATCCTGATTTGAATAACGCTTGACCACCAGAAATATATGAATCTTGAATTCTTGATTTTAGCATTTTTTATGTCGAAGCCTAGGCGAGGGAGGTCTGCCGTCCCCAAGCACATGTCAAAGGCTGTCACCACTCAACACTAGACATGCTCCACCAGATTTCTTTCCATTTTTCTTATTGTTATTTTTATGATATACAATGTCATAGCCATTTGGTGAAAAATAAAAAACAAAAAAAAAAAAAAATCACAACCATTCATGGTCTTGGGGGGTCTTCAAAGCTAGCGAGCAGGGGGTCTTCTTCAGTCAATGTATTTGTTTAGTGGTAGCCATTGCGCATGCAAGGCTTTACCCAACATGGGGACCTACTAAACTCTGCTACTACACAAGTATATGGTGTTAGTGCATTGAAGAAAATAGATTATCCTATTGGCTCTTGCGACCTTGAGAATCTGGTGGTGGGACGAGAGAGAGAGAGAGAGCAAATTAAAGAACCCACAATCTCAACTTTTGTGTGACACATGTCTTGTTTTAAAGGACCAACACCCACAATCAAACAGTTCTCACCACGTAACAGATTTCAAGATCTGTACTGCACATTAGTCATCAGATGCGTGATTGCCGTGCGCGCCACGTAATTTTTCATCATCTCAATGGCGTCTAGTACCTGGCATCAGGTGGCGTTTTATAATTACTAAACCTAAATGTGGAATGATCTACATATTCTTCATTCTGCTTTTCAGTAAGTAAGCCATAATTTATTTTCTTACTGGTGAAAACTGAAAAATTGGACACTGCAGCAATTCAGCAAATATTACAAGAGGTTTCAAACAACAGGTAACAGTACAAGTTTGGTTTGGTTATTCTAGAAAGCAGAGATGGATTCGAGTCGAGCTGAAACTGATTATTCATCTGTTCAAGCTTGCCTCATCAAAAAAACTATTAAGCTTGAGTTCGATTTGAGTTAAAAATTTAAGTTCGAATTCGGTTCGGTTCTAAAGTTCAATTGTGAGTCAAGCTACTTAAAAAATAAAACTAATACGTATAAAACATTATGTTTTCATTTTACATATAAAATATTAAGAATTATAAAAATTATTTATTATCATATATATAAAAGATAAAAATATTGTGTATATAAAGATATTATTATACATACATACATATATAGTATGTATTAGGCTCGATAAGGCTCGTTAGTTTCACGAGCCGAATTTTATTGAGCTCAGGTTTGTTTCAATTAGCAAGCGAACCTATATATATATATATATATATATTAGACTTGAACTCGGCTCGAACCTTGATTTAAACGGAGCCAAATCAAGTTTTTCACGAACCGAAATCGAATAGCTATATGGGGAATTAGCTAATTTTCAGCGAATTAATTCCAAACTGCATAGAATAAAGTCGACTGTCCTATTAAAACCATCAAACTCCCTCCCCTCCCCCCCCCCCCCCCCCCCCCCCCCCTCTAGTCCTATCAGGTAAATAGACCTAGCAAAAAGTTGACCCAACCCACAAACCTGACCCAATCCAACCCGAAAAAACTGGGTTGGGTTGGGTCATGGGTCAAACCCGCTGACCCGATTGTCAAGTCTAATTGGGACTATTTATGCATTTTTAGAAGTTTTCACTCTTTAATTTTTTCTATTTAATCTTTACTCTTTATTGTTTACTCTTTAAATTGTTAAACGTTTAAGTTTTTTTATTTTATATTTGGAATTTTAAGGTTAATTCCTTTAATTTTATCATTTTTCATGTAGTTATTCTTTATTTTTTTAAATTTCAGTTATTTTTTAGATGATCCATGGGTCAACCCTAACCTGAACATTTAGAGTTAGGATCTAGCATTTGATAACCCAACCCGAAATTCAACCCCACCCAAAATCAACCCGAAGTATCTTAACCCAACCCAAACCCAACACACCCAACCCAATTGCCAGGTAAGTGATGTAACATTGGATGCATGACATCCTCCACCACTCGATTGGATTAATTAAACTTAGGTTTTGTTGGTACCTTTGCCATTTTATGCTTAAACGTTTAGAGAGGCAATGAAATTTATTCGATTGGTACTTATGCTAACTAGTCGTTGAATAAAGTGTTTTGAGTAATATTGTATTTGGCATTTACATTACTGTTTAAAACGTATGAGTGAAATATTTATATTCAATGTGACACTACCCTACCATGCCGATCGATTTCTCATCCAATTGTCAAATTAAAAGTAAATTTTTTTTAATGGCCGATTACTCAATATTACACAGATTAACGTTTAGATGCAGATCCAATGGTTCTAGAAGAATAGAATGAGAAAAAAAAAAAGAATCTTCGTTTTGGAGAGTTTATGGGTATTCCATATTTAATGTATATCCATCTTTTATAGTATGTGACACTGCCATATTGGATGCCAACTAAGAGTCAGGTTATTGAAATGTTTCAAATGGTCAGCCGATGGAGGAATCAATTTGACATTCCCCCAAGGCCCCAACACCTCCTCTTGTATGTTTCTTGTAAAAAAACTTTATAACTATTTTAACTCACAACAGTCTAGATAGTGGCAAGGAGATCAGATTTATTAAAAGCAAAAACCATGCAAACACCTCCTTATAAGAGCACAAGCATTCATTCTCACCTTAAGAATATCTCTCATGCTTATAATGACCTCATAGCGTTCGTGTGATTTTGTGATTTCAAAAGATCCTTCTCATGCTGATGTGACAGCATTTCAAGTAGACTACAGGGTCATAAGAAGTAGACTGCACAATTCATGCGCTTTTGATCATTATAAATTGAAGTGGCAGAATTACGGACCAGGATTAGCCGAATAGGGACACAAGTCCGATTGCTCTATTTGAAGAGTTTCAACTGGGCTTAAGTTAGGGTTCAAGCCCATTAAAAATGTAACAAATTCTCAATCCAACGATACCCACAAGTTGCACGCTTAGGAGGCTAGGAAGGACTTGTGCTGGCATGGGATCAAGGATATGGATCTAATTCTCCAATTGAGAGGTGGCTCAATTGATATGTTATCTGGTTCATTTCAGTAGAGATGAGAAAGGGGATGGGCCACTCCCTGTTGTGTAGCCTCATGAAGGGGGAAAAAAAGTCCATGTCAGCAGCTCTCTCTCCTTTTCCCCTTCCCCCTTCTCTTGTCTCTCCTTAAATATCTTTCCTTTCTCCCTTACCCCTTCCTAGCTCTCTCATTCCCCCCCCTCCCCCCCTACCCAAGCCTTCCATTAAGCTACATCATCAATATAGAGCCATATAAGATGGGATTTTACCTAAACAGTTTTCCTAAAATAAAGGCCATATGAAAGACTTTCACACTCTACCCACTTCTCAATTACCTAAAAAAGTTTTCCTAAAACAGCTCCCCATCAAAATAACCCTCACGTTTTCTTCTTTTAACTTTTTTTAATTTCTTTGTTTTTGTTATTTTCTATTTATTATTATTGTGAGAAAATAACACACCTAGCACCATTGCTTCTAATCTTACAAGCTGTGGTTGCAAATAGAAGAACGTGGTCAAATGGAAGAATTGCCTCCCTCTTCTACCTATAGACATTTATCTGCATCATGAAGATATCGTCGGTCCACAATCACAAAAAAAAAAAAAACAAACGACGTTGTAGTTGTAGAAATTGGCATACTTTGATATGAAATAGCTTCTATGAGTTCTATTGTAGAAATTTAGGAAGAATTCAAAGCAAACATCATATTAATTTAAGTTCTAACTTCTAACACGAACCAAACAAATACCCACAACTTCAGCAATGGGGCTATGAGAAAAGTTGTTATGATGGAGGACCTCATAAGTTGCCATGTGGCAGGTATCCTGAGGATCTAAATTCATTTAAATCGTTACAAAAAGATAAGAAAGAGAAAAAAAATATATCTAGGAAAAGGAATAAGATACCCCAAATTAAACTTGGGATTTGATTGGTTAATTTTTTATAATTAATTTAAAGTGAAAAACCTATCGTCTTCAACCTTTGAAGTAGTAAAAACTTGACTGCGGTGGTGGAGTAAGATGTACAACGACCTATTTCATTAGTGTAACAGACAAGACAATGATTGAATCAATGAAAATACTCAATTAATGTGTTTACCTCTTATGAAAAAGTTGTTGAAGATTCTTTTTTGACATTTTTGACATTTTTGAAAAAGTTGTTGAAGATTCCTTTTTTGACATTTTTGAGGGAGGTGGAGAGTTGGGTGATGGATCCTTGCACTTTTTTATTAACTACAAATTGGGTTTCTTTAATGGCAATTAACAATTGGTGATCTTAATTTCCTCACAAAAGGGTAAACGGGTATTTTTCTGAACTTATTTTGTTAAATCTTCACTTCAAACTATCTTCCATAAATCATTTTTATCTTTTTTTTTATTATTTTGTAGAAAGATATTGCAATTTTACGAAAAGAATTTTTTGTTTTAACCATACGTACTACACTGTATCCACGATTGAATTAACACAAAAGTCGAGTAAATAAAAAGAGAAAAGAGAAAAAAAAACCTAAAAACAAGAATGAATCTGTTCAAGGTTGCTTTTTCTATATGAGGATTTTTGAAAAACTAAGCAAAGAGATAATTGATGGGTAAATTTGGGATTTTTAAAAAATTTAAACCACATATGATGTCAAGTGCTAATAGATATGGATGGAGAGTTGAGGAATGAGAGGTTTTTGTCTACTGATGTCATCTAAGAGAGGAGGTCTATCCAATTTAAAAAGTGAGGAGATGTTTTAATATTTAGGTGAAATATTAGGGGAGGTTTAAGTCTTTTACCCTAATTTAATTCATTCTTAGTTAAATGAAAAAAAAAGAATATATATATATATATATTATTTAAATTCAAAAAACTGCATTTAAAGACTTGAAAAGAAAATTAAAGTGGTTCAGTTAAGAAAATTAATAATTTTACTATTTTAATCAACTCACTTAATTTATAAAATAACATATTTAGAATTTTACTGGATAAAGGAAATAAATTACTTATTTACTGAGTTACTTAATTATCACCCCCTAAAGTTTAATGAATTACTAATTAAAACATTATTTATAGGCAATTATTTTTATTTTTTTATACTTAATTTATATTAGACTTAATTAACTTTAAATATAAGTTAGGCTTTAAAAAACTTTTAAATAATGGACAAATTACTTAAACCTCCCCTATAGAGTTTAGTGGTTTACAATAATAAAATGTTATAGTTACCTAACTTTCAATTTGGTTAAGTTTTATGGTTGAATTAATCACTTTATCCACTCCTAAACAAAATTTTCTGAGTTACTTAGTTATTTAAAATTTTATCAACCCCTAAAGTTTAATTAGTTATTTTCTTTCAAGAAAAGTTTAAGCAATTAGTTATTAACTAAACTATTATTGTGGATAATTATTTATATACAAAACTTAGGCCATGTTGGGGAGTGCTTATGTTAAAAATAAGTGCTTATTAAATAAGCATTTATTTGCATTTGGCACCCAACTTTTTCAAGTGATTATTTTTTAAAATAAGCACTTATTTTATAGGGAAAAGTACGGAGACACACGATGCAGAATTCTGAATTCCAGCCCCCCCCCCCCCCTACAACTAGCCTTGTCCCCCCCTATAAACCACATCCTACCCATGAATTTGGCATCAATTCACGGTCAGGATGCATTCCCCCTGTACTTTGGGCCTAGTAAATTCTGAGCTGGGCTGATTTGTACTTCTCCCTATTTTATATTGGGAGTTTGGTAGTTTTTTCTCTAATAAGCATTTGTGACTATTTTGTCCTACATTTTCTTTCAAATGTTCAAAATATACCTGATGGTGCGCAATCCGGTCACTCCAATTTGGCACTTACATGGCTCCTGGAAGGTACCTGAGATGGAGAAGAAGAAGAATCCCCGAGGGCTTGCCCGGCGAGAACACTCTAATGCTTAAGTTAGTATTCTATAGGAGAAGCAAGGAGAAGATGAAGGTTAAGAGTGCAGATAGCGCGAAAGTAGAAGATCATACCTCTCTTCCTGGATAATAAGCTCCTTATAATAGAAATTCGTTGCCTCCGGCCCACTGGCCTCTGACAGGGCAAGTATAACCGCCACTGTCAGCCTGTCGCAGCCGTTACTGGCAGGGGCTGAGGTGGCACGCGCGGGGCCGTCATCGCAGGGTACGACGCGCGGGGCCTATCAGGTGTGAGGCACCCTCTAAAGGTGGCAGGCACGACGCTGTCTGACGAGGGATATGGCTGTTGTCCCCAGATTTGTCGAGTATGGTGATCGGGCAGGAGGTCTTCCTGCGATATGCCGAACTACCCTTCTGTGAGTTACCCTGTACCGGGCTATCTCGTAAGCGGCGAGCTGCCTGTGGTAAGCTAAGTCGAGCTGTCTGGCCCGAGGTGTCTTCACCTCGGGGTGTCTATAGGTGGATCAGTGTGTTCTTGTCTGGTAGAAGCTTCCTGAGGAGTGCCCATGCGGTTCATTCCCGAGCTACTTTGTAGCGAGCTCGGAATACTTGAGGATTACCTTTAACAGAATTGGTCCTTGGGATAACTTGTCTGCTTGGGAGCTCGGGTGAGCTAGTTCCCCTAGCTCGCGAGCTAAAGTTGCCTCGAAGTATCCCTTCAAAGGTAACTCGGGGAACCCGGAGCTCGCGTTGTGGTGAGCTTCTCCTTTTGTGAGCTACGATGTAGCGAGCTGCTTCATGGGCCCGTCACTTGGTCGCACTAGGCTACAATGCTGAGTTGTTGCTCGTGCTGAGTCAGTGTCCACGTGTCACCGTTTCATAGGTCGGGTCAAATCGTCCTCCATCAATTGCCCCCCACTCCTTGAGCTGAGAGCATTGCCTTAGCGCAAGGAGTCCAAGAAGCGTGATGGACTGATTTGGCCGAAATTCAAACTTGATTGACTACTCACATTGAATGCATCCGCGTGAATCAAGAGATTTTTTGACTTTTCTGACTTTTCGGATTCCCAAAACGTGCTGAAGTGGCTCTTAATTTTGAGTGTCATGCATCCGTCATTGCCTTAATCGTGGAAGACGTTCCGCCAATCACCTTCAGTTTTCAGAAGGCGTACGGTCAGTGCGCCTGCGAGCCGTTGGATTTGCTTTGATCTGGGCCGTCGATTCGGAGACGTGGGGGCTATAAATAGGAGGGCCCTCTGTGCCTCGTTTCCCTTCACGCCATCTTGCTGTCTTCGGATTTTGAGGTCGCGCACCTGTCAGGTCTACTCGAATTCCACAACTTATTTCATCCCGTCCCCTCTCGGTGAGTCTTACTTATTGTCAGTCATGTCGGGATACCCGTACCATGTCCGTCACCAGGGTGGTGACCAGAACGATGATGCTTCCTCGAGCTCGGGGGGAGCTTGGGAGCAGGTTCCAGGGGCCAGGGAGGTCTCCGGCGAAGGAGCTTCTACTTCATGGGGAAGGGAGTCCGATACTTTCGGCCCTTTCTCCATGACAGAGGGGAGACTTAGGTCTCTGATTAGCTATTTCCACCTCCCTAGGGACCTTCTCTACTGCATCCCCACTGGTAACTTTCCGTGGGAGCATGGCCCCAACGATATTGTCATTTACTAGGAGCAGCTCGAGGCTGGCCTGCGTCGCCCCCTGCACCCCTTGATAGTGGAGGTGCTAAACCACTTCAATGTCACTATTGACCAGCTCCATCCCAATGCCATCGAGAACTTGGTTGGGACGATATCCTTATGTTGGGAATATTGTCTTCCCTTGAGTCTGGACATCTTCTCCGCTATCCTCTGTATAAAGAATGTCACTCCCAGGGCCCCGCTGGAGAGGCGTCTCTACTACTTCTCTCCCCACCGTGGCTACAAGCTCTTGCATGAGCTCCCGAAGAAAATCCCCGCCTGGAAGCGGGACTATTTTTTGGTCCATAACCCCGAAGGGTGGCCCTTCCCTACTTCTTGGAGGGGCGCCATCCAGGACTTTGGGGTCGAGCTGGACCCCAAAACTCAGAAAATGATGTTGTCCTGGGCATCAGTAGGCTTCCTCTATTCGGACTACTTGGCCGAGGAGAAGCTCGCGCAGGTCGGCCTAAGCCCGGGTAGGTTGTCCTTTTATGTCGCGCGGTTTTTGTCACGACATTATGTTCATATGCATATATATCTCGTTCTTATCGAACTAATACTGTGATTTCTCCTTGACAGCCATCATGTCTGGTATCGACTCGCGCTGCCTTCTTTCAAGCAACCAGGGGCGCAAGGTGAAGAGGTCACACCCCGACCGAACTCCCACCTCGGGGGGTACTGAGTTCGGATCTGCCGAGCCGAGTTTTTCCTCCCCTCCGCCTGAGATCCCGCCGCCTGAAATCCCGCCACCTTCATCCGAGGGAACTAGTGGGGCTGGCCTCGAAGAGGGCGAGCTCCCATAACAGGGGGTGACTCCCCGTAACCCTCTCCAGCCATTCCCTTACCCTCCGTTCCCAGTGGGGAATTGGGAAGGGGTGAACCACTACACCGTGGCTCGCCAGAGGAGCCAGAAGGCGATTAACAACGACGAGGTCGCCCAATGGGGGAATATGGAGCCCGGGGACCTCGCCGCGTTCGCCTCCTCCCACTACATGGTGGTAAGTGATTCTTCCCTTTCTTCTCTCATTTTGCTTCCTTTTGCTGTCCTCTGATCTTCTCTCTATTGGCTAGTGAATACCGCCATTCATGCTATGGCTCTCCAGACGTGCATCCACCATGTCGATGCCCTCGACCAGCGGGCTACTAATAAGAAGCTCCAGGGCGAGCTCGACCGGATTCGGGGTGAGCTCCATCACACTCGGAAGGGGAGTGAATCTCAGGAGTTGTTCGTCCGCGACTAGGAGGCCCAAATTGCCCGGCTTTCGGAAGAGAGCACGCCCGAGAGGAGTCGTCGAGGGTGGTGGTGGAGAGGGAGCTCCTTCGGGAGCAGGTACGGGACCTGGAGTCCACTCATCTAGATCGGACTCAAAATTTTGACCAGATGGTGGAGGCCAAACGAGAGAAGGCGGCCTGGGATTTCAAAGACTCCCAAGAATACCACGACCTCCAGGTGGAATATGACTCGAGTTCGTACCGCTCTGGGTTTAAGCTCTGTAGGTGGTTGGTTTGGAAGAAGTTCTTCGGGCTCAACATCAACGGCATCACTATGAAGGGCTTGTCTCCCGAGACAACGGATCAAGCGGAGGAAGAGGAGCTTGACTCCTCGGAGGACGAGGATGAGGAGGCGGATCCCTAAGGTGGTGTTTTTCCTGGACTTCTGGTGGCTCCCGGGTGCCATAAACCCGGCCTTTCAAAGATCTTTTATTGGGCGGTTGTGTCCTGTGACTGTTAAATTTTCCCGAGCTGCTTAGCTCGGTTATTGCCTTGTCATTTTTCTCTTTTTTTTTTAAATGGTAATGAAAGTTCTTCTTTTTCTTCTAAGTATGGTGTGCACTCTTTATCTTTGCTAAGGCGATCTCAACACCCGAGCTATTAGAGCTACATACCCGAAGTAGGACTTCTCGATAACCGTTATTTCGAACTGTCCCTTAAATCATTCAAGGCATCTCTATGGTACACGGCGAAGTGATTACCATGCGTGCCCGAACCATATACTCACCGGTTATTCTTTAGTTTGATCAACGTACCGGAACGAGCTATGCTTGTCGGTGTATAAAACCCGAGCTGCTCACGCTTTTCATACTTTACCCCCATCGTCGAACTGGCTAAGTCCTTCTTGATGTCAAGGTGTTGGTTAGCTCGGTGCCTTAGGCTGTAAGCCGGGGGGCGACTTGTGGTCTACCCTTGAAGTTCGCCCACGTCATGGAGACGACTGGGTCTTGTTGCGCCGAGGTCATGTTAGCTCGGTATTTTGGCCCTTAGGCTCTAGGAGTGGCTCAAGGCCTACTCGGTTGTTACAGATAGTATTGTCTTAAGTTGACAATATTCCATTCCCGAGGTACTTATTTCCCTTCGAGGGTCTCGAGCTCGTACGTTCCTTCCCCGAGCACTTGTTTCACTCGGTAAGGTCCTTCCCAGTTGGACCCGAGTTTGACAGCGCCGGGCTCAGGTACCATAACTTTACGAAGGACCAGGTCGCCAACACGGAGGTTCTGCTTCTTGACCCTGGCGTTATAGTACCGAGCTACTCTCTGCTGGTAGGCTGCGGTCCTGATGTACGCGAGGTCCCTTACTTCGTCGAGCAGATCGAGGTTGGTACGCAGCTCATCTTCGTTCGTCTGATCACTGTATGCTTCTAGTCGTAGTGTAGGTACTTCGATCTCTGCAGGGATAACTGCTTTGGTGCCGTAGGTGAGGTTGAAGGGGGTTTCTCCCGTGGCGGTCTTCTCCGTGGTCCGGTAGGCCCATAGAACACTGGGTAGCTCATCTGCCCACAACCCTTCAGCTCGGTCTAACCGTGCCTTCAGTCCGCGGATGATGGCTCTGTTTGTGACTTCTGTCTGACCATTTGCTTGAGGGTGTGTGATTGAAGTAAAGTTCTGTCGGATCCCCATGTCTTGGCACCAGTCTTGGAATTTGATGTCCTCGAACTGCTTGTCGTTGCCAAAAATCAGTACCTGAGGTAACCCGAAGTGGCACACGATGTTCTTCGAAAAGAAGTTTTGGACGTTCCGGGCTGTGATCGTTACAAGGGGTTCAGCCTCTACCCACTTGGTGAAGTAATCCACTGCTACTACTAAGAACTTCCTCCCACCCGTTGCTAGCGGGATTGGCCCGAGTAGATCGATGCCCCATTGTGCGAAGGGCCACGGGCTGGTGAAATACTTGTGGTCGGTAGCAGATTGGTGGTGGATATTGGCATGCTTCTGGCATTTTTCACATTTTTTAACGAGTTCAATGGCGTATGCCTTCATTGTTGGCCAATAATACCCCTGTCGAAGTGCCTTTTGGGCGAGGGCCTTGCCCCCCCAAGTGTCCGCCGCACAGACCCTCATGAGTGTCGCGGAGTACGAGCTCGGCTTCGGTAGGTCGCAAGCAACACAGGTAGGGGAGCGTGTAGGATCTTCGGTATAGCCGTTCGTCTATCATGACGTATTTGGCTGCCTGGAGCTGCACCCTTCTGGCTGCATTGCGATCTACAGAGAGGGTCCCGTGTAGCAAGAAGCTCACGAGCGGGTCAATCTAGCTCGGCTCTGCTTGAACGACGGGAGCAACCTCCTCTACCCCCCCCCCCCCCCCCCCCGAGAATGTTAGGTCGAGGCAGGTCCTAGGCGACCATGGTTGGCTCGCGAGCTTCATACTCGCCAGTGACCTGGTTGACCACAAGCTGGGAGTCGCTGCAGATAACGATGTGCTTAGCTTTTACTTCTCTAGTTAAGGCTAGTCCAGCTATCAATGCCTCGTACTCCGCTTCATTGTTAGATGTCGAGAACTCGAAGCATAGCGCATACTCCAGTTTCGTGCCACTTGGGCCTTGCTGGACTATTCCGGCTCCGCTGCCCTGTTGGTTCGAGGAACCATCTACGTAAAGGATCCAGGGCTCCTCATCCCAGCTCACGTTTGTTCGAACTAGGAGAGATGTCACACTGGCTGCTACCTCATGGGGCTCGGACTCAACTGGCCTGGGAGCTTCGGACTCACCCGAACTGGGCACCTTGTGCTCAACCAACCTGGGAATTTCGGAACTGAATGTGCAGTTTGAGGCTTGTACTAGAGGTTATACTCGCTGAGCTCAACGGCCCACTTCGTCAACCGACCAGAGACCTCGAGATTAAGTAAGACTTGCCTCAGAGGTTTGTCAGTGAGGACGATAACAGTGTGAGCCTGGAAATACGGGCGGAGCTTCCGAGCTGCAATTACTAGTGCGTATGCAAGCTTCTTTATCTCTGGATATCTCGTCTCTGCTCCCTGCAATACTTTACTAACATAATAGATGGGTCGTTGGACCCGATCTACTTCCTTTATTAGTACCGAACTGACCACTTCGTCACTCGTCGAGAGGTACAGTTCTAAAACATCACCCTCCTCGGGCCAGGTTAAGATCAGCACGCTAGCGAGGTATTTCTTGAGCTCGTCAAACGCGAGCTGGCAGTCTTGGGTCCATTCGAACCCTTTGCTCTTTATTGCCTTAAAGAATGGCAGACAGCGGTCCGCCGACTTGGACATGAAGCGGCTCAGGACGGCTATGCGACCATTCAAACTCTGAACCTCCTTTAACTTCCGGGGTGGTCCCATATATAAGATGGCCTTAATCTTATCCGGGTTGGCCTCAATGCCGCACCGGTTAATGATGTACCCTATGAATTTACCCGAAGTAACACCGAAGACGCACTTGTTTGGATTTAACTTCATATTAAACTTACGCAAAATTTCAAAAAAAGAATGCAAGTCTTGTATTAATTCATGCAAAAATTGGGTTTTGATGACCATGTCGTCTACATAACATTCTACTTTTCTGCCAATTAATGGCTCAAACAATTTATTTACAAGCCTTTGAAAGGTTGCCCCTGCGTTTTTCAACCCGAAGGGCATAACCTTGTAACAGTATAGATCGAATTCTGTGATGAAGGCAGTCTTTTCTTCGTCCGTAGGGTCCATCTTGATTTGGTTATAGCCCGAATAGGCATCTAAGAAACTTAGCAACTCGTGCCCTGAGGTCGCATCCACCAAGCGGTCGATTCTGCAGAGCGGGAAACAATCTTTTGGGCAGCCTTGGTTTAGGTTGGTGTAGTTGGCACACATGCGCCACTTGCCGTTAGCCTTCTTCACCAGAACGGGGTTGGCTAGCACCGATCTGAAACTTACCAGTTCGGATCGTAGAGGTTCCTGGACGGAAGCACCGATCTGAAGCTTCCGAGCCGGGTCTGCGGCTGAGGTCGGAACGGCGACTGTTTCTTCCATGGGTGCAGCTCGTTCTTTGCCTTGCTCTGTAGGCCGCTCCAGTTTGAAGTCATTGGCCACCTTGGTCTTTCCCTTTAGGGTGGCGACATAGAACTTGTGGGACTCGAGCTGGTCGCCCCGCGCTACCCCCACATCGAAGTCTGTAGGGAACTTCATCGCCAAATGATAAGTGGAGATCACCGCCCGTAGGACATGGGTGATCGGCCGACCTATTATGGCATTGTATGAAAAGGGGGTCGCAACCACCAGGAAGTCGTGGTTGAGCCTGACTACGTAGGGCCATGTGCCGTCTTCCACAGGTACTGTTACTTTCCCAAGGGGCCGAACTTCTTCTCCGCTGAAGCCCACCAAAGGAGTGTTCGCGGGCTTCAAGTCACTTCCCTGCAACTGAAGTTGGTCGAACGCAGCTTTGAAGAGAATATCTGTCGAGCTGCCCGAGTCAACGAGTACGCGCCTGACCTTGAAGTTGTTGATCCTCAGCTTTATCACAAGTGCATCGTCTTCTATGAAGAAAATTGGCTCTTCTGTCTTCGGCCGCTTCGGAGGGTTCTGTTCTTCCCGAGCAACTTCACGAATTGACGTCCGAGCTGCCGCTGAAGTACAACCTGCGACAATCGAGCCTCCCACTATCACGTGGATGGTGCCCCGAACCGGCCTCTCTTCCAGAGGCTGCTTCTGCGACTGTTTGGCCGACCTGCTGCTGGACTCGGGAGCGTCCTTACCATGCTCCCTTCGCCGACCCGTTTTATTATTATCATTATTATTATTTTGTACAAAGTTCCTTAAATATCCGCGACGGATGAGCTCCTTTATCTCGTCGCGGAGGTTCTTACAATTTTCGGTACTGTGATCGTGATCTCTATGAAAACTACATTACAAGTTCTTATTTCTCTCGTTGGGATTCCCCCTCAGACGGGGTGGCCACTTCACATACGGGGTGTCCTTGATCGCCATCAGAATTTCGGCCCGCTTCGCGTTCAGTGGGGTATAATCAGTTCGGTTCGCTACAGGAGCTCGGAACGACTGACCCGGCTTTGCCCCCCGAGCTGCATCTTTTTTCTTTCGGCTGTCCCCTTGATTGGAAGGCTCTCCTTCCCTTTTCTTCTTCTCGGGCACGCCCTCGCCCTTCTTGTTGATCTCTTCCTCCGTGGCTATAAACCTGTCCGCGAGCTTAAGAAACTCGATTATGGTCGCCGGTTGGTTGACGACCATGTGCCATTTGAACTCTTTATGTGTCACGCCTTTCTTGGCTGCTGCGAGGCACACGGCGGGGTCCAGGCGTGGTATCTGCATGTACGCATCGTTGAACCACTTGATATAGCTCCGGATGGACTCTCCCTCTCTCTACACTATGTTGAGGAGGCTTTCTTCAGTTCACGGGCACCGCTTGCTGGTGACGAAGTGGGACGTGAAGGCTTGCGCGAACTGCGCCCAACTTCTTATCGATCCAGGTGTCAGGTTCCGGTACCATGTACGGGCTACTCCTTTGAAAGTGGTGGAGAAGGCCACACACATGCGCGACTCACTGGCTCTCGTCAGGTGCATCTGCGACTGGAAGGCATCTACGTGGTCATTTGGGTCAAACGACCCGTCATACTTGTCAAGAGGGGGGAGCTTGAAGTCTTTAGGCATTAGGACTGCCAGGAGTTCGGAAGACAGGGGGGACGGAACTGAAAGGAGGGGAGCCTTAGCTTCGCTCGAGCTTACCTCTTCTCTGCCTCCGAGCTCGGGCAGGTTGTGGGTGGCAGATCGGCGAGCTCGGTGGCAGCGTCTCTGCTTCTTGGCGGGCTCCAGATTCGTGCTGCTCACCTCCGTGCTATCAGGAATGGTTTGTGCAGGAAGTAGTTCGGGCCGCTGGTGATGGCTGCAGACAGAGGGATCCTGCTTGGAGCCTGTAGCCAGGATCTCGAACCGGTTCTCCAGGAGCGGGGTTTCAAACTTTAATTGCCGAGGTGATGTAGACCTGGCGAGCTGGGGTCCTCCCGACCTGACCGCCCGCGGTGAGACTGGGGTAGCTAGTCTCTCTTGTCTGCCGTGGGAGGAGGCCTAGCTCTTAGGAGGGTTTTGGGAGGCTTCTCTTTGATGAGAGGGGCGTTCGTCCTGGCGGCGAGACCTAGCTCGTTGTGAGGTTGGGTGCTGAGGAGGGAGCCGCGACTACTGAAGCTGAGATTGAGGCAGCTAGGGGAATTGCTACTGGTAGTGGTACTGGGAGACGTGGTGCAACACTTGCTGCTAGTAAATCTGGTGTTGCTGGAGCTACTGCACTTGGGCTTGCATGGCCTGCATGTACTGCATCAAATCATCGAGCTGGCTCTGGCTGGTCGCCAGAGGAACGACAGTCGGTTCAGCAAAGGTCATTTCGACCGAGGAAGGCAGGGGAACACCCATAGGCGCCGTTGCTCGCAGCATGTTCAGGCTGGGGACTCCGTCCACCGAGAGGGGAATGGTGAACTTTTCAATGCAGACCATGGGAACCTGGGGTTGTTCCCTAGAGTTATCCATCTCCACTCTTCGTTCGATATTGCTTGAGGAAGCCATGAGTGTCAAGTTTTCAAAGAAGAAAGAACTATGAAGGTTAAGAGGAAGGCTTTTAGAAGCGGTTCCCACAGACGGTGCCAAATGATGGTGCGCAATCCGGTCACTCTTAGCTGGCACTTACGTGGCTCCTGGAAGGTCCTGAGATGGAGAAGAAGAAGAATCCCTGGGGGCTTGCCCGGCGGGAACACTCCAATGCTTAAGTTAGTATTCTATAGGAGAAGCAAGGAGAAGATGAAGGCTAAGAGTGCAAATAGCGCGAGAGTATTGGCCCCCACTCCTTGAGTTGAGAGCATTGCCTTAGCGCGAGGAGTCCATGAAGCGTGATGGACTGATTTGACCGAAATTCAAACTTGATTGACTACTCACATTAAATGCATCCGCGGGAATCAGGAGATTTCCTGACTTTTCTAACTTTTCGGATTCCCAAAACGTGTTGAAGTGGCTCTTAATTTCGAGCGTCATGCAGCCGTCATTGCCTTAATCGTGGAAGACGTGCCACCAATCACCTTCAGTTTTCAAAAGGCGTGCGGTCAGTGCGCCTGTGAGCCGTTGGATTTGCTTTGATCTGGGCCATTGATTTGGAGATGTGGGGGCTATAAATAGGAGGGCCCTCTGGGCCTCGTTTCCCCTTCACGCCATCTTGCTATCTTCGGATTTTGAGGTCGCGCACCTGTCAGGTCTACTCGAATTCCACAACTTATTTCATCCCGTCCCCTCTCGGTGAGTCTTACTTATTGTCAGTCATGTCGGGATACCCGTACCATGTCCGTCACCAGGGCGGTGACTAGAACGATGATGCTTCCTCGAGCTCGGGGGGAGCTTGGGAGTAGGTTCCAGGGGCCAGGGAGGTCTCCGGTGAAGGAGCTTCTACTTTGCGGGGAAGGGAGCCCGATACTTTCGGGGGAGCTTAGTAAAAGTGCTTTCATAAAAGTTCTTTCATGAAAGTACTTTTACAAAAATGCTTCTATAAATGTGCTTTCATAAAAGTACTTTCTTAAAAGTGATTTCTTAAAAGTGCTTTCATAAAAGTACTTTTATAAAAGTGCTTTCGTAAAAGTGCTTTCATAAAAGTGCTTACGTAATTAAAAGTGTTTTTATAAAAGTACTTTAACAAAAGCACTTTTATGAAAACATTTTATAAAAGTACTTTTATAAAAGAACTTTTATGAAAGTACTTTTATAGAATTCAACTAGGTATAAGTGGTATTTTAAAATTCAACTAGGGATAATTTTGGAAGAAAAAACTAAATAATTGCTTATTGTATAAGTGCTTAAAAAAAGCTAGAAATTTGGGCTTCAAAAATAAGCACTTATTTCAGGCTTATTTCCCAAATACCAATAAGTGCTTAGGCTGCATTTGGCATTCCTTATTTTAAGGACTTATCTCCTTTTTGCATTTAAAAACTTAGGCTGTGTTTGGAAACGATGAAAATAAGTGTGAATGCAATTATGTAGAGTGTAAAACAATTCATATAAATTGCAAAGTTGGGTTAGTTGTGCATTGACAGTTTTACCTTCTTACCAAACAGACTTTTAGCTGTAATGGATGCAAACATGAATTCCAATAAAGCATATGCTTTTTTTTATCAAAAGCTCACTTGAATGTAAATCTACTTCTTTTTTGTTGATGTACTTTTACATCTTATTATTAATGTAAATATGCATTGGTCTATCATTTGTCAATGCATAAATGTAATGTTGCCAAACACACGCAAAAGTGAACCAGTGCAAATTTATTCTGAACCAGGATTTACACTCCATTTGCATCGTTTCCAAACGCAACCTATTTACACTCCTACCTGATATAAAATTTGTATTTTATGTTGTGTTTGATTGCAATGCAAATAAATTTGCTGATGCAAAACTATGGTACTGCAAATGATTTGTGTAAATTTTAATTTATCTTTATTTCAAAATTTTGTTTATTTAATTTGATTGCAGTACAAATGAAATAAATTAAGACATGAAGCAGAATAAAGTAAAACCCAAAACAAAATTAAATGAGAATTTAGATTTTTTTCATTTGCACTCCCATGTATTTGTATTAATGCAAATAAAGTGTGAATTTTATATACCAAAAACTTGTGCAAAATTTGCACCACCTCGTTCCTACCTTAATTCTCTCTTATATAAAGTAGAGACTACACCATCTTGCTTCCTACCTCACTCTCAAAAGAATAACCCTCTTCTTACTTCCATTTACTAGTAATTTTACTTCTCAATAATCATATTTAAAGCAAAAGTAAACTAAAATTTGCATTCTAACACATCTGTACTCTCATGCAGAGAAAGTATATGGGATATTGTTGTGGGATATATATATGTGCTTGGGTTCCCTCCCTCTAACAACTAGCTTTTAGGGGTTTCTCCAAAGGCACATAACAAATAATATCAAAGCCTACACTATGCCTTCCAATTGCAATTGTGTGGTACAAGTGGTGACGTTCGTATTACAGTGCTCAGCTGTGACTAGGTGGACTAGTACAAAGTCAGCCTGCATGGGCATCGGGACTATGGAGCGTGGTGGAATGTTTGGATGACCCAAACCCATTGTAAGATTGGCAAAAGATAGGGTGGACCCTAGCCAATGTCAATCCTATCAAGGTTAGCCTTTTGTCCTATGAAATAGGATTTGGTGTTAGAGATGTTTCCAATGCATGGCTGAAAATGGTTGTGAGAATGGTGTGAGCATAATTTTGGCCAATGTTTTCAAAACTGAACCGGAAAAACTGGGAACCTAACCGGTTTCGTTTCTGCCTAGAACCGCTTTTTGGCCAAAAACCATTGATTTGGTCAGCACTGACCTGGGTGATCGAACCGTTGACATGGACAACAGTTTTTTGTCATTTTTTACTTTTTTTTGTCAAAACAAGTCGTCCATTCAGTTCGAATGATTGGACCATTTGACTCGGGAACCAGACCCCAGAACGGTTCCCTATTTGGTTCGATTTTAGCATGAGGCATTTGGGGAAACGTCAAATTCTTGTTTCTCCCAACATCCCAACGTTTCTTGAAATGGAACACTTATATGGCATACTTTATGGGGTGTTAATATGAGGTAGAAAGTAAGAAACATTTAAGAAATGCCCAACCAAACAATAAAAGCAAGAAACATTTAAAGTGGAGTTTTTCAAATAAATGTTTAAAGTAATAAACACTCTATTTATAAAACACCCATGGAACCAAACACATACTTTGTGAGGATTGAATCCTTCCTCTTGTCTTATATGTAATATTTTTATTATATTTAACAACTAAACATACAATTAAGGCTATGAATGGGCCTGTCCGGATGTGGTCAAAGTTTATGTTATTTTACTTGTTTATTGCTTATATATAACAAGAAATAATAGGAAATTGGTTCTAAACCCAACCCATCCTACCCTTGAATGCAGGGAAGGCTATGCATTTTCATGTGCAGAAAGGGTTTGGATTCTCAAAATCCAACCTGCTACGGGTTTTGGGGTGGGTATGGTTTGGGAGGTTTAGGAAGCTAGGAAGGGTCTATAATTTATAAAACCCTCCCCGAACCCACCCCATTGCCATTCCTAGTGGAAACTTACTATGGAGATACTGCAGTTAATGCAGATTTAATCCCACACCTCCATACCCTATGACCATCTTGCCTTTTTATTTTGGGGAGGAAGGGGGGCGTAATGGATGAATTGTTTTTAGATACAACGACCTATCCTTAAGTTATCCTAAAGTTTTAGATTCAGTTTCATTATCCATCTAAAGTAGAAACATGCCATGTCATGGCCTAAGCTTTCTCCCTTACCCCAACCAAGAACTCTCAACCCCTCTTCATTTTCACCTTCCTTGCTTCCTCATGAAGCCACCTCATCACTCCCTTCTCCCTCTCTCATTTTGACATCTCGGCATGCCTGGCCCATCCATCTTTCCTTTATATTTATCCCTTTGGATATCCCTTCCTAAAACTATTCCTAAAATGACTCTCTACCAAAATCTAATCTAACCTAGCCAAGTGGCACCACTATCCCCCACTTTCTCCTAAATTATCTGTAATTCTTATCTATCTATCCCCTTTGCTAGCCAAGTGGCCCATCCCTCAATTTCCAAAATCTCCTTTGCTAATTTTTTTTGTTTCTTTTTATTTTTAATTATACGTAATTCCATCTAAGTAAGCATGTAGCTCACGTTTTGGGAGATTTTCCTAGCCTAATGAACTCTCTCCACTCAACTTTGAATGAAGCACGATTCTAGGTCATGTTATACTAGAATACCTTCTGGGTTATATTTTTTTCTGCAACCTGATGAACTATTTCCTTCCTACCAACCCTTATTCTTCACCTTTAGAGAAGCTCGAAGTTTGAGAATTCCACATAAACAAAGACGATGCAATAGCTTGAGAATCCCACCCCAGTGGTTTTGCTATGTTTTCTTCCATTCTAGTAGAAGTTTTTGGAACGATTCGAGAGCTAGATAAAGCAGGTATTATCAATTCTTTGACATCACTTTCCTTCTATCAATGCTCCATCCTTTATTTTCCTAACCATAGATTCATACTTGACTACACCAAAATAGGGGTGAGACTGCTATGGTTGTTTTTGTTGTTCATTATATTCCAATGGTAGTTTTACTTTGTTTATGGCACTGCGAGCACTAGGTCGAACAAACTTTTTAAAGGTATGCTATTAGTTCTCTGGCATTCGTTTACTTTTGTCAGTGCTCCCTAATTTGCTAACCATACTCGTACTTGAACATGCCAAAACAAGGGGTTATGCCAACACTATTGGCTTCATTCGGGTTATGAAGACAATTATTTTGTGTCGGATTCTAGATAGTCTGACTCAAATCTGATCCATAACCATATAAATAATCCATTTTAATAACAAACCAGTCCAGTTTCATCCTTTTCAATTGGTCCAAACCAACATAACTATTAATAATCAATTCGGTTTTGTCTTTTAACTAATAACTATTAATAACCAATTATTATTGTTAATTTCTCAAAATAATTAACGATATTTAAAACTAGTCCAAACCAGCCACATTAATAAATTATAATAATTGCGTTAATTAATAAATAATCATTACTTATTAATTCAAGTTATTAATAACCAATCACTACTATTAATTCCTTAAGATATATAATGATATTTAATTTATTAGTAAATTACTTGACACATCGGTTTCATTCATTTTTATATAAATTAATCATTAAGAATCATTTATAATTATTGACTAACAGCAAATTATGAAAATCATAAATACTGTCCAAAAATGATTTCTAACAATTTCAAATAATTATTGAATATCAAATGTTATTTTTTAGTTATTTGATAAAATTAATTTGCACTAATTAAATAATTATAATATTTTTATTTGCATTTTATATTTTATATTTATTTGATTTAATGTTTTCAATAATTATTATCATCATCATCATCATCATCATCATCATCATCATTATTATTATTATTATTATTTTTTTATTATTACTATTGTTGTTGTTTTTGTTGTTTTAATATTTCTTTAAGTTTTAGTTACTTTAATATTTTCAATAACGTAGTAACTATAACTTTCAGTAATTAATATTTTTAATATTACTAAAAATATTAGAAAAAATTGATTATTTGGAGCTTCAAAGTTTTAGAAAAATAATTATAATAGATTTATAATATTCATATTAATAATAATTTAATATTTCACAAAATTAATAACGAACCAAAAATTTCGGTTTGGGTTATTTCAGTTTTCTTGTAATTCGGTTTCGGTTCGGTTTTCATCTTTTTATTTCATTTTTAAATTTTCAATTTATTCTGTTCGGTTTTTAAATAAATAAACTGAATGCTCACCCCTAGGTAGAAGAAGGTTTAGAGAGGGAGCATGGGGGATTAGTTTCAACAGATTCATCGGAACAAAGATGGGTTTCCCAGGATGAAGAAAATTCTAATGTAGACTTTTGGTGATCATGTCCAGCAATGGATTGTAGATGTCGACGTACGCGAATCAGGAACCAGGGTGCGTAGCATGCAACCTCAACACAAGAGCCTGGAGCTTGGCATTATACACCTGGGAGTTCTGATTTTCTTTAGCATTACAAGCCCTTTGTAGTATATGGCCCCCCAGCATTGGTAGTATGCTTTCCGCCATAAGTTGCATCAACAAACACCTAATCGGCGGTAGCCCTAATATTGAGAACCTTCATGCTTCCATGTTGTAAAGTCTCTGCATTAACACAACTTAAGTAGTTCATGTCATACGTCGTTGAAGGATCAATATTATGAAAATGTTGAGATAGAGGAATAGAGATCGAATGTATCTTGTCACTTACCATAACGAAGGACTCCAAGTTTTGGAGTAGAAAATCATGGTATGCTGCAAGCGAGAACTAACCCATCCTCGTTGGTAGATCATAGAAGTTAAATATCATGTCATTAGTTTCAACACCAATAGCAAACAAAGTGTCTTCCACTATGCGACTGGCAGCCTCCCTCCCAACGGTACTCTGCATCTGAGCCAAGCATTGCTCGAAGTAGTGCAACTAGGTTGACATGTGAGCCACATTGGAGATGGTCGTTGTCAAGTCATCTAGCTTCAATAATCTCGCCACCGCCGAGTGGATATCCTTATCCCTCATTCTCTCTTTCCCATTCTCTCTCTATCTCTCTCACTTCCCATGTTCCTCCACCACAGCTACAACTTGCAGCGACAGATCCTCAAATATTGGAAAATCTAGCATAACAGTCTAGTTCATGGGCAACGATTTTTACCTGACTTACAAAAGAGGAAGAAGGTTAATATTGGGTTTTTAAAAAAAATTATACGTCACGTGTGTACGGATTTTGTTGAAACATTAACGGATGCTAACGATAGGGGTAGAGTTAGTCAATTGTAGCGATGGCAATTGGGCGGGTTTGGTTTGGGTTGAGCTTCAACTTAATCCATCTAACCCGCCAATCCATTAATGACCCAGTTATATAAAATTACGTGGGTTAGGTTCAACCCAAACCTGCTTTAACCCAATCCAACCCGCCCAAACCCATTGATATTATATTTATGGACTTAAAAAACAAACTAACTCTCTCTTAACAAATAAGTTGGTCATAGCTTGGTGGTAATTGTAGTTACTATTTACACAAGTGGTGAAGGTTTAAATCACATGTATGTTATTTTTACACAAGCGGCAAAGCCATTGGTCAGACCACCTTGAACTATCTAATTGGATTATTTTCAAGCTAATCATATCAAGGGTGGTTGAACCATTTAGATCTGGATCAGTCCGGTCGAACCGGACCAATTCACTTAATGGTGGATTGACTTGGACCGGACCATATCAGGTTTGTGCACGGGTTTGGGAGCGAACCGACTGACCCGAAGTAGGTCAACATAAGTAAATCAGGTTGGCCCGGATTTGGGTCAGGTTTTGTGGCTATTGGCTGGCCGGATGGTCCAAACCAGGCAAAGCACGCGGACACCGAACCATCCCGCCCGAAGTTGTTTCAGATTCGGGTCGTGTGAATACTGGTTGGTCCGGGCGACCTAAACCGGGCAGAGCAAGCAGAACCATCCCACATGGTTTGTTTCGAATTTGGGTCGACCCAAATCGGTATATGCTGAGTCGAGTCAAACCATGTTGAACTAGTCTGAACTCGGGTCAAATGGATTTGGATTTATGTTGGGTGAAGTGTTTTTATTCAAGACAAAACTAAATTTAGTCAATAATTAGTAGAAAATTAATATATTAATTATAAATTATTTAATTCAAATGAAGAAAATTAAAAAATTGCTAAGGAATTAATACTTATGTCTGTAATGGTTAACCCAAGGGTTATCCACAACCCAACCCAACCCAGCCCAGCCCATTTAAATGAGTGGGTTGGGTAATGGGTTGATCACACAACCTGCCAAGTAAATGGGCAGGTTGGATAGGTTAGATACTGGATGGATTGGGTGGGTTCAGTGGGTTGGGTGAAAAATTGCCACCCCTAGTCAATTGTCAGAAACAATAGGGGTGGTGCAAGACAATAGTTGAATAGTAAGGAAATTGCCCTTTCAATAATTATTGGATATTAAACTATTGTTATTTGTTAGAGATTAGATTATTAACTTAGCTGAAATTAGAAGTATTCACTAGTCTATTCAGTTTGTTTCAGTTGTAGATAACCAACCAAACTAATTTGGTCGGGTTGGGGAGTTGGTCACTTGAAACTAACTAACGATTAGTGAAAACTGACCAACTTGAGTTGTATCGGTTAATGTTTTAAAAATTGACCCGCTTTTGCATCTCGGTGACCAAGTGTAAAGTTATGGCCTTCGAAAGTTTGCACATAAATTAATGTGCAACCTACAACCTGATGACCAAGTGTAATAGGTCAACAATTGAACCATCCGACTTGGGCAGTTTTGACCGAAGGGCGGGCTTCAATAGAACTAGACCTGGAATCATGGTTGGGTGACAGTTTGAATGGTTCAAAAGATTTAAACTTTAAAAATTAAATTTAAATTTAAAAAATTACAAAATATTATTAAAAAATAAGTTTAAAAACTTAAATTTATAATATAAAATATTTTAGATTAAGAAACATGGTAATTTTCCCACTTTCCTATATTAAAAAATTATATTTAAAATATAAAATTTTAATATAGATATCTATGGTTGGGTCGATTCGATTTTGGTCACTTTACAAATGGCCAAACCAAAACTTACCCACCTACCTAGTCAAGTTGGGAAAATTGCTGAACTGAAGCCGAACGCAAATACTAGAAAGTGACCAAATTGGGTCGAGTTAGGTTGGGTTGGTTGGTATCATCGGTTTTATGAACAACCCTAACTGAAATTAATTATTTTTATTTTGGTATTGCCAAAAAATAAAAATAATATATAATATAGATAGTCACTGACATCGAAGATGATGTCGTGATTACAAGGACCACCATTCTTATTCCAAATGGCAAACAAAGAATCCAATATTTTACCAAAATGATCAGAATCAATAGAAGATGGTACACCAGCAAGAATCTCTAACACAAGTTCCTCTCTCAACTCAATAGCTCTGTATTCTTCTTTCAAGAGCTTACATAAAAGCTCCAAACAAGTCTACTCCTTTAGAGCTTCTAGACAATATAACACCAAAGACACAACACCCATAAGTAGAACAACTTCATAGATGATCGACTGCATCGGAAGATGAACTTGAGCTTTAGATCCAAGGAGGTATCTTCCTATTGCACTCTAAGCTTCCAAGCGAAAGTCGTCACCAATGGCGAAGAGGAGACATTCTCATATTCAGATTAAGACACAGGTGAAAATGTTGAAATAGGGGCACCTCCCATAATTTTATTAGAGTAGAGCGAGGATTATCAAGGGAAAACAAATATGAACAAGTAAATTAAAGTTTGAATAGATGGAAAAGAAGGAAGCAAAGTGGCAGACAGCAAACAACCATTCGATGGAGGGATAAAGAGAAATAGGGGATTGGGAAAGAGAAGGTAGAGAGCTAAAAACAAGATTGTAGAAGAAAACACTTGATAATGGTGAGAATATCAAAAAAAAAAAAGAAAAAAAAATAAGTGGATGGGATTCATGAGGGAGAGGTATATGGGGAGAGGAGAGAATGGAGAACAGAAGCTTTGCTATGGGTCGACAACGTGCAAGGAGGTTTGGGAGTTAAGGAGGGTTTGGAGTTATAAGACATGGTTAGATTGGAAGGTTTGGTGTTGAAGGGCATCTCTAAGCTCAGCCCATCAAGCCGATAAGGAAGAGATGGCCTACTACTGCCACTAAACTGTGAGAAAATAGCAGTCCAATAATTACTTTTAGCATTCATTTTGATGTAGGCGCACATGGCAAGGCCCAAGATCATGCCATGTGGCATCGGCCAGATGAGATTCTGATCGTCCACCTTTAACTGCCTCCAACCACTCCATGGCAAGGTCAAGTATAAAAGGGGGTGCCCAACTCAAGGTAATTCCATCTTGCTTACTCTTGCTCTCTTGCATTCTTGTTCTCGAGTGACCTCGTCTCAAGCTTAGTCCAACCCCACCTAAGCGCTTGACTAACTTGATCATCGGAGTCTCCACCCATGGGATAACACCCGAGGCCTCTGTTGTGTGCTTTTCTCTCACTCTCAGGTTACACTCATCGGCCTCGAACAAAAGCAAAGTTACTTTGTTGCCCTCGACCCCATCCTTGGCAGCAACACATTCCATTGGTGTCAATGGCTATGGCCTCTCCAGGAATTTTTGTAGCTCTTGCAACCCAACTCATATAGGGCCAAGAGAAAATTTAGACCTAATTCCGGTGGGAATTTCATCAATACATGCAACCCAACTCATATAGGGTTGAAAGAAAACTTGAAATTGAGAATTCTATATCGTCTCTATAATAAATCAAACTCCAAATCACCAATCCACTACTTCTCTTACTAATTCATCATAGCATTTTTGAGTTTGGACTTCGAATTTCGATTAATTTGCCTATGAGCTCAGCTGATTAATTTCCCCTTTCGTGCGATTGTTGTCGATTTTATTGAAAGAGTGGAAGTGCCATTTTATCATTTTTGTTAGGATTTAACAACAATAATAATTTTTAGAAACCTTGAGGGTATTTTAAGACAATATATAAAAAGTAGGGTTATAGTTACTCAATTTCCTAAATTATAGTGGTATTTTAAAAAAAAAATTGCCTTTTTTGGAAAATTTCATTTTAGTACATTGAACTTTGGGGGTAGTGTTAAGTTTGTACCCGAACTTTCAAACGTATCACTACAATACCCAAACTTTCAAAAAAGTGTCAAGTTGGTCCAAAACTATTAACGAACGTTGAGTATCATGTAAAAGAACAAAAATGTCTTTTACCTATCATCTAATTTTCTTATGATTGATATCAAACTGGTTATGGATTTAGGTATTCACATCAACGATGGAAATACAAAAAATGAACAAATAATTTTTTATTGACAACCATGAAGAAAATTTCATTCATTGAACATAAGCTCCTGTGTTTACTACATATGGATTCAGGTCATCTGGTCACTGCGAGAGACAAGTAAGGTGTCTCTAGAAGAACAGAGAACAAAAGCTACTGAGCTGGAGAAGCATGCGTGTGTTGTCGATATTAAATGCGAGGATGGAGAGGTGAGTAGAAATTGGGAGGGAGAGAAAGTTTGTAGGATTTGTCACTTAAGTTCAGGCTCTGATCACCCGGCCGGTTTTGGATCTTATCACGCTTGGTTGCGATTGCAAAGACAAACTTGACGTTGCACATCGCCACTATGCAGAGGCCTGGTTTAAGTTAAGAGGCAACAAATAATTGTTTCTTACCTTGGATTTTATTGGATAATAATGACCTGAACTTTTTGACATATTCTTGATTAGGATAATAAGGGTCTGTTTGGTTTGTAGTCGGAAGTGGAATTAGAATCGGAATCAGAATCAAAATTCTTTGAAATTGGAATCAGAATGGTCAATTTTCATAATTTGTTTGATTCAAACAATAATGGAAATGAGAATTAAAATCAGCAGGAATGAGATTTCATTCCCAAAGGGAGGGGCAGTGAATGGCCATTCCCTCAAATGGGGGAATGCCATTCCACCCAATCAAACAGTAAGAATTGGAATAGCCCATTCTAATTCCGATTCCAGACCCCTATTCCTGTAAACCAAATAAACCCTAAGTTTTGAATTTTCAATCCTTAAAATGAAGCTATGCTTCATCTAATTTTTCCTCTTCTGAGTTATATGATAGAATTGCCCATCGGCAAATGCCTCCTGTAAAGCAAAGTCGTTGTTGATGGTAGCCTTGATCTTGCAGCATCATCGCCGCCCACCGATGCGTATCCATGGGCTGTTGTTCCTCGCTAACACATGTCATTGGCTTCTAGAACAAGAAAGGGGTTAGAAAGAACACGCCCACCACCCCATTGCAGTTTAACTTCTTTTGGAACGGTGGTACATCCGTTGTTGATCCTAAATGGGTACTGGGTTGCCGTTGTTTTACCTTATCTCCTTCCTGTTCTGTTTAGAGGTATCGTCATTTCCCCTCCCTCTTTTTCGTTTTGATTAGAGGTGAGCCTACCATCTAAAGGTAGAAAACAATGAACAATATCTTTATTAGTCCAAAATTTCAAGTAGTTCAACAGGTGTAGTATGAAGGTAGATGATAATGGACAAAGGTAGATGATAATGGACAGTGTCTTCTTTTAAAGAATAATTTTGATATTTTTAAAAATTGTGATTTAATAACCAACTGTCCATTAACGGTAGGAGTCAATTTGACACTTTTTAAAACATATTTAAAAATTTAGGTACTAACTTTACACTACCCCGAAAGTTTAGGTACTAACGTGAAATTTCCCCATTTTTTTTTTTCAGGAAATTCCTTTCGATTCCTAATACAGGCGATCCGGAGTGACCATCGGGCCTACAAAATGCACTGTTGCTAACAAGATTGAGTAGAGAGAAGAAACCTCACTTCTTTTCGAAGTCTGAATTTCTTTCCTCCTCGTTGATGCTTTGCGGACTATCGTTTCTAAAATGTCTGCTAACGTCGAAGAATTGGAGTTGCGGAACAACGAGAAATCGGAATTGGAGAATGGAAGCGAACTTGGAAGAGTCAAAGATTCAGATCCCGAGCTTGATCAAACTAAAGATGGAGAGATTAGATCAGAAGAGGTAGAAAAATCTCCTGCGGTTGAAGAAACCGTGCCTTCCGGGCTTCAGAAAGATGAAGAGAAAAGCCGAACTTTTACGATGAGAGAAATATTGAATGAATTGAAGGAAGATAGAAACGAAATTTCAGACGGAGAAGTTAAGAGAGGTACCACTAGTTACGATGCAGACAGACAGGATGCAAGCTCTCCTCACAGGTTAGTTCTGCAGATCCGTTTGTTTAGTAGATATTCTTATAGGAAGACCTGGGGTTTCTGTTATCTTTGGATTGCTTAATCCTTCACCGGCTTTATTCACGTTTTTCAGTTCTTAATGCAGTGGAGGATGGTTTGTTCTAAACAGATAATATAAGATTGTGGTACCTTTGCTATTACGCATTCAGTCCTGCATATTCCTTTAATTCATTGAGCAGGATCATAATTGTTAGTTTTTCATTGTGCTGTTGGCCTTTTTCTTTTCTATCCATCTTTCTATTGCTGCAATAATCTGTAGCCGTAATTGATTGGTTTGATGCAGACTTGTGATCAGTGCTTTACTCAATTTTAAAATCATTCAAACTGCAAAAATGAAAAAAAAAAAAGATAAACCAAGCATAATGTTTAGACTTTAACATTTTCCATCAAATCCCATTTCATAGGCTCTCTTAGTTTTGGTAAAGAGGTACATTCTTTTTCTCATTTGATTTTTAAAACATTTCAGTCAAGAAGAAATGCAACAGAAATATTTGGGCCAGAGCAATGTTGCCATGGAGTTGATCAATAATGTCACTGGTGTTGATGAGGAAGGTCGTGCTCGCCAACGAATTCTTTCTTACGCTGCTAAAAGGTATGGCTGTATTATTTGCTATGTGTTCTTTCCATGTTGGAGGAGGGTTAGAGATCTTATAAATCAGGTTATTGGGCTATACTGGCATTGTTTTTAACTATAATTTTGCGATATAATAGCTTTTGTTGCTACTTTCCAGTTTAATTCTTTTCTGTTATTGATTAAAAAGGAAAGATAGTATTTCTTCAGTTGTCATTTCCAAGGATTCATGTTTTCCATGGAAAAACATAGTAAGACTTCATTATTTTAGATTGAATTTTCTAGATTCACATCTGATACTACTAACAAACTCAGACTATATCTGATAACTATTTTTAGTTGGCTTGAAGCTGACATGGTCCTTATGTTGAATCAATAAATAAGGTCATTACATTTTTTAATGGATATTAAAGTAAAGTAATTTTATTCATCAAAAGAACAAACAAAGTAATTTTAATTGAAATTTAAGAGGAATTAATTGAATAATTTTTTAAGCTACTTGTAGCTGTAGGTAAGGGGGGTGATCTTCTTCTTTTCTTTATTTTATTTCTATCTCATCCCTAATTTCCCTTCATTTCCTATCACATACACCATTGTAAAGTTGTGGACCTAAGAGCCAGAATTTTCCCATGTATGCCAGAAAAGATCCTATATACCTTGGGTCTACAATGGTAAGTGGTTCTTTGAGTTCCTTACCTGGTTTTCTCTGATAACATCTTCGTGTACAACTCTAGTTGGACTGAAGACCTGGGCAACATTGTCATTATATTGGATGATTTTAGACAAGACCACATTTATGCCAAGTCCAGTATGTATCTAGGTCCAATAATTGGGAGATATTGTGGAATTTGGCCTCATCTGAACTGTGCCTTAAAAGATTGAGCATATGGTCAACTGGCCCTTATCCCCTATTGTGAATAGCCTAGGAGGTGTCCTTTGCCTTATGGGGTATTACTGTTAGAGAATATCAACCTATTCAAGGACCTCATCTAACAGCTTAAGCCTTTAGGTTGAATGGTTCTTTGAGATGGTATCAGAGCCATTTTGACCAAGTGGTCTAGTGTTCGATCCTCATTACCCCCATTATAATTAATTAAGTTTCAGCACAAGGTATGGGTGGGCCTGTGCTTGTTCACACTTCAAGCCCAATTGGTTTTTGTGTGAGAGGGCGTGTTAGAGAATATCAACCTATTAAAGGACCTCATCTAACAGCTTAAGCCTTTAGGTTGAATGGTTCTTTGAGAATTACCACTTGTTTGTATGAGGGTTTGGCTTGATTGTGGCGCTGTTGACATTGCTGTTAAAGAAAGATTCCTTCACCTAGAACTCTTAGGCTCATCATGCATTTGATGACTTAAAACAAGCCATTGTTGCCTCACCCCCAGATTTGGCCCTCCCTTATTTCACCAAAAAAGTTGGTCATGGATTGTAGTGCATTAGGGGTGGGTATAGAGGCCCCACTTATGCAAAAGGATTATCCAATTTGCCTTTTTTTTCAGTATGGCTCTTTTGGCCCTGGTCCAGCCTAAATCCACATATGAAAAGGAACTTATTTTAGTTGTTTTAGCAATTCAAAGGTGGGAGTCCCTATCTCTGACGCTGGCAATTCACTATAAGAAATGGCTGACGGGAAACACTTGTTGGACCAACTAACCCTCATCCTAGACTAGTAGGGGTGGGTGGCCAAACTCTTCAGGTCTGATTACAAGATTGAGTACAACTCACCCACTAATAAGGCTGGAATACTCTATAAAGGGAGGTTGATATAGCCTGACTCATTGTGACCTAGCCCACTTACCCTCTTTCAAAATGACTTGAGAGGAAGAAGCCCAAGCTGACCTAGACGGCTATTACCGCTTGTTCCTATGAGGATTTGGCTCCATTGTGCCCCGATTGACATAGCTGTTAAAGAAAGATTCCTTCACCTAGAACTCTTAGGCTCATCATGCATTTGATGACTTAAAACAAGTCGTTGCCTCTCCCCTAGATTTGGCCCTCTTTTTCACCAGAAAAATTTGTCGTGAATTGTAGTGCATTAGGGGTGGGTATAGTGGCCCTTATTTTGCAAAAGAAGCATGCAATTGCCTTTTCTAGTATGGCTCTTTTGGCCTTGGTCCAGCCTAAATCTGCATATTCAAAGGAACTTATTTTAGTTGTTTTAGCAATTCAAAGGTGGAGTCCCTATTTCCTGCGCTGGCGATTCACTATAAGAACTGGCCAGCAGGGCTTCAAATACTTGTTGGACCAACTAATCCTCATCCCAGACTTGTAGTGATGGGTGGCCAAACTCTCGGGGTCCGATTACAGATTGAGTACAACCCACACCCACTAATTAGGCTGGAACGCTCATAAAGGGAGGTTGATATAGCACGACTCATTGTGACCTAGCCCACTTACCCTCTTTTAGAACGACTTGAGGAAGAAGCCCAAGTTGACCCAAAATTCATGAAGATATGCAAGGGTTGGGCTAACAATCCACATATCACACCGGGGTATACATCAGTCATAACACTCTTCCGAGAGGGCTGAATGGTTATATAAGCAGCCTCTAAACACATACTTGAGATATTACATCAATTTGAGGCATCTCCCTTTTGCTGACACTCCGGAATCCCAAGTAGCTACCGAAGACTGGCAATCTGCAATTGCTGGAAGGGGACGAAGAAGTAGTTTTGGGAATTTGTGACCTCTTACCCCACCTACCAATAGTAGAATTGTGAGACAATGGATTCCCTAGGGTAGCTTCAAGCTCTCAAGTCCTAGAGCTGGTATGGGAAGAAACCAGTATGGATTTCATTTTTTGTCTTCCTACTTCAAACGGAAAATCGGTTATACTGGTCACAGTGGAACATGGGACAAAATATGCCAACTTCTGAGCCTTTTCACAACCTTATAGGACCATCACTGTTCCTAAAGGAGTCTATATATATTTTTTTGTTTGATAAGTCTAAAGGAGTCCGTATATTGGTCTATCCCATCCCGATTTTAGATGACAACTCAGGCCCTGGCCCGATCTTTAATAATGTCCAACACAGGATTTAGTAGAAAATACATTAGTCTTATAGGCCAACACCATTGCTAAAGGAGTCAGTATATTGGAAAATCCAATCCTGATTTTAAATGATAACTCAGGCCCTAGCCCAATCTCTAATAATTCTCAGCCCACGAGTCGATTTAAATCAATTTTTTGAGTCGAGATGTAGTCCCGATTTTAAACTGCCCAACCCACAATTCTTAGTAAAAAACTTATTTGAGCTGAATGCAGTCCTAATTTTAGACGACTATTGCTTTCGTTACTGAGGAGAGTTAGAAGACAAATGGATCTACCTTATAAGACCGAGATTGTTCCTGAAAGAGTCAGTATATTGGGTAATCCCATTGCGATTTTGAACATAACTAAGGCCCTGACCCGATCTCTGAAAATGCCAACCACGAATTAGTAGAGAAATAGCTTAGCCTTATAAGACCAACACCGTTCCTAAAGGTGTACAACCCACGCCCACTAGTAAGGCTCGAACGCTCTATAAAGGGAGGTTGATAAGTCATTTGTGACCTAGCCCAGTTACCCTCTTTTTCAGAATGAGTTGAGGAAGAAGCCCAAGTTGACCCAGAATTTATAAAGATATGCATGGCTTGGGCTGAGGATCCACATATCACACTGGCGTATACATTAGTCATAACACTTTTTTTTGTTAAGTAAATAAAAAATTTTATTAAATAGAAATAAGTTACAAATGAAGGTGATAAGTCATCTCCTGAGTACAAGACCAGCTTTCAGACTAAATAACAAGCTCCACATTACATATCTGATAACCCAGGACCTCTCCTTACCTATTTCCAAAATCCTCCTTTTCTAGCTGACTGAATTTTGGAAGAATCAACACCCATTCTATCATTGATCTGCCCACAACCGCAACCATCTTCTCCATGCTGCAAGCTTTGTTTTCAAAAGTCCTGTTCCTCTCCTTCCAGATGTTCCAACAAATTGAAAATGGGATACAGCTCCTTAATATCTTCACTTTCTTACTCCCACTCAGCCTAGGCCAGGTAGAGAAAATCTTTGTTGTTGAAGTTGGGCGAAAGCCAGAGACCCCGAACATGGTTGTAAACACTTTCCACAGGAAACTTGAAACTTGCATGAAATGAATAAATGAATAGCATTCTCCTCTTGCCCCTCACAAAGACAACATCTGCTAGCCATATTAAAACCTCTGGATTTCAAGCGATCAGCTGTCAAGATGCTGTCCATTGCTACCAACCAAGCCAGAGCCTCAACTCATGGAGGAACTGGGTTTCCCCAGATGCCCTTAATATGACTTGAGTCTGAGTTAGACCTGCTGAGAGCCAAATAACATGACTTGACTGTGAATTTACCATTTTTGCACTCTTTCCACCAGAGCTTTTCTCTCAACTAAGTTGCAGGTTTTACATCCTCTAGTTTTCTAAGAGAGAGATGTACTCTTCAACTTCCCTATTCAACAAAGGCCTCCTGAATTTCGGACTCCAAATCAACTGGTCTTCCCTTCTCTTATAACAGTCACTGATAGCAATTTCAGCCTCTGTTAATCTATACAGCCTTGGACATAGCTTGCAAAGCTTACCCACCCCATACCAATCATCCTCCCAAAACATGATTTTAGATCCATCCCCTACTGCAAACTTAGTTAGGTCTCTGAATTCCTTGTTAAAGGTCGTGATCCCCTTCCACACACTCACCCCATAGGAAGCCCTCACCTCCTTTGATTCCCAACCAAATTTCACCACTCCATACTTCCCAACCACAGCCCTCCTCCACAATGAGTTCTCCTCTCTCCCTAAGCTAAACCTCCAAAGCCATTTCCCCTGTAAGGCCCTATTTAAAAATTCTCTCTCCTTATCCCCATCCTTCCCCTCTCCTTCGGTCTACACACCTTGTCCCAGCTCACCAAATGAAATTTCTTGCCCCCTCCTCCCCCACCCATCCTCGATGACACTCCGGAATCCCAAGTAGCTACCGAAGATTGGCAGCCCACAATTGCTGGAAGGGGATGAAGAAGTAGTTTTGGGAATTTATGGCCTCTTGCCCCACCTGCCAATAGTAGAATTGTGAGGCAATGGATCCCTTAGGGTAACTTCAAGCTCTCAAGTCCTAGAGCTGGTATGGGAAGAAACCAGTACGCATTTCATCTTTTGTCTTCCCACTTCAAACGGAAAATCGGTTATACTGGTCACTATGGAACATGGGACAAAATATGCCCCCTTCTGAGCCTTTCCACATCCTTATAGGACCATTACTGTTCCTAAAGGAATTTGTATATTGGGTAAATTCCATCCAGATTTTAAATGATAACTCAGGCCCTGGCCCGATCTTTAATAATGCCCAATCCACGAGTTAGTAGAAAATAATTTAGTCTTATAGGCCAACACCATTGCTAAAGGAGTCAGTATATTGGAAAATCTAATCCCGATTTTAAATGATAACTCAGGCCCTAACCCAATCATTAATAATTCTTAGCCCATGAGTCGATTTAAAATAATTATTTGAGCCAAGATGTAGTCCCGATTTTAAACAACTATGACATTCATAGTTGAGGCAAAGTAGTAGTAAAATGGGTCAGTCTTATAAGACCAACTCTGTTCCTAAAGGAGTCAATGTACTGGGTAATCCCATTCTGATTTTAAACAATAACTCAAGCCTTGACTTGATCTCTAATTCTGCCCAAACCACAATTCTTAGTAAAAAATTTATTTGAGCTGAGATGTATTGTAGTCTTGATTTTAGACAACTGTGGCATTCATTACTGAGGAGAGTTAGAAGACAAACAGATCGACCATGTAAGACCAAGCCTGCCTCAAGGAGTCGGTATGTTGGGTAATCCCATCACGATTTTGAACATAACTAACCCGATCTCTAAAAATGCCAACCCATGAGTTAGTAGAGAAATAGCTTAGACTTATAAGACCAACACCGTTCCTAAAGGAGTACAACCCAGACCCACTAATAAGGCTGTAACACTCTATAAAGGGAGGTAGATATAGCCCGAACCATTGTGACCTAACCCACTTACCCTCTTTCAGAACGACTTGAGGAAGAAGCCTAAGTTGACCCAGAATTCATGAAGATATGCAAGGCTTGGGCTGAGGATCCACATATCACACCGGGATATACATTAGTCATTACACTCTTTCGAGAGGGTTAAATAGTTATATAAGCAGCCTCTAAACAGATACTTGAGATATTACACCAGTTTGAGGCCTCTCCCTCTCATTGACACTTTGGAATCCCAAGTAGCTACCGAAGACTGGCAACCCACAATTTCTGGGAGGGGATGAAGTAGTTTTGGGAATTTGTGGCTTCCTGGCCCACTTGCCAACAGTAGAGTTATGAGGCAATGGATCCCCTAGGGTAACTTCAAGTTCTCAAGTCCTAGAGCTGGTATGGGAATAAATCAGTATGGATTTCATCTTTTGTCTCCCCACTTCAAACAGGTTATACTGGTCAAAGTGGAACTGTGGAACATGGGACAAAATATGCTAAATTCTGAGACTTTCCACATCCTTATAGGACCAACGCTGTTCCTAAAGGAGTTTGTATATTGGGTAACCCATCCCAATATTAAATGATAACTCAGGCCTTTGCCCCATCTTTAATAATGCCCAACCTACGAGTTAGTAGAAAATATGTTAGCCTAACCTTTGCTAAAGGAGTATATTGGAAAATCCAATCTTGATTTTTAATGATAAGTGAGGCCCTATCCCAATCTCTAATACTTCTCGCAGCCCACGAGTCAATTTAAAACAATTATTTGAGCCGAGATGTATTCCCGATGTTAAACAACTGTGACATTCATAGTTGAGGCGAAGTAGTAGTAAAATGGGTCAATCTTATAAGACCAATTCCGTTCCTAAAGGAGTCAATATATTAGGTAATCTCATCTCGATTTTAAATGATAGCTCTATTATAATTCGGCCTGCCTTTGAGTTCTGTTAGTCTGATAACAACCAAGAAGAGAGAAGAAGAAAGAAGAATGAAAGAGAGAGAGAAAGGAAGAGAAAAGGAGAGAAGAAAAGTCTGGTTCGAATTAGGGAAAAATTACTTCTCCCATTCGGCCAGACATGTTTTATATTACTAATATAATGGAAAAGACACATGTGCCCTTATTTTTAAGTGAAGGACACTAGTTCTAATATAATATTACAGATCATCAACCTCAACATAAGTATAAAGACAGAAATACCCCTACACTAACACCCCCCCTCAAGTTGGTGAGTATATATCATATAATCCCAGCTTGTTACATATGTAGTCCACTCTTCTCCGACTCAACCCTTTTGTAAAAAAGTCTGCCCACTGGTTCCCTTTGTTAACATATGCAGTGTCTATCACTCCATTCAGCACCTTATCTCTCACAAAGTGACAGTCAACCTCTATGTGCTTGGTTCTTTCATGAAACACCGGATTAGAAGAAATATGAACTGCAGCCTGATTGTCACAATAGAGCTTCATTGGAGTGTTAATATTGTATCCTATCTCCTGCAGAAGGTTCCTTAGCCACACTAATTCACAAGCAGTATGTGCTATAGCTCTATATTCTGCCTCTGCACTGCTGCTTCTCGCTACGACTGTCTGCTTCTTACTTTTCCATGTCACCAGATTACCCCCAAGAAAAGTGCAATAGCCTGTGGTAGACCTCCTATCAGACATAGAACCGGCCCAGTCAACATCAGTATACCCTTCTATTTCAAGTTTTCCACCACTTTTGTATATCAAACCACGACCAAGGGCCCCTTTTAAATACCTCACAATTCTTAGAACCGCATCCCAATGAGGAACCAGAGGTTTCTGCATGAACCGACTTACCACACTAACCGCAAATGAAATATCTGGTCGAGTAATGGTTAGGTAGTTCAGTTTACCTACAAGTCGCCGGTATCTGCCAGGGTCTTCAAACACTTCACCCTTATCACTGCTCAACCTAGTATTTGTTTCCATAGGTGTTTCAGTTGGTTTAGCACCTAACAAACTTGTTTCTTCTAGCAAATCAAGCACATATTTCCTCTGACACAAATTAAAACCATGCTTAGATCTTGCTACTTCTATCCCCAAGAAATATTTCAATTTACCAAGGTCCTTTGTTTGAAAATGTTCTTGTAGAAAAGTCTTCAACCTGTCAATGCCCATTTTATCATTCCCGGTAATAACAATATCATCTACATACACCACCAATAGGATTTTTCCTGCCTGAGTCATGACTGAAGACGGAATGATCAACTTGGCACTGTTTCATATCAAACTTCTTTACCACCTCACTGAACCTACCAAACCATGCTCGAGGAGACTGTTTAAGCCCATAGATAGCCTTCTTTAGTCTGCATACCTTACCATCCTCCCCCTGAGCAACAAACCCCGGTGGTTGCTCCATGTAGACCTCCTCGAGCAAATCACCATGCAAAAAAGCATTCTTGATATCAAGCTGATAGAGGGGCCAATCATACATAGCTGCAAGAGAGATCACAACACGGACCGAACCTATCTTAGAAACTGGGAAGAAAGTCTCTGTGTAGTCAATACCATCGGTTTGGGAGTACCCTTTTACAACCAATCGAGCTTTCAGGCGCTCAACACTACCATCAGGCAAATACTTATCAGTATAAACCCACTTACGACCGACAACCTGCTTTCCAGGAGGAAGAGCGGTGAGGTCCCAAGTATGATTATGAAGTAGAGTTAAGAGTTCTTCTTCCATTGCACGGCACCACCCTGGAGAGGCAAGGGCTTCCTGGACATCCTTAGGGACAACAACTGAGGATAACAAAGAGATAAACTGGTGATGGGAAGCAGAAAGGTGAGTGAGTGAAACATAATTAGAAATAGGATGAAGGGTACAAGTGCGTTTACCTTTCCGCAAGGCAATGGGAAGATCAAGATCAAATACTGGGTCTGGGGCTGGTGTGGAGACAACTGCCGGATCTATCGACGGTGATGGAGCCGGAGGAGTAGCAACCGGTACATGTGGGCGATGTGTATACACTTGACAGATAGGTGGGCGTTCAACAGGTGGTGGCACTGGAGGCAAGGACTTGGTCACGGCTGGAACAAGGGGAACAGAATCGGCAACTGGAAGTGGAAGAGGGGGAGGTGATGAGGAGGAAGAAGCATCACCAGACCCCAAGAAAAATGGAGTAGACTCAAAAAAGGTAACATCAGCACACACAAAGGAACGTCGAGAACTAGGATGGTAACACTTATACCCTTTCTGGGTCCGAGAATAGCCAAGGAAGATGCACTTAATGGATTGTGCATCTAACTTGTCCTTCCCGGGGCCCAGATTATGGACGAAGCAGACACACCCAAAAGCCTGAGGAGAAAGAGGAAACAAAGACAAGGTGGGAAACACGGTAGTGAATGGGGAATGACCATCAAGGATAAACGTGGGCATCCGATTAATCAAGAAGCAAGAAGTAAGCACTGCATCACTCCAAAAGGGTTTGGGAACATTCATGTGATGCATGAGGGATCGTGCTGTTTCCAAAAGATGACGATTCTTTCTCTCAGCCACCCCATTTTGTTGTGGGGTGTAGGTACATGAGGTCTGATGTATAATGCCATGTTGGTCCAAGTATTCTTGAAATGATGAAGATAAATATTCACGACCATTATCAGAACGAAAAATTTTAATGTGAACACCAAATTGATTGCGAATCTCAACATAAAATTTTTGGAAGATGGTAAACAATTCACTTCTTTCTTTCATTAAATAGAGCCACGTCATCCTTGAAAAATCATCAACAAAAATGACAAAATATCTATATCCATTGTATGACATCACTTTATAAGGACCCCAAACATCTGAATGAACCAAAGAAAAAGGACTCGACACACGGTTATCAACCCTAGAACTAAAGGGAACACGATGATGTTTCCTCAACTGACACGACTCACAATCTAAAACAGAAAGTTGAGTCAACGAAGGAACCAAAGATTTCAAAACTTTCAGCGAAGGATGACCAAATCGACAGTGCCACTGGAGAGGAGAGAGAGATGACTGGAGAGCTGTTGATGTTCTTCCACCACCGTCAAGATAATACAATCCACCAGCTTCATGCCCTCCACCAATCTTCATCCCCGTCTTGAGATCCTGAAAAACACACATAGAAGGGTAAAAAGTAATAGAGCAATTAAGTGACTTGGTCAGCTTACTAACAGACATAAGGTTAAACGGAAATTTAGGGACATACAAAACTGAGGATAAAGATAAGGGGGTCAAATGAACATTGCCAACACCCCAAATCGAGGATGTGGAACCATTAGCAAGAGTAACAGATTGTGATGTTGAGCAATGAGAGAGGGAAGAAAACACACTTGGAGTTCCAGTCATGTGATCGGAGGCTCCAGAGTCAATAATCCAGGGATTGGGTGTGGATGCCAAACAAGCCATACCTGAATGTGCGAAAGTAGTCGTGTTCTGTTGAGATGTGGACTGGACAAACCTCTCATACTCATCACAGGGAACACTCACCATCTCCTTCCCGGGAACATTTGTGGATGTAGGAGGCATCTGATCAGCTGAACGATTCTCCTGTCTGAAATTGGTGTCACTAGTCATGGCATGATTGGCCCAGGTTGAGGGTGGACCATGCAAGTCATAGCAATAATTAATGGTATGTTCATCCATACCACAATGAGTACATCTCCTTGGGCCCGAGCCACGTCCTCTGCCACGGGCTCCCCCTGAATCTCTACCTCCAGTACGACCACCACCACGGTTATATGTAGGTCCACCACCACCACCACCACTCCGGCCATATACCGGACCACTGCTACCACCACGGCCAGATTGAGCTCCTCGAGCTCCACCTTTAACACCATGACCCCTTGACACTGCAAAGGCTGATCTATTTGAGACATTAGAGTTCTCAGTAGATCCAGTGGAAGTCCTCCGAAGTCGAGCAAACACCTCTTCTAAGGAAGGGAGAGCTGACCCTCCTAGTATTTGAGCCCGCACTGGTTCATACTCAGATTTCAGCCCCACAAAAAATCGACTCACATCAAGCTGTTCTCTCTGTTGTTGCTGAATTTTGACATCAGAAGTGAGGGTGTGATAAACATTCAACTCATTATGAATGTTTCTCATACTAGCATAGTACTCGTCAAGACTTTGATTGCCCTATTGCAGATTAAAGTATTCCTGATACAACTGATATACTCTGGTTGTATTGTCTTGACCAGAATACAACTTCTTAGCATGGTCCCACACATCTTTGGCAGTGTCAAGAAACATGAAATTTACACTAATCTTGGGTTCCATACTGTTCCATAACCACGTGATAATCTGTGCATCCTCTTGTTCCCAGTCTTCATACTCATGAGAATCATTGGAGGGTTTCTCCTCCCTTATGTGTTTCACCTTCTTCTTTGCCTTAAGAAAAACTTCTACAGATTTAGCCCAAGGTACATAATTCTCTTCATTCAGTTTAATGGAGGTCATTTGAATATTCAGGTAGTCAGCAGGTATCATCACATTAGATTTGCTATCACTGTAATCTCTCATTGCTGAATTCTGTTATTACTAAATTCGGCACACTGCACACTACTTGATCACACTAATCACACTGGTTTCAACACTTGTTATTGCTGAAGGTTGCACTCCTTACACCACAAACCCTACCCTACGACTACCTGAAATCTCACCACTATATGAGAACCACTCCCCCTTCGAATCACACAAAAAAAACAGCATAAACCCTAGTACACACAGTCTGAAATCCCATCATATGATCCGAAACATTCTTCCTATTTGATTCATAACAAAAAATTTGCATAGAAAACTCTTACCTCATCACCCGAAAAACAAACCACACAAGAAGAAAATCAGTCCACACAAGACACCCACTGCACCACACGAATCAGCCCTCTTCTCTTCATCGATTAGGGGAGGGTTTCTTAGAGACCACAACAACCGACCACGAACAGCACAACTGGAGGCATAGAAACCTCCAAGGGAAGAGGGTGACCACTCCTTTTCAACCCTTTCCCTTATCTCCAATCGATGGCAGAGAAATCAAGAGAAAACCCTAGATTGAGTGCGTAGAAAACAGAAATCTGGGCAGATCCGAGTTGCTTAGTTGAACTCTGATACCATATTATAATTCGGCCTGCCTTTGAGTTCTGTTAGTCTGATAACAGCCAAGAAGAGAGAAGAAGAAAGAAGAATGAAAGAGAGAGAGAAAGGAAGAGAAAAGGAGAGAAGAAAAGTCTGGTTCGAATTAGGGAAAAATTACTTCTCCCATTCGGCCAGACATGTTTTATATTACTAATATAATGGAAAAGACACATGTGCCCTTATTTAAGTGAGGGACACTAGTTCCAATATAATATTACAGATCAGCAACCTCAACATAAGTATAAAGACAGAAATACCCCTACACTAACAAGCTCAAACTTGACCTGATCTCTAATACTGCCCAAACCATGATTCTTAGTAAAAAACTTATTTGAGCTGTGATGCAGTTTTGATTTTAGATGACAGTGGCATTCATTACTGAGGAGAGTTAGAAGACAAATGAATCTACCTTATAAGACCAAGACTGTTCCTGGAGGGGTCAGTCTATTGGGTAATCCCATCGCGATTTTGAACATAGCTAAGGCCCTGGCCCAATATTTAAAAATGCCCAACCCATGAGTTGTAAAAAAATAGCTCAGTCTTATAAAACCAACACCTTTCCTAAAGGAGTACAACCTGCATGCACTAATAAGGCTGGAACGCTCTGTAAATGGAGGTTGATATGCCCTGACTCATTGTGACCTAACCCACTTACCCTCTTTGAGAATGACTTAAGGAAGAAGCCCAAGCTAACCCAAAATTCATGAAGATATGCAAGGCTTGGGCTGAGGATCCACATATCAGATTGGGGTATACATTAGTCCTAACACTCTTTCGAGATGGCTGAATGGTTATATAAGCAGCCTCTAAAGTCTAAACACATACTTGAGATCTCTCTCTCTCTCTCTCTCTCTCTCAATGACACTCCAGAATCCCAAGTAGTCACTAAAGACTGGCAGCCCACAATTGCTGGTAGGGGTGCAAATGGATTGGATCATGACCCGATCCGATCCGAAGTCCGATCCTATATTGTCAGATTCAGATATCCCTATTTCGGATTTTTGATCAGATCGGATAATCGGGTCCGATTAAAAATCGGATTGGATTTGGATCACCCCTTATCCTATCCGAAAGGATCCGATCCAATATATATGTTATGTATTTATTTATTTATATATAATATATATGTTTATATGTTATTTATTTATTCATAAATATGTTATTTATATTCCATTTTTGTAAATTTTTTATATTATTTATTTTTATAAAATCATATATATATTGATGAAAATAGTTGAAAAAGATACTTGTATTTTTTGTTTTTCTTTCTTTACACAATTATATTTTCTTTTCCTTTTAATAATTTATTATTTTTTAAATTAATTCGGATCGGATCAGATTCGGATATCCAACATCTTGATCAGCTTCGAATTCAAAATCGGTATTTATGAGATCCGATCGGATCTACAGTGTTTCGGATCGGATTCGAATGTACCTTGATTTGAATCTGATCCAATCCGTTTGCATCCCTAATTGCTGGAAGGGGATGAAGTAGTTTTGGGAATTTGTGGCTTCTTGCCCCACCTGCCAACAATAGAATTGTGAGGCAATGGATCTCGTAGGATAACTTCAAGTTCTCAAGTCCTAGAGCTGGTATGGGAAGATATCAGTATGAATCTCATCTTTTGTCTTCCCCCAGTGTAGCTTTTCTTCTTCCTAGTTTTAGATCCTTGTTCATCTATTTCCCTTGTTGGTTTAGAGGTTTCCTTAAGTTCAATCATAGGTTCTATTGTATGGGTTTATAACCTGAGGCAAATTCTCTTTAGTGTTGCTTACTGAATTTTATTATGATACTTTAGCATTCCTTCCTTTTCTCTAACTCCTGAAGTTTTTCCATGCATTTCTCAAATAAAATTCCACAACGCCTCTTCTAGTTCAAGCAGTTTCAACACCAGGCAGTACAGTTTTTGTGATGCTGGTAGTTTGTAGTTTTGGATCTTTCCAACCAAGGTTTAAATTTTGTCAAAGCTATAAAAAAGGTTGACTTTTCATTAACTTTTGGGAGTGGTTGGAGTGAAATAATGGAATATGAAATCCATAAGGTTTTGCCAACAGTGGAATGAGAGAAAGTAGACTAAGATGGTTTTGTCACATGCATAGAAGACCATCAACAGCACCTGTAAGAAGAAGTGATCCGTTGCAAGTCGAAGGGGGTAGAAGGGCTAGGGGTAAACCAAAAAGGACATGGGCCAAAGTAGTAAGAAATGATTTTAGTGCCCAAAATTCAACAATTGATCTAGCATTAAATGGAATGGAATGGCAAAACAGCATTAAACAATGGATTTATGCAAGACAAGTAGATTTGGTTGTGGTAGATTATATTAGAGGAAAAGAGAAGAGAGAGAGGTGTTAGTTTGAACACTTAAGTGAGGTTCTTTTGGATGTCATAATGAATTACAAAAGTAAACGGGAGAGTATTTGTAAGTTGAATGACTTGATCATGGTGCATATAGATTCTGTGTGCATTTTTTGTGCCTTATCAGATACCATGTTCACTCTTTTTTCCAACTAAGAAACAGATTTTGTTATTGTTGTTCACTCTTCGGGGATCAACTAATGCATTAAACACTGGCTCCTGGAAAAGGATATTATCAGTGTGGAGCCCAGCGGAAAGGACATCTTGATTTGGAAAATATAATAGAAATGGAAATTTGAGTAGGCAAAACAATTATGCCTCTTTTCCCTTGGGGGGGGGGGGGAGAGTTTGCAAGTATTTTTGGAGATGGAAAAGAGTATATTCTTAAAGGCCTTCTCTCCCAATAGAAAGGCCTTGCCTTTGGGCATACCAGTCCCTTCCCCCACCCACCCTGCAAACTCAAGTGCTTTTACAGGAAAAATGATCTGATTACGATACTGAGTGAAGCTCTTAAAGAATGAAGTACGTGAAAACAAGCTTGATGAGGAACCTTGGAATCCAAGGAGGAAGGGTCAAGACAAACACCCTCCAAGGATTCCGAAAGATAGTGTCTCTGGAACTTCTTTATCCCTCAAAACCCTTCATCATCATAATTCATCATCCCTCAAAACCCTTCTAAACCACAAATCCCAATTCAGTCCAGATTCAAATTGGACATCATGCTTAATGTGCTGCAGAAAGAGAGGAAGTAGTCTGAATATAGCTTTTCAATCTGGCATTCAAGCTATAGTCCCACCTATTAGGCATTAGTCTGTGGATGCTTCTGATAACTTATGCCATAGTCTATTGGAATCCAAGAGAAAGCTCTACAACCATTTCCCCAACAATGACGAGTTCCCAAGTGTTATTCTTCCCAGACTTAGTCCACCTGCCTTTTTATGCTTTCATATACTGTCTCCTATTTGATTATGTTCTCTCTTTTGGATTCTCCTGATTCCCACAAAAATTCATTCATTATCATCATAATAAAATTTTGACAGTTTATTAAAAGTAAGAAGGATAAGCTTCACTTACACCTTAGGAAAAATCTGCTTTTAGTTGCATACTCAATGACATTGGTCATCTTATGTAGAACGTGGTTTTCATGTCGCTTAACCAAAGAAGTCCTGAAAGTGATGGTAGATTACAGCATGTAGTTATATTAGAAATCAATTCATTCTTATTTCCGTAGCTACCATCGAGCAATGCTTCATCTTTGTGGTCTCCCCACCCCCCACCCCAGCAGAAATCCTTTTTAGAAGCTTGAACCATTAAGATACCACTGGTGAGTTTGTTACTTGTTCTTCCTGTTTTATTTTAGTTTTTGCTCCTATCAAGTCCATACAAGTACACATCCTTGTCTAGGTATGTTGTAGAATTTGCTAAAAAAACTTTTATATTTATTAAATTTGGACTGTTTCTTAAATCTCTGCTTGATAGGTAGGGTTTGTTTCTTAATCTCCAAAACAATCATGTGGCTGTTTCTGGCAGGTATGCTAGTGCATTAGAGAAGAACCCAGAAGACTATGATGCACTTTACAATTGGGCATTGGTTCTTCAGGTCTGATTTTTATCATTTGATTATCATTATTGGCTCTTCCATGACATTCACTGATGCATGTAGGGATCATACCTGAGGGGGAGATGTGTGTCTATCAGAAAAAAAGTTGCTTTCTTAATATTATAATTTTGTATTACTATTTAGCATGGTGGTCTTATATTTGTTTGTTAATCTAATCTGTTTCAAACCCATTGGGTACCAAATTTCAATCACTCTTTCCATCTATATTAATTCTGGATGCAGGAAAGTGCAGATAATGTTGATCCAGATTCTAGTGCACCTTCAAAAGATGCTTTGCTTGAGGAGGCTTGTAGAAAGTATGATGAAGCCACCCAACTATGCCCTACCCTTCATGATGTAAGTGTCAATATTACTTTTTCTTAATAAAATTGTATTAATGTTTGGGATTTGGATTGTGAGATGAAGGTGAATATTAAGACTTAGTGATCAAATTATATACAAAGTTACTCTTGATATACAAGGAGAGCACTGATGATTAAAATGTGAAAGTTAAAAGAAAAAGAGGAATTTAAAACTAATTGTTTCTTTCGTTAGGTACTCGGATAAGAAAATACACCAAAATGCCATTTGATAATGGCTGAAGTAGATGATTTGGATGACTTGTTGGATTAGTTACTATATAGCTAAAAATTATTATAAAACTATTTTATCCACTAAAAGACAATAAGTCATTTAGTTCTGCCACTTAAGTTGTTATCAGATGGCCCCTAACTGATACCCTTGGTAGGAAGGGAGTGGATTGAAAGCCCTTGTATTAGGGACCACATCCCTAATATCTTTATCCTTGGGAGATAACTAGTAGATACCATTTGTTTTTGTTTCCTAAATCAAAATCCCTTCCAGAAAGCATGAATTTCTGAAAGAATAAAGATCGAGGATTGATGCCCTAAGGTTAGAGATGATGATGATAGTGATTTATATGTTAGATAACATCTTGTTCATTCAATGGTTGTGTTGTAGCCAACACGATATGGTTGGGACCAATGTTTTCAACCCATTGTTGACCCGGATAGTCGAACCGTTTTAACGTCACCCAGCCACAATTCTGTGTCCAGTTTTCCTAAAACCCAGGATTTGACCAAAATTGTTGACTTGGTCAAAACCCATTTGACCTGGCCATTGGGTCACAGGTTACACACTACATGTATTTGCAAACTTCCCAAGGCCATAACTTTGTGCTTGGTTGTCTGATTGGGGTGATCTTTAATATCTTGCCCTGCTATTTTTTGCCAAAAAACCCTTTTTGTCCTTAAATCTCAATTTTTATCATTTTTATAAATAAAAACTGAAATAAAAAAGATAAATTAAACATAAAATAATATATATAAAATAAACATACATACATACATATACATATATATATATATATATACATATATATATATATATATATATATATTGTTAGTGGTGTTAGTGAAGGGGTATTTCAGTCTTTGTACTTGTTGAGAATGCTGATGTGTACTGTTATGTTAGTTCGAGTGCCTCTTACTTAAAGAAGGGCACTCAAGTCTTTTTCAATAAGTCAATAATATAATAATAGGTCTGGCCGAATCAAGGGATTAACTTTTTTCCCTAATTCGAACCAGCCTTTCTCTCTTTTCTCTCTTCTCTCTTTTCTTCTTTCCTCTCCTACTTCTTGTTGTCTACTTTACTCTACAGTCAACGAACAAGACAGAATTCTATGGCAGGTCAAACTTCAACATGGTATCAGAGCTAGGTTCACCAAATCAGACTTGCTAGAATTCTGCCTTCTGCGCATTCGAATTAGGGTTTCACTTGGGGTTCTCAGTTGTGAGTTGGAGACTGGGAAAAGGGCTGAAAAGGAGTGATCGCCCTCTTCCCTAGGAGGTCTCTATGCCTCCGATTGTGTCGTTGGTGATTGGTTGCTGTGGTTTCTAAGCCCTAGTTAGGGCTGGTACGTGTGGTGCAGTGGTGTCTCAGCCCTTCGTATGGTTGGCCTTCAGGCGACGAGGTAAAGTTTTTTTTATATATTTTTTTGTTATGGAATACATGAGAGGTGTAGTACAGTTCGCATGATGGGTTCTCAGATTGCAGTATGCTAGGGTTTATGCTAGGGTTTATTCTGGTTTGTGTGTGATTCGAATGGCAATAGTGTCTACTTAATGGTGAAGCTTCCTATAGTTGTGGATTAATGTTGGTGGTGTTACAAGTGTGGTTTTCAGCTTTTGATATCGCTGAAATCAGTGTGTAGACCTCGGTGAGTAGGGGTTGTGGTGTTGTAGTTTTCAACATTTAATACTGCTGAAATCAGTGTACAGACTTCGGTGAGTAGGGTTTGTGGTGTTGCAGTTCTCAGCTGTTGAAATCAGTGTGCAGATTTCGATGAAGTGTCTGTGTGTAGTGTGCAGTGTGTAGTGCTCCTAATTCAGTGCTCAGAATTAAGGGAGTTCGGCAATGGCAGATAACAGTGATAGTAAACCTAGTGTCATGATATCTACTGACTACCTGAATGTCCAAATGACCTCCATTAAACTGAATGGAGAGAATTATGTCCCTTGGGCCAAGTCTGTAGAGGTTTTTCTGAAGGCGAAGAAGAAAGTGAAGCATATAAGAGAGGAGAAACCCCCCGCTAATTCTCAGGAGTATGAAGACTGGGAACAGGAAGATGCACAGATCATTACATGGTTGTGGAACAGTATGGAACCCAAAATCAGTGTGAACTTCATGTTTCTTGACACAGCCAAAGAGGTGTGGGATCATGCCAAGAAACTGTATTCAGGTCAGGATAATACCACTAGGGTATATCAACTGTATCAGGATTACTTCAATCTGCAACAGGGAAATCAGAGCCTTGAGGAGTACTATGCCAATGTGAGGAATATCCGTAATGAGTTAAATGTCTATCATCCTCTCACTTCAGATGTCAAAGTTCAACAGCAACAGCGAGAGCAGCTTGATGTAACACGGTTTCTGGTGGGGCTGAAGTCTGAGTATGAACCAGTACGAGCCCAGATACTAGGGGGATCTGCTCTTCCATCTTTAGAGGAGGTGTTTGCTCGTCTTCGGAGGGCTTCCATTGGATCTATGGACTCTAATGTCTCCGATAAATCAGCATTTGCAGTGTCAAGAGGCCGAGGTGGCAGAAGTGGGACTCGAGGAACCCAGCCTGGCAGGAGTGGTAGTGGTGGATCTACACACATCCGTGGTGGTGGTCGTACTGGAGGCAGAGATTCAGGGGGAGCTCGTGGTAGAGGACGTGGCTCGGGTCCACGGAAGTGTACTCACTGTGGTTTGGATGGACATACCATTAACTACTGCTATGACTTACATGGTCCTCCCTCGACGTGGGCCAACCATGCCATGACTAGTGACACCAGTTTCAGCCCTACACAGGAGAAACGGTCAGCTGACCCGATGCCTTCTATGGAGCAACCACCTGGGTTTGTTGCTCAGGGGGAGGATGGTAAGGTATGTAGACTTAAGAAGGCTATTTATGGACTTAAACAGTCCCCTCGAGCATGGTTTGGTAGGTTCAGTGAGGTGGTCAAGAAGTTTGGTCTGAAACAGTGCCAAGTTGATCACTCTGTCTTCAGTCTTGACTCTTCGGCAGGTAAAATAATATTGGTGGTGTATGTGGATGATATCGTTGTGACTGGGAATGATAAAATGGGCATTGACAGATTGAAGGCATTCCTACAGGAACACTTTCAGACAAAGGACCTTGGCAAGTTGAAATACTTTTTGGGCATAGAGGTAGCAAGATCTAAGCATGGCATTAATTTGTGCCAGAGGAAATATGTGCTTGATTTACTGGAAGAAACAGGATTGTTGGGTACTAAACCGGCTGAGACACCTATGGAAACAAATACGAGGCTGAGCAGTGATATAGGTGAAGTGTTTGAAGAGCCTGGCAGATACCGACGACTTGTAGGCAAACTAAACTATCTAACCATTACTCGGCCAGATATTTCATTTGCGGTTAGTGTGGTGAGTCAGTTCATGCAGAAACCTTTGGTCCCACATTGGAATGCAGTGCTAAGGATTGTGAGGTATCTGAAAGGAGCTCCTGGTCGTGGTTTGCTGTACAGAAGTGGTGGAAAACTGGTAGTAGAAGGATACACCGATGCTGATTGGGCAGGTTCTATGTCTGATAGACGATCTACCACAGGCTATTGCACCTTTCTGGGGGGTAACCTGGTAACATGGAAAAGTAAGAAGCAAACAGAACACAGCTTCCTTTGCACACTCAGGTATGGCTTGTTTGGCATCCACACCCAACCCCTGGATTATTGACTCTGGAGCCTCCGATCACATGACGGGAACTCCAGGTGTGTTTTCATCTCTCACTCATTGCTCAACATCACAATCTGTTACCCTTGCTAATGGCTCCACGTCATCTATCTGTGGTGTTGGTAATGTTGACCTAGACCCTGTATCCCTATCCTCTGTTTTATATGTACCTAAGCTTCCATTTAATCTTATGTCTGTTAGTAAGCTGACCAAGTCACTTAAGTGCTCCATCACTTTTTACCCTTCTATGTGTGTTTTTCAGGATCTCAAGACGGGGATGAAGATTGGTGGAGGGCATGAAGCCGGTGGACTGTATTATCTTGATGGTGGTGGACGAACGTCAACGGCTCTTCAGTCATCCATTTCTCCTCTCCAGTGGCACTGTAGATTTGGTCATCCTTCGCTGAAAGTGTTGCAGTCCTTAGTCCCTTCATTGAGTCAACTTTCTGTTTTAGATTGTGAGTCTTGTCAATTTGGGAAACACCATCGTGTTCCCTTTCGTTCTAGGGTCGATAACCGTGTGTCGAGTCTTTTTTCTTTAATTCATTCAGATGTTTGGGGTCCTTATAAAGTGATGTCATATAATGGATACCGATATTTTGTTATTTTTGTTGATGACTGTTCAAGAATGACGTGGCTTTATTTAATGAAAGAAAGAAGTGAATTATTTTCCATCTTCCAGAAATTTTATGCTGAGATCCGCAATCAATTTGGTGTTCACATCAAAATTTTCCGTTCTGATAATGGTCGTGAATACTTGTCCTCATCTTTTCGAGAATACTTGGACCACCATGGGATTATACACCAAACTTCATGTACCTATACTCCGCAACAAAATGGGGTTGCTGAGAGAAAGAACCGCCACCTTGTAGAAACGGCACGCTCCCTCATGCACCACATGAATGTTCCCAAAACTTTTTGGAGCGATGCAATGCTCACCTCTTGTTTCTTAATTAATCGGATGCCCACGTCTATCCTTGATGGTCGTTCTCCTTTTAGTGTCTTATTCCCCAACATGTCTCCGTTTCCGCTTTCTCCTCGGGTATTTGGGTGTGTCTGCTTCGTTCATAATCTGAGTCCCGGGACTGACAAGTTAGATGCACGTTCCCTGAAGTGTATCTTCCTTGGTTATTCCCGAACTCAGAAAGGGTACAAGTGTTATCATCCTAGTTCTCGTCGTTCCTTGGTATGTGCTGATGTTACATTCTTTGAGTCTACTCCGTTCTTCGTGGGGTCCGGTGCTGTTGCTTCCCCCACATCACCACCTCCTCTTCCTCTTCCTGTGGCTGATCCACCTCCTTTGGTTCCAGTCATGCCTACGTCCTTGCCTCCGGTGCCACCATTGGTTGACCGTCCACCCATCCGTCACGTGTATACACATCGCCCACGTGTACCGGCTGCAGCTCCTCCAGCTTCATCACCGTCGACAGATCCAGCTCCAGCTTCGACACCAGCCTCCGACCTAGATCTTCCTATTGCCTTACGGAAAGGTAAGCGTACTTGCACCCTTCACCCTATTTCCAATTTTGTTTCACTTACCCACCTCTCCGCTTCCCATCGCCAGTTCATATCTTTGTTATCCTCCGTGGTTGTTCCTAAGGATGTCCAGGAAGCCCTTACCTCTCCAGAGTGGTGCCGTGCTATGGAAGAAGAGCTCTCTGCTTTGCATCATAATCACACTTGGGATCTCACCGCTCTTCCTCCTGGGAAGCAGGCTGTCGGTTGTAAGTGGGTGTATAGTGTTAAGTACTTGCCAGATGGTCGTGTTGAGCGCCTGAAGGCGCGGCTGGTTGCCAAAGGGTACTCCCAAACCTATGGCATTGACTACACGGAGACGTTCTCCCCGGTTGCTAAGATAGGATCAGTTCGTGTCGTCATCTCCCTTGCAGCTATGTCTGGTTGGCCTCTCCATCAGCTCGATATCAAAAATGCCTTTTTGCATGGGGATTTGCTCGAGGAGGTCTACATGGAGCAACCACCTGGGTTTGTTGCTCAGGGGGAGGATGGTAAGGTATGTAGACTTAAGAAGGCTATTTATGGACTTAAACAGTCCCCTCGAGCATGGTTTGGTAGGTTCAGTGAGGTGGTCAAGAAGTTTGGTCTGAAACAGTGCCAAGTTGATCACTCTGTCTTCAGTCTTGATTCTTCGGCAGGTAAAATAATATTGGTGGTGTATGTGGATGATATCGTTGTGACTGGGAATGATAAAATGGGCATTGACAGATTGAAGGCATTCCTACAGGAACACTTTCAGACAAAGGACCTTGGCAAGTTGAAATACTTTTTGGGCATAGAGGTAGCAAGATCTAAGCATGGCATTAATTTGTGCCAGAGGAAATATGTGCTTGATTTACTGGAAGAAACAGGATTGTTGGGTACTAAACCGGCTGAGACACCTATGGAAACAAATACGAGGCTGAGCAGTGATATAGGTGAAGTGTTTGAAGAGCCTGGCAGATACCGACGACTTGTAGGCAAACTAAACTATCTAACCATTACTCGGCCAGATATTTCATTTGCGGTTAGTGTGGTGAGTCAGTTCATGCAGAAACCTTTGGTCCCACATTGGAATGCAGTGCTAAGGATTGTGAGGTATCTGAAAGGAGCTCCTGGTCGTGGTTTGCTGTACAGAAGTGGTGGAAAACTGGTAGTAGAAGGATACACCGATGCTGATTGGGCAGGTTCTATGTCTGATAGACGATCTACCACAGGCTATTGCACCTTTTTGGGGGGTAACCTGGTAACATGGAAAAGTAAGAAGCAAACAGTTGTGGCAAGAAGCAGTGCAGAAGCGGAATATAGGGCCATGGCACATACTGCTTGTGAACTAGTGTGGCTGAGGAACCTTCTACAGGAGATAGGATATGACATCAGTACTCCAATGAAGCTCTACTGTGACAATCAGGCAGCGGTTCATATCTCTTCCAATCCAGTGTTTCATGAAAGAACCAAGCACATCGAAGTTGACTGTCATTTTGTGAGAGAGAAGGTGCTGAATGGGGTGATAGAAACTGCATATGTTAGTACGGGAAACCAGTGGGCAGACTTGTTTACAAAAGGCTTGAGTCGGGGGAGAGTGGACTACATATGTAACAAGCTGGGATTATATGATATATACTCACCAGCTTGAGGGGGAGTGTTAGTGGTGTTAGTGAAGGGGTATTTCAGTCTTTGTACTTGTTGAGAATGCTGATGTGTACTGTTATGTTAGTTCGAGTGCCTCTTACTTAAAGAAGGGCACTCAAGTCTTTTTCAATAAGTCAATAATATAATAATAGGTCTGGCCGAATCAAGGGATTAACTTTTTTCCCTAATTCGAACCAGCCTTTCTCTCTTTTCTCTCTTCTCTCTTTTCTTCTTTCCTCTCCTACTTCTTGCTGTCTACTTTACTCTACAGTCAACGAACAAGACAGAATTCTATGGCAGGTCAAACTTCAACATATATATATATACCTCTGTTGGAACACTGATTGGGACAAGGCTTAAATGATGATGACAATGATTCTGTTTCTATGGCTGTTCTATATATCTGTAACATAGGGTTGCCACACAAAAATTATGTTTGAGTTAAATTCCCACTTTATATATTAGTAATATTTTTGTCATTATATGCTAGGCCTTCTATAATTGGGCTATTGCCATCTCTGATCGGGCAAAGCTGCGTGGTCGTACTAAGGAGGCTGAAGAACTATGGAAACAGGTTTGACTTTGAAATTGGCTATACAATCTTGGTTCTCATGTATTGACATTCTAATTTCTATTTTTTGAGTGATCTATAATAAGTCTATGTTGTTATTGGCTGATTCTCCTGGAAAGGATTATGGCTATAGGTGGAGATGTGCTAGGTGTTGGAATTTAGAATCTCTTTATTATTATTATTATTATTATTTTTGATTGGAAACGGTGACTTTCATTAAGGATATCAAATTACATCTTGCAATGTCAACCACTCAGACAAAGAGTGTTGACCCCAAAATGACATCAAGAATTACAATACAACCCAAAAGAAGTTTTCCCTGAAGGTCCCCTGTTTTCGTCAACTCGGATCAAAACAGAGGAGAAAGAGTTGAGAGTGAAAAGGGTGTGTTTTGTCTTGAACATCACGCCCAAAAATGTTTAACTAATATATGAGATAATACAAGTTATGGAAAGGACAGTTATGTCCTTGTCTTACAATAAATAATAAAATAGAAGATAGTGTACATAAGTTACAATATAAAAGGGTGGTCCCAAGGGCCAAAAAAGGAAAGAAGATGTAAGAGACATAGATCAATCTCTACACCCCCCTCAAACTGATGCTGAGGTACGAGCATCAATTTGTCAACTAGAAACTGGTGGCGAGCATGGGTCATAGCCTTCGTGAATATGTCAGCAAGCTATAGGGAGAAGACACATGCGGTAGAGATATGTGTCCAGCAGAAAACTAGTCTTTAATCAAGTGGCAGTCAACCTCTATATGTTTGGTGCACTCATGGAAGACTGTGTTGGATGCAATCTTGATAGCACTCACATTTTCAGCATAAATAGGAATTGGGGATGACAAGGAGATGCCAAGATCATTAAGGAGGGCTCTCAGCCATATAATCTCACCGCAGACGGATGACATAGCCCTATACTCAGCCTCGGTAGATGATTTGGAAACGGTCGGTTGCTTCTTACACTTCCAGGATATAAGAGAGTCACCAAGAAAGACATACCAGCCAGTAGTGGAGCGTCTAGTGTCTGGGCATCTTGCCCAATCAGCATCTGCATATGCGGATAAGCTAAGCGAAGGAGATGTAGGGAAGCAAATGCCATGTGAAAGTGTTCCACGGATGTATCTGATAATGTGAAGAATTGCCGTCATGTGCGGTTGTCGAGGAGAAGAAACAAACTGGCTGACCACTTGAACCGCATAAGAGATATCTGGACGCGTCATGGTGAGGTATATCAGACTACCGACAAGCTCTCGATGAAGAGTGGCATCTTCTAGGAGGTCCCCATCATCTTTCGAAAGTTTCATATTCATCTCAAGAGGTGTGTCAACCTGTTTGTCATCACTCAGGTTTGCAGATCTCACAAGGTCCATCGCATACTTGTGTTGATTAACAAAATACCCATGGGGAGAGTGAGTAACTTCTAGACCCAAAAAGTAAGTGAGATGACTGAGGTCCTTCATCTTGAAAGACTGACTGAGTAGCTGTTTCAGAGAGGGAATACTTTGACTGTCATCACCGGTAATAAGAATGTCATCCACATAAAGTAGTAATGTAATTCCTTGGGGACTCCTCGGTATGAACAATGAATAATCTAAAGAGCTCTGTGTGAATCCTGCATTTGTGATCACTGAACGAAATTTCTCAAACCAAGCCCTAGGGGCTTGTTTAAGGCCATACAAGGACTTTTTGAGTCGATATACTAGGGAAGAACTGTCATAGTATCCCAGTGGAGGCTTCATATAAGCAGTTTCCTTAAAGTGTTTTTGGCATCCATCTGATGAATGTTGCAGTGTTTAATTGCAGATATAGCCAACAATAGACGGGCAGTGGTCATCTTATCTATAGGGGCAAATGTCTCATCATAATCTATCCCATACTCCTGCTTGTACCCTTGTGCCACCAAACGTGCCTTGTATCTATCAAGACTCCCATCAGATTTGAGTTTCATTGAATATACCCACTTGCTTCCAATAAGAGAGGCATCTGGAGGGGCTGGAACCATATCCCAAGTATCATTATCCATAAGGGCTTGGAGCTCAGTATCCATGCTTCTTTCCAATGCGGGACAGCCATAGCCTTCCGGTATGATGTGGGAATATTTGTGGCAGATAGAACAACAGAGAAGGAGCTATGGTTTGAAGGAAACCCATAACGGTTAGGAGGATGAGAAATTCGAGAAGAGCGACGTAAAGGAGGATTAGAGGATGGTTGAGGATCATGGATAGGTGCAGGTGTACTTACAGGATCAAGAGAAGGATGAGAACTCGTGGCTAGAGATGATGGATCAGCTTCTGGTGATGAAGGGGGCAGAGCGATAGGAGCTTGAGCAGCTAGCATCTTTCTGAAATAGACATGAAGCAACTCTGGAATAGAAAGTGAATCTGAAGAACATGTAGAGTCAAAAGAATGTAGTATCGAAATGGAAGTAGCAGGCAACTTAACAATGTGAGGAAAAAGGGACATGTTCTCAAGGAAGATGACATTGCGGGATATGCGAACTCGACGAGACTTCGAATCATAGCAAAGGAAGCCCTTATGATCAGGGCTATATCCTACAAAAGCACACATTGCTGATTGGGGAGTCAACTTTGTGCGTTCATGTGGGGGAAGGTGAACAAAACATACACAACCAAAGACATGAAGAATAGAAAAATCAGGTGAACGGTGAAACAAACTTTGAAAAGGAGATGTATGATTGCAAGACAAATGATGGAAGAATGTTAATAAGGTATACAACAGTGCTGGCCGCCTCCACCCAAAATGAAGTAAGAGCATGGGAATCATGAAGAAGAGTTCGAACTATGCTCAGGATATGTTTGTTCTTGCGTTCTACCACTCCGTTTTGTTGTGGAGTGCTAGGACAAGATCTCTGGGATTGTATTCCATTGTCTCTCAAGAAAGTTTGAAAATCTCCATCAAGGTATTCACCCCCCGAGTCTGAATGGAAAACTCCAATATGGAAACAATTGGAGACGACCAAACATCACTATGTATTATTTTAAAAGGAACAGACGCATGTTCAACAACTGAAGGAAAGGGTAAAACATGGCTCTTACTCAAGCAACAAGAAATGCAAGATTTATCAACATTATTAAAAGAAGTAGCTTTAGAAGACAAATAACCATCACGAAACAAAGACTCAAGTTTATTTGCATAGGGGAGCCCAAGACGTCTATGCCACAAGTGCCATACATTATTTCTACAAGTAACTTTAGTACTAGGAGTGGTAGTAAGTAAATAGGATGTGGATGAGTGCCCCTGTGTCTTTTCAAATTCCAAGGCAAATAGCCAACCCAGTCTACGCCCCTTCCCTTTCACTGTCCCAGTGCGTTGGTCCTGTATCAACCAACCATCATGGGAAAAGGAAACAATGTTACATCCTCAACTAGCTGATCGACTGAGGTCAAATTAGTTGTAAGTTTAGGAACAAAGAAAGTTTTAGGTAGATGAAAGCAAGAATTAACAGATGTAGTTAAGGACAAATCATTGCAACCAACAATATCTAGTTTCTCTCCATTAGCAGTAACAATATGCTTATTCAAGGATTTGGGTTTAATGAACTAACCAGTGTGAGCCCCTGTCATATGGTTAGAGGCCCCGGAATCAATGATCTATAAGTGGCTAGGGGAGGAACAATAATAGGATGACTCACCCGAAAGACTGATGGTTGAAAATGCAAAGGAAATGGCTGAGGATTCTAGCTGCCGCATTCTTTCTTCTGTAAGAGTCCCAGAATTTTCATCCATTCCAGCTGAAGCTGTACTCCCTGTGTCTGTACTTTCAATGGTTGTCTGGAAGGCCTTGTGTTGATTCTTCTTAGTGCTAGAACCATTCACCTTAGCTGGTTTGGTAGGACATTCAGGAATAATATGTCCATGCTGTTTGCAGTAGGTGCTGAAAATTTTCTTTCGGCAGTGTGAAACAACACCGTGTTCCTTGCATTCATAGCATTGTACACGAGACAAGTCCTTCTTGGGCTTGGATTTATTCATCAGAAAGGCTGTCTCTGTTCCTGAATCAGATTTTGACCTCAAGGTCGACTGAGTAATGAGTCTAGTTTCCTCCTTGAGAAGCTCCCCCAAAACTGTGTCAAGTGTGGGAGGAGTGCCCCTACTGAGAATGTTGGACCTTACAATTTCATATTCAGGTCTCAGATGCATCAGAAAATGCATGATTTTCCTCCCATCAAAGTATTCTTTCAGATTTTTGATGTAGCAAGTAGAGGTGTTTTCACCCATGTGAACTAATTCATACTCCGTCCACAGGTTCATGAAACCAGCATAGTACTCTTGTATTTTCTTCTTACCCTGACTGTAAGAAAATATCTTTGTCTCTATCTGATACTGACGTGAGATGTTGGACTGTTGATACACCTTTCCCATGTAGGTGAACATCTCACTAGCAGTTCGATAACTTCTCATTGGGATAGCAATCTCGGTTCCAACAGATCTGAGAAGCCAAGATACTACTTTGGCATTGTCGATCTTCCACTGTTTCAGCCCCTTAGAATCAGACCCATCTGGTTGTTTTGTGGAACCATCCACGAACCCCCATAGTCCATTTCCTTCAACATAGAACTGGAAATGGAATTTCCAGAAGGCATAGTTTGTTCTATTGAAATTTACTGGTAGAATATCTCTTTTCTCCATGGCCATTTCAAAGTAAGCAAAGAAAGACTGAGAAAATAGAGCATCCAAAGGTTCAAGAAAGTCCAAAACTCGGTGGAATAAGTGTGCCCAACCACACACCACAGAGAGGAATCAAAAACCAATAAAGAAACCAGTCACACAGAGATCTCGAATTGATGACAGTCCAAAAAAGGTAAGTTTTCTGGACTGTCGAACAAGAAGAGGGGCAGAACACTCTTCAAAAGGAATCTGAACCAAAAAAAATTATAGATCTATGTAGATCTGACCTGGACGACTTCAGATCTGAAGTTTCACAGTGATTGGAGTAGCCGATTGAGAGAAAATGAAGAAACCCTATTTCTGATGGCGAGCTTCCAGAGAAATAGCAGTGGAGATGTGTGCAGATCAGTACAGCAACATACGAGATCCAAACAGAGGAGAAAGAGTTGAGAGTGAAAAGGGTGTGTTCTGTCTTGAACATCACGCCCAGAAATATTTAACTTATATATGAGATAATACAAGTTATGGAAAGGACAGTTATGTCCTTGTCTTACAAGAAATAATAAAACAAAAGATAGTATACATAAGTTACAACATAAAAGGGTGGTCCCAAGGGCCAAAAAAAGAAAGAAGATGTAAGAGACATAGATCAGTCTCTACAGTTTTGCCAAGCTATCTGCCACAGAGTTTGCTGATCTCCTTACCCATTTGAATGTTACTCCAACTTCCCTTGCCAAGCAGATTATTTCCCTTATTTTCTGTCTAAACTTCCATACACCCAACTTCTTTGTTTGCAGCCACCCTATTAACAATCTAGAGTCCCCTTCCACCTCCAAGTTCTGAAATTCCCATTGCTCCGCAAATCTCAGGCCTTGTAGTAGAGCCAAAATTTCAGTTCTCATAGAGTCTCCCACTCCTATGGGACCAGAGTATAGTGCCACAATTCTGCCCTCCCCATCCCTAAAGACTCCCCCGGCTCCCGAGGGTCCTGGGTTACCTATGGAGCTTCCATCAAAATTTAATTTTACCCTTTGTTGTGCTGCAGTTGTCCAAGAAAGCTGAAGGACATGCTGTTTGCTAGAAGAGTTTGCCACTGCTGACCATCCCCTTTGTAGATCATCCATTGAAAAGTCTTTAAATAAGTTACTTACTTTCAGCCATTGTATGACTTTAATGGCTATGCAGTCAATAATTTGTTTTGTTGATCTTTGTGCCCCTTGGAATATTCTGTTATTCCTTTCTTCCTATAAGGACCAAAGAATGGCTGCTCTTGTTGCCCTCCACATCACTCTCCCCTTTTCTTTGATAGTATATGAAGAAGCTTGGGTTGAAAAGACTTGTCACATCTGGGGGAGAAGTCCACCTGCAACCAAATAAGGAAGAAAACCAATTCCACACACAAGAAGCAAAGGGACAAGAAAGTAAAAGATGTGTAACTATCTCACCATTTTCCAAACAAAGGCAACAAACATGAGGGGAGAGGCAATGATTCGGCCTTCTTTTTGTAAATTATCCCGAGTATTAATTTTCTGGAGCACCACCTCCCAACAAAAGGCTCTTATTTTTGGGGGTACAGGACTACACCAGATTTCCTTTGTAGGAAAGGAGCCTCCTGGGTGCGAGGAATGAAGGAGGGCAGAGAAAAAAGAGGCACAGGTATAGGAGCTAGAGGGGGACTCTAACCAGATCCTGCTGTCCTGGCAAGAGAGGTCCAGGAATGCAGTATTAAGAAAGGAAGTTAGTTCATCTACTAAGCCCATTTCATGTTCCCTTAACCCTCTCCTTAATCTTAGATCCCAAGAGTTTTCATTAACAAGCATTGGAGAAATCACTTTCCCTTTGTTGAGGGACAAAGAAAAAATAGGTGGAAATTTGTCTTTGAGACGAATGTCCCCAAGCCAGATATCTTCCCAGAAACAAACTTTGTTACCCATACAAGCATCATACCTGACCAGCTGAAAGAAAGATGGTAGCAAATTGTGAATTCCTTTCCAAGGAGAAGCCCTTGTTTCCCTAGGATCAAGGCCAGCATTCCATCCGTTGTCTGCCATGCCATGGATGCTTACAATTACCTTATGCCATAAGCATAGTTTTCAAGGCGCCAAGGCGAGGCTAGACGACTGGGGGGCGTCTAGTCGCCTAGGTGATGGACTTTTTTATGTCAAAAAATAGATCCTAGGGTAGTTCAGGGTAGTTCCCTAGGTACCATAACCATATTTCTTTAATAATTATTCATGCTTTTCATAAGAAAAGTATAAATTTCATATTAAAGTATAGAAAATCAACATATTCATGAGAAAAATAA